>NC_059198.1:7480238-8138621 GCF_020615455.1 Coregonus clupeaformis
CGATTCAATTTATGGCACCTGTCTTGGAGCTAAATGGTATTGTAATGTACTCATTGTGAACATGTGATCTGAATAAACCTTTTTATGTTATGTATATGTAAGTCAAATGTAATAAGCAGGAGCTGAAGCTTATTCTGGGAGTGATAAAGCGTGTCTTGTTGAGGGAGTATCAAAGGTATTGAATTACTGAGAAAACAATAAATAATCTGACAAATCAAAAGGGGAGAAGCCCCTGACGAGAGAGGGGAGAGAGAGAGAGAGAGAAATATGGACGGACAGGGATAGAGAAAATACTTAGCCGATTCTGCTGTGGCGCTGGGTCGGTTATCATTAATAGTGGAGTTGGAGGGCTGTCTGCTGTGTCCATATGCCTCTGTGCTGTACCTCTTTAGCATTATCGTATGTAATATGCAGACACTTAGTGGGGACTTCATTCTCTTGGGGTTGTTTTGTCTTAGGAGTCATGGTGTCCTGGGTTTCCATCCCTGCAAGGAACTATGTATTCCGGTAGTGGCCACAATATTGAAAGACTAATGAGGCTGTTTGGGTTGCATCCCTTCTTGTGACATACAGTCCCTTACCAGCTTTATAACTGATCCAAACCTGATGCAGGAAGGGATCTCCTCCTAACAAATCATATCACAAACCAATAACAGCATAAACATTCATTCTTCACAGAGCTAAGAATTCCAATGTTGGCTGGTATGGAGGGTCTCTTGCAAAAATTATCATGGCAACCCCATTTATGAATTACACAATGCTAATGTTGGATGCTTCAATTCTATCAAGTTCTGATGGGAATTGTGAGTGGCTGAAAAATAGGTGGCAGAGGCGGTGACAGTACTATGGAGCTCATGTGGGCTCAGACTGATAGGCTCTATCAGCCCCCTAGAGCAAGCAGGCTGACATGAATTATCACTCCTTACCAGAGGCTGTGCCCTGGACCCACCTAGCCAGTGTCAGCCACTTACCACCCAAGGAGCAGAAACTCATAAAGGGCTAAAGTGCAAAACCATCAACCCAAGCAAAAGAAATTCCAACAGACAGTCCACCACATAGAACATACTGTAGAAGTCAAATAAACATGTGAAAACTAATTCAGCAAATATCACTTACACAGAAATAGGACTTTTTCATGCTGAATTGAGTACTGGCAAGTCATAGAAAATTGTAGGCAGAGGATGTTCCATGTGTCACCCTCTGGTGTACAAATGTGCTCAGTGAAAATAAGTGTTGTCTATATGGGTTGCAGTCTCTCTCCTTCCCCCTGTGTTGCCAGTAAAGCCCTGAGTTCTGAACATGACAATCAGTTAGGAAGAAAACAAAAGCAACAAACAATGTCATTTTATTTTATTTAGAGATTGAAGTCCTCCCAGTTGGTATCACACATTGTCATCAGCAATCTTAACAGTATTCAGCAATGATAATTAAAATGTGAAGAACATGGGCTGATGCTCGTTAGTGTTCAGACAGACCAGTGGTGGGGCCTTCATAACCATAACTATCAATTCATCTACTCAGCTGACCAGTTCTACTTAACATAAAGTTTATCTCAAAGCATGAGTTGCAATATAGGGAGAGAGTCAATGCACAATAACACAGCGAGAGACAGGCTTTTGTAGCTCAATTAATTGTTTGTCTGGCTTGATGATGGTGCTGTAAACAGATAGGCATGGAAATCCCCACCCAACCAGTCTCCCCCATCTCCTCTCTTTCTCCTGATCCCATAACACTCAGGAGCTGCAGGACTGGGGTCATCATACTATAACCTTTCAGCTTTGGGCTACAGTAATCATATAAAGTCCTGGAACACTACAATGGGAGCAGAGAGAGAGAAAGAAAGAAGGAACAACCAAAAAGGTCTCTAGATAGAAAAGAGTCTCTGCTGTGTGGGTGGTGACAGACAGCAGCGCATTGGTCTGAGTGATCACGGTTAGACCCGATGGTGGGAATTGAGATCTACAGGATGGCACAAGGTGGGCGATTTCTGGTCCCACTTCTCCCACTTGATACCACATCATAGGTGTTCTGGAGGGCGTCCCTGACCTGAAGGGGGGCATACACATTGTTGAGACCATTTGCGTCAATTTCACAACATTTGTGTCAATTTCAGTGAACAAACTCTTGGCTGAAGTTGAGCGTTCTGCAACTTCAGAGGAGGCAACGCCTCGGTACTCACATCCTTTTCCTTGGAGAAGCCACCTGTTTCCAGCTTGGAGAAGACCAGCTCCCCGTTGATCTCCAACTCAAAGCTGCCTGTAGAAACAACAGCATCCACACTTATCTTCAAAACAATATGTAGGTTCAACCTTGACAACACATACACAAAACAGGCTGTGAAAACATGGTATTTTTACCAAAAGAATAGGTAAATATTACAACACATTTGCACAATACATTTCACTCGTAGCCACTGTGCTTCTGCATCTGCGGTGCTTGCTCTTTGGGGTTTTAGGCTGGGTATCTGTACTATGCACTTTGTGACAGCTGCTGATGTAAAACAGGGCTTTATAAAATAAATGTGATTGATTGGGTATCCAGCTGACCTTTTCGTCCTACAAAGCCTGACACACCTCCGCCTCAGGAAACCCCACAGCGCGACAGCCTGCTGAAGTTTCTTGTAGCGGGGCTCGTAAGGCCTGTTGGCCACTAAAACAGTGATAAGAAAGCCAAAACAGTGATGAATAATTAAAACAGCATAAAATATCAACATACAGACTAAATCTGGGTGTTAAAAGGTATGGCAGTTGCCATATTTCCATATAATTTCCATAGTTTCCGGCCTCCGTAAAACAAACGCACTTTCCTCCCAAATTTAAATTAATATAAACCTACCAGTATTCCACTCTGATCTACACCACACCCCACTTGTGGCTTTTGGCTCAGATTCTTCTTCTCACTCCTTTCTTCTTGAGTGTGCTTCGCTGGTGTAAAGAGTGTTTTGCCTGGCTGACTGAGGTGGGAGGAGTAAGAAACCTCAATTATGAAAACAAATGGAGCAATACGTAGCCTGCCTCCTTAGTCATGAGTAAGTCTAAAAAGGGTATATTAGAATACAGTTTGACTGTCCCCAGGTAGGGTTGGGACAGTGATCAACTGAAACAGACAAGTTACTAGATGATAGTTAACTGTTTTTTTCAGGTAAAACAAACAATGAAACATTGCAAAAACAAAAACAATTGACAATCAAGTCTCCAAAGGCTCATCCTTCCTGAGTTATTTCAAGTTTCTATCTGTTACTTCAGTATTGGATAAGTTCTAGAAAAACATTGAAACGTGTATTGAGACAATAATATAGCTGGGCAGGGTAGTGGAGTTCCATGTGTGTACTGGAGTCAAGACCATAGCATGAAGGAACAACACACTCCACAAAATGTAATATCTGAGAGGATCTATTCCTACTCAGAGTGAGTTGGAAACATTTCAGTTAGCCTTGATACATAGGTAGCTTATGGCAGTGGTATTTTGAACTTAACACCAGCCAATTCAGGAAGAAAAATGAAATTTTAATTGCAATTATCATTCAAACTCTTTCTAATGTAATTATAATTTCAGTGTACTTCCTGAATGTAATTAATTAAAATGAAATTGACCCCAAGCCTAACTTAACACATTCAATACAGGAAAAAACACTCGGACTCACTATGCTGTAGCCAGTCAACAGGGTTTGATCAATGAAGGTACAATGCTATGAAACTTACCAAAATGCTTACTTGCTCCAAAGGCTCTTCTCTTCCTGCTCTGTTTGTCATGGCTGGCTGTGTTGACATTACAGCGTGGGTGTAGCCAACAGCACACAAACACCTGTTCCCCCCATAGAATGATCACATGACAGTGGTATTAGATGTCTGAATGTGAGCATCAAACAAGAGAGTAATTACTGAGACTTCCTGAGTAACACACCTGAGGTGCTTTGTTGCCATGGGGATGTACTTGTAAGAACAGTTCAGACCTGTGAATGAGCCAATACTCTAATAATAACATGTTAGTATGTTGTTACATAGCACTTTAGATTTCAATTGTTTTTCCATTCTTATGGAGTTGAGTAGTTATTACTGAAGTGAAACAAAGAAGAAAAAAGACATGTTAAGTCGTTTTGAACATGACACGTTAAGAAAGATAATACTAACATATTGTATACAGTTAAATAATCCTTAATTGATTTTGTGATAGAAGTTCTCCCAATGGGTATTATACTTGACAGCCTGGGCAACGCGGAAAAATAATATTCAGAGATGATATTCAATAAACGTGTGCGCATAAACAGATGCTGATGAGGGTGTAGTTAGTGATAGACAGACCAGTGGAGATGGCCTTCAAAACAACTAAGGATTTATCTACTTGCAGAGTTCAGCTCTACTAATAGTAAAGCTGATCATATATAAAAGCCACAGAGTCAATGAAAATGCATTATCTATGATTCAGTGGCAGTATACAGGTTTGGCTACTACGGTGTTTCTCACGTTTCGGCTAAAGAGAACAGTTCAAAACAGAAACCTAGTTCACTGTTAAAGACACTGCCTGGAATGCTCCAGGCAGATTAGCTATAAAATGGACAAAAAATAATAATATATATTACATCCAAGTTCCGATAGAGATACACTAGTTTTAAAAATAAACAAAAGTTGTAATGACAGAACTGACACAAAAACCTTGTAAAAAAGTATAAGTTTCCACCTAGTTTAAAGTGTCTCCCATTTATAGACTTTAGAACACATCTTATTAAATCAATTGACAAACATTGCATTGACAGTGACAGGTTTAAGCAGCACGTTCATCAGCATAGTAGGTACAGGATACAAGTTGTGAAACAGGGCTTATGACGCTTAGAGCTTTAATTATTTTCACAGAGGGCTGAAAATAATTTAGCTCCTTCCCTTCTTGAGAGGAATTAGAACAATCAGGCAGTAACTGTCTGCCAGGCAATGAGGCTTTCGGAATATAACAGGGTGTCCCCCAACCCGTTTGCCCCTCCATCTTACGGTCTCCTCCCTTTCTCTGATCCCATAACATAGGAGCTACCAGGACTGGGGTTATCATACTATAAACCTTTCAGCTTTGGGCTACAGTAATCATATAAGTCCTGGAACACAATGAGAGCAGAGAGAGAGGGAGGAGAGAAGGTACAACAAAACCTTACGACAGGTTGTACTCTAAATCAAAGCACAGCGGCTTCAGTGGTCTTAGTCCAACTCTGCTAGTGTAGTTTCAACAGAGAGAGTTGTGTGTCACCCTCATGCCCGGTTAGTGCAAAGGCTGATGTGAGTGATGACAGTGGCAGTGATCGGGAGTGCAGCGTCTGTCTTCAGCATGCTGCTGTTCGGGAGAGGCCAGGGTTGGAGGATAGAAGGAGAGGAGATCTACAGGATGACACAAGGCGGCGGCTCTTGGTGATCTTCTCCACTGGCTTGCCATCATGGGCTTTCTGGATAGCGTCCCATGACCTGCAGGGGGATAAGATATCTTGTGTCAATGGCGCTAGTCATTGGCAGTTGACACACAGACAGTGGGTCAGACATTAAAATGCCAGCTTTGTAAGAACTTAACAACTTACGTCGTCTTCATATGGGAAGCCGCTTGTTTCAAGCTTGGAGAAGACTACTTTCCCATTGATCTCAATCTCAAAACTGCCTGCAGAAACGAAAGCATAAAATCAAGGCTAAACAATGTAGTCTTTGAGACTAAAGTAGAGACATACACTCACAAGCCAGTTTATTAGGTACCCCACCCTGTTCACGAAAATGGTTAACTCCTACAGACAGTGAGTCACGTGGCTGTGGATTGCTATATAAAGCAGGCAGACCAGCAGAGGCATTCAGTTACTGTGTGATTGAATGGGCAAAACGAGTTACCTAAGTTACTTTGAGCGTGGTATGATTGTCGGTGCCAGACACGTCAGATCCAGCATCTCAGAAAATGCCGCCCTCCTGGGCTTTTCACACACAACAGTGTCTAGGGTTTCCCGAGAATGGTGCAAAAAACACAAAAATCCAGTTAGCGGCAGTCTTGTGGGCTAAAACAGCTAATTGATGAGAGATCAAAGGAGAATGGCAAGAATCGTGCAAGTTAACAGGCAGGCCACAAACTGACAAATAACGGCACAGCACAACAGTGGTGTGCAGAACAGCATTTTAGAACGCACATCTCATTGATCCTTGTCACGGATGGGCTATTGCAGCAGACAACCACACCGGGTTCCACTCCTATCAGCTAAACACAAGAAGAAACGGCTCCAGTGGGCACGCGATCTCCAACACTGGACAATTGAGTAGTGGAAAAACGTTGCCTGGTCCAACAAATCCCGGTTCCTGATGGTAGAGATTTGGCGTAAGCAGCATGAATCCATGGACCAATCCTTCCTGGTGTCAACGGTACAGGCTGGTGGCGGTGGTGTACCACGGACCAATCTGCAGCAACTGCATGATGCCATCAGTGTAGACCAACATCCCTATGGAATGTTTTCCGACTTGAATAATTAATTCCCCGAAGAATTCAGGCTGTTCTGGAGGCAAAGGGGGGGGTCCAACCCAGTACTAGATGTATACCTAATAAACTGTCCAGTGAGTATATCGCTACACAGAGGAGAGAATATGTAGCTATGTCAAAATACTTCACATTAGTACTGTGTCCTTCCCAACACTGTACGTACCTGCATTGTCTGTAGTAGGCTATGTCGAAAGGACCAACTTACCTTGCCTTCCTACGAAGCCTGACACCTCTCCGCTTCAGTGAACTCCGCGGACAACCCGCGCGAGTCCTGATAGCGTCGTACCCTCATCCACCGCTAAAGACAACGACAAAACAAAAACATGACTTAGTGATCAATAATTAACCCTAAAGTGGTTGGGGGGAAATGTCCAACAATGTTTAAGGTAAACATTCACCAACTAACGTTAGCTAGCATAAAACACAGCCCGTTTCATAATCAATGTGTGGGTACTATCTGTGCTATGAAGGTGGCTAGTTCGAACTGCTAGCTAGCTAGCTAAAACGCATGGGAGCTGCTTAGAAAAAAGGCGAATAATCAAATAAATGGAAAATAAACATACCAGTATTCGACTTTGACTTGCACACCCATGGCTGTTGAAGAAGCTAGCTAGCTAGCTTGCTAGTTCCTTCTTCTCGATACGCTGATTCTGGTTTGACCTAGAGACACAATTGTGTAACACAGATGCTAAAAAGGCTAACTAGCTAGCTAAAGCGTATGAGCAGAGAAATGCTTTCGATTGGTGTAAAAAGAGGTGGGAGGAGCGAGAAAAAGCAGGAAGAAAATACTAGCAGGGACCTGTTCCAATACTTTTGAAATGCATCCATCCTTTCCCTTTCTTCTTCCCTTCTATGGGATTATTGATCCGTTTGAATGGCAAATACTATAGACATATAGGTGAGGTTTGGGGCGTTATTGATCACACTACAATGAACAATCCAACTTTGTAGCAAAAAAACGATTGCAGTAGTAGTATTTTAAAACAATGGACAATTGTCTGTCCACCGCATAGTTTGCCATTTTGTTTATAGGAATGCAGTCAAAATTAATGTTTGGTATGCAAGATTGCATGAATTTAAGTTTAATAATTTACTTACCTGAATCAAACTGCACCCCATTCATTAAGAAATGCTTAACAACATGATTTATATACTGCCTCTCAGTCATTGGAAGTCGACATAGGATAATAACTGTACAGATGTACTGCATCAATGAAAGGTGGGCTGGGCAGATGACAAACTCAGACGGATGAGTTATGTCATAAAGTTAAGTCAATAAAGACCAGCCTAACTATTTTCTTCCCTTATCTTTTACTATTGCAAGGCATGCTGACCCAGAGGTGTGGCTTGTCGCTGTCTCTTTAACTGCAATAAATGGCTGGCTCCTTACTTATGCTGCATTCATAACCAAGTGGGAAGGTAGTATTTACCACATATAGGACTGGTACAAATCCAGTTGAATCAAATCCAAATCAAATGTTATTTGTCACTACACGTGTTTAGCAGATGTTATAGTGGGTGTGCGAAATGCTTGTGCTTCTAGCTCCGACAGTGCAGTAATATCTAACAAGTAATATCTAACAATTTCACAACATAAACCCAATACACAAAACTAGTAAGGAATGGAATATAAGAATATATACATATATGGACAAAGCGGCATGGACTAACATACAGTAGAATATTATAGAGTAGAATGCAGTATATACATATACGATGAGTAGTACAAAATATGTAAACATATTAAAGTGACTAGTGTTCCATTTCTTAAAGTGGCCAATGATTTCAACAGGCAGCAACAGCCTCTAATGTGCTAGTGATGGCTATTTAGCAGTCTGATGGCCTTGAGATAGAAGCTGTTTTTCATTCTCTCGGTCCCAGCTTTGATGCACCTGTACTGACCTCGCCTTCTGGATGATAGCGAGGTGAACAGGCAGTGGCTCGGGTGGTTGATGTCCTTGATGATATTTTTGGCCTTCCTGTGACATTGGGTGCTGTATGTGTCTTGGAGGGAGGGTAGTTTGACCCTGGTAATGCGTTCGGCAGACCGCACCACCCTCTGGAGAGCCCTGCAGTTGCGGGCGGTGCAGTTGCCGTACCAGGCGGTGATACACCCCGAAAGGATGCTCACAATTGTGCATCTGTAAAAGTTTGTGAGGGTTTTAGGTGCCAAGCCGAATTTCTTCAGCCTCCTGTTGCGCCTTCTTCACCACACTGTGGAGGTATGTCACAAGGTGGACCATTTCAGTTTGTCAGTGATGTGTACATCAAGGAACTTGAAGCTTTCCACCTTCTCCAAATCAAATAAAATTGTATTTGCCACATGCGCTGAATACAACAGGTGTGGACCTTACAGTGAAATGCTTACTTACAAGCCCTTAACCAACAATGCAGTTTTAAGAAAATAAATAAAGTGTTCAATAAAAAATAGATAAGTAAAAAATAAAAATAGCAAATTATTAAAGAGCAGCAGTAAAATAAAATAACAGTAGGGAGGCTACATACAGGGGGCACCGGTACAGAGTCAAAGTGCGGGGGCACCGGTTAGTCGAGGTAATTGAGGTAATATGTACATGTGAGTAGAGTTAAAGTGACTATGCATAGATAATAAACAGAGTAGCAGCAGCGTAAAAGAGGGGGTGGGGTTGGGTAGGGGGGACAATGCAAATAGTCCAGGTAGCCATGATTAGCTGTTCAGGAGTCTTATGGCTTGGTGGTAGAAGCTGTTAAGAAGCCTTTTGGACCTAGACTTGGCGCTCCGGTACCGCTTGCCGTGCGGTAGCAGAGAGAACAGTCTATGACTAGGGTGGCTGGAGGCTGACAATTTTTGGGGCCTTCCTCTGACACCGCCTGGTATAGAGGTCCTGGATGGCAGGAAGCTTGGCCCCAGTGATGTACTGGGCCGTACGCACTACCCTCTGTAGTGCCTTGCGGTCGGAGGCCGAGCAGTTGCCATACCAGGCGGTGATGCAACGGTCAGGATGCTCTCGACAGTGCAGCTGTATAACTTTTTATGAATCTGAGGACCCATGCCAAATCCTTTCAGTCTCCTGAGAGGGAATAGGCTTTGTCGTGCCCTCTTCACGACTGTCTTAGTATGTTTGGACCATGATAGTTTGTTGGTGATGTGGACACCAAGGAACTTGAAGCTCTCAACCTGTTCAACTACAGCCCCGTCGATGAGAATAGGGGTGTGCTCTGTCCTCTTTTTTTCCCTGTAGTCCACAATCATCGCCTTTGTCTTGATCACGTTGAGGGAGAGGTTGTTATCCTGGCACCACACGGCCAGGTCTCTGACCTCCTCCCTAAGGCTGTCTCATCGTTGTCGGTGATCAGGCCTACCACTGTTGTGTCGTCGTCAAACTTAATGATGTTGTTGAGTCATGCCTGGCCATGCAGTCATGAGTGAACAGAGAGTACAGGAGGGGACTGAGCACGTGACCCTGAGGGGCCCCCGTGTTGAGGATCAGCGTGGCAGATGTGTTGTTACCTACCCTTACCACCTGGGGGCGGCCCATCAGGAAGTCCAGGATCCAGTTGCAGAGGGAGGTGTTTAGTTCCAGGGTCCTTAGCTTAGTAATGAGCTTTAAGGGCCCTCCAACTGGTAATTACTAGTGGGAAGCTTGTCTGTCATCCCTGAGCTTCGACTTCTCCCACATGCTGAACTCTGACCTCACCAATTAAGGAAATTACCTTGATACCAGCATTTTCAGCAGTATTTTATTTTACCTTTATTTTATCAGTGAGACTTTTACAGATTAGCCCTGAATTACATAAATTACAGAAAATACACACATCAAAATATAAATACAAAATGCAAGCAGAAAGAAAGAAAAACACGGTCATAAAAAACAAACACATTCATCAGTAATAAGGTCCTCCATCAGCTTTCTGAATTGGCCTAGAGGCACCAGAACATAAAATGTAAGAACATTTTGAAGATTGTTCCACAAATAAGGTGCAAGAAGCTGATTTACCTAACTCAGTAGAGACCAAAAGGGGAATTTCCAGAGTTAGCCATCCCTGAGACCGGGTGTGATAGCTCTTATGTCTAAAGTTTAGTTATGATGTTAGGTACAGTGGGAATTTTTGTAAAAGGGCTTTGTAAATGAAAACATAGCAATATATCAACCTACGTGACATCAAGAGGGCCAACCAACTTTCTGGTAGAGAATGCAGTGATGAGTACTAAAATTGTCACCTGTAATAAAGCGCAGTGCGCTATGATAAACTGCATCTAACAGCTTTAATGAAGTGGCAGCTGCGTTCATATAGATGATGTTGCCATAGTCTAGGACCGATAGGAATGTCTACTGAATAATCTGCTTTCTCCTAAACCCATTTTTATTCTCAGTTTATTCTCATGCATCCAACTCATATTTACAACTTCACAACTCGTAATTACCATCTTCCCATTTGGTTATAAATGCAACATTATTATTGCTTATTACTGCCAACCTTCAGACTCATTGTCAGAGCTGGCGTAGGGGTGGTGTGGAAATCAGATGCAGGATGCAGAAGTAGTCCAAAATACTTTAATAAAGTCCACAGAAATGAACGGCTACAAACAGAGCCGGAGGCACAAGAAAAATAACGCACTCAGCGTAATAAACAAAACACGCACAATAGTGCGGACACTCTACAGAAATAGAGCACAAACTTGACAAGGAAACACCTGCTGACAATGAACAACTACACACAACCACAAGACAGAAACAACGTGAACTTAAAGACACATAATCAAGACAAAATGAGAAACAGGTGTACCAAAACAGACCAAACCAAACGAACACAGAAACAACGAACGGTGGCAGCTAGTACTCCGGGGACGACGACCGCCGAAGCCTGCCCGAACAAGGAGAAGGAGCAGCCTCGGCAGAAACCGTCGACATTACCCCCCCTTGACGCGCGGCTCCAGCGTGCGGCCGACCCGGCCTCGGGGACGACCAGGAGGACGCTGAGCAGGGCGCGTCGGATGACCACGATGGAACTCAGTCAGAAGGGACGGGTCTAAGATATCTCTCCTCGGCACCAAGCACCGTTCCTCCGGACCGTACCTCCACCTCCAGGAGATTTGGAGACCCCCATCCGGCGTCTCGAATCCAGGATGGACCGAACTGTGTATGCGCCGGAGCCCCCCTCGATATCCAGCGGGGGCGGAGGAGTCTCTGCTATCTCACAGTCCTGGAGTGGACCAGCTACCACCGGCCTGGGAGATGAAGGGGTTAATATTCTTATAATCAATAGGAAGTTGTAATCTGTAACACACCTCGTTTCAACCTCCTCAGGACTTTAAAAGGCCCCACAAACCGCCGACCCAGCTTCCGGGGCAGGCGGAGGTGGCAGGTTTCTGGTCGAGAGCCAGACTCGATCTCCCGGTGCGTACACGGTCCCTCTCTGCGGTGGAGATCGGCGCTCGCCTTGTCGACGGATGGCCCGCTGCAGATGTACGTGAGCAGCGTTCCATGTCTCCTCCGAGCGCCGCCCCACTCATCCACCGCAGGAGCCTCGATCTGGCTCTGATGCCAAGGTGCCAGAGCCGGCTGGTACCCTAGTACACATTGGAAAGGAGTGAGTCTGGTGGAGGAGTGGCGAAGGGAGTTCTGGGCCATCTCGGCCAGGGAACATACCTCGCCCACTCCTCCGGCCGGCCCTGGCAATACGACCTCAGAAACCTACCCACATCCTGGTTTACCCGTTCAACCTGCCCATTGCTCTCCGGGTGGTACCCCGAGGTAAGGCTCACAGAGACCCCCCAACGCTCCATGAACGCTCTCCAGACTCGGAGGTGAACTGGGGGCCTCGATCAGACACTATATCCTCGGTACCCTGTAATGCCGGAAGACGTGAGTCGAATAGTGCCTCAGCGGTCTGTAGGGCAGTGGGGAGACCCCGGCATGGGAAGGGGACGACAGGCCTTCGAGAACCGATCCACAACAACCAGGATGGTGGTATTTCCCTGGGAGGGGGAAGGTCAGTAACAAAAATCCACCGAGAGGTGAGACCAGGGTCGTTGTGGAACGGGCAGGGGTTGTAGCTTACCCCCGGGGCAGGTGTCTGGGTGCCTTACACTGGGCACACACCGAGGCAGGAGGAAACATAAACCTCACATCCCTGGCTAACGCCACAGTACTTAGTGCTAAGGCAGTGCACCATCCGGCCAATCCCTGGATGTCCAGAGGAGGGTGACGTGTGAGCCTAGATAAGTCGATCCCGAACTCAGCGGAACGTAGGTCCGACCCACAGGACACTGTGGAGGGCTGGGATCGGCACGCAACGCCCGCTCGATTTGGAATCGACCTCCCACACCACCGGTGCCACCAGGCAAGACGGCGGGAGGGCGTGGGCTCAACGGACCTCTCCTCCGTGTCATACCGCCGGGACAGGGCATCTGCCTTACCGTCTCTGGGACCCAGGGATGTACGTGATCTTAAAACGAACCGGGCCAGAAACATGTTCCACCTAGCCTGGCGAGGGTTCCAGTCTCCTAGCTGCCCGGATGTACTCCAGGTTACGGTGGTCAGTCAAATGAGGAAAGGGGTGTTGAGCCCCCTCAAGCCAATGCCTCCACACCTTTAGGGCCTGGACCACGGCTAGCAGCTCCCTGTCCCCCCCACGTCATAATTTCGCTCCGCCCGGACCTGAGCTTTTTAGAGTAAAGGCACAGGGGCGGAGTTTCAGGGCGTGCCAGACCGTTGCGAGAGCACGGCCCCTATACCGCTTCTGACGCGTCTACCTCGACCTGGAATGGTAGCTGGGATCCGGATGCGCCAGCACCGGCGCCGAGGTAAACAGGTCCTTCAGTCTCCCAAAAGCCCTATCAGCCTCAGCAGACCACTGCAAAGCGCACTGGACCTCCCTTTAGAAGAGACGTTATGGGAGCTGCCACCTGTCCAAAACCCCGGATAAACCTCCTGTAGTAATTCGCAAAGCCCAAGAACCGCTGCACCTCTTTAACAGTGGTTGGAGTTTGCCAATTACGCACGGCTCGACACACGGTCAACCTCCATCTTTACCCCTGACGCAGACAACTGATAACCCAAAAAGGAGACAGACTCCTGGAAAAACAGACATTTCTCTGCCTTGACATATAGGTCATGCTCCAACAATCTCCTCAACACTCGGCGCACCAGGGCTACATGCTCGGCTCGGGTAGAAGAATACACCAGAATGTCGTCAATGTACTCACGACCACTCCTTGCCCCTGCATATCCCGGAAGATCTCATCTATGAAGGATTGGAAGACTGAAGGAGCATTCATTAACCCGTATGGCATGACTGAGATACTCGTAATGACCCGAGGTGGTACTAAATGCTGTCTTCCATTCGTCTCCCTCCCTAATACGCACCAAGTTGTATGCGCTCCTGAGGTCCAATTTTTTGAATGTACCGCGCCCCGTGTAAAGACTCCGTCAGTCGCAATCAGAGGGAGTGGATAACTGTATTTCACAGTAATCTGATTGAGACTGCGGTAATCAATACACGGGGGCGCAAACCTCCATCCTTTTTCTTCACAAAAAAGAAACTAGAGGACGCAGGGGAAGTGGAGGGCCGTATGTATCCCTGTCTCAGAGACCTCGGCTATGTAAGTCTCCATAGCTCTCTTCTCCTCTTGAGAGACAAAGGATACACATGGCTCCGCGAGCGCAGCTCCTACCTGGAGGTCTATCGCACAATCCCCCCTGTCTATGTGGTGGCAATTGCGTCGCCTTCGTCTTACTAAACACGAGTGCTAAATCCTCATACTCGGGGGGAATGTGCAATGCGGGCACTTGGTTTGGACTCTCCACCGAGGTCGCCCCTACGGAAACGCCCAGACATCGCCCTACACACTGGGCAGACCATTCCTTAAGAGCCCTCTGTTGCCATGAAATAGAGGGATTATGGGTAATCAACCAGGGAAGCCCCAGCACCACCGGATACGCAGGAGAGTCAATAAGATATAGCTGTATAGTCTCCTCATGACCCTCCTGCGTCCCCATCCTAAGTGGAGCTGTGACCTCCCTAATCAACCCCGATCCCAACGGACGGCTATCTAGAGCATGCACAGGGAAAGGTTTGTGGACAGGAAGGAGGGGAATCCCTAACTCTGAACAAAATCTCCGATCTATAAAATTCCCAGCTGCGCCTGAATCTACTAGCGCATTATGCTGGGAACGAGGTGCAACCTGTGGGAAGCAAACAGGTATGGGTAGGTGCACAACAGAGAGCTCTGGGTAAGTGGGGCGCCTACTCACCAGGAAGGACTCCCCAGTGCGTGGCCTGCCGTCTCGTCCCCTAGGAGACCCCCCCCAGCACCTGGCCGTAGTGTGTCCTCCACGGCCACAGTTGGTACAGGGGGTTGGTCCCCCTAGGGCTCCTTCTCCTCTCCTCTCTAGCGCCAGCACCCCCTGAGCTCCATAGGACTAGGCTCGGGAGGTGCTGGAGGGTGGAATGGACAACCCCACTCAGGACGTCCCGCGGGTGGCCAGCAGGGTGTCTAGGCGAATGGCCATGTCCACCAACTGGTCAAACGTGAGGGTGGTGTCCCTGCAGGCCAACTCACGACGGACGTCCTCCCGTAGGCTGCAGCGGAAGTGGTCTATGAGGGCCCGCTCATTCCACCCTGCGTCTGCCGCTAGAGTCCGGAACTCCAGTGCAAACTCCTGGGCGCTCCTCTTCTCCTGTCGGAGGTAGAATAGACGTTCTCCCGCCGCCTTCCCCTCAGGTGGATGGTCGAATACAGCCCTGAAGCGACGGGAGAACTCCGCATAGGTGATCGTCGGGGGGTCTATTCTCTCCATTCGGCGTTGGCCCACCCAACGCCTTGCCGGTGAGACAGGAGATGAGGGCGGAAACGCTCTCGTGTCCCGAGGGCACCGGGTGTACGGTGGCGAGGTAGAGATTCAACTTGTAGGAGGAATCCTTGACACCCGGCAGCGGTACCATCATACGCCCTCGGGAGCAGAGCCGAATCCCACTGGGTTCCGGAGCGTGGACAAAGGGACTGACCGGTGCTGGTGGTAATGTGGGAGGAGGCGTGGGTGCCCAACTGGTCTCCAGGCGATGCAGGGCTATTCATTACTCCCTGCAGAGCGTTGGTGATTTGAGCTATCCTTTCATCCTGTCCGCGGACGCGCTCCTCCCATGACTCGGTCGCTGCTGCTGCTCCTGCTGATTCCATGAGTGGTGTGTAGTTCTGTCAGAGCTGGCGTAGGGGTGGTGTGGAAATCAGATGCAGGATGCAGAAGTAGTCCAAAATACTTTAATAAAGTCCACAGAAATGAATGGCTACAAACAGAGCCGGAGGCACAAGAAAAATAACGCACTCAGCGTAATAAACAAAACACGCACAATAGTGCGGACACTCTACAGAAATAGAGCACAAACTTGACAAGGAAACACCTGCTGACAATGAACAACTACACACAACCACAAGACAGAAACAACGTGAACTTAAAGGACACATAATCAAGACAAAATGAGAAACAGGTGTACCAAAACAGAACAAACCAAACGAACACAGAAACAACGAACGGTGGCAGCTAGTACTCCGGGGACGACGACCGCCGAAGCCTGCCCGAACAAGGAGAAGGAGCAGCCTCGGCAGAAACCGTGACACTCATAAAGACATCAGAAGTCATCAAGGCAAGTGTCCACTCCCTTCAGAGTAAAAGCTACACCCCAGTCATTCAGGAACTTGTTGTAAACCGGAAGGAAAAGGACTGTTATTGGGCATTGACATGATGACTAAAATGAGTTGGATTGTAACACTTTTTGGGAGAAGCTAAGCTAAGATCAAGAGAAATGGCAACCAGAGAAGTGGTACGTTTTTTCATCTCAATTGACTTGCATATAACTTGAGAAAAATGTTGTACTGTATATAAATGACCATTTACACATGGCTTATTAAGTTGTTTAACTTTAGCATCAATCAGTGTAAAAGTATTACTCACACATATTTAAAATATATAGTATGGCCAGTTTAATGTAAGTTAAGATTATTAACTGCTCTCTTATATCAATGTGGTGCGTGTACTGAATTTTCTAGGCAACATTACCATTACTTTGAGCAACTATTCATGTTTTTTCCCATGTACTGTATGTGTACTGTGTGTAGCAGGTACATACTGTGTGCGATAAAAAAACGTGACAGACATCTGATCAAGTTGTCAATACACCACGTTATCAGTAGTTTCATAGTACACACACAGGTGCATGCTATCTGTGTGTGTTTGTGTATGTACTTGTGACTGTACGTGTGTGTTTTTTACAATTTATTCGTTAATCATTGTGGGAATGACAGTCCCTTTAAAGTGGAAGCTTAATGTCAGGCAATATAACACAAAATGTGCACTGGCATGAATAGTAACTCTGTCTCTTTTGTCTCTTGTTTGGGTCTCTCTCAGACCTGAAAGTTGTCCTTCTTGGCGGCAGAAACTCGGGGAAGAGCGAAGTGGGCAATGTGCTGCTGGGTAGGGAGGAGTTTGTCATCAAGGAGCGGACAACGTGCTCTAGAAGAGTGGGAGAGGTGGCAGGTGGGTGGGTCACTGTGGTGGACACACCTGGCTGGTGGTGTGACTTCAACGTGCAGGACACCCCTCAGCTGGTGAAAAGGGAGATAGTTCGCAGTGTATCTCTGTGCATTCCAGGACCCCATGTTTTCCTTATCGTCATTAAGGTACGCTCAGGGTTCTGTGAGAAGCGTCGCAGGGCTGTAGAGGAGCACCTGGCCCTCCTCAGTGAAAGAGTGTGGAGTCACTGTATGGTCGTCTTCACCTGCAGTGACTGGCCTGGACACATGCCCATGGAGCAGCAAGTCAAGAGAGGAGGCAGGCCCCCCTGTGGCTGGTGGAGAAATGCAGTTATAGGTATCACTGCCTCAACTTGAAGAGTGGACCAGGTGGAAATCAGGTCACAGAGCTGTTCATGAAGATGCAGAGACTGGTGACAGAAAATAGTGACAGCTATTTTGACATGGAGGGAATGCTTTTATAAGACGTGGAGGAAAATAAGAGGATAGTGGAGCAAAGGGCTCAGCAGAGATTGATACAGATGCAGAAACAGAGATCTCTGCTCAAGGGTAAGTTATCACTGAGATGGTTCTTAGGAGACAATGTTTTGCCATATTGCCAACAGTAGATTTTTATAATATTTCTGTTCTATCAGGGCTCTACAGTGCGAACATTTTACTTGCAATATTTTGCTGTGCGACCTGGAATTTAAAAATGAAGTATTCTAGCTTTATTACCTCAAATATGTGTAATTGTGCTCCTACATTTCTTTGTGTGCTCCTACATTTTCCAACTTAGGCGCACATGTGCTCCTTGTAAAAAAGGACAGCCTAGAGCCCTATCTATGATGATGTTGAATTGTTTCCTGCTTTTCTAGCAGGGGAGTCATGTCATCTCTCCGACATCAGAGTCGTGCTGCATGATGGGAGCAGGAGATGTTGCCGGGAGACAAGTCACCGTGGTGAACACTCCAGGCTGGTGGATTAATTACTTCTCTCAGGATAGTCCTGTTTTTGACCGACAGGAGATAGTGTGTAGTGTATCTCTTTGCTCTCCTGGTCCACATGCCCTCCTGCTGATGGTGCGTGTGGACCGGTCCTTCACAGAGACCTACAGGAGAGCTGTGCAGGAGCACCTAGAGCTCATCACAGACACAGTCTGGGCTCACGTCATCGTCCTGTTCAACTTTGGGGACTGGCTGGGAGACACAACCATCGAGCAGCACATTGAGAGTGAGGGGGAGGCCCTCCAGTGGCTTGTGGAGAAGTGTGGCAACAGGTGTCATGTCCTCAACAATAGAAGCAATTCAGGATTTCAGGTTACGGAACTGATGAGAAAGATTGAGGAACTGATGTCATACAACAGCAGTTGTTACTGTAAGATTGAGGGTGGCGTTCTGCAGGGGTTGGAGGAGAAGAAGAGGGAAGAACAGAAAAGAGCAGGGGAGAGACTGATGAGAAGGCAGAAACAAGAGAGACTGCCAGATCTCTATTGGGTGAGTTCAATCAATCTCTCTCAAAATGCACTTTAGGTGTCTGATTCTATTCATATTGGTGTGAAATATTTTGGATGAACATTTTCCATTCATTCATAGAGCTGTAAATCAGACAATGTTAATGAAGCACTTTGTATTCATTCATTTTATGTCTACAGTAGACGTGTTATACATGACAGTATTCTTATTTGTTTGTGACAGGGAAGCTCCACTGTCGCTCAGAGCTGAGAATAAGGAAAGGTCAGGGGTAAGACTGTGACAGTGCTGGACCCACCAGGCTGGCTGTCAGTGGGTCCTGGCTCCCTGATGTCTCCTTCAGCCTCTGGGGTAACTGTGGTCCTGGTGGTTGTGAATGTGAGCTCCTCCTTCAGCCACACTCTCCGGAGAACAGCAGAAAAACACCTGGAGGCACTCGGAGAGAAAGTATGGAACCGAACCATGGTCCTATTCACCTTTGGGGACTGGCTGGGGGACACGACGAGCAGCGCATTAAGAGTGAGGGAGAGCCCCTCCAGAGGCTTGTCGAGAAGTGTGGCAACAGATATCACATGTTGGACAGTAAGAGCCAGGGCACCGGTGCACAGGTCACTGAACTGCTGGAGAAGATAGAGGAGATCCTTGTAGAGGAGAGGCTGGAGGTTCTACAGAGAGGAGAACAGGTTGGGAAGTGTCTCACAGTGATGCAGGAGCCAGAGATGGATGGAGTGATGAGACAGGGAGAGGGCATAGAGGTCCCTGCAGCAAACCATACAGACGCTCCCTTTCATGATGGTAAGCAAGACTGATGCACATTAGTTATAACTTACAGTGCATCATGTCATGCTATATTTACTATTTATTCTGACAGAGCTCTCTTGTGTTGCAGCGTGTGAGGTGGCCAGTTCAGAGGACCTTCTAACCCCAGACGACCCAGGAGCCCCAGACCTTGGTGGACAGGGGTTGGCACTACCAGAGGCTAGCGGAGGAGGGTGGACTGGAGAAAATCACTCCATCCTGGATGTGGAGGGGTTTCTGTCCAGCATGGCCAGTGTGCTTCAGGGGAATCAGGAGGGGCTGATGTGGAACATGGGGGGCAGACAGACGCTAGTGGTGAACCTCCCAGACTGGCTCCACACTGGATCTACTCAGAGCCATCATCTGAGATGGAATGGACAGAATGGTAGAAAACCTGTCACCCTGTTCTCTCCAGGACACCAAGCTCTCCTCCTGGTCATACCCGTGGAGCAACCCAAAGAACCAGAATGAATGCTGGTGGAGAAACAGGAAGACATTGTGGATATACAGTCCCTTGGACACCCCAGGTTGAGGGACAGGGCCCTCAAGGAGATCGCCAGAACAGGAGGCCTGCAGGCCCTGATTGACCAATGGGGGAACAGTAACTTGGAGGAGCTTGAATCCTTCATTGACTCCTATTTTGAAACGGTGTGGAAGGAAACCATGGGGTCTTTCATGGTAGAGGAGGAGGACTGTCTCACCAGCAACAGCCCAGAGCTGGATGATGTTGGGGATGATCTTGTAAATAAGGGTGGCCAAGAGGTGCTGTCATCCATTGACAAGAAGCTGTCTAAGCTGGACATCCTGGAGAGCATGCAGAGAGACCTGCTGGAGCTCAGACAGAGCCTGGATCGCAACTGTAACATCATACAGGAACTCAGTGACAAAAGCAAAGCAACACAGGAGCCTGCTGTGCCCTCTGATGCAGGGGAGGCAGAAGAGTAGGAAAGTTGCTAGAGGAGAGATGTTTAACAATAACATAAATTATAAGTTATAGATTGGTTTGTTTGTTTTATCTAATGATGCCCTAACAACTAATTAACAGTATTGATTTATTGATGGAGTTAATGCTTATGGTGAGCCAGTATATTCACAAGATTTCGTTGTGACTTTATGATGTCAAGTGTTTCCACAAGGGGGAGCCCTCTGACAAGTGATTTTGGGGGGGTTGGTCTCCTGCATAGTCAACTGAGGTTACTGTATATATTCACTACACGAAACATTTTAATCACTCCATTATTATGCAAGATACCAGTTATTTTAAATCAGTTATTGCTGATAATTTCCTAGATTATTATTTTATTTATTTTATGAGGCTTGTACAAAGACAGACATATCAGGGTCCAGATGATAGCACATGTATCATGCCATAAAAGTTACATATTATATCAAGAAACATATCATATCATAAAAACATCCTAAAAGTATCTCTCCATCCAAGGGGGAACTCAACAGCAATCTGTTATTTTTTGTGTGTTTGCTCATGGGATGACTTGTTTGAGTGAATGTCAAACGAATTGACAGCAACAAAGACTGAGAGCCGTGGCCCTCTTAAGCTGAGGATGAAAACTCTCTGACTGTGTTGTGCTGTGGTGACTGTCTGCAGGTGCTGCAGCCCCAGCCTCAGCCCACTGGCTGATGACTCATCTCTCTACAGCAGAAGCAGAACATGTACAGTAGAACTGATGCACAACTGGAAGGGAAATAGGTCTTCACATTGGGTCACTACTGTTCATAAATAAGGGCATGGAGTTTTTCCTCTTCAGGTCACATGGTTAGAAAAAACTCCAGGTGCTATTCACAATTGCGCTCCATCTTGCAACATGCTGAGGTATGTGAGAGGGAGAGAGAGAGAGAGATAGATTTCTGGCTGGGTAAGTAAACACTTCTGCTAAAAGCTAAAAGCTTCTGCTAAAAGGCATATTTATCCTCTTCTCTGTCTCCTTCATCCGTCCTCCCCGCCCCCCCAACACACACACTCTTTCAGCTCCAGTTGTGAGTCTCAGCCCTCCCTACCCGTTAAAAAAGATCTGCAGCTCGGACAGAAGGAAGCTGGAGAGAAATGGATCTCTCAGTGTGACGGCGGTGCAGTGGCCGTTTGGCCCGGGAGACAGTCCTGAGCCCCCCCCCCCTCCCCTCACACACACACACACACACACACACACACACAGGATCACGTTTCACTGCCTGCTATTTTTCCAGGTGGAGAGAGAGGATAGTAAAATGAGGGAGGGAGAGAAGCAGGCATGGAGGGAGGGAGAGAGAGGGATGATTTAGACTTGGTGAAAAATAATCAACCATCCCTCACTTGCCCTCTCCACGCTCCAATGTCATGACCCCCCAAAGGGTCGATGTCTGTCTGAGGTGGTGCAGTTGACAGTCGTGGTCAATAGTTTTGAGAATGAAACAAGTATTGGTCTTCACAAAGTTTGCTGCTTCAGTGTTTTTAGATGTGTTTGTCAGATGTTACTATTTATACTGAAGTATAATTACAAGCATTCCATAAGTGTCAAAGGCTTTTATTGACAATTACATTAAGTTTATGCAAAGAGTCAATATTTGCAGTGTTGACCCTTCTTTTTCAAGACCTCTGCAATCCACCCTGGCATGCTGTCAATTAACTTCTGGGCCACATCCTGACTGATGGCAGCCCATTTTTGCATAATCAATGCTTGGAGTTTGTCAGAATTTGTGGGTTTTGTTTGTCCACCTGCCTCTTGAGGATTGACCACAAGTGGAGTTTCCTTGCCATGGACCCAAAATGTCGATGTTTTGTTCCCCGAGCCACTTAGTTATCACTTTTGCCTTATGGCAAGGTGCTCCATCATGCTGGAAAAGGCATTGTTCATCATCAAACTGTTCTTGGATGGTTGGGAGAAGTTGCTCTCAGAGGATGTGTTGGTACCATTCTTTATTCATGGCTGTGTTCTTAGGCAGAATTGTGAGTGAGCCCACTCCCTTGGCTGAGAAGCAACCCCACACATGAATGGTCTCAGGATGCTTTACTGTTGGCATGACACAGGACTGATGGTAGCGCTCACCTTGTCTTCTCCGGACAAACATTTTTCCGGATACCCCAAACAATCGGAAAGGGGATTAATCAGAGAAAATGACTTTACCCCAGTCCTCAGCAGTCCAATACCTGTACCTTTTGCAGAATATCAGTCTGTCCCTGAAGTTTTTCCTGGAGAGAAGTGGCTTCCTCGCTGCCCTTCTTGACACCAGGCCATCCTCCAAAAGTCTTTGCCTCACTGTGCATGCAGATGCACTCACACCTGCCTGCTGCCATTCCTGAGCAAGCTCTGCACTGGTGGTGCCCCGATCCCGCAGCTGAATCAACTTTAGGAGACGGTCCTGGCGCTTGCTGGACTTTCTTGGGCACCCTGAAGCCTTCTTCACAACAACTGAACCTCTCTCCTTGAAGTTCTTGATGATCCGATAAATGGTTGATTTAGGTGCAATTTTACTAGCAGCAATATCCTTGCCTGTGAAGCCCTTTTTGTGCAAAGCAACCTTGCAGGTAACCATGGTTAACAGAGGAAGAACAATGATTTCAAGCACCACCCTCCTTTTAAAGCTTCCAGTCTGTTATTCTAACTCAATCAGCCTGACAGAGTGATCGCCAGCCTTGTCCTCGTCAACACTCTCACCTGTGTTAACGAGAGAATCACTGACATGATGTCAGCTGGTCCTTTTGTGGCAGGGCTGAAATGCAGTGGAAATGTGTTTTTGGGATTAAGTTCATTTTCATGGCAAAGAGAGACTTTGCAATTAATTGCAATTCATCTGATCACTCTTCATAACATTCTGGAGTATATGCAAATTGCCATCATAAAAACTGAGGCAGCAGACTTTGTGAAAATTAATATTTGTGTCATTCTCAAAACTTTTGACCACGACTGTAGATCAGGGGGAGGCCTGAACTTCTATACCCCATAAAGAGTGCATCTTAATATCCATAGGGAAATTTGCTCTCTGATTTCACAGCAGGTCTCAAATATAGTGATATGACACATATGTCTAAATGTTTATATTGTAATTCTTACAATTACTGCAGAGTGAAATAGAGTTTATGTTTCACATAATTAAAAACAAGCTGTTGATTAAAACGCTGCTGGACACAACTGTCATAATGTTTATCTACTGAAAATGAATTTCAATCAATACAAAAACAACAGTGAAGCTTTCATAATATGCCATGGGACCAAGAAGGATTCAGAAGGATTCTATTGGGGGAACAGGACATGGCTTGTGGTCAGGCCCAGTTCCTACTAGCTCATGTCCATGTCACTGGCCAATTTCAACTGTTGTCAATCAAACCAACATCATGAGAGTGATGTGGAAGCTTTTCCCCTCCCTATGCCAGTCCCCCATAAAATGATCCCTGTGGGACTCAATTTGCTGGTCCAAGGAAAGTCTATCAGGTCCCAATTGGCTTACTATCTAGCTGTTCAAGAACTCTTACAAATAACCTAGCTTAATATGAATTCCTTCCTTTTATCAAATGGTACATGTCTGGATATTTCTGTGATTGTTGTTGGATGGTCTTTTTCACCAGTAAACGATTCTGATACGGATGGGGTTGTATATAGAGGACACTGGGATGCTATAACAGCAAGGCTATTGCTTTGTGGCTGGATTGATAAGAGACACAAAGAGCCTGTTGGGATGCAGCATGCAGGTTGTCTATAGGTTTATAGGGATGGTGATTGGAGAGTGAGATGAGGAGAATACAGCAGGACAGAGAGGAGGAGGGGAAAGATTTAAAGTTCAAATTCTGGCATCCATTTGCAAAGACATAAGCATGCCACACACACTGACACAAACACATCCTGTATACACACTTGCATGGCACGTACTGTACACACACACCCACACGCAAACACACACCCATGCAAACGCACACACACACCCATACAAATGCACGCACACACACACAGACAGACAGACAGAAAGTTGACTTTCTCTTTGTTTGCTTGTTGAGGATTTCCAGGACATTAGCTTGAAGCCATGTGTGCGTCTTGACTGAACCTGTCCCAGCCACACAAGGTTAAAGGCTTTGATCACTGCCAATTGTCACACCCTGGCTCTGGGACTCTATATGTTGAGCCAGGGTGTGTTCATTCTATGTGTTCTGTTTCTATGTTGGGTGTTCTAGGTTGTGTATTCTATGTTTGCCTGAATGACTCCCAATCAGAGGCAACGAGTGTCAGCTGTTGGCTGGTTGTCTCTGATTGGGAGCCATATTTATACTGTCTGTTTTCCCTTGGTGTTTGTGGGTTTTTGTTCCGTGTTCGGTCATTGTCACCGTGGACTTCACGAGTCGTTTATTGTTTTTGTTCGTGCTTTAATATAATAAAGTAACATGTTCATTCATCACGCTGCGCATTGGTCTACTTCTCTCCCTGACGATCGTGACAGAAAAACCCACCATACCAGGACCAAGCAGCGTGTCCAGGAGCAGGCAGCCTGGACATGGGAGGAGACATTGGACGGGAAAGGGTCCTGGACCTGGGAGGAGATCCTGGCCGGGATGGATCGCCGGCCATGGAGTGAGACAGTTGAGAGGCGACGGAGAGAGGAGCAACGGCGTAAGCAGTGTCAGCGTCGGACGGTCGAGAGGCAACCCAAAAAAATTTTTTAGGGGGGCACACGGCAGGGGCGACTGGGCAGCAGGAGGGCTGCCACAGGGCGATAGGTGAGGAGGCCACCAGGTTAAGGGGGCTACTGGCCCAGAGGAGCAGGAGTTAGTGTTGCAGAGGATGGAGCTATTGGAGGCGATAAGGGAAAGGGTGAGAAATGAGGCACGGCGAGAGGAACTCGGTAGGCAGCTGAGGGAGCGGAGGGTTATGATGAAACCCAGTCCCGCTCCTCACACCAAGCAAGTGGTGTGCGTCACCAGTCCGGTCCGGCCCGTTCCTGCTTCCCGTACTAAGTGTACGGTGCACGTCGCCAGCCCAGCCCGGCCTGTTCCTGTCCCTCGCACCAAGCCTACGGTGTGCGTCGCCAGCCCGGCCCGGCCTGTTCCTGCTCCACGCACCAGGCCTACGGTGTGCGTCGCCAGCCCAGCCCGGCCTGTCCCTGCTCCACGCACCAAGCCTACGGTGTGCGTCGCCAGCCCAGCCCGGCCTGTTCCTGCTCCACGCACCAGGCCTACGGTGTGCGTCGCCAGCCCAGCCCGGCCTGTACCTGCTCCACGCACCAAGCCTACGGTGTGCGTCGCCAGCCCAGTCCGGCCAATCCCTGCTCCACGCACCAAGCCTACGGTGTGCGTCGACAGCCCAGCCCGGCCTGTCCCTGCTCCACGCACCAAGTCTAAAGTGCGCGTCGCCAGCCCGGCCCGGCCTGTTCCTGCCACTCGCACCAAGTCTACGGTGCGCGTGTCGCCAGCCCGGCCCGGCCTGTTCCTGCCACTCGCACCAAGTCTGCGGTGCGGCGTCGCCAGCCCGGCCCGGCCTGTTCCTGCCACTCGCACCAAGTATACGGTGCGCGTCGCCAGCCCGGCCCGGCCTGTTCCTGCCACTCGCACCAAGTATACGGTGCGCGTCGCCAGCCCGGACCGGCCTGTTCCTGCCACTCGCACCAAGCCAGGGGTGCGAGTCGTCAGCCTGGTCCAGCCCGTTCCTGCTACTCGCACCAAGCCAGGGGGTGCGAGTCGTCAGCCTGGTCCGGCCCGTTCCTGCTACTCGCAGCAAGCCAGGGGTGCGAGTCGTCAGTCCGGTGAGGCCCGTTCGCTCCCACGCACCAAGCCAGGGTGCGAGTCGTCAGTCGGTGAGGCCGTTCGGCCCACGCACAAGCCAGGGGTGCGAGTCGTCAGCCTGGTAAAGCCCGTTGCTGCTCCACGCCCAAGCCAGGGGTGCGAGTCGTCAGTCGGTGAGGCCCGTTCCGGCTCCACGCACAGGCCAGGGGTGCGAGTCGTCAGTCCGGTGAGGCCCGTTCCGGCCCACGCACCAAGCTAGAGTGCGATCGTCAGCCGGTCCGGCCCGTTGCTGCTCCACGCACAAGCCAGGGGTGCGATCGTCAGCCGGTCCGGTCAGTTCCTGCCTCACGCACCAAGCCAGGGGTGCGGCGTCGTCAGTCTGGCACAACCCGTGCCTGGGTCATCGGTGCCAAATCAGGTACCGCTCAACTGCTCCACAACGGAGCTGAAGCTAGCCGCTCCTGCTACGTCCCAGGTCAGCTCCAGCAGCGGGGGCCAGACCGGACCAGGGGCGCTATGGGGGGTTTATTGGAGGGTGGTGGGCAAGGCCGGGGCCGGAGCCGCCGAGGAGGTGTGCCCACCCAGCCCCCCCCTGTTTTGCTCTTGTTGAGGCGGTCGCAGTCCGCGCCCTTTAGGGGGTACTGTCACACCCTGGCTCTGGGACTCTATATGTTGAGCCAGGGTGTGTTCATTCTATGTGTTCTGTTTCTATGTTGGGTGTTCTAGGTTGTGTATTCTATGTTTGCCTGAGGGTGACTCCCAATCAGAGGCAACGAGTGTCAGCTGTTGGCTGGTTGTCTCTGATTGGGAGCCATATTTATACTGTCTGTTTTCCCTTGGTGTTTGTGGGTTTTTGTTCCGTGTTCGGTCATTGTCACCGTGGACTTCACGAGTCGTTTATTGTTTTTGTTCGTGCTTTAATATAATAAAGTAACATGTTCATTCATCACGCTGCGCATTGGTCTACTTCTCTCCCTGACGATCGTGACACCAATGAGGCAAACAATATGACCAGGCTGCCATGTGCAAACAAGCATACGCAGAACACAGACAGACAGACAGACAGACACACACACACGCACACTTTTCTCTTTCCACATCCGCCCTGGGTGACAAGTAAAATTACACACAATAAAAAAAGACATATTGAAGCACACACATAGACATAATGAAGGCCTACATGCACATTTGTGTTTGGATGTTTTGGATTCATAAGTAAGCTTTCTTTGGATTGCCATGTCACAATTGGTTTATTATTAATTTGCATGGTTTATTATATTGGATCAGGCACACACTTTGATTGTCCTATTAAATTGAATAATTCATTAGTAAATAGTCTCCTGGCCTTCTCATGCAATCTCACATACACTAAGACACTTTGATCATTCCACTGTTTGATATACTGAATACATGACTAGCTGCGTGTGTCCAGAACAAAATAGCTGAGAGCCTTAACCCCCCCGCCGTCAATACATATTGTATGTATTGAGGGATATAAATGAAACCATTTCATAGTGCAAATAGCAAACTACTGATACTGATATACTAATACTAAACTAAATTACTGATATGTTCTTGAAACTTTATACACACCATTTTACACAATACAGTAATAACAGTATTGTTGTGGAAAATGTGAATTCTGCCACAACAATATGCAATAATAATCCTTTCCTGAAGTTCTCCCTGCCCTCTAAAGAAGGCCCCAGGGGAGGTTTCAAGGTCCCCACCTCCCAACATTATCAATATTCACCCAGAGCAGACCATCCATTTAGCTGATTAGAGCTGGTAGCTCAACCAGACTGATTAGAATGGGAGGGGAGAGCAGGAGGGAGACTAAAGAGAATCACTCCTCTCTTCTCTGTTGCCTGTATGTGGTGGTGAGTGTCCAGTTGCAAAATACTGCTATGCATCCATCCACCAGGTTGGGTTCCTACATGGTGGTGGATGAGGGGAGTTACCCCCATGTGCTCTATGACACACTGTACAATCAGTAGAAGGGAGGCAGGACCCACTGGACACAGACGTCAATTCAACGTCTATTCCACATTGGTTCAAAGTAATTTCATTGAAATTACGTGGAAACCATGTTGATTCAAGTAGTGTGTGCCCAGTGGGGAGTTTTCCATTCTAGTCTATACACACAACATGAACAACCTAGCATCTATCCCATGAATGTAAACGGGATGCTGTGTTTATTAGCTGACCTGCGTGCTTAGGGACAAGATCCTTCTCACATCTAGGGGATGTCAGGGGCACACTGGACTTCCATCATGTTTGGAGCTGAATTCTCAGACCACATCCTCAGGGCCAACAGAGGACCACCATGCCTGTATTTGTCTGACACCCTCTCACTCCTCAATGCTCTAATGGTCAGATAGACCATGCTGTGATAGACAGTTCTGTCTCTATCACCTGTACAAACACAGGGAGCCTAGGCTTGGCCACTTCCCTGTGATATCCTCCAGGTCTTGCTAGTGGCACCAAGGCACTCAAGGGTCATCCCCTCTAACAGGTCAGGTGCTTTACAACCTGGTCTCCCCAGCCTCAGTGTACCTTGCCACAACCCTGACCACTGACTCTGTTTGGCTTCGTGCTGCTGCCTTACGAGGTGACAGCAGGGGAGCGGGCGTGAGCCGGGAGGGGGACACGGTCCTGTCGCCAGGCGTGTAACCAGGAACAGGGTTGTGGGACTTTACAACCCCTCAGGACCATTACATAACACCTGCCCATTGTTTATGTTAGTATTGTGGGTGCTGGGTTAGTGAACTGAGAAAGGTGGTGTTAGTGGGTGTGTGGGTCGAGTCAGGGTAAACACATTGCACCATCACAGGCTGTGTGGAGACAGCGGTTGGCCTTGGACAGTGGTTGGACAGTGGTTTCCGTTGTCCCCTCCCAGATAGAATGAGCATCTCAGGAGCTATAATATGACCTATAACTCTGCACTAGCTCTCCCTCCTGAGCCAGAGTCTATGCATTCTGGGTGGGGATTGGGGAAGCCACAGAGTCCAGGGGTAGATTGGGTCAAAGTCTGGTCATGGTCAGTGCCTCCCCTAACAGCCCCCAGCCCACCTCCCTCTAGCCTCACAGATGTCTGAGGAGGACTGTGACTGAGACATGAGGTTGAGTTTACACTATGAAGATACAGTATAGCCACACAATGCATGATGAGGGGTGCTGTATAACAAGTTGTAACCGTTTTCCTTTTTCTCCTTGGTTTCATACAGAGCTGTCATTTGAATTTACTGTCCATGTAAGTCAGAGGAATTTTGCATAGTGCAAAGCATAGTAAACATGACTCAATCTTGCAAAATACTCACAGGGGAGAGTTATGCATGCACACACATAACTAGAACAAAGGAATGTTCCCTAAAAGAAACAGAGGGAGAGATTACAGTCATCTGGGATTTTGGACTTGCTGACCGCAGGCCCCAAAACAGAATGGATATCATTAGTCAGCCCATTAACAAGAGGGCTAATTAACACATAACTAATGCACTTAGCATCACATTATGATTGAGGGGGGAGCACAGAGTCTTTCACAGCTATCCCCCCCCCCCCCATAACCTGTTGTTCTAATGAAAACACATTACAGAATGATGCAGAATCTTCAGGTTTCTAAGCAATCAACAACTCCACCTGAATGTGGTTCCCATAATAACACTTTAAGGGGGGAGAGGGGGCGTTTATATAATGGTTCTGATGGGATCATCTTTTTGTGCATCCTTTTTCATCATCCTCTTTGAACCCTTGACATCCGATCTGAACACAGAACTCAATCCATCTGTCAGGGTTACGGTAAATGCAAAAAATGAATGTGACAACACAAAGATGGCTGGCCAATGAAAAATGTATGCTCCCCTGCTGCAGTCTTGGCTAATGTCCATATTTGAACATTTCCCCCCCCGTCTATCTATACTTACAAACTATTTGTGCCGGCGCTCTTTTATGTAAAGGAACCATATTTCTTGTTTTTATATGTTGGGCTTTTCTATAACCATTCTCAGGTGATAGGCTATTCCCTACTTGGCAATAGATACACACATGTGGTGTCCACTCTCTCCACTCCATGCTGCAATGCACACTAGGGGACAGTCCACCTCTTAGATCAGCCTCTACCTGCCCGGTCCCAACCTCAGTGCACACTGTGCTGATAGGCCCTAACTCCTAATTTGTCTATTAATATTCTGTATTATGTCATGTTTCATGTTTTGTGTGGACCCCAGGAAGAGTAGCTGCTGCTTTTGCAACAGCTAATGGGGGATTCTAATAAAATATACAAAATACCAAATACTGTGCTGATAGGCCCTAACTCCAGTACACTGTGCTGATAGGCCCTAACTCCAGTACACTGTGCTGATAAGCCCTTACTCCAGTACACTGTGCTGATAGGCCCTAACTCCAGTACACTGTGCTGATAAGCCCTAACTCCAGTACACTGTGCTGATAGGCCCTAACTCCAGTACACTGTGCTGATAAGCCCTAACTCCAGTACACTGTGCTGATAGGCCCTAACTCCAGTACACTGTGCTGATAAGCCCTAACTCCAGTACACTGTGCTGATAAGCCCTAACTCCAGTACACTGTGCTGATAAGCCCTAACTCCAGTACACTGTGCTGATAGGCCCTAACTCCAGTACACTGTGCTGATAGGCCCTAACTCCAGTACACTGTGCTGATAGTTTCCAACTCCAGTACACTGTGCTGATAGGCCCTAACTCCAGTACACTGTGCTGATAGTTTCCAACTCCAGTACACACTGTGCTGATAGGTTCTAAGTGTTGTTGTAACCCTATGCAACAGCTCTAGGGGCTGGTTGTCCAAACCAAATATAGTTGTGTCTAACCAGAGCTGCATCTGCACATTCACTTACAAAATACAAGGTACTTTGTTTCCACGCAACCAATGTTGGTAGTATTTGTTTACTGTACGTCATGGTACACTACATGGCCAAAGATATGTGGATACCTGCTCGTCGAACATCTCATTCCAAAATCATGGGCATTAATATGGAGTTGGGTCCCCCTTTGCTGCTATAACAGCCTCCACTCTTCTGGGAAGGCTTTCCACTAGATGTTGGAACATTGCCGCGGGGACTTGCTTCCATTCAGCCACAAGAGCATTAGTGAGGTTGAGCATTGATGTTGGGTGCTTAGGCCTGGCTCGCAGTCGGCATTCCAATTCATCCCAAAGTTGTTTGATGGGGTTGAGGTTAGGGCTCTGTGCAGGCCAGTCAAGTTCTTCCACACCGATCTCGACAAACCATTTCTGCACAGGGGCATTGTCATGCTGAAACAGGAAAGGCCCTTCCCCAAACTGTTGCCACAAAGTTGGAAGCACAGAATCGTCTACAATGTCATTGTATGCTGTAGCGTTAAGATTTCCCTTCACTGGATCTAAGAGGCCTTGCCCGAACCATGAAAAACAGCCCCAGACCATTATTCCTCCTCCACCAAACTTTACAGTTGGCACTATGCATTGGGGCAGGTAGCGTTCTCCTGGCATCCGCAAACCCAGATCAGTCCGTCGGACTGCCAGATGTGAAGCGTGATTCATCACTCCACAGAACTCGTTTCCACTGCTCCAGAGTCCAATGGCGGCAAGCTTTACACCACTCCAGCCGACACTTGGCATAGCGCATGGTGATCTTAGGCTTGTGTGAGGCTGCTCTGACATGGAAACCCACTTCATGAAGCTCCCGACAAACAGTTATTGTGCTGACGTTGCTTCCAGTGGCAGTTTGGAATGTGGGTAGTGAGTGTTGCAACCGAGGACAGACGATTTTTACGTGCTACGCACTTCAGCATTCGGCGGTCCCGTTCTGTGAGCTTGTGTGGCCTACCACTTCGTGGCTGAGCCGTTGTTGCTCCTAGACGTTTCTACTTCACAATAACAGCACTTACAGTTGACTGGGGCAGCTCTAGCAGGGCAGAAATTTGACAAACTGACTTGTTGGAAAGGTGGCATCCTATGACGGTGCCACGTTGAAAGTCACTGAGCTCTTCAGTACGGGCCATTCTACTGAAAATGTTTGTCTATGGAGATTGCATGGCTGTGTGCTCGATTTTATACACCTGTCGGCAACGGGTGTGGCTGAAATAGGTGAATCCACTAACTTGAAGGGGTGTCCACATACTCTATGCTAGCGAAGGGAGTTCAATGTTCTGACTGCTGTGGGGGGGGGACCGTTTTTAAAACGTTCAGTTTTGGTGGTCAATGACCTGTAGGGCCTACCAGAGGGGAGGGGCTGAAAGAGGTAATTGGATGGATGGGAGGGGTCGTTGATTATTTTTTCTGCACGTTTGGAGGCGCTTGGTGTACAGGAAGCCCACAGAGGGAAGGTCCCAGGACAGATAGTAATCTTTGAGGCTTTCAACACAACCCTCTCTAGTCTCTTCTTAGTGAGACTGTCCATGTTACCATACCAAACTGCAATGGACTGTATGAGACAAAGTCATGAGTAAGGTACTTTCAGAAACGTATCAAATGTCATTACTTATCCGAATAAATATAAGGCCATTCAGCTACTTTACTGATTCAAACCTTTGAAAAGTTCAACCTCATCAAATCGTTATCACAAGTATATTTCATGAGTGACCTTGCCGAAGTGGAATGACATTGGTTTAAGTATGCTGACTAATCATTAAGACAGGAACATGATATGTGGGCAGAGAATAATACATGTCTCATAGAAGGGCTTGTCAGCATACCATAACTATATGCACAACACTACTTAAAGAGCTCTCCTTCAGTGGCTATTTGTTATTTATGGCCAGTTGGATAGATACATTTCAGCTATAAGTACTACAGTATACACCTCCATAACCATGTAATCATCATATTCATCATCACCTCTTTCAATGGGTTGTTTATCCATTAGCAAGTTGCCATGACAATCATCTTAACAAACCAACCAAGTGTATGACAACAAACTATGGTAGGCCTACCACCTACCATAATGGATAATAATATAGTCTTAAGAGTCATATCGTGGCTACATGCATACAAACAAAAACCAACTTGAGGGTGACACCATCTGTAATGGTCAGTGACACAGTAGAAGACTTTCTTAATGGTGTATTTCCTATGCAGTGTTTTAGATTAGGCTAAAGTGACTGGTTGGTCCGTGTCCTCTGGATGGGGGACATGGGGGTGTGAGGAGTGGGGGCTGGTCTTCTGGGAGGATGTGGGATCATTGATGTGTCCAAAGATCAATAAGGGAGAGCATTCAGATCTCAACGGTGAAACCCTAACCAGCCTGCCAATACAAGGGGCTTCAGCCCATAGGTAGAGTAGAACCCCTCAGCTGATAGGTACAGAAGGGGTGGAGACAGACAGGGTCAGGGGGACAATAAGGTTAAAGTGGAAGTGGGACATGACGGTGGCAGGTTCAGTGTGCTGCAACGGATTGGTGGCTTCTGTTGGCCAAATTGTCCGAGATCAATAGCCATCAACACTGGTTTGCCTTTAAGTGTAAAGGGTAAATACCTCAATGAGCATTAAACACAATTATAGAACTCAGACGTGCATTAGTGGTCTTTCAGTGGCCTTCCCAAATTTAGTGTATCGTCAAGGACTCTGGAGCCTGTCCAAAAACTCCACATAATGGACCATGTGATATGCTTTGATGGACAGGTTCAATACAGAACATATCCCAGAGGTGTGTGTATGAGCATAATGGCTCAATTGAAAATTCACACTCTCTCTCACTCTATTCACTTGCCATATGGCGTTGTGTCATCATGGTACTATAAGTACAAGTGGTAGGTCAACGGTTGTAAGCTTTGGTATGAAATTACATGACATGAAATTATGTTATAAAATGGATTGTAAAACATGAGTCAATATTAATTCAGTTGTTTCTTTCTTGAAAGTGCACATCCCTCATTGAACTGACTTTCCTTTGATAGCCTGATCATTCACAGTAGTGTTACTTCAGGGATGACCAACTATGCAAGTTAAGCAGTCTCCCTCTTGTGGTGTATCATTATATTGTGCTAGAAGATTCTGTGGTGTAGCTGGTAAAAATCCTAGCAATATGAGCCATGTTACAATTCCCACCATGTGGGTTAACCCTATTGTCGCGATGCATAGGGTTAATATAGCGGAGACCCGGATTCGTTTCCCGCTTCCTCTGTTCGCTATGTTGGTGTCAGAAGTGGGATTGCGGCCGAGAGGCCATCGGAAGGTACGGACATATGTGTGAAGGGCCTTGAAAGAAAGTCGACGTGCCTACCCGTTCGAAAGGCGGGTCCTCGCTATATGATCCACTTTACAATTCCCACCAAGTGGTTTAACCCTATTGGCGCGATGCGTATGGTGTTGCTTCCCACTTCTTCTTTTCGCTACATGTACTGTATATATATTATTTTTTAGGTGCGGCTGGTAAATATTGTAGGCTATAGGCCTACGTACCGTAGCCTACTATGTACTACGCAGAAAGCGCAAGAATCAAGCTGTGCCTTGAATGATGATGTGCTTGACACCTGACCCTGAAAAAGGCACAGTGATGCCAAAACGTTGGTGGTTTACTCAATAAATTACTGTGAGCTTGTATATAGAGTGTGCGACATTCTTTGTTAGTTTCTTTTTTAGCGTACAGTTTGTTCGCCTTTGGTCAGCACCTCTACCAACTTTGTTGGGGTGTGCACCAGCTCATGCTTTTTATTAGACACCCAAATAATAAATATAAAGTTGACACAATAATACAGACCACATGAATAAAAAGATGATCAACAAAACTGCATGTGAAAAACGCATCTACCCAAAGATTTCAAGTAGATTTCCGGGGATGCTTTCTATGGCAAACAACATGCAATGCAACGCTTCGGAGGGAGAGCGAGAGAGAGAGAGAGAGAGAGAGAGAGAGAGAGAGAGAGAGAGAGAGAGAGAGAGAGAGAGAGAGAGAGAGAGAGAGAGAGAGATATGAAGTGTCAGAAAAGTGACTCCAGTAGAACCTTGTCTCTTGTCTGTGTAGATCAGGGTTCCCCAACTGGCGCCCAGATGGCCGAATTTGTACAGCAGGTGTTTTTAATTGTTGGACATTTTAATTGTTAAAACACCTGGAAATCAGCTCCAAGTTATTTTTATTTGGGATATCTGTTCCCAAGTATTGCCATGCATAATAGAGAAACACATGACCATATAAAAATATAAGCAAGGTTTGGAATTATTATGTTTTAGTCAAATATTATATATGTTTGGGCTTCTTGCGGTCAATTTGCAGTCTACAAATTATTTGTAGTTATGTTCCGGCCCGCGCCTGAATATAGTTGATGATCCCTGGGGTAGATCGTGCAAGTCGTCTACTGCAGAAGTCACAGAGTGAATCGGGAAAGAGTGAACGTGCCTCTCTTCAGTTCGTGCACGACTCTTGCCTCCGCAGTGCACTGCTGGATAGCGCTCAGTACAGTCAGTCTGCGCGGGGACGCTGTACGCACGCACCAGTGACCTGCCAAAGCGACGCAACTCACTCTCAAAAGGTCTCGAACGCTACACGGCAGCGAAGAGCATGTGGAATTCACTGCGGACTCATTGATAAAGAATTGCCACTGGAATTAAAATGAACAATTCGTCCTGTATGTTCCTTTGCAGTATCCACTTAGTATAGTCTATTTGTTTTATGACACTGTAGGAAACCGAAGCATGATGGGTACCTTATCATTGGTGATGTTGTTTGGAGTGGTGAGTAGTGGCATGATTTATAACTCTGATTTCATAAGAAATATATTTAATTTTTTTATTGAATAGCTAGCATGGGAGAAACGTGTTCATTGTTGGCATTTTATTACTCTGCGTTATAAAACTGGAGTTTTATTGGACTGGGGATCCTGCACTGTCCCGCGTATTTCTCCAACTAATGCTGGCAAATTAGTCACGATACTAATCTGAGGAGAGCTGCTGGAGGGAAGGTGCTTATCACCCCTCATCTCAGAACTGATCATAAGAAACCCGTATGTGTATTTTATAATAACACCGTGCTCTTCATCTATATCCTTTATAGAACAACCATCCTGGAAGGTTTTCTTAGGCAGGTGCCATAGTCCAAGGTTCCTTTTAGAATTGTTGGATTTCATAGCAGGTCCATTCATTAAAAACTGTTATAAGATCACATATGGACTGAAATGTAAAAAGCTTGGTCAGTCATTGGTAAATGGCACAGATCTGTTGCATATATGCATACTCAGTGATGGGGAAGCTACTCAGAAAACATAGTTGACCAAGCTACCAATTACTTCACACTGGAAGAAGTTAATCTACCCTTAAGAACAAATATTTTACTTAACTAAAGTTACTTTGAAAAAGTAGTTCACTACATCCAAACTACTTCTTGAAAAACATTAATATGTAAATCTGAAATGTCATAGACTACAAATTGCAAGAACAGATCACTTTGAGGTCATATGATAACAGAATGTGTAATTTAACCTAATAAACACAAAAACAAGTGTTCCAAGTGAGAATAAAGCAGGTCTGATGCAGAAAAAAGAAAGGAAATCATTGCCTACTTCACCCATATACCCAGTTTAACTACTTTGGTAGCTGGGTAAACTATATTTTCAGAGTAGCTTCCCCAACATTGAGTATGCATATATGAAACAGATCTGTACCATTTACTGATGATTGACCAAACCCTTTAAATTTCAGTCCATATGTGCTCTAACAACAGTTTTTATAAATGGACCTGCAATGAAATCCTAAAGTCCCCATATTTCCTTTTCCTTTTTTGGCAGTAGGCTTCTGTTGAAGTGGAGGTAGTGTCTTATCTGAAGTGCAAAAATGTTTTGAGAAATTCATGACATGCATCAGAATTTTTGATAGTTGGGTGATGATAATGATAATGGTGATGGTGATGATGACAAACTATTTGCTATTATTTGGGAAGTGGCTGTCATGGGCTAATCTTCCTGATATGCCTAAACCTGCTGGTCTAGTGGCTGTCATAGGCTAATCCTCCTGATATGTCAAGACCTGCTGGTACAATAAGGCTTGTTCATTCACTCACCATGTGAACAGCCCTATACATGACTCAGGAGAAGTCTGTTTTGACAGCTTCTTTACAACATTGTGGTAGTATAGAGCACGTTTGTAGAATTAGATTGAGAAATAGTCTCTAATTGACTATGAAATCGGGGGAGAGTGCAAAGCAGGAATGTCAAGGCTGGGGATGTGACCTGGTGTGTGTATGTGTGTGTGTGTGTGTGTGTGTGCATGTGTGTGTGTGTATGTGTGTGTGAGGGCATTGCCTTATTCTACACTTTTGAGTTGAAGACTTAAAGCCAATTTATGCTTGATCCGAAAATGTGGTCGGAGGCTCCGTATGGATGGTGTGACGCAATTGCGGAGTTTCCGGAGGGGAGGCATGCAGAGACCAAAATAAGCTCCGTACCGCATCGCCGTGCGCCTCTCAAATTTTGTGACAATGCGGAGGGCTCCATATATGATTGGTTCATGGTGGGTGAGGGCGGGAGGTCCTGTATAAACACAAACTCACTTCCTTGACAACATCCTTCACAACAGTTCTGCGCTGCTCCGCGAAGCTCAAGAAGTATGAATGCCCTGACTTCTGCAGAGGCCATATCACCCTAAATGCTGCACGGCCAATGCAGACGTCGGATTGACCATGCAGCACCTTTCAGTCACTCAGATCATGTTGAGGGTAGCAGGCTCCTTATCAGAGGTGAGGCTGGTAATTGCCAGTTTATTTCACTGATAAGATGGATACAAATACAGATAAACTCGGGGTTTGGGCTGCATTCCAAGTTCACATTCACCAACCTGGTGATTTTAATCTATGATCATATTCAAATAAAAACAGAGGTTTTGAGCCAAGGTTTGCATAAATTAGGAAGGATAAGAAAAGGTGCTGATGTGTGGTTTAGCAATGCTTTGGGAAATTCTCCAACAGAGGGAGACATGACATGAGTAGAGGGGTCAGGGGTGCAACTTTCATTGGGGACGGAGGGTGACGGGGGACGGGGGACATGTCCCCCCCACATTCTGAAATTGCATTTTTGTCCCCCTTCTGTTTTATCATTGGAATGTGATACAAAAGAACAGTGTGCATTAGGACCATGCGGACGCCTCCGAGCGGGCGGGTGGGCTGTTTGGAGTGTTTATCCAACTGGGGGGGGCAGGAGAGAAAGAGAGGGAGGAGAGAGAGAGAGGGAGGAGAGAGAGATGGAGGAGAGAGAGAGGGAGAAATGTACAGAGCGCATGAGAGTCGATCGACAGAGAGAGAGAGCTGTGCTGGTGGCTGCTCTCAGTGCATCTGTTTCTGAATGAAAGCAGGGGCTGAGGGAGGGGGAGAGAGGGAGACAGTTAAAGAGAAAGAGAGAAGACCAGCAGTTTTTCTTAGTAAAATGTGAGGCATTAAACGTTAAAGCATTTCAGTCTAATGATTTTTATGATTATGACCTCAGAATGTGCTTCACATTATTGTTTCCTTATTTAAATGTATTCTACGTATGAAAACATGCTTTAGTCCTGTGCCTGTGAAGCTGTTTGGCATTTATATCAGAGTGAGAGAGAGGAAGTGACAGAGAAGGGGAGAGAGAGGGAGAGTGGAGAGAGGCAGTGAGAAAAAGAGTGGAAATAAAAAGAGAAAGAGAGAAGATTGTGTGTAGCAGGAGGCAGCGTGTGTGTGCGTGTGCGTGTTTTGTGTGCGTGCGTGTGTGAATTTATAGTTAAGTTGCGCAATATGAGGAATCGTAATGCAAATTACAGAGAGGAATCTGTCTTTTACCACACTTAGCAATTAGAGAGAAAAACAAGGAAGTTAACTCTCCCAGGGCCTCCATCAACAGTACTGAGTCTGACCAATAGCCCCGTAGACAGCTCCGTTTGTCTTGGCCTTAAAGAAAAACATAAGTTCCTCAAACGCTTTACTACCAGGAACAGTCCCACCTGGACTTGCAGTATGCTCTAGCCAGCGGTACTCGACTAATGTTTGCACTACAAGCAGAATAAATAAGGAGGAGAGTAACCCCTATGGGGAAGAAAACACAAATCAAGTATTAGAAAAACAAACCTAGATCTTCTCCTTATGAATGAATGGGTTCAGGAGTCTTTGTAAACACTCTGCAGACACACTGAGAGCTGCAGTGTGAAGGACAGCAGGCTGGAGATGGATGATCGGAACAGGAATTCTGGGGGGAAGTGTGTGTACATGTGTGTGTGTGTGTGTGTGTGTGTGTGTGTGTGTGTGTGTGTGTGTGTGTGCGTGTGCGAGTGTGTGTATGCATGGGTGTGTGTGTGTATGTATGGGGGGATATATTGAAGTGCTAACATGCAACATGAAGTTGTGCGTTAGGCGCATATGTTTCTAGGTGTTACTAGGACCAGTCATGGGTGAGCACCGGGAGGGTTGGGACAATGTATTGCTCTGTAGAAGAATTTGTCTCTGATTTGGATGTAGACAAAATTATTTAATGCCATGATAAGAGGTTAGATTAGGAACATGATTGTAATACACATCTGGCTGTCATTTTTGCCTCCAAAACGTTCCCCTCAATGGGTGCCCTCTGCTTTAACACCCTTCTGTCTGTTCCTCTGTCTGTGCCAGGTTGGGGTATTGCTGGCTTCTAAGACGGAGCGGGCGGTGCAGGTGCCCTGTGAGTCAGGCCAGTATACCAAGAGTGGAGCGTGCTGTGAGGAGTGCCCACCTGGAGAGGGGGTGGTGAGGAAGTGTGGTGCCAACCAGACCGTCTGCGCCCAGTGCCTGGACAGTGAGTACATCCCTCAAATGCAAAAGTGCACATCTATACAGACATATACACAGGCACACAGGCACACAGGCACACACACACAGCTATTTTCAGGTGCACAACTACAGGTTTTTTTTCTGGATCAAAAAGGGGCTTATGTGGTGGGTGTGGCAGGAGGCATGGCAGGGGGCGCAGTTGGCCCGTCGGCATGTCAGAATTTTAGAAGCCCCCATCTTGGTGGTGTAGAGAAATATTTGAATTTTTGAGCCAATTTCCTGCAATTCTACACATTTCTCCATGGAGCAGAGATACATTTTTGTCGTTTTAAAGTTAATTTCCTGCAATTCTCCACATTTCGCCATGCAACTGAGAGAAAACATTGCAGTTTTAAAGCAAATTTTCTGCGATTCAATGCATTTTGCCATGGCTACTGTTGTGTTCTTTTGCTCAAACATAATAACACAATCTATACTGCTAAATTCATTATTTTTGGAATTTTCAATTCTCCCTGATTGTCTATATATATTTGATTGTTTTTACACTGTTTGGACTTATATTTATTGCATACTTTATATCTGGTTTTACTCAGTTTGGACTTATATTTATTGCATACTTTATATCTGGTTTCAGCAATTTAAGTTTAGACTGAAAGTGTTTTTCCATCCAGAAAATGTAGAAAAAAAGTCATATCTCAGACTGCCCATCTTTTATTTTTATTGGCCAGTCTGAGATATGGCTTTTTCTTTGCAACTCTGCCTAGAAGGTCAGCATCCCGGAGTCGCCTCTTCACTGTTGACGTTGAGACTGGTGTTTTGTGTGTACTATTTAATGAAGCTGCCTGTTTCTCAAACTAGACACTCAAATGTATTTGTCCTCTTGCTCAGTCGTGCACCGGGGCCTCCCACTCCTCTTTCTATTCTGGTTAGAGCCAGTTTGTGCTGTTCTGTGAAGGGAGTAGTACACAGCGTTGTAAGAGATCTTTAGTTTCTTGGCAATTTCTCGCATGGAATAGCCTTCATTTCTCAGAACAAGAATAGACTGACGAGTTTCAGAAGAAAGTTATTTGTTTCTGGCCATTTTGAGCCTGTAATCGAACCCACAATTGCTGATGCTCCAGATACTCAACTAGTCTCAAGAAGACCAGTTTTATTGCTTCTTTAATCAGCACAACAGTTTTCAGCTGTGCTAACACAATTGCAAAATGGTTTTCTAATGATCAATTAGCCTTTTAAAATGATAAACTTGGATTAGCAAACACAACGTGCCATTGGAACACAGGACTGATGGTTGCTGATAATGGGCCTCAGTACGCCTATGTAGATATTCCATTAAAAATCAGCCATTTCCAGCTACAATAGCCATTTACAACATTATCAATGTCTACACTGTATTTCTGATCAATTTGATGTTATTTTAATGGACAAAAAAATTGATTTTCTTTCGAAAACAACGACATTTCTATGTGACCCCAAACTTTTGAACGGTAGTGTATATATATATATATTTGATTGTTTTTACACTGTTTGGACTTAGGCGGGCCGCCTCAATGATTTCATTTAACCTTATATGCACTCATTAACACCATCAATGCCAATTTACACATTAATACCCCACCATCTAAAACCATCAACTCAAAACAGAAATAAGCCTGAACAAAAATGTTACTGTCCAAATTGCACTTTACTAAAAAAAAAGCCTTCTGTCCCTGTTTTAATAACATAGTGTTCTTTGGAAACAGGCAGGAATTCCTGTGTTTGATGGCTGTAAGTGGGGCCAAATGTGTTCACTTACAACTTAGGCTGAAAACCATTAGCACTGATTCAGAGGGAGGATAAGACGGGACGGGAGAGGTGCCAATGTTGCACTAGAACATCCTACAGAGAGGAAGAGCCTTTAAGCAAACATTTTTACATTAAAAAAAAAACATTTTTTAGTCATTTAGCAGACGCTCTTATCCAGAGCGACTTACAGTTAGTGAGTGCATATATCTTTCATACTCGCCCCCCATGGGAATCGAACCCACAACCCTGGCTTTGCAAGCGCCATGCTCTACCAACTGAGCTACAGGAGGACCCAAACAAACATATGCACTTCATCTTAGGGCTTGTTTCACCATTTTCCCTCTCTTTCTCTTTTACTCTCTTTCTGTTGTTGTCCTTTACAGTAGTTAAGATGCTCCTATGTAGTATTTGTGAGAACACAGAGTAGAAGTCAAAGTGTAGTTCTCATAGGTCACTGCATAGCTGTGGTGGATGAGCAGAATGTCAGAGTGCATTGTGACTCATGATTGGTGTCAGGTCTGCTCTATTGACTGAGTCATACAAATAGGATCTTCTTTCACAACTGTGACATTTTCACAGACAAAGTATTCTTCAGTTGAGGTCCTTTACAAATCCCAGGAATGCCAGTGTTTTCCAACAATGTTGAGCAGGACACAGAACAGACGAGGTCTAAAATTAGATAAATTAAGTCATTTAGTCAGAAGATGGCCTGTGTTGCTACTTGATATAGTCTCACCATAACAAGTTCCTACAGGCACAACACTGGCCTCGGATGCCTGTGAACTGCTGGCCAACAATGTGTAAAGACATGGTATGCACATCATTTTAATATTAATATTAATATTCCTGGACCTTGGCAGTTTAAGATCAAACTCTCATCAACAGCAGCTTGTCAGTTGGTGTACAGCCAACCAGACAGTGTAGATAGAGAGGTAAGAGAAGAACTGTAATATTCTGAGGATGAAGGGAGGGGAAATGGGAGAGGAGGGGATGAGGAATGGAGACTAAGTCATCATTATTATCAGCAAATTACACAAAGTGATGGATTACAGCAGGAAACTGGGGCTGCTTGGTTTCTTTGCAAAAGCAGCAGAGATATCCTAATATGGACTGTGTTGTATTCTAATGTTTGACTGAACCCTGCCCTAAGAGTCCATAATTTATCAATTAAAATGTATAAATGCTGTCACTTTTACTGTGATAAAAAATATGTTAATGGTAAATGATAAACCACCGCTCAGCATTCCAATTATGTTACTGACACTGCTAGCCTTTGCCTGTTTTAGGAACTCTCCCTTTTTCATGATATCCAATTGATAGTTACAGTCTTGTCCCATCGCTGCAACTCCTGTACGGTCTCAGGAGAGGCGAAGGTTGAGAGCCATGCGTCCTCTGTAACACGACCCCGCCAAGCCGCACTGCTTCTTGACACACTGCCCGCTTAACCCGGAAGCACCAATGTGTCAGAGGAAACACTGTACAGCTAGTGACCGAAGTCAGCGTGCATGCGCGAGAGCACGATGGGACAAGGACATCCCAGCCAGCCAAGCCCTCCCCTAACCCGGACGATGCTGGGCCAATTGTGTGCCACCTCATGGGTCTCGCGGTATATACGTAGATAGAAGCAGTATTTCATAAAGTGCAGGTATTAATATTTTTAAAAGGTGAAAAAACATTCAGAGCATCCATTTCCTGTTTCATGGTAAATATGGGTGCATCTTTATTTACCTCTTCTTCCTCTCTGCATACTCTACTCCCTGTCCCGCTAACACCTCCCCTCCTCATTGCCCTATCCTATCCTTTCAGGTCTAGACGCCTGCCAACGTCAGCACCGCTAAAATATTTATCAGTCCTTTCCACTTTCTCTCTCTCTGCCTGTCATGGGACACAGCACATCCAGAGCTGTCTCTCAGTGAAGCATCACAAAGGGGGCTGCAACTGACTGGGGATCAGTGGGGATGGAGAGAGAAAAGGCAGAGCCCTGCCAGTCAATGAAGCGTTTACAAAGTCCGCTGACTGAATGGGGTTCAGTTGGGGATTTAGAGAGAGAGAGAGAGATAGAGAGAGAGGGAGAAAGAGAGAGAGAGGGACTGAGAGAGAGAGGAGAACCACAGCTTCCTTAGTCAATGGAGTGTGTAAAAAAGGACTGACTGATTGTGGATCAGTGGGTAATGGGGGAATGAGGAGGAATTAGAGTTTGAGAGTCCTCTGTGGCTCCTACAGTGGAAACTACTGCATTACTCCACTGACCCCAGAACATCACTAGGCAAGATAATGAGGGATAACATGTAACTGTCACCAGATATGACTTCCCTTTTTAAAATCCTAATAATAGCATTATAGTAACGTTAATAATACCCTAAACAGATGTTGTAAACCTTGGGGTCGAGCCAAGCGGACCACTGAGGCGTGCCGTGATAATTACACACTGATAAAGAAATGTTTCAAGTTTTAAAAGACAAATAAAAATTGGCACACAGGTTTCAAAACGTTTAACGTATAGCCCTACAGAGAGACAAGAGCCAGTATGTTATGTTAGCATAGCAGAAAGAGAGAAAATACTTAAGGAAGGAAAGCCATAGTACTGTCTGACATCAGTGGGGAAATGGCCACAGAAGAACACAGCAGGATAGTGCTGATGATGGAGAAGAGAAAAGAGGATGGACACAGGAGAAGCTTAAGGATGTCCAGACCTGCATTATTAATTATGCTAATCTAATGGGGTCGAAACACTTCTCAGGCTGAATTGGCACATTTACACTACATCCATCAGCCTTCAATCACTAACTGCTGACAGGATCATACTGCTAGATATTCACCCCCTTCTCTCTCTCTCTCTCTCTCTCTCTCTCTCTCTCTCTCTCTCTCTCTCTCTCTCTCTCTCTCTCTCTCTCTCTCTCTCTCTCTCTCTCTCTCTCTCTCTCTCTCTCTCTCTCTCTCTCTCTCTCGCTCTCTCTCTCACGCTCTCATCTCTCTCCTGTGTCCTGCATGTGCGTGGTTCTGTAGCATACGGTGCATATGGTCACGTTTAGACATGTTTATATACAATGACTGCATAGGGATTTATGCATGCAAGGCCTGTTGCACTGCGGGATAATTGGGGAGGTTGAGGAAAGGTTGTACCATCGAGCCTGACTGAAAAGAAAACAAAGGCTCTGAGTCCTACTTCTAATCATTATTTACCCTAAGGTCAGTTATTTATCCGCCCGGATCGAAGGTCCCGCTCACTCGGTCTATGTCAGCTCTACAACCTCTAGCCAGAGCCATATAAAGAGACCACCATCTGAACCACTCACTGCTGACTGACTGCTGAGAAATGTTAGAGAACAATAACACTGGACCTGAGCCACCACCTGGCAGTGGAGGGAGCTCAACCTCAGGTCTCTCCATTGCCCTGTTCCCTGATTCTTATGAATCATATGAATTTATATTTACTATTTGATGGTCTTTTTGATGGTCTGTAACATGCATGTTTGTTTGATCATCCAATTTTGGACCATCGCCAATGTTTTTCACTGTGTTACCTCAAATGGTTGGAGTTGGAAACTCAGAGGAAATAAAATCCTGTTCTCACAGAATGAGCCTGTTTTATCCAGCCCTGTTATGAGGTTTATCCTCCACTAACGTTTCAAAGCCATTACCTCTCACATTCTCTGTTTCCACTGTGGTTAAAGTAAGGGAGATATAAATAATAATATGCCATTTAGCAGACGCTTTTATCCAAAGCGACTTACAGTCATGCGTGCATACATTTTTTGTGTGTGTATGGGTGGTCCCGGGGATCGAACCCACTACCTTAGCATTACAAGCGCCGTGCTCTACCAGCTGAGCTACAGAGGACCACCAGAGCTGATACCCTGTATTGTCAAGTAGTAAGCTGTGCTGCTGTTTGCAAGGTGTTAGAGCTATAAGGCTCAGCCTGTGCTAGTGTTTACATGCTGGAGCAGCTTACAAGGCAAGGCAAGCACTAGGACATTGCTGCAGGGCTTTTCACACCAGCAATACACTCTCTCTCTCTCTTACTGAACACAACAACAACTGCCACCCAACACTTCTCATTGCTCGTCCTGACACAGACACACAGACACACATGCACGCATGCACACACGCACGCAGCCACACACACACACGCACGCAGGCACACACACACACACACACACACACACAATACATGATACTCTCACGTAGATGCAGACACACACACAAAAACATGCATCTCTTGCTGTTTCTAATAGTCTCAAAAGATTGACATTGAACAGATTGCACAAGATGCCTCCTCTCTCCTGTTCCCCCTTTAGAAGGGCATCACACAGGAGTACAGAGGGATTTGGGGAACACTCTATATCCGGTGGGGATCCCGCTGTTCTGTTATCTGAACCAGCCAGCCAGCCAGCCAGCCAGCCTCTCCTCTCCTCTCCTCTCCTCTCCTCTCCTCTCCTCTCCTCTCCTCTCCTCTCCTCTCTCTCTCTCCCTCCTCTCCTCTCCTCTCCTCTCCTCTCCTCTCCTCTCCCACCAACCGCCACTCTCATCTCCTACAGCCAATAAAATAACAGACTCTATGAATAATTCAGCAGGATTCCAATTATATATATAAAAAATTCTATATGAACATTTAATATTAATGGATTACTTTGTACCGCTAAGAACTCTCAGCATGAGAATAACCCAGTTTGGGGTCAACACCTTCATGGCTCAACTTTTAGCACCAACATTCTACTGATGGAACTTCATAAAGACAACTACAACTGGCTCAGCAAATAGTCATCAGTGGCCTCCTTTATAAAGGTTGCGATTGTACAAAATATACCACAAAACATACGTTCACCAGTTTTTACGTTGGCATTTATAAAAAGTGAACTTGGCGTGAGAATGTCCTTTACTCCACGCAAAGTTTAGACCATGCGTACGCACATTTTCTATTGGTTGAAGTATTGTATTGCAAGCAGGCAAGTAAGTACTTTGTGCAAATGGGGGATATGATGACACGCTTATTCATTAAAACATAATAACAAGATGAAACCATTTGCCGTTAGTGGTTATTTTTGGAATTGAATTCAAAACATTGTTGACAGGTCCACGACAATCTGCCATAATTTTCTCTTTCAGAAAGTGTCACAGTCCTTTGCTAAATACAGCATCAATTACTGCAAAAGATGAAAACATTCTACCAACACAGTAAATAGACTGGTAGCTTATGTAAAATACTTCACAGTATGGGTATAGGCTACAGTATTGTTGTGCGATAGGAGCGCGACATCTCAGAGACCAAGGCAGGAGATACTGAAGAAACACAATCATCTATTGATAAACAAAACAATTCGTCTTTTGCAAAGAAGTGTGGGCTGTAGCATTTTACTTTTAAATTGTTTTGAATATACAATCAATCAAGTGTTCGGCACTCGCTATAGGCATCATGCATGTTTAGTTTGAAAATGTCACTGTAAAAGATGAAAACATTCTGCCCACACCTCTACAGAAATCTGATCAGATTTGCCATTGCTCTTTCTTTTAGAAACTGCCGTCCCGTGGCCTAATTCCAATAGTTCCAAATCATACAGCAAATAATGGGTGTTAAACGGTGTTATAGTCAAGTGAACGGAGTGTTTTTTCCTGGCGGAGTTATAATGCTTGTTCACACACGCACAGTTTTATGACAAGTCTGATTTACAACGGGAAACATGCGTATGGCGTGCGCCAAGTTTATACATCTCAATATTTTTAGACGTACGTATTATTTTCAGAAATAGCGCACGCAGATATTTAGTGTGACATTTACTCAACGGTTATAAATGATCCCCCTGAGTTGTTACCAAAATATGTCTGATGAAATTATAATTTGGGTTTATCATTCTGCAACATACTTGAAAATTATGAAGATTGGTCAAGCATCAAATGATCAGTGATCCTTTGTGCCAAATCCAGCTTGATTAACCTTGAATAGAGGCCATCTCATCGTCTGTTCAGAGCAGGAGAGATGTATATCATTACTGCAGGTCACATTGTTTATGATTTAGAAATGAGTGCTTTACTCAGTACAGTCCACACAGAGATCAATATAGTAATGAGCGCGGCAGGCTTCAGACTCCTTCCTCAACAAGAGCACCTTTCATGTCCCAGAACACAAATCATCCAGAGCCCACTGTATCCCCCCTTTAGATGAACACAGCAGCAGTAAACATGATTCATGTCGTCCGTCTGTCTGTCCGTCCGTCCGTCCGTCCGTCTCTCTCTCTCTCTCTCTCTCTCTCTTTCTCTCTTGCTCCCTGCTTATCTCCTCCTCATATAAATATTTCCTCTCTCCTCTCTCCATCCCCCTCTCCCCTTCACCCCTCTGTCTCATCCTCTCCCTCATCTTTCTCTGTCCCCTTCTTCTTTCTTCCCCTCCAGGTGAGACCTACTCAGAGAACTACAGCCACACAGAGACCTGTATCCCCTGCACCATGTGTACAGGTCTGATGCGCATGCAGACGCCCTGCACTGACTCCAACGATGCCATCTGCGTGTGTGACTACAACTACTACCTGAGTGAAGTGTCTGGGCTCTGTGAGCCCTGCACGGTGTGCCCGGCGGGCCATGGCGTGTTGGCACACTGCGGGCACAACCACGACACGGTGTGTGAGGAGTGTATAGACGACACCTACTCCGACCGGGACAGCTACCTGGACCCCTGCCTGCCCTGCACCATATGTGATGAGGGCATCGAGGTGGAGCTGAGCGCCTGCACCCCCGTCAGCGACTCCCTCTGCCACAGTAAGAGAACCAACACCCTCACACACGTTCAGAAAAGAACACACACTCGTGGCCACACACACACACACACACACACACACACACACACACACACGCTAGCCAGTAGCAGTAACGTCTGGGAACTTATGGTAACCTTTGCCCTCCTGTCCTATCAGGGCCGTATAGTAAAGGTCTGTATGTCTCTATGACAATGTTTTCTTTTCCATGTGAATTTAGCAGGTCAACAGGCGTGACTTCCACGTGTGTCTGTTCTAACAGTCAGGGTCAGAGGGCCATGCAGGCCAAATTGTCAGACGGCAGAAAAAACAGAACAGGGGTCACAGAGGTCAAGAAGTAGTGGAGTGTCAACACAAAGACACTGCATAATCTCCACACGCTCTAACCAGAGGGCAGGTATTCACTCTGCAGGCACGATGGACACATACGCACTACAGGGCAGTAGGGCTGAACGATTAATTGCATTCGCGATAATATCGCGATTTGACTGAACGCGATTTTCTAATGCAAGCGTCTGCGTTGAGGTGGTCACGTGACGCGACTTTTCATGCTGTCCAGCGCAATGGCCTCTTGCTCGACGGAACAGTCAGAAACTGACACAGCTGATACTTTAATATCGAAGAGGAACAGCACGTCGGTGGTGTGGAACTATTTTGGTTTTAAAAAGAAGATGCTGAGCAGCATCAGGTGTTGTGCAGAGCATGCCGTGCTCCGATTGCTACTTCACGGGGTAACACTACAAACCTGTTTCAGCACTTAAAAAATACCACAAATCAATGCATGACAGTTGTATGACCAAAATGCCGAGCATCAGTGCGCGAGACAAGCCAAATACCTCAAGACAGGGATCACTGACAGAAATGTTCGAAAGTGTCACTCCGTATGAACGTAATTCAAAACGGCACGGAGAAATCACTCGGACAATAACCGAGTTCATAGCCAAAGATATGATGCCTCTCAGCACGGTGACCAAGCCTGGGTTCATGGCATTAATACATACGCTTGATAAACGTTACAGTATACCCTCCCGCACATACTTCAGTCAGACTGCCATACCGGAGCTGTACAAAAAGTGCAAAGAGAAAGTCGCCGCGGAACTTAAAACGGTGGAGTTTTTTGCTAGCACTACTGATATGTGGTCAAGCCGCACAGCTGGAGCCGTACCAGAGTCTTACAGTCCATTTTATTGATGAAGATTTCAACCTCCGAGCTCGCTGCCTACAAACTACCTACTTCCCAGACGATCACACAGGGGAAAATATTGCAGCCGGCCTGAGAGAAGGGCTTGTCAGCTGGGATCTCCACGAGGAGAATCATCGTCTGCATCACGACGGACAACGCGTCGAATATGGTGCTTGCTGCGCGGCTTAATGAATGGACGAGGCTCCAATGTTTTGGCCACAGATTACATCTTGCCATTGGTAAGTTATCGTGTGTGTGTGTGTGTGTGTGTGTGTGTGTGTGTGTGTGTGTGTGTGTGTGTGTGTGTGTGTGTGTGTGTGTGTGTGTGTGTGTGTGTGTGCGCGAGTGCGAGAGAGAGAGATGCGTCGATTAGTAAAGCTGAATATACAAATATATATAAATGATATTATATAAATCGGATGGGATTAAATAAATTCATACTTCCACTCCTTTTCTAATATGTAAATTCATTTTACTTGCTTATATCATATGTCTGTCTGTGGTGGAATGCCCACCTGCATTTTTTTTCTTTTCTTGTTTTTGTTTTTTACATGTTTTTTAGTGTTTATGAGAGAGAGAGAGAGAGAGAGAGAGAGAATTGACATGCAAATAAAGACCCTTTGAATTGGAGAGAGAGAGAGAGGATGTGTTGTGGATGTGTGTATTTCAGAATTACAGCTAATTTGAGTGTGTAATAGTGAGAGCCTTGTATCAAAACTCAAATTGTGTGTAATACACTACTTTTTATTTCTTTTAGAAAATGCACTCAAAGATGACAGAGTGTCAAGGGCAACAGCACTGTGCAGGAAGCTGGTGGGGCACTTTTCCCACAGTTGGAAGAAGAAAGCAGCCCTGACGGAGGCACAGAGAGAGCTCAAACTCCCTGAGCACAACCTCATAACGGAGTGCCCAACAAGATGGGGTTCTAAAGAAATGATGATTGCCAGAGTGCTTGAACAGGCCAAAGCCATTTCTCAGGTATTGTCTGGAGATCGATATGCACGCTCCCTTATCCCAACCTGGCAGGATATTGACGTGTTGGAGTCGATTCACAAGGCACTGCATCCTCTACTGGAGTTTACTGATGCTCTTTCTGGAGAGGAGTATGTAAGCATCTCCTACCTCAAGCCAGTTCTCCACCTTTTTGCCACATCAGTCCTGGCTGAAGATGCTGAGGACACTGACCTGACTAAATCAATAAAAACCAAAGTCCTAGCATACCTCAATAACAAATATGGAGACCCAAACATCCAGGAGCTTTTGGATGTTGCCTGTTTCCTGGACCCTAGGTTCAAAATACAGTACATCAGTACAGACAACATCCCTGCTATCAAGACTCGTCTGAAGACAGAGATAGTAGACTTGGCACAACGTACATATCATTGGGTAAATAATTATGTATTTCACAAAAACAAAAATTTTCTGTAAAATCTAACTGGAAAACTAATGGCTGTTGTTTTCATCTAATAGGAGAAGAGGTCTCGTACTGAAACTGTTCAGATGCCTCAAAGTGCACAGTCCTTGGGGAAAAGACGAAGAGGTCTCTTGGCAGTTTTTTTCAAGACCAGTTCAGCCTCTCCTTCTTTGCCTGTAAATCTTGAAGATGTCGCAGAGGCAGAGATAAACAATTACCTGATGACTCCTACCATTGATGGAGAAGATGATCCATTGGCTTGGTGGAGGGTGCACAAGATCAGCTACCCACAGTTGTGCACCATGGCACGCAAGTATCTTTGTGTACCTGCTACAAAGCGCTCCCTCAGAGCGTCTTTTTAGCACAGGAGGGAATATTGTGACTTGCACTCGCTCATCCTTGAAGCCAGAAAAAGTCAATATTCTGGTTTTCTTAGCAAAAAAACCTGTGAGCCACTGAGAACAGAACTGTTGGATAAGTATGGCTGGCAGTGCCATACTCGTAGTGAACTTTAGTCTGTGTGGTGTGTTATTGTTGTGTACTTGAGATAAGTGAGGCTCATCTATTTTATATTATAATATTCAAATCGTTTATAAAAAATAGTTTGTCTAAATTAAAAGTGCATTTCTCATTTTTTATTTATAACTTTATTTACTTTGATTTTACAAAATATTTTCAAAGCAAATTCCTTGTTTCAGTTGTGTGAAATGTTACTGACTTGGGAGCAGTAAGATACATACAATTTAAAATTATTTTTTTCTTAAGACTGTACCTTTTGCACACAGTGTTTACAAAGTTCATGCCTTTGTTTAAATTATTTAAATGCACAGTGGCAAAGCCACAGATGTTTCTGTAATGAGCAGTTCAATAAAAATGTCATTTATTTCAAGTCATACATGTTTGAATTTAATTCTAACAAATAGACCCAGCCTATGGGAAAGAACATTTCACACTAAATGTATATACTATTGTGTTGGTCATATTTAAATCATTCATTATGTTTTGTAGGGGAAAAAGGATAAATAAATTAAATCGCATATTAAATCGCAATCGCAATATTGGGGGCAAAAAATCGCAATTAGATTATTTTCCAAAATCGTTCAGCCTTACAGGGCAGGCTGCAGCACTGGAGCACATACCCAGGAAGCTGTCAATCCAGCAAGGGTGGAGGTGGCATGAAATCAGCCACCTCCAGATGACCTTTGGTACAGTAGGACTAGAATGTCCAAGGTTCCGTAAAGGCGATAAAAACAAGGCCTGATATTGGTTTGGACATTAATTTGGGGTTTTGGAAACAAGATTTCCGTAATGGTTTTGGATATTAGGTTTGGAATTTGGAACTTGGACACTTACTAGGATTAGTTACTTTTGGGATGGGGGACTTGCATGAGGTTTGTGTGCTGGGCTTGGATGCTGCCTGGGCCGGAAATGCCACGTTGCAAATGGAAGTGGGATATCTGTGGACACCTGCAGCACTGTGCTAGACATGCTTGTCAGGCAGATGGGGGTCATAAATCACTCTTCTTTTAATGTTTTGTCATCTCTAGGCCGTGGCTGGCAGTTCTCAGTTAGTCTGTGAAACAGACTGAGGAAAGATAAACCCAGAAAGAGCAGGAGAGGAGGAAACAAGGGATGAGTCCATAACAGGCCACACTCACTCTCTCACCCACACATAGGCTTTCCCAAATGGCACCCTATCCCCTATATAGTGAACTACTTTTGACCAGAGCCCGTAGCGGTAGTGCACTACATAGGGAGTAAAGTGCTATTTAGGAGGCAGACACATCCTCCTCCTCACTGGCAGCTGTTTCTGGGTTCTCAAAAAGCCAGAAACACCTGCTTCTGATCAGCCAGAGACATCTCTGTTCAGAGAGCGGGAGATTAGATTGAGAGAAGAAGAGAGAGAGAGAGAGAGAGAGAGAGAGAGAGAGAGAGAGAGAGAGAGAGAGAGAGAGAGAGAGAGAGAGAGAGAGAGAGAGAGAGAGAGAGAGAGAGAGAGAGAGAGAGAGAGAGAGAGAGAGAGAGAGAGAGAGAGAGAGAGAGAGAGAGAGAGAGAGAGAGAGAGAGAGAGAGAGAGAGAGAGAGAGAGAGAGAGAGAGAGAGAGAGAGAGAGAGAGAGAGAGAAGAGAAGGTAGTGAGGAAGAGAAGAGAATAGAGGACACAGTTTCTTACACGATCATGTCCCAACACCTTCCCAATTCATAACCACATAAACCAGTCCAGTCCATCTCTCTCTCTCTCTCTCTCTCTCTCTCTCTCTCTCTCTCTCTCTCTCTCTCTCTCTCTCTCTCTCTCTCTCTCTGAAAAAAAAGTAGTAAATATGAGAATTGGCTATATTAGACATCACTCATAAGTTACTTAAGTTGCATGGAGTCAGAGAGTCATATGGACTGCAAAAATCTAATCAAACCGCACCATGTGTGCCTCATACAGTGAGTGAACATCTATATCAGGCCTTCTATTATGAGTGATGTACAGTAGGGTACAATACAGCCTTGTGCTGTCCCGTATAGAGGACCACCAGCAGTGTAGTTAAAGACAGCACACCACCAGAGCTCCTCTCACCTCTGACCTCAGGGCTCTGTCTTCCTCTCTGTGACCCTGTGTTGTGTTCCGCTGGCCACGGACAGTGCTAGGGACAGTAGTGGCAGTATGGGGTGGATCTGGATGACCTTGCCCTGTGTGGTGTGTCAGGGGGAATCTGGCATGTGAAAGAAGCCACAGTCATACACCCATAAGGCCACACGGAAACATGTGGACGCCATCGAACCATTGCCATGACTGTTCTGTTCCCAAGCCACCCCGGTGGCCTATGATGACAAATGTGCTGTAGTCCACACGTCAGCCTGTCAATGGGTTTGAATGCTTATCAGACAGATGGGGGTCATAAATCACTCTTCTTTTGATCTTCTGTCATCTCCAGGCCGCGGCTGGCACTTTGAATTGGCGGTGTCAGAGATGGAACTGCGATGGAACTGCAACTGTAGCTCAGTTGGTAGAGCATGGCGCTTCCAATGCCAGGGTTGTGGGTTCGATTCCCACGAGGGGCCAGTATGAAAAAAATGTATGCACTCACTAACTGTAAGTCGCTCTGGATAAGAGCGTCTGCTAAAATGACTAAAATGTTAGAGTTGTCAAATTCACAAGCAGCTCCCGGCATTATACCTAAAGCGGACATTGCCATTGGCTGCACGGAGTCGCCTTAAGATAAATCCCATGCAGCTTCGTTTACAAGTACGAACACTGGAATGTGAGATGTAATCTACACCTTGATTAGAAATCCTCATTTTTTTTTTTTATGATTTCAATTTGAGCTTCATTATTTCTTTATAGCCTACACTTTCTTGTTCTGAACTTCTGACGCTAGTGGGATGGGTGTGGCTTCGTGACAATGATTACAAGAGCAGCAGCTCACCGATTTGACAGCTCCATCAGCTATGCGGGTGTCGGCTATTGCTGGTTAGCCTCGTCGCGAACCAAGCTTCCCTAAAATGGGAAGCCTGGGGGTGTTCCATGGCAGAAGTCAGCTAAAGAAGGGTAGGAACCGGTGTAAATCAGTGATGCCTCACAACACGTCAAACCAATCAAATGCCTTGCTTGGGCTGAGCTCCAAAGGTGCTCACCAGATTAGTGCCGTAGGAGCAACAGTGCGTGAGGACAAAAAAAATCAACAAAACAAGCACTGGTGACAAAACATTTGAGAAAGTTTGCAGACGCTGGTTTTCACTGGATTTCTCTGTTATTTCTAGATCAAGAGGGGAAAAAGGGTCTACAATGCAAGCTATTAGCTAGTTACATTTCTCTCACGATTATTAGGCCAACAAAATGTAAATAAAAATGGCACATTATTGACCTAAAAGGTTAGCTGTGTTAGCCCAGTCGCTAGCTTCTCCAGGGTCAGTGATACATAGAGCAACCATGTACTATCTATTGGAACAAGAGCAATCATTTTGCAAGCAACATTGCTAAAATTTATTAAATAAAATAAAATGTTCCTCATGAAATATTACCTGTAATGCTCATCTCCTATAGCATAATTGTCATGTCCTAAATTACAAGGGTTGGATTTGCACTAAACAATGTTATATGTCAGCACTTAAAAGGCTTGTACAACATCTGGTATATGGTTTGCCTCATTGTCTACATGTATCATTTTAAATTGAGAAAATATAGCTCAACATGTAAACAATGTGTGAGTTTAGCTATTCACTGCTTCAGATGACAGATGCCCATAAGGCCAGTAATGCCATCATAATATAGGCCTATGGCTGCATTGGCGCTGCATGCCATATGATAAGCTGCCAAATGGATTCACATAGCTGATATACTGAGAGAGAGTGACAATCAAATAAGACAGATTGGAGATCTTATAATTAGACAAAAAGGAAATGTTTGTTTGAGAATACAACACAGAAACATAGACACATTACAAACAGAACCCCTTCCCTTCTTTATTGCAGGATTGTGATATGTGATTAATCAACATTGACACCAGTTCATTTTGAATAATATAATAAAAGTTTAAACACTTCACTTCAAAGAATCAACACTTCACCCCTTCAAAATGTACAAATAAGTCTAAACAACAATAAATGATTGAGTAGTAACATGTATGCTATTATTACTAAAGCATCATTTCAGGTGAACAAAAACAAATTCGATGTCAGCGGTGGCCAACCTTTCTCCACTGATCCCTGATCTACTGGGTGAGCAGACTTCTGTTCAAGCAATAGCACACTTGATTATCAACTCGTTAGATTTGATAAGTTAAATCAGGTGTGTTATTGCTGGGCTGAAACAGAACACTGCACACCCAGCAGATCTCCAGCAGGGTTGGCCTGCTCCAATTGTAATAGCTTTATACATTGTGTGTGATGTTTAAATGTATTTTTGTATACAACATTTGCTAACATACAGTAGGTAGGCCTACACATAAAACCCATGGCATATAGAATATACCCTTAGTCTCTTCGGACATTCATTGGGACCTCCCTCTTCATCTGAAAACAGGCTTTCACAGCGTTCCATATCTGAAGACAGAAAACATCACAAAGAAACAGGCTTCATTATACATAAATTAGACAGCACTGAATATTATGTTGCTATTATCTCTCTGTCCTCAAAGTTTTCCCCTCTAGGGACTGGAACTGGAGAATATTTTCATAATGTCCTCCAACAAAATGACCTGTCCTATCCAGTAGCCTACACTCTCCCTTTACTGACAGCTGGTGCTGCAATTTCACCCTCTTCCATGGCTATTATCTACAAATGCATTTGGAGACTGTGTTTTTAATTAACAATGATTACATCAAGATAGCTAGTTAATAGGAAGTTAGCTAGCTGATTACATGTAATTCACTTAGCTTAACAGTGTGGAAAGTTAGCTAGCTAACTAGCAGCTCAGTTGAGTTAAGCCGGGTGTACACTACACAATTTTGGCCCCGATTTAGCTGTCCCAGACAAGTTTTTGAGATTGGAGACAAAATCCCCATGTCGTTGCCTACTCGGGGTGTGCGGCCGTCACCGACGATCGTTTAATGTGAGCGGTTCAGAGGTGCAATCTGAGGGCTACCGATCTCGTCTTTGAGCAGTCCCAGACATCCCGATATTTTCAAACATGTTTTATTTTATCTGCACAAAATCTGCAATGCTCTTGTAGTGTGAGATGAGCAACGACAAGTTGTGAGAATGGTGATCAGCAATAGCCAATGACAGCTCGCCAGAAAAGAAGCCAGTGAGATGACGAAGTTGTTTTGCATCACCCAGAATGTGTAGACTCTCCAGCAGAAGCGATGACTACTACTAGTATGCATTTATACTTGCCTTTAACCAAAGCGTCAAATCGTTACAGCTCTGAAGTGCACAAGCAATGTTATTCAATTCAAAATGTTGGCTAGACATTTCAACTTTGTATGGCAAGCGTGAATGTCTGACTGAAAACATTTGAGGCTGCTTTGAGCCACAGCTTGTTGTAGCTACATTAAATCTAATTGCATCATTGTGTTCGCAAGACAATGTGCAATGGAAAGTCTAGTGCATCAACTCTAAATAGCAAACTGCAGCTTGTGTAGCTCTATAAACAACATTAACCCACTCCTACCAATATCAATGAGGGATTTGGGTCAATACATGTTTTGGTTTATCTGTCATCTGCGCAGACGAATGTTCTGAATGGACAACAGTAGGATCAAAAACAAAAAGGAAATTGTCTAAAATTGGAGTGGAGGATACGTGTGTGAATGATAGTGAATCGCTTCTTGTTGGGATGCATTTGTTGAGTAAGGATGCATATGTGGGAAACCTGTTTGAGGTGTTGAAAATGGAGTATGTGCTTGGAAAAGTGGAGTCTGTCAGAGTGACCAGGAGTGGTCTTATTTTGATTAATTGTATTTCTGAAGAACAGAGGAAGATTGCAGTAGGCCTCAAAAGAATCCGGACAACAGAAGTTTTGTGTTTTGAACTTCGGAGTAGAGCACCCGTCAAAGGAGTAATCTCAGGGGTGACGACGGATGTTCAGGTTGAATACCTGAAGAGAATTCCTAGTGTGGTTGGTGCCTGGCGTCTGAGCCGCTGGGTGAATGGAGAAAAATAAGAAAGTCTGTCGGTCCTGTTGTTTTTTGATAAAGAGCAAATACCTACGTATGTGAAGCTTGGTTATGTAAGAAACTACTGCAGTGTAAGTATTGTAAAGGATTTGGCCATGTTTCAAGTGTGTGCAGATGAACAGAGTATACTGAAGAATGGTGTGTAGAAGGACAACGGTGTTGCAATTGTGGTGGGGATCATGATCCTGAGTTCCTGGAGTGCCCTGTAAGGGTGAAGGAGATTGAGGTGGCAAAAGTTAGAGCGGTCAATCGAATCTCCTATCTGGAGGTGATTAAAAGAACTGATAAAACAAGTGATGCTAGTGAAGATATGATAGTGGATACACCACAGCCTGTAGTAAATCTTTGCTGCAAGACAAAAGATACTCTGTGTGTTAAAAAGGTGGATTTTGTTGCGTTCATTGTCACAGTTATAAACTGTACAGCACAAGTCTCAAAGAAGTCAAAGAAACTGGAAATTATTGTGGCTGCGGCAGAAAGGTTTTTGGGACTTAAGGATTGTATTTATTTTGTTGTTGTTATTCTGTCTCTCACTGTTCAAATAAACCTACCATTACAATTATAGACTGATCATTTCTTTGTCAGTGGGCAAACGTACAAAATCAGCAGGGGATCAAATACTTTTTTCCCTCACTGTATAGTGCACACCCGGCTTTACCCTACAAAGTGGCCTACTGTAGCCAGCTAGCTAGCGAATAATACATTGTTTTTAACATTTAAAAAATGTGTTTACTTTCTTTTGTATTTACTTACTAGGTTCTCCCACTGCCTCAGTTTTTTGGGTCAAAAACAAATATAATGGGCAATCTTCACAATATTTGCAGTGGTAACAAAGTGCAGCCAGCAGCCATGTGGAAAAAAGTATGTCACCAGAGCGGTTTAGAATGTGTTGTGACATTTGACTTTACCAGCATAATCCACTTTCAATTTCAATGAATATAAATCGCAGACTGTCGGCCACCTTTGATAACTTGGAAACTAGAACTTGAAACTAGCATAGGCCACAACTACTGGAGGGAAAAACAGTGACATACATAACACACAGCACTCATCTACAGGCGTGTGGGGGAGGGTTCATGAAATATAACATCCAATCAAAATCTTCCCGCTGGGAGCCAGTGGACCATTCAAACCGTTTTTGCAATAAAAAATTATCCAGACCTCAGCGGTTAACGCTTGATCTGATTGAATCTAGGCCTAACTCAGTCAATGTGTGTGATACTAGATTTCAATCTTGCTGACACAGTGTGTGTGTGTGCACGTGTTTAAGTAGCTGCAGCAGGCATTTTCACATTCTCCCTTCATATCCAGCTGTTCCTCAAGTGGCAATCACTCACAATGAGAGAAGGATTAGAGAGAGAGAGAGAGAGAGAGAGAGAGAGAGAGAGAGAGAGAGAGAGAGAGAGAGAGAGAGAGAGAGAGAGAGAGAGAGAGAGAGAGAGAGAGAGAGAGAGAGAGAGAGAGAGAGAGAGAGAGAGAGAGAGAGAGAGAGAGAGAGAGAGAGAGAGAGAGAGAGAGAGAGAGAGAGAGAGAGAGAGAGCTGCAGCAGATGTGCTGTTCTGTGTGGAGGGTCGATAAGACTACTGGGGTTTCTCCTGCTCACACTCAGGTTTCACTGGGTGACCTCTATGGGCACCGAACACTGCAGCAGGACACATACAGACTTAGACAGACACATTCTCTTTCGCTCTCCGTTCCTCTGTTCCTCTCTCAGTTCACATCTCTCTGTCTCTCTCCCCCACCATGCAGTTGTGTGTGTCGGTGAGTGTGCAGACTGTGTGTGTGACAGGGTTATTGCACAATTCCTTAAACACTAAAGCTCAGCTTTTCATGACTCAGTTTATCACCTACAGACCCTTCTTAGATAAAGAGGGAGACATTGTTCTCTCTCTCCTTATCTCTTCCCCACTCTTTCTCTCAGCCTCTCTTCTCCTCCCCTCTCTCCTTCCTCCCTTTCTCCCCAAGCAGCCTTGAGTGGTTAGGCCAAGGGAAAAGAAGGGGGAAAGGGATGAGGGGAGGACGGGGTCATTCAGTGCCTTCACTGCTGCAGTGTAATTACTCCTGCTAATCAGAGCACTTTACAGCAGCGCTTCTGTTCATCTACTCCTCCATCCTCTCCCCCACTCTCCCCCACTCTCTCCCTCGTTCCCATACACTCTCCTAATACTCTCCCTTTCTGACTCTCTCTCTATCGCCCCACTCTCCCTATTAACTCTCACTCTCTATGGAAAGCAGAACACCAACTTGAATAATTTCATCCGGGGAGAGAGAAGTGTGTGTGTGTGTGTGTGTGTGTGTGTGTGTGTGTGTGGTGTTTACAAGAGGCAGAGGCAAATAGAGATATGCCATAATGAGACAGTGGGAGAGTGTTCTCTGATAGATAAAGAGGTCATTGTGCGTGGTGTGTCTGATAACAGTCCTCCACCCCAACTTGGCTGTAAGGAGCCGGGCAGGGAATACATTGCCTTCAGAAAGTATTCACACCCCTTGACTTTTTCTACATTTTGTTGTGTTACAGCCTGAATTTAAAATTGATTAAATTGAGATGTTTTGTCACTGGCCTACACATAATGTCAAAGTGGAATTATGTTTCTAGATTCTTTTAAAAACAAATTAATAAAAAATATAAAGCTGAAATATCTTGAGTCAATAAGTATTCAACCCCTTTGTTATGGCAAGCCTAAATAAGTTCAGGAGTAAAAATATGCTTAACAAGTCACATACAGTGAGGGAAAAAGGTATTTGATCTCCTGCTGATTTTGTATGTTTGACAAAGACATGATCTGTCTATAATTTTAATGGTAGGTTTATTTGAACACTGAGAGACAGAATAACAACAAAAAAATCCAGAAAAAACGCCAAATGTTATGAATTGATTTGCATTTTAATGAGGGAAATAAGTATTTGACCCCTCTGCAAAACATGACTTAGTACTTGGTGGCAAAACCCTTGTTGGCAATGACAGAGGTCAGACGTTTCTTGTAGTTGGCCACCAGGTTTGCACACATCTCAGGAGGGATTTTGTCCCACTCCTCTTTGCAGATCTTCTCCAAGTCATTAAGGTTTCGAGGCTGACGTTTGGCAACTCAAACCTTCAGCTCCCTCCACAGATTTTCTACGGGATTAAGGTCTGGAGACTGGCTAGGCCACTCCAGGACCTTAATGTGCTTCTTCTTGAGCCACTCCTTTGTTGCCTTGGCCGTGTGTTTTGGGTCATTGTCATGCTGCAATACCCATCCACGACCCATTTTCAATGCCCTGGCTGAGGGAAGGATGTTCTCACCAAATATTTGACGGTACATGGCCCCGTCCATCGTCCCTTTGATGCGGTGAAGTTGTCCTGTCCCCTTAGCAGAAAAACACCCCCAAAGCATAATGTTTCCACCTCCATGTTTGACGGTGGGGATGGTGTTCTTGGGGTCATAGGCAGCATTCCTCCTCCTCCAAACATGGCGAGTTGAGTTGATGCCAAAGAGCTCGATTTTGGTCTCATCTGACCACAACACTTTCACACAGTTCTCCTCTGAATCATTCAGATGTTCATTAGCAAACTTCAGACGGGCCTGTATATGTGCTTTCTTGAGCAGTGGGACCTTGCGGGTGCTGCAGGATTTCAGTCCTTCACGGCGTAATGTGTTACCAATTGTTTTCTTGGTGACTATGGTCCCAGCTGCCTTGAGATCATTGACAAGATCCTCCCGTGTAGTTCTGGGCTGATTCCGTTCTCATGATCATTGCAACTCCACGAGGTGAGATCTTGCATGGAGCCCCAGGCCGAGGGAGATTGACAGTTCTTTTGTGTTTCTTCCATTTGCGAATAATCGCACCAACTGTTGTCACCTTCTCACCAAGCTGCTTGGCGATGGTCTTGTAGCCCATTCCAGCCTTGTGTAGGTCTACAATCTTGTCCCTGACATCCTTGGAGAGCTCTTTGTCTTGGCCATGGTGGAGAGTTTGGAATCTGATTGATTGATTGCTTCTGTGGACAGGTGTCTTTTATACAGGTAATGAGCTGAGATTAGGAGCTCCCTTTAAGAGTGTGCTCCTAATCCCAGCTCGTTACCTGTATAAAAGACACCTGGGAGCCAGAAATCTTTCTGATTGAGAGGGGGTCAAATACTTATTTCCCTCATTAAAATGCAAATCAATTTTTGTTGTTATTCTGTCTCTCACTGTTCAAATAAACCTACCATTAAAATTATAGACTGATCATTTCTTTGTCAGTGGGCAAATGTACAAAATCAGCAGGGGATCAAATACTTTTTTCCCTCACTGTAATAAGTGGCATGGACTCACTCTGTGTGCAATAATAGTGTTTAACATGAATGACTATCTCATCTCTGTACCCTACACATACAATTACAGTTGAAGTCGGAAGTTTACATACACTTAGGTTGGAGTCATTAAAACTTGTTTTTCAACCACTCCACAAATGTCTTGTTAACAAACTATAGTTTTGGCAAGTCGGTTAGGACATCTACTTTGTGCATGACACAAGTAATTTTTCCAACAATTGTTCACAGACAGATTATTTCACTTATAATTCACTGTATCACAATTCCAGTGGGTCAGAAGTTTACATACACTAAGTTGACTGTTCCTTTAAACAGCTTGGAAAATTCCAGAAAATGATGTATTGGCTTTAGAAGCTTCTGATAGGCTAATTGACATCATTTGAGTCAATTGGAGGTGTACCTGTGGATGTATTTCAAGGCCTACCTTCAAACTCAGTGCCTCTTTGCTTGAAATCATGGGAAATTCAAAGAAAACCAGCCAAGACCTCAGAAAAAAATTGTAGACCTCCACAAGTCTGGTTCATCCTTGGGAGCAATTTCCAAATGCCTGAAGGTACCACGTTCATCTGTTCAAACAATAGTACGCAAGTATAAACACCATGGGACCACGCAGCCATCATACTGCTCAGAACGCGTGTTCTGTCTCCTAGAGATGAACGTATGTTGGTGCGAAAAGTGCAAATCAATCCCAGAACAACAGCAAAGGACCTTGTGAAGATGCTGGAGGAAACAGGTACAAACGTATCTATATCCACAGCAAAACAAGTCCTATATCGACATAACCTGAAAGGCCGCTCAGCAAGCAAGAAGCCACTGCTAGAAAACCGCCATAAAAAAGCCAGACTACGGTTTGGGGACAAAGATCGTACTTTTTGGAGAAATGTCCTCTGGTCTGATGAAACAAAAATAGAACTGTTTGCCATAATGACCATCGTTATGTTTGGAGGAAAAGGGGGGGGCTTGCAAGCCGAAGAACACCATCCCAACCGTGAAGCATGGGGGTGGCACCATCATGCTGTGGGGGTGCTTTGCTGCAGGAGGGACTGGTGCACTTCACAAAATAGATGGCATCATGAGGAAGGAAAATTATGTGGATATATTGAAGCAACATCTCAAGACATCAGTCAGGAAGTTAAAGCTTGGTCGCAAATGGGTCTTCCAAATGGACAATGACCCCAAGCATACTTCCAAAGTTGTGGCAAAATGGCTTAAGGACAACAAATTCAAGGTATTGGAGTGGCCATCACAAAGCCCTGACCTCAATCCTATAGAAAATGTGTGGGCAGAACTGAAAAAGCATGTGCGAGTAAGGAGGCCTACAAAAATGACTCAGTTACACCAGCTCTGTCGGGAGGAATGGGCCAAAATTCACCCAACTTATTGTGGGAAGCTTGTGGAAGGCTACCCGAAATGTTTGACCCAAGTTAAACAATTTAAAGGCAATGCGACCAAATACTAATTGAGTGTATGTAAACTTGTAGTTACTTCACAATTCTAACCTAATTGACGGAGTGAAAAGAAGGAAGCTTGTACAGAATTTAAAAAAAATTCAGGATAAAAAATAAATGGAATGGAGCTAAGCACAGGCACAATCCTAGAGGAAAACCTGGTTCAGTCTGCTTTCCACCAGACACTAGGAGATGAAATTACCTTTCAGCAGAACAATAAACTAAAACACAAGGCCACATTTACACTGGAGTTGCTTACCAAAAAGACAGTGAATGTTCCTGAGTGGCCTAGTTACAGTTCTGACTTAAATCTACTGAAAATGGTTGTCTAGCAATGATCAACAACCAATTTGACAGAGCTTGGAAGATTTCTGAAAATAATAATGGGCAAATGTTGCAGAAACCAGGTGTGGAAAGCTCTTAGAGACTTACCCAGAAAGACTCACAGCTTTAATTGCTGCCAAAGGTGCTTCTACAAAGTATTGACTCAGGGGTGTGAATACTTATGTAAATTATTTATTTATGTATTTCATTTTCAATGAATCTGCGCAAAATTCTATAAACGTGTTCACTTTGTCATTATGTCATATTGTGTGTAGATGGGTGAGCAAAAAATTCATTTAATCCATTTTGAATTCAGGCTGTAACAACAAAATATGGAATAAGTCAAGGGGTATGAATGCTTTCTATAATAATAATAATAATAATATGCCATTTAGCAGACGCTTTTATCCAAAGCGACTTACAGTCATGCGTGCATACATTTTTGTGTATGGGTGGTCCCGGGGATTGAACCCACTACCTTGGCGTTACAAGCGCCGTGCTCTACCAGCTGAGCTACAGAGGACCACTTTACAAAAAAAACTAAAATGCCAAATAGAATAAAATAAAACAGCATTTCTCTCTCCTCCTCCACTCCCCCTTATAAACAGTTATTCACGGGCCTGGGCTCATAAAAGCTCAGGGAATTTTTATTTGTTTCAGAGACGTTTAAAATCTATTGAAGCTGAAACAAAACAGTTAAACCACGGCCGCCTTTGGGTAACACTCTTAGCCGACCGAGACAGGCACTGGAGCCGCAGGTTTATTTCCCAGTTAACTGCCTTACTTTCTAGATCAGCACAAGGCTGATGCATACATGCAGGTAAGCATGAGATATGAGAGAGAAGGAGAGAGAAAGAGAAAGAAAAGGGGGCGAAAGAGAGAGAAAGAGGATGAGGGGTTCAGAGGAATATAGAATGAAAGAGAGACAGCTAGAAGGAGGGAAAGAGAACGTTTGTGTTGGTTTCAGTGAGTGTTGAGTCACTCTGACTCACTGCAGTCACCACAGAGAGCCATCCGTAGAGTACCGGATGAAATGGACACGGCTATCATAACTCACACACGCCGTCTCCAAAGGTGTGAATAAATGGTGTGTGTGTGTGTGGTCATTGTAGAATTATATGGCTGACGTAGTCGCTGCGTATGACTCACACAGTGGAAAAAGTGAAAGAGGGGAATTTTATGTGATTGTGGAAATCTCATCTTTGGGATCCTCTTGTTTTATCACCATAATGCTAAATCGACTGCAACTGATCGGTGAATAGAGATGGAAGGAGAAGCGTGCTTCCTGAAAGGTCAAGCATGTTCTGTTACACCTACACTGGGACTGACAGACTGCAAACGTGACTACCATTCCCACTGGCCACACACTTGTGACCTGACCTTGGCCTAAAATAATTCCCTCAAATCGATACTATGCCTTTAAATAGATTGAGTTTTATTTTTGTGTCTTGGTGTGACGTGGCTGTGTGCAGGAAGTGTCCAGTGTGGAACGGTATTCTCTACCGTTTCAGTAAACCTATCCCTCCCTACGGGCTAAGGAATGCCCTGTCATCGCCAAGGAAACTGCTAGGAGATATCTGCGTCTTAACAAGCTGCAGAATTTAACACATTTACCCTAAGACTCCCATCAGTGTCCCTGGGGAGTGTAAATAAATATGCAATAAATCAATGTGGAGAAAAAAACTGAAAAACTGTCTTGTCAGTAATAAAAAGAAGTGCTGAATTTCGCCGGTTCGTTATTATTGTGATGGTCCACTGCTTTCCTTTGTGTCAATTTTTCAAGAGACCACATCACTGACCATAACTGCCATTTCATACTTCACTATGTTCTTAAAGTTCCAATGCAGCCGTTTTTAACTCAAAATCAAATTATTTCTGGGTAACAATTAAGTAGATACTGTGATTGTTTTGAATTAAAATGGTCAAAAAGAAAGAAAAATAGCTTCTTAGCAAAGAGCAATTTCTCAAGCAAGATTTTTGCTAGAACTGTCTGGCAGTGGTCTGAGTGGGGAGGGGAAAACTAGCTGTTATTGGCAGAGTGGTTTGGAACTCTTTCTTATTGGTCTAACACTCCATCTCACCAAAACAGGCAGAAATTTCAGGCAGTCTTTTCAAACAGCTCTCCACTAAAAGGGCATTATCATAATTGTCACAATTTCACAGTATTATACCTACCTCATAGTGTGGAAATATACACTCACTGGTCAGTTTTTTTAGGTACACCACCACGGTCACAAAAATGGATCGCTCCTACAGACAGTGAGTCACTTGGCCGTGGCTTGCTATATAAAGCAAGCAGACAGGCATCGAGGCATTCAGTTCCTGTTCGATTGAATGTTAGAATGGGCAAAACGAGCGACTTAAGAGACTTTGACTGTGGTATGATCGTTGGTGCCAGGCACGCCGGATCCAGTATCTCAGAAATGGTCACCCTCCTGGGCTTTTCACGCTTTTCCGAGAATGGTGTGACAAAAAAAAAAATCCAGTCAGCGGCAGTCCTGTGGGCGAAAATAGCTTGTTGATGAGCGAGGACGAAGGAGAATGGCAAGAATCGTGCAAGGTAACAGGCGGGCCACAAACAGACAAATAACGGTGCAGTACAACAGTGGTGTGCAGAACGGAATCTTGGAACGCACAACTTGTCAATCTTTGTCACAGATGGGCTACTGAAGAAGACGACCAAACCGGGTTCCACACCTATCAGCTAAAAACAAGAAGAAGCGGCTCCAGTGGGCACGCGATCACCAACACTGGACAATTGAGGAGTGGAAAAACATCACCTAGGCCGACGATTTGGCTTAAGCAGCATGAGTCCATGGACCCATCCTGCCTGGTGTCAACGGTACAGACTGGTGGCGGTGGTGTACCATCGACCAATCTGCAGCAACTGTGTGATGCCAGTTTCCTACTTGTAGGTCTGACCCGGTACTAGATGGGTGTACCTAATAAACTGGCCTGTGAGTGTATAGAAAACACAGGAAAATCATGTTATTTGAGGGCTGAGGAAGCCTGCATGGGGTTCTGTTCTGTTGGGAATTACTTCTTCATTTACACACCACCTGGCATTGCTTCCCACCACAGAGAGAGACAAGGCCCATCTCCACCATTCTCCCCTGAGGGTATGAATACTGGCAGACATACTGTAGCTACATCTAATACTTGAAGCATAACAGTTTTATTACACAACACACACAGTAGGAGTGCATGACACCGCAGATAACAGGGTAACCACTACAAAGAACATGACTGAGTTTCCCTGTACTGTATGTACGTTGCCAGAGGAAGCAGAAGCCAGAAGGCCTCTGGGCAGGCATGGTGAATGGTGTCGCTGGCACACTGGAAAATAGCATTTGATCATTAATGCAATTTACAGAAAAATAGAGAGAGAGAGGAAATGGGACAATTTATAAAACATTTGTGAGTTAGGCCTGATGAATACCAGACCCCTCCAGTAGCAGAGAGAGAGAGAGAGAGAGAGAGAGAGAGAGAGAGTTCCTACTGCTGCCCTCCCAGGCCTGGCCTGCAGCACCAGAGGCTAAGCTGAACACACTGACCCCCTAAAGCCCCTGACGTTGTACTGCGTGTACTCCACATGGTGTGTGTCATGTTATGTACAGAGATCACAGTCACGCTCCCATTTAGAGAAGGACTTGGGCTGCGTCCCAAATGGCCCTATGAGTTCTGGTCAGAAGCAGTGCACTATGTAGGGAATAGGGTGCCATTTAGGATGCATACCTGGTGAGAGAGTCATGATGTGCTGCTGGGCTTGGGTTATTATGTGGGTGATTGATAGTTTGCCTCCCACCTCCTCCTCCTCTAGAAGCATTCCCCCTTTTTCTCCAGATAGCATCTTAGCTGGAGCCCATCTGCCTATTAGAACAAGCATTCACATGTGTGCACTGTCACTCAAACATCTGCTTAGGGACATCGTGGTGACTAAACCCAGGCTCAGAACTACTTGAAGAAGGATGCATACCGTTATAGTTTATGAAATAGTATTTTTTCATTATGGAAACATATATATATTTGTTGTTTTTATTTCCCTGGTCCCCATGTAAATTCCCTTTTTGATATACCGGTGTGCTAACTACAGTACAATGTGCTGGTTCCAAGGAGACTTTGATGTAGGTTGCTTAGCCAATGATAATGTATTCCTAAACTGGCTATTATGACTTCTGGTTAAGTGTGTGAGTTTTGAAATAAAGAATTCTTACCGTGAAATGATGACCTCATATGAAAATGACCTCTTCCTGTCTTATATAATAGCAATCTCTCCTTTTCCCTCTCCTCAGATCCTCTCCTCCCATCCTACACGTCTCCCACCTCTCCCCTGGACCTGTCTTCCCCCTCCTTCACAGACAGCCTCCCACCAGACAGCTCCAGCAGCCCCTACCCGGGGGGAGAGACCACCACGGCCCAGCCCAGCTACCCTCGCTTCATCGGACAGGGCTTCAACGAGAACCTCATCCCCATCTACTGCTCCATCCTGGCTGCTGTGGTGGTGGGGCTGGTGGCCTTCATCGTCTTCAAAAGGTGAGGGGTCATGGAATGGGACCAGAGACAAAGCAGGGAGATAGGATATGAGCACAGATAGAAGCAGAGATCATGCAGATAGAAGCAGCTTTCATGCAGATAGAAGAAGATATCATTCAGATAGAAGCAGCCATCACATAGATAGGATCAGATATCACACAGATAGAAGCAGCTATCACACAGGTAGAAGCAGCTATCACACAGATAGGACCAGAGACAAAGCAGGGAGGATAATACATGTATGCAGACAGCACTTTTCTCTTTCAGTGGGCTCAGGCTGGAGGAGGGAGAGAGAGGGAATGAACTAGGACTGAGAGGTTGAATAGTCAGGGAAGGGGACAGACAGGCAGGGTGGTGTTTGAGTGATGTAGCCCATGGCTAAAGAAAGGCAGGGAGGCAGATAGAGAGGGACTGTATGGTGAAATATTTAGGCCTGTTGTGGAATGGCGAGACATTGACCCAGTTACACCACATGATTACACACACACACTCCAACACACCATAATGCATTTCGAAGGTCACACACTCAGAGCATAATGATTGACAGAGGTCAGTCACACATCAAACATTAGAAATGATGCACAGAGACACACACACACACGCATGTGCACACAAACACATACACACACACACACACACAGCGATTCAAACACACCATGTAGCAAGTAAACAAGCTCATCATCACATCTGGCATCGATTGTAAAGTGCAGTCCAGTTGAAATCCGAGTGGCTACTTCGTCAACACAAACAGTTATGGGGCTACTTTAATATCTGTCTCCTTCCACTGTATAAACATTTACAACACTGTCTGTTAAAAGGCTTTGATTGACTGATTGATTAGATTTGATCATTACAACTAGAAGGCTGCTCCAGCCAGAGACAACATTACATTAAAAATGATTGAGGATAAAACCACTATAAAGCCAGAAGGCTTGTTTCCCTTGTGCTTCTTTATGTTTACTGGAATACATTCAGAGATGTTCGATGACTTATCACTCCTCGTCCCTGCCACGTGTCCTGATGACGATCCCAATCCCAAAACGTCCATCACTTGCATCACACCAATTAAACCACTGCTGGGAACACAGTGTTGCGGGCATGACTCACTTCTTCTCCGTTCACACCTTCCCAGGTGGAACAGCTGCAAGCAGAACAAACAGCCGGCTAACAACCGCCAAGCCACAGCAGCCAATCAGACGGTGACGCCGGAGGGGGAGAAGCTGCACAGCGACAGCGGCATCTCAGTGGACAGTCAGAGTCTGCAGGAGCAGCAGCATGCAGCCCAGGCCCAGGTCCAGACACAGACACACAGACAGGAACATATAGGTGAGCTCTCATAACACTGTAACACTGTTACCTTAAAACACACACTGTACACTTAGCTAGATGCTGTAATGGAAGTCTGTATGTCTGTGTGTTCACCTGTTGGGTCTGTCATGACATTCCATGCTAGCTGGACTAGGCATATACAGATGGATAGATGGTTCCAGTACAGAAGTGAGCGATGAAAGTGGTAACAAAGTGAATTTAGGATACATATTGTATTATTGTACCTAGCGAGTCTCAGTTATTATCCCGTTGTGAATACATACTTAGAGATACGACTTTGTAAATGTCACCAAAGAAGTCTTAACATGGGAGGTTATGAAGGAGGGAAGGATGAGTAGTCTACACAATTGACATCTGATATCTGTGTTCTACCAATGTATACCCCTCTGCCTATGCTACATGTGACCCGCTCTTCGATATTAGAGAGAGAGAGAGAGAGAGAGAGAGAGAGAGAGAGAGAGAGAGAGAGAGAGAGAGAGAGAGAGAGAGAGAGAGAGAGAGAGAGAGAGAGAGAGAGAGAGAGAGAGAGAGAGAGAGAGAGAGAGAGAGAGAGAGAGAGAGAAGAGAGAGAGAGAGAGAGAGAGAGAGAGAGAGAGGTGGTCCAATATTCGGTTGGAGACAACACCACTGCCATCCAGAACAAAGACCCTCAATAAGCAGGAGGAAAGCATTGTGGGAAATACATGATGAATGGTTGTGAAGGAGGAGAGCAACCTTTTAAACGGAACAAGAAAGTTAAAACAAAAGCAAGAGCTTCAGGAATGTGAAGTGGTCTCTCTATAGAGCCTGGAGCGATCTACCTTCCTTCAATTAAAAAATCGGTGGCACAGACACAGTCAGTCCTCTTATACTGAGGAGAACCATGCTCTACTTACTCCTCTCTCCCTCTCTTTATCTCTTTCAACTTATCTCTCTCTTTCTGTGTCTCTCTAGATATCTACTCTTTCTTCCTCCTTCTCTCTCTCTTTTTCTTTATCTCTCTCTCTCTCTGGAGTCTCAGTGGCGTGGCACAGTTTCTGTCCACTCAGAGGAGTGATAGAGAGAGCTTTGTCATCAGAAGGAAGAGAGGAGACCAACTACAGAGTGATGAGTTTGTTTTTCCAACCTCCTAAGTGCTGAGCCAGAGCCTAAGGGCCCTACACATCCAGTGACTCAGCATCTCTCTCTATGCAGTCATGAATACATAACTGAAGAAGTTATGAAGTAGTTATGAGGTAGTTCAGAAGACAATTATAAAGTCACCTGACCTCTGCTGTTTTGGATCTTACCCACAACCTAAATGCATACCCATGCCCATGTGATGCCTGGGAAACCTGGGAAATGCTGCTATTGTTTTATTTTGTGTTGTGGGAATTCTATTCATTTTCCCCCACTCAGAAATGCAAAGCCTCAGCATAATGGAGAAAAGGGGGCATCTTTCCCTGAGGATTAGCATGTGATTGGGTCATTGAGTAGATGCCCGCCCCTTTAACCCTAGTCTCTTTGTGTGATTGGCTCATTAGCAGGTGTTGTGTGATGGAGGCCAGGCCCGATCCCCCTGCCTGTTTAAATCTGATCCAGCAACAGTGTTTAATGTCTGCTAATTAGCGTTAGCGCTGTCTTCTGCGCGGAAGCCATTAAAATACAGTACTGCACACAGCATGCTGTGGGTTGTGCGTCTCCTCCACTGCTAATGGGGACTTGTTAAAATATAAAACACCCAAGGGGGTGAGAATATGTACAATAAATCCATAAAATCATAAGGGTTTCCTTTTTCAAATGAACCATATTTTACACATACTGTATGACTGAAAAGCCCATAGCAGTCTTTGTAGACAGTGTCATACCCAGTCAAAACAAGTCAATTAAGATTTCAAGTGAAATATGAAAATCTATCAATTATGCCCTGTGCTTTGATTGACAAGCTCAAAAGGACTCCCCGGGTCCCTGTGTGAGTCACTGCCTTGGGGTAAGACCTCCCAAAAGACTTACAAACATCTATAATAAGTATTCTCTACTCTCCAGTGCAATCTGGTGATCTTTTAAAAAGCAATCTGTCTTTTCCCTCTGAGGCCCCTTCCCCCTTTACACTGGAGTATTCCTTCCTCAAGGGGCAGAGGGAGAGTGGTGTTTAAAATGTAAATGGGACTCAAACCTCTCACTTGTCTCTCTCATCGCCGTGCCTTTGTCCTTAATCTGATCCCGTTCTCTACCTGAACGGTAGTCACAGAAACTGTCAATCAAAGTCTGCTCGTCCCGGGTTAGAGGGGCAGTGGGCTAAAGCTAGTGTAGTACAGCGCTAGTGTAATAGGAGAGTAGCTAGTGGGGTAGGAGAGTAGCTAGTGGGGTAGGATAGTAGCTAGTGGGGTAGGAGAGTTGCTAGAGGGTTAGGAGAGTTGCTAGTGGGGTAGGAGAGTAGCTAGTAGGGTAGGAGAGTAGCTAGAGGGGTAGGAGAGTTGCTAGTGGGGTAGGAGAGTAGCTAGTAGGGTAGGAGAGTAGCTAGTAGGGTAGGAGAGTAGCTAGAGGGGTAGGAGAGTTGCTAGTGGGGTAGGAGAGTAGCTAGTAGGGTAGGAGAGTAGCTAGTAGGGTAGGAGAGTAGCTAGAGGTGTAGGAGAGTAGCTAGAGGTGTAGGAGAGTAGCTAGTGGGGTAGGAGAGTAGCTAGTAGGGTAGGAGAGTAGCTAGTGTAGTAGGTGGGTAGCTAGTGGGGTAGGAGAGTAGCTAGTGGGGTAAGATAGTTGCTAGTGGGGTAGTAGAGTAGCTAGTAGAGTACAATTCTAGTGTTGTAGTAGAGTAGCTAGTGTAGTAGGGAGTAAAGCCATTTCTGTTGTAGAGGCAGTCCTGGGATGGGGGTGAGGTAGACAGCAAGAGCTTCAGATTAGGGGAAATACTGACGTAATGCATTGTCCAAAACGCTTTGAGACTAAATGAAAAGAGCTATATAAATGGTAATCCATTATTGGCATTAATCATGAATAAATGTAACGTAATGTAGTGATGACCTCTATTTTGAGTAGAATAGAATAACTTGAGTCTCTATTGACTCTGTTCTAAAAGAGAGAGGGATGTCAGTGGTGGGAGGGGTACAGTGTGACAATCAGACAGGTCACATTTACATTTTACATGTACACTTTGGTAATTCAGCAGACGCTCTTATCGACAGCGACTTACAGTCAGTGCATTCAACTAAGGTAGGTAAGACAACCACAAATCACAGTCCCTGTTTAAGCAACATCACATCACAGAGAGGGTAATTGAATGTGAGGAGGAATGTGAGACGCCTCAAGGTGCCAGAGGCCATGACATAACTGCCAGCTGATTGACAGGGGTCTGGTTAGGGCTGGTCAAATAACCCTGGGGCAACAGAAGGTAATCAGCATGTCTCCTGTATTCCATTCCTGCCTTTAAGAGGAGAGCAGTTGATTACCTATTCACTGCCGATCTCAATCTCAGTCTTAATCAGCTATCTTTAAAGCTTCGGAGTGGCCTGAAATCAAATCAGCATCGGCTGAACTTACTAATGGAAGATCAACAGTGTTTGTGCTTTCCAATGACTTGGACTATTCTGAACATGCCCAGTAGAATTTGATCTGATAAAGACTGGTTAATACCTTAGAATTGGAATGTGTGGAGCAGTGGTTCCCATTTAAAGCAACCATTAGATTTTGGGTGTCAGCAATCTTTATCAATTAAGCCACCAACTGACTCAGTAGGTTTACATTTGCAGTCTAGGGAGGGCTGCATGAACCATTCAAAGAGGAGATCCTGAAGAGGAGCACAAGTATTTTGCTGCTATCATGAAAAGACAGAATGATGCATTCAGCAAGACTGCTCAGTGTCTCTCTGCAGTGTCTGTGATGCCCATAGGATGGCTGTCTAAACAGGAAGGAGAACAATTTACAGACTGCATGACGTGCTCTGGAGAGAATCAACACAAATAACGAGAGCTAAAGGAGAGGCAGAGAAAAAAGAGAGGATTTCAGAAAAAAAATCTAATGTGTGTAGAATGAGAGAAGATCGTCTGTAGCAGCCTTCGCCTGTGTTCACCACATACACTTAAACAGGCCCGATGATGTCATAGCGTGGTTGATACAAAAAAGCCCTTCTTGTGAACCTTTAGAATTAGAGCTCTCTTGTACATTCTGGCTGGCACAGGGGTGCATTGATCAAGACAAGAAAACAACCAGTGAACTCGGAGCTCCTCTATAAAACGCCTCTGAATTCCGGAAGCGTTTCCATGGCACCCCTCAATTGACAACAGGTTGAGGGCTTGTGGGAAAAGGGGACATTTGTCCCTCTTCCTCACTCCCTGTAGTAATGAGTTCAGTGAAACAGTTGGAGGGGTTGATGAGTGTGTGACCTCACAAGGCCCCCTACAGGGCAGAGTGTGTCAGAGTGTATCAGATTGGACACAGCATCATAGACCACTGACCATATATGTTTTTAACATGTTTCTCTCTCTCTGTCTCTCTGTCTCTCTGTTTCTTTCTTTCACCCCCCCTCTCTCTCTTTCTCTCTCTCTCTCAGTGGTGAGGGTGGATGGGGGGCCTGACTCACCTCCCCCCCAGGTCTGAGGAAGAAGAGAAGCCACTGACAGGAAGGAGGAAGAGGAGGAGAAGGAGGAGAGGGGGCAGTGGGGTTGCCATGGAAACCTGGATGTGGGAACGGACATACAGTATAAGAGTACAGACTGAGTGGGCTTTCTTGGATACAACAAGGACGTTGTCGACATTATCGGCCCTTTTCACCATGTGTGGCCACCGGTTTCTGATTGGCCTCTTGTTTCAGTATGGACCCTTATTGGACAGACTGGAGCATCAGAGCCTGAGTCTGTATCTCTACACAGAACCCAACTCTGCCAGTGTGTCTTTGAACACTAAACCTCTCCGCCAATACCAACCCTAACACCAACCCTCCGCCTCAAGTCACTAAAGTTGCAAAATCACTACCACCCATAATCCAAAAAGCATCACTGTGTTAGATATCCTGATCTCTTTGTCTTTTCTGTCAGCTGGTGTTGACCGATCATTATGAAAAGTTTGTTAGGATGTTATCCCATGAAGGAGTTTTATCCTGTGTCCCCATAAGTTCACTGCCAACTTCCTTTGACCATTTGCTAAAATTATTATTCATCCACCCCCCGATTCCCCCTACTCACTCACATCATCAAATGTTTGTGCCTCAGAGGTAGATAAACTCTCTGTCCCCTCTCTCCCCTTGTCTGTACTCTCTCTCTCTCTCTCTCTCTCTCTCTCTCTCTCTCTCTCTCTCTCTCTCTCTCTCTCTCTCTCTCTCTCTCTCTCTCTCTCTCTCTCTCTCTCTCTCTCTCTCTCTCTCTCTCTCTCTCTCTCTCTCTCTCTCTCTCTCTCTCCCAGCGTGTACGTATATGTCCCTCTTTCCATCCCTCCATCTATACCTGTCCTATCCTAGTGTGTTCTCAGGGCTAATCCTACAGTAGTCTCTCAGTGCCTCAGTCACACCTCCAGACACTCTTCTCAGACCTCAGCAGCAGCAGCCTGTTATAATCCTCCATGGGATCCTGTCTGATAGTATCCCACTGTTATCTATTCAACACAACTCAGTGGGAGAACTGTTATGCTGCGTTTAGATGGTACGAGGTAGACAGCGTCTGGATGTCATTTTCACTGAGAGCACGACGGTAAATGCCGTTGAGGTCACGGTAGACAGGACTTGCCGCCAGAGTTCAAATATTTCAACTTTTGCCGTCTGCCGTAGCGTTGTTTTCTACCGGATGTTGATTTGCACTGTTTGTTTACCAAAATCACCATAGCAACGCATACCGTCGTGCTGGCTTGCTTTCTTCTCCTGACTGGTATGACGGTTTTTGCGTCCTTCGTCTAAATGCAGCATTAGTCACCCATTCCAAAATCTCCTATCCTTTTCTAACTGACCACAGACATAGACATTTCTAAGGTGAACAGGGCCTGAGACGTTTGTGTTGTTGTTATACTGTTGCCCCTGATTACTGTGCTCTCCTATTCAAATCAAATCAAATTTTATTTGTCACATGTGCCGATTACAACAGGTGTAGACCTTACAGTGAAATGCTTACTTACAAGCCCTTAACCAACAGTGCAGTTTTAAGAAAAATAAGTGTTAAGAAGTGTATTCTCAATGGCTGTGGATCATTCCGTCATTCCGTCACCGCAACATGATACACTATCCCTCCTCTGTTTTCTGACACACTTGACTTATTTTCTCCATCCAACATGGACTCTGACAGAACTTCCACGATTCTGTTGGAATGATTCATGCTTTGAATGTAACAGATTCTAGATGTTTCTCTCCTGTCTGTTTGTGGTGCATCAGCCTCTCTTAGTGGGTTGAGTTACAAGGCTTACTCAGCAGTGCAGCTCCATTGCCCCAGGAGCTGTGATATGCAATATGAGGAGCACTTTTAGACTATTTAACATTGCTGACTCATTGACCTGACACGTAATGTGATGTCCAACTGCCAAAAATGGAACTGTGACATCATCAGAAAGAGACTCTGCTGTATCAGTATTCAAGGCTGTTCCATGGTAGCCTGACGAGAGTTGGCTAGAAATAGTATGCAGAATTTATATACAAACACTGTATATTAGGCTATACCCAAGACTCCCGTCAATCACCCATTATACTGTACTAGCTAATGAGTGGAGACATGGGACATCAGAGACCGTCTCACTGAAATAAACACAAGCACCCGCATACACACGTGCAGATATGTGTGTGTGCTAAAGAGTGCAGTGTCGCTAATGTGTCTGCTGCGGTATGGTATGGTGGTGGTTTGGGAGTAAACACGGGCCATTAAGGAGACATTCCTGACAGGCAGGTATAATTACATTTTACATTTTAGTCATTTAGCAGACGCTCTTATCCAGAGCGACTTACAGTTAGTAAGTGCATACATTTTTCATACTGGCCCCCGTGGGAAACGGACCCACAACCCTGGCGTTGCAAGCGCCACGCTCTACCAACTGAGCTACAGGGTTCATTTAGCTTCACTCAGTCAGCTGGCTCTCATCTGGAGCCCTCTGTTCTGTAGTGCACAGAGACATACAGAACGCTTTTAAAGTGGCAACAACGTGACATTACCATTACCCACCTCTGATCTGTCTGAGAGAGCAGTGACATTTTACTGTATCACCATGGTGATCTGAAGCACCCCCCGCCACACTCTCTCTTATGATAAACTGTATGTATGTGTTGCATTTGATCCCTTTTGTATGTATCTCTATTGGCACACAGCATACTGAACACGCAGTAGGTATTAGATGTTGGCAATGTAGCTACGCTTACTGTAACTGTACTGCTTTGAAGTCCAGGTTTGATTCCCAGGGACATGTGATTACTCAGGGTCCCTTTGGTGTGGTTTGATGCTTGAATTTAGATGTAGGTCGATAGCGAAGTAGAGACACTTTTGTGGGAGTCAGAGAGAGAGAGAGAGAGAGAGAGAGAGAGAGAGAGAGAGAGAGAGAGAGAGAGAGAGAGAGAGAGAGAGAGAGAGAGAGAGAGAGAGAGAGAGAGAGAGAGAGAGAGAGAGAGAGAGAGAGAGAGAGAGAGAGAGAGAGAGAGAGAGAGAGAGAGAGAGAGAGAGAGAGAGAATCTGGCGTAGCAAAGATACAGTAGGGCAGACCCTCTCAGTGTAGTGAGTTTTGGGGCTTTGAATGTGTTCCATATCACTGAATAGAAAACAGACCAACAAATCCACACTATATTCCCGCCTGGAGGCCTCTCTCTGCTTGTGCCATATCCAGTGGCTTCACACACACATATTTCACACAATATTATTGACAGCAGTGTGATTCATATTGCTCCACAATGGAAGTGCAGTAGGACCTAGTGGACCAACAGAGTGGCATAATACCACTGACTGTCAACAACGACTGGTGAATAACTAAACCTTTCACTGTGGCTGGCGGCCCCACTGGCCCAATCTAACACTGTGCTGTCTCACAGGTGAATAGAGGTGTCAATATAGAATCTACAGTATGACTCAATCTGTACTGTTCCTCCATAGCAGGGGACACTGGTAGAGTGAAGGGAGATAATATAAGAATGTAACGCTGAATAACGTTACAGACATAAATATGCAAAACATTCAATGCTAAAGTTTATTTCCCCTTTCAATGTTTTTGTTATTAATATTATTATATTTTTTGAAATCAGTATTTTTTTGTAAACGGTTTCTTGTTTTAGCACTTATTAGATGTAATATGCACACTCAAAGACTGTGCTATACAAGTGCCTGTGTACGGAGTCAGGTGTCTTTCAGTTATGTTCAGAAGACTTTCTGTTGTTCTTGTTCTGTTTTTATTCTCACTTGTTGTATGATCTGTGTTTTGTTTGATCATTTGAGTGTTAATGAAGGTTTCAGGAAGTATAGGCAATAGGTTAAAACATACTGCTAATGTCGTTGAAATCCATATAGCATCATCTACGTACATGCCATCTGTGTCTCCTGAGTGGCGCAGTGGTCTAAGGCACTGCATCGCAGTGCTAACTGTGTCACTAGAGATCCTGGTTCGAATCCAGGCTCTGTCGCAGCCGGCCGCGACCGGGACTCATGGGGGCGCACAATTGGCCTAGCGTCGTCCAGGGTAGGGGGAGGAATGGCCGGCAGGGATGTAGCTCAGTTGATAGAGCATGGTGTTTGCAACGCCAGGGTTGTGGGTTCAATTCCCACGGGGGCCAGTATAAAAAAATAATTCACTAACTGTAAGTCGCTCTGGATAAGAGCGTCTGCTAAATGACTAAAAAATGTAAAAAAAAAAATAAAAAAAATCTGCTGTGGTCCTATTTTACCGACCACAATATACTCTATCTACAGTGCAAAAGTGGCAATATGTGATGAGCATGACCAGTATGTTTTTACATGTTCAGTTTGTCCAGAGGTTGTGGACAGACATGTCATGTATGTGGAGGATTCACTGTGATTCTCTATGGTAATATCCAAGATATATAAAATCCCCACAGAAATGTCAGACCCTGTCCCCCCAAAAGCTGAATGTTACCTGTATGTACTTACTAATGTAAAATGCATTGTGTACATGTGAATTTCTTAGAGTTGTTACAATATATAAATACACTATACAATTGAAAAAAGCAAACAAATGAGTTATCTGATAGAATAAAAACAAATGTAATTGCACCTTTGTCAAGTCATTTGTCCTCAATACTGAATGTTGATACTGTAGCAAGTCAGCTAAGGGATTCTATAGCCACCCTATAGCCTTTCATCCCTATAGCCTTCCATCCCTATAGCCTTTCATCCCTATAGCCTTCCATCCCTATAGCCTTCCATCCCTATAGCCTTCCATCCCTATAGCCTTCCATCCCTATAGCCTTCCATCCCTCTCTGAACATAAACTATAGATTGGGAGGTGTAGGACTACTGTACTGAGAATATGAACAAGTCAATCTGTTTCTGTTCCTGCTGCTGGGTTTTACTGGGTTTTCTCAGGTGTTTGTTTACAAGTCTCTGTAGTGATCTGTGTGGGAAGCTGACTGGAATAGGCTACAGGGCATCATCCAACATGTCTGTTCCCTCTCCTCTACGCTATGGGCTAGTTGAAACTGATGTTAGAACGTGGTGTTAGAACGCCCATGAGGAAACTATCTGCCGCACCACACCAATTAACACATGAGTAAATCAAACAGCCCCACCCATCCTCCACTACTCCATCCTCCCACACAGGTGGAGAGGGGCCACCCTGTCTGTCACTCCGCCTTATGAGAGAGGGAGGGAGGGAGGGAGGTTGGGAGGGAGGGGAGAGGGGGAGATGGAGAGAGAGGGAGAGGAAGAGGGAGAGGGAGACATGCCCGTCCCTGGGATGGAGACCAGCTGTGAGCCCTCGACCCTGTAAGTGTCTTGCCCCCTCCCCTCTCAACCCACCAACTCACACACACCCTTACTCATCTATATCCAATTATCTGTTTCCAATGCCACAGTACTAGTGATACTGTTGAGCACTTAAAAGTCATTCCCAACCTACAACATTGCAACACACATTGTACTCCCTCCCCGACCCTACCGCACCCCACAACACTTTCACTCATACAAAAGTCTGGACATGAGGCCACACACACACATGCACACGCACACGCACACACACACACACACACACACACAAATGAGGCAATTACCCTGTCACTGTTTCCTCATTATGTGATTGCGTTCCCATTGTGTTAACCATTGACCACAATGACAGCACCAGCCCGCATGTCTATCTGTGACAGCCGCCTTGAGCAGCAACTAATCACAGTATCCAACGGCTGAGTTTTGGTCTGGCTAAGCTTCACACGGTCTGCAGACATTGGGATGATTTCACTCCAATACGATAATTTGTCTGTAATTTACATACCTGTATCGGACTGATGTCTCATGCCTTAACAAACCGTTGTGGTCGGGTGCTAAACACAGACACCTGTTTGTTGATAGTCAACAGAGCTTTTACAGTAATGTGATACAAGCAGAAAGGATCAGACACAACACATTGTCTGCATTCATCTCTGCAGTGACACCTGAGTCTCTGGGAGTTCTCTTCAATCACTACTTTGTTGATAAGACAAGATAGGATTTATTTCCTGGTAATTGTCTCTTCCTGTTGTCCCAGTGGATTCAAGCGTTTATTAAACACACACACGCACACGCACACACACATGCACACACACACACTCACTAAACAGACGCTGGCATACACAAACTGGTTTTCCAGATAGGAAGGCATACAACACCATAGTCTGGAGTCTGACCAGGTACAGATGAAAAACACTCAGACCTTCCTGATAATACCAAGGTGAATGGAACGGAGTAAAATGATATTCCACCATTAAAACAAGCCAAATCCAGCATAGCATTGTTGGTATCAGTTACATGAACCTGAGAAACTGGGGAAGCAGCATACCTATCCTTCCAAACTCCTAACACAACAAGGGCTGTGGGCCAAACAGAATCCCACTTCAGGAGAAGCTTGGTTTCAAAGAGTGTAACAATTGACTTTTTCTCCATATTTTGTCCCATCATTCAAACCCTCTATCGCTGTCACCAACAATATACCATGAGTTTGTTTTTCTCTGTAGGATTGCTGCAGGGCTCAGATGCATTTGGCTCTATGCCGTCTGAACACCAAGCATCTCCTACGTGCATATGGTGGGTATGTGGGCCCCCTGTGTGTGTAGCATGTGAGTGCATGCAGATGCTTATGCAAGGGACAATTTTTTTGCATGTTTGGAATACAGTCTATATACGCAAGTAATAGGGTGTGGTGGTGTGTGTGTGTGTGTGTATGTGTATGTGTGTGTATACGTGTGCGCTTGTGTTTGTGAATGAATGAGTCACTGAGTCAGTGAGACGGGGATATCTGACAGAGAATCAGAAGAAAGCAGGGTTGCTATGGATCCCACACACGTCCCCCAAGGGAGAGCCTGAGAATGCTGGGTACCCAGGGCACGTCTCCACGTCTCCCTGCCTCTGACTCAGGCTGCCTGCATGGCTGTCCCTGTGACAGTGAGGAGGAGGAGGAGGCAAGCTGCTCCGCCCGCACAACACCGTACCGTACCGTACCGTAATGAGCTAGGGAGTCACTTTAATGATAATGCATTATTGCCTGCATGTGTTTGTGCCAAGTCCATTACACTGAGACAATAAAGCACGCCTGTCATTCGGCAGCAGCAGTTCTTCTCCATTTCTCTCTTCGTTCATCTCTGAATAAACCCTATCAAGGGGAAATAATCACTTATAACAGGAGTAAATGGGAGACTGCCCAGAGGGGCTACCGTGACGCCCCACCACCCCACCGCCAATCCTTAGATGATATTATGAATAATGAATAAGTCTCACTTCATTTTCTCCATCTCACCAATCAAGCCAGCTGTCTGATTAAAAATGTGGACTTTTTCAACCAGAAAACCGACAAACAAACAACTGCAGCATTACCCACTTAAAAATGTGGCGCCAGCAGCCAACCAGGGAAGTTACTGTCTGTCACGGTTTCGGCCGAGGCTGCTCCTCCTCCTTGTTCGGGCAGGTTTCGGCGGTCGTCGTCCCCGGAGTACTAGCTGCCACCGATCTATGTTTCATGTTCGTTTGGTTTTGTCTTGATGTTGTACACCTGTGTCTAGTTAGTCCTCATTAGTGTCCTATTTAGTTCTCGTTGTGTGTGTATGGTGTTGTGTGTGATTGCTCTTCTGTTTGGTGTTCTGAGCTACGTACTTCCCTCCGTTGTTTGGAGAGGTTTTCGCACATGTTAGTGCGCCTTTTGTTTGACGCCTGTGTGCGCCTTTATTTCGCCTCCGGGCTTATTGTGCTCGTGTACTAGGTGAACAATTCACTAAAGTCTTTTGGACTTAGCTTCTGTGTCCTGCGCTTGATTCCTGCACCACACCCACCTTCAGCACCCCTGACACTGTCCAAAACATCAATGGATAAGAAAAGCATTTTCTTTATTATTTTTTAAATGTGTCTGCCAGGAAGTGAAGTGATGCAAATGCTAAATGTGTTTTTCTGAGCTTGAATTAATTGGCATTCATAAAGTATTTAAAGGGTTAGTTGGAGTTCTCCAACGTTACTTAATGTATATGAAGACTCAGAACTATCATTCTGAGTAGTCTTTTGTGGCAACCAAAAAGACCAGAATATATTTAATCATAGCATTTTTAAAAGACAGCTAATAGAACCCTCACATACTATAGATAATACTCTCCCAGTACAAAGTCATGCTGAAACCACAGTGGATTTTATTGTTCAAGAAAAGCCATACAAACAACACAGATTTCACAACATGTTGGCACAGCAACAAGTTGCCCTGCAAAAGGGCTGTATTTTCCAGCTGAGACCCTCTGTCAAACGTTTATAAACGGTTGCCAATGCATAGTATTCAAGAAGACAGCTCCCAAACTAAAATAAAAGTACAGACGTAGGATCTTAATTTGATCACTTTTTTGTTTTCGAGAATTTTCCTGCATAGCAGGAAATGCAAACTTGTAGAGTATTTCAGTTTTTAAAAGGCTTCTAAAGTTTGTAAATTCTGACTTGATTTGCCCTAACAAAAAATGTATCAACCCCTAGAAAAATGCCCATTCATTATAATCCACATAATAATTCACATGTCCTGTTGCTGCAGGATTATTTTCCTGCCGTAGCAAATTTACTCAAATTAAGATCTTACATCTGTAGGATCTTTTTTTACGTCTGTGATCAAACAGAAAAACGATGGATGCACTGAGACATGGAAAGAAAACAGATTCAACATATCAAAAAGTAGCTCTGATAGAACAAAGGACTGACTGTACACTTTAACTCTCCAACTCCGGTCACCTTTGCTCTCTCGCAGTAAATTACAGTTAGTGCTCTGAAGACACACCAACAGACTGTAGAGTAGATAAATGTCTGAGCCCCACCACACAGAGCACCCTGAGTCATCCATCAGAGTTCCAGCCATGCATCAACAACCTATGGACGTGGGTGGTGTCCCAATGCAGGAAGTCTCAGGACAGGGTGAAGCAAGCCCTTCAAGCTGGAACTCAGGCAGGGGCCTGAGTCAAACATCCTCACCTCTCTTAGCACTGATCCCAGCATTCACTACAACGACCTACCCTGCTTCCACTTTAATGCTGTGCCAGAAATCTGCTCGCCACATGTGTTGAGAGGGAGAGAGAGAAACAGAAATAGAGAGGGGAATGGGAAATATGCAAAAGAGGCGAAAAAGGGATGTCTGGTCTGTGGTGAAGAGGCAGGAGGAAAGACTAGTAGGTGAGTGGCACAGTGTCATGTTAACTCCCCGATGAGGTCATCAATCAGTGCCACAGAGGGACAGGGTCTGACAGCTACTAATTTGGAGGGAGGGATGAAGGGTCATCAGAAAGACAGGATGACTAACCACAGCTGAGAAAGAAGATGACATGAGAGTGAAAGTCCACTCCAATTTCCTCCTTTCCCAACTCTTCCCCTTCTCTCTTTCCCTCCTTCTCTCTCTCTCCCGTCCTGTTGCAGCCTTATCAACACACCTGTCAGGAGAGCTTACTTTTCCCATCCATTGTCATACCCTGTTTTCTCAACGTGTCACCAGATCTCAACAGTCCTGCTATAGCTCCCTGTTCTCCCCCAGCCTCCCCAGTCTACAACACGTGTATGTCCCAAATGGCCCCCTTTTCCCTAAATAGTGCACTACTAAGACCAGAGCCTGGGCCATGTTTTCTCCATTGTAACGTCATCTGAGCAATGGAAAATATCTCTGAATAGAATGGCTTTTCCTAAAAGAAAACAGCAGACCCTGCGGAGGGGTAAACCTAAACCCAGCCTGGACAGACTACCCTAACAGATCCCCCCTCCATCTCATTATAACTTGGGAACTAATAAAGACATGGCCTGATGGCACAGACTGGGAGAGTGCCATTGGGTCTGTATTACCATGTATACTGTTGCACACTGTACTGTAAATGAACACGTGTTCTGTTAAATGACCACATGGACTGGTAAACTCATTTTGGCTCTTTCATTTCAGTTGAAGAATTTGTTTCACTTCTGATTTCCCTCTGATGACGTCACGTTTTCTCCATTATCATTTTAGATGCCTAACATCATCTGAGCAATGGAAAATATATTTTAATAGAATGGCTTTTCCTAAAAGAAAACAGCAGTATAAAAGCAAGCTAAGAATGAGCATCCAACTAACCCTGAAACAACCCTTTCTAGCGTTGGTTCCTCTAGCCAAGTTCCTCTGTGTCTAGGACAGGATTGTGTAACTGTGCAGATGCAGCTGTGCTTATCGTTAGTCAGCCCACGTGGACCCTAACCCGTCCTGATGGAAATGCTTTTACAAAACGGTATTAGATTACATCCCTACTCTGCCCCCTCCTTCCCCATTGTATCATCTCTTTGTCTCTCTCTTTCTCCCTCTCTCCCTCTCTCTTTCAGAGGCAGACTTGTTTAGCTACTCAAGGCCCTGTTTTATCAACGCATCCAATGAGCAAGGAAGGACTGTGTGGTGTGTACCTGATTAGGTGTAGTGTGTGTATGCATGTGTCTGTGTGTGTAGCATAGAGGAATGGAGGAGGCGTTGTTGCACCAGGGAGCAGAGACCCAGGGACCAGGGTCTGTAGCTATCTCATTAGCAGGTCCTGGAGGCTGAGGGCCAGAGCTCTGCTGACTGCCTCACACACACACACACACACACACACACACACACACACACACACACACACACACACACACACACACACACACACACACACACACACACACACACACACACACACACACCACACACACACACACACACACACACACACACACACACACACACAACCACACAAACACAACACACAAACACCAACCCACACACACACACACACACACACACACACACACACACACACACACACACACACACACACACACACACACACACACACACACACACACACACACACACACACACACACACACACACACACCCTCCATGCTAACAAGCACTAGAAGTACCAGAGCCAGACTGTATACAGCATTGCAGACACCTAATGAAGTTAGGGGTTAGGTTGTTACTGCATTAAGAACCATTAAAATAGCATTATGGCAATGAGATTGCTGTGTAGATGAACTAAATGAGCAGTCGTTAGCGTTATTGCATTGTTTATTGTAATTGTATGGGTATACAGTCTGAAGCCTGCATGGCTGTTCTTACAGTATAGTACAGGCATGTGGTGCAGGTTCAGGAGAGGTCATGGAGTTTTAATACAGGATGGGACGTGCTTAGGTTAGAACCCCTCAGAAATGTTGTAATTAACCACATTCTTATTGAGTAACTGCATGATTTCATTCTTCAAGCGTATGCATTTTTGAGGTGCCAATCAAGTTAGTCTACTCGGAAAAACTTGATATCAACATTACAAAGAGAGGCAGAGGAATACTCTTGTATCGAGAGGAGAAAATATGCATTCTCTGTCAAACTGTAAGCCTTGAGCACAGACAGCATCCATTGTCAAACACTTGTTGATTTCATAACGGAAGACGCTGCCAATTTGTTAACAATGACACACCCTGTTGTTCTATTGTTCTAAGTTGATTCAATTAACAAGTCCAATGCATTTTCCATTGGGTTTCATCAGTTAATCTCTCCAGACTTCTGTGAGGACAATCAAGCCTCAGTTTACAAATCATGAATCATTACAAGTTTATTAGTATGCCGTGCTGTGTTGGCTTTATAGTACCATAACACACCAGTATAATGTCCACTGCGGATAGTGTATGTGTGGGGAGTGACCTATGACCTATGCTATAATGCAGCAGAGAGCATCACATTGTGCAGTAAGGAATTAGGGGTCAGGTTTTACAATGCATCTCAAAGCGGTTCTCTTTACTGTGACAAATAGGGTGACTCATTGGTGTGTGTCTGCTGAGAGAAGTGGTTCAATGCATCAGACCAGCTGAGGAGGATCAAAACAAAATACCATATATGGGTCCTTCGCTGGCGCTGCAGGGCTGTCTAGGAAAGTGCCCGATCCAATCATAAATCACAAAGACCCTCTCTGCCCCTGCTTCTCAGTGACGTGCTCCACATATCATAACAGCTAAAAGCCTAGATGCGAGTCTTTAAATTCACCATTATTCAAATGCATGCTTGTACATTAGCGGAAAAGCTAGCATAGACGGGTGCAGAAAAAGTTGAGTTGTGCAGAGCTTTCTATGACACTAAAATAGCTAGGTAATAGACGGTATAATGTTAAATATGTTTCTCTCTGCATTAAACCTACTGTATGCACTCCATGTCCATGTTGTATTACTGTATGTACAGGTGGAGGATCTTAATTTGAGCCAGTTTGCTACAGCAGGAAAAGAATCCTGCAGCAACAGGAAAAGTGAAATATTATGTGGATTATAATTAATGGACATTTTTTGTAGGGGTTGATACATTTTTCGTTAGGGCAAATCAAGTCTGACATTTTAAAGTGGAAATTACAAACTTTAGAAGCCTTTTTATACCTTGAATACACTACAAGTTTGCATTTCCTGCTGTGCAGGAAAATTCTCAGCAACAAAAGAGTGCTCAAATTAAGATCCTACATCTGTATGTGATATGTGGGGTAATAAATATAAGCTACCTCTAATGAAGACCCAAATGTCCAAAAGACCCAAAAGTGAGTGCAATCAAGCCAATGGCAGGACTAACCAGTGCTACAGGTGTGTGCCATATTTTGGGGTTCAGAGGGCCTCTGCTGCCTCCCATCCCCCCCACATGCTCCACTGTGTCTGGTCTCTTTGATATGGAGAAGGAACGTCATCCTCATCTTTATCTTCATCCAGGAAGACAGTCAACTGATGAGGGATTTAAGACAACATGGCCGGCTGAGAAGCATCAGTGCACTGTCAAATCTCTGACCCCTCTCTGACATCCCCCTCTGTCCATTTTCTCAGTCTCCTCCTGGCCCATACACACACTCTTATATATATATACACATATTGTATATAGCAGAGGAGGCTGGTGGGAGGAGCTATAGGAGGACAAGCTCATTGTAATGGCTGGAATGGAATAAATGGAACAGTATCAAACACATCAAACATTTGGAAACCACATGTTTGACTCTGTTCCATCATTCCATTCCAGCCATTACAATGTGCCCATCCTCCTATAGCTCCTCCCATCAGCCTCCTCTGGTATACAGCCACCCCTGTTTAGTTCTCAATCCATCACACCTTAAATCAGAGGTAAAATCTAACTTTAAACACAATCACACACAGACTGCCCATGAATTTGTCCCTTAGGCGGCAGGTAGCTTAGTGGTTAAGAGCGTTGTGCCAGTAACCGAAAGGTCGCTGGTTCTAATCCCCGAGCCGACTAGGTGAAAAATCTGTTGATTTGCCCAGTGCAAGGCACTTAACCCTAATTGCTCCTGTAAGTCGCTCTGGATAAGAGCGTCTGCTAAATGACTAAAATGTAGGCTCCACCTGGAGGGCTCTGTTCTGTGTGGAGGGGTTCTATTGAACCTACCATCATCAGACATCTCTGGATTTAGTCTGGGGGAGAAACACTCATCTCCAGCTGACTGCCAGGCACCCTGGCTGGCTAACCACAAGCCTTTCAACTGGTCTGTAATGGCAGTGTCTCTCACTGCAGCATACAGAACACATGACGGAACCCACCAGTCACCTCAAAGAGAGAGACCAGGATGGAAGTGCTTAATTGTATGAGAACAGAATTCTGTGGCTTCTGTTCTTGAACATTCACAGAAATCAACATGTTATTTTTTGCAGACATGGAATGTGTGTTAACTCTTTCACCTCCAACATCAACATACACACATAAACGCATGAAAGCGCGCACACATATGCACGCACACACACAAATTATTCCATCTCAAGTTTTCGGACAGGTTATCGTTCTCAGCTGCAGTCTGACAGCTTAACCAGCAGTGGGGTGGTGTGCTGTGGGTGGATGGCTGACCTCTGAACCCATGTGAACAGATCTCCACATATAATAATAGACCCAGCAGGTGTTTCAGCTCCACAACCCAGGCCGTAATCCAGGCCGTGTCAGGTGTCACCCACAGCCAGGCCGGGGAACAGCAGAGGGGTGTAGGTTCAAGTCCCTGATGGGATCGTTGCTACTCCGACCCCCATGTGAGGTCTGCCAGGCCTCTCTATGTGGTATATTTCCAGCTGTCCAGATTGATTAGACATGAAATGTAAGCTCTTGTAATAGCTGTAAATAGGCAGCGGCTGCCAAGAAAAGTGAGAACATAATCAGTCTTTTTAAGGGCAACTCTGTCAAGAAAGGATATACCTCTGTCAGATTTATAGAGGCGAAGGCATAGCCGTAAAGGGCCTTTTCTTTTCTGTCTCTCTCTCTCCCCCCCATCTCTCTCTCCATTTCTCCTTCTCCATTACCTCTTCTCTAATACCCTATACCATCTTCCCTTTCTGTGTCTTGCCCTTCTCTGTATCAAAATCTAATCAAATTGTATTTATCAAATGCGCCGAATACGACAGGTGTCACCTTACAGTGAAATGCTTACTTACAAGCTCTTCCCCAAAAACACGAGAAAGAAAAAAGGTGTGAAGCTATACAGTGAGTGCAGGGATAAGTGGTTATTGAGGTAGATACCCAGCTAGCACATTTGGTTTCTTGGAAGTTGTGGAAACAAACGTTTTTGGTTTCCCATTAATTCTGGGAACGAAACCACACGTTTCCTGACCGGTAAAATTGAGGGGTTGTTTTACATTCTAAGAATGGGTTCTGGGACTGTTTATTTTTAGGTTGCAGGGAGGTTCTGAGAACATTTTACTTTGTTTCCTTGAAAGTTTTCCTGGGAGGTTCTATTAATGCTCAGAACAGAAATTATAGGTTATTTCACTGAATGTTTCAATAAGACTTTTACTAACACTTATCTTATTTTGGGTTAACTTTTTTTTTTACTTCAAGCACACATGCAAATACATTTTGACATGGAATCAGTGAGATTTGAACCTATGATCTTCTGTTCTCTATCTATGGAATTAGTCCACTGCGCCACCAGGATGGAGGTCACACGTCATGTTTTTCTACACATACAAAGATGTTTAATTTTAGTCTATTCAAACAGATCCCATTTCAAAGGAAAGAAGCACTCATTAAGATCAGGTTTGGCCAATTAGTGGGCACGGCCAACACACCTGAACACACTTAACAAGATTGAGGATAAAGAAAGTTTTGTTGATGCTGAGAACGGAATGTACAGTATATGTTTTTAAATAACATTCTTAGAACGTTCTCTGAACGTTACTAACGTTTTATTGGGGAAACGTTATGCTGAAGAACTGAAATTCCCACAGAAGAACGTTGTTTCTTAACTTTCTCTGAACTATTTGAGAACATTCCCAATGTCAAACCAGACCTGGTCAGTCAATTACTAATATATCTCGGATGGTTGAGGGGCAGCTCTCGGGGAACTGTGGGGAGATCTTGGATGGTTGGTGGTCTGGCCGTTGGGAGCTTGGGCCAGTGGCCGATAGGTTGCTGGTTTGGTGGTCGATAGGTCGCTTGGTGGGAGATCTGTCAACCTGCCCTTGGGCGGGGAGCTTGACCCTGGTTGCTCCTGTGGGTCGCTCTGGATGGGAGTATACTAGACTGAATGTAATGTAAATATTGAGTGGCTTCACTGCAGGCTTCACTGCAGGTATGTTTTAATATTCAATCAAAAAAATATATATACAAAAATGTAACCATGTTTGAACTTTTAGTAAACGTTCTGTTAAAGTAATGAAATACCAAGAAAATAACATTATTTTGTCAAGTTCCTTAAATGTGCTGAGAATGTTCCAAAGCCAAGCAACTATCCGGCACCATTCCTAGAAAGTTGTGGGAAGGTTGTATGCAGAGAACAACCATGCTCTCACCAAGCTCTAAGAAACATATGGTTCTCAGAACGTTATGTGTTAGCTGGGTATGTACATGTAGGCATGGGTAAAGTGACTACGCATCAGGGTAGATAATCAGGGTAAAGTCAAAAGTAGCAGCAGCGTATATGTTGGGATATAATCTATACAGATGGTCCGGATGGCCGTTGATTAGCTATTCAACAGTCTAATTGCTTGGAGATTGAAGCTGTGTCGGAGCCTGTTGATCTGAGACCTGATGCTTCAGTACCGATTGTCTGACAGGAACACAGAGAACAGTCCATGGCTTGGGTGGCTGAAGTCTTTGGCAATTTTCTGGGCCTTCCTGGGCCTGGTATAAAGTTCCTGGATGGCAGGGAGCTTGGCCCCATTGATGTACTGGACCGTCCGCACCACCCTCTGTAGAGCCTTGTGGTTGAGGGCAGTGCAGTTGCCATACCAGGCGGTGATGCAGCCAGTTGAGATGGTGAAGGTACAACATCTCACTCTCGCCTTCTTTCTCTCCCTCCATCCCTCTCCACCATCAACTGGGGTATATACCTCATTGAGCATTTAGTGCTTCTCTGGTTGATGTAGTTTGTTGTGTTGTGAGGCAGGCAGGCAGGCGACTGTCTGAAGGCCTATTCTCTCAGTGTACAGACACAGCCGAGGAGGCACGCTCAGCCCAGGCCCGCGGAGAGGAAGTGCAGCGGTATGGAATAGAGAGCTTCTTAAAAGCCAGTGTATAAAAGCTTTGACATCCCCTCTGCCCCGTCATCCCCATCCCCCTCCCTATTGTTTTGCCAGAGCTTATTGGGATGCTTTGGACACCATTAAGGATGGTGTAATGAAATCCTACTCTGTGCACTGGTAAATGGAACTGAGTGGAAAGGGTCAGGGATGGAGTGGGCACGGGGGAGATGGGGGGATGGAGGAGGAGGAGGAGGGGGTAGTTCATTCCTCCAGAGGCTCTAGTGAAATTCTTAGCTACAGAACATTACCAGCAATGGTAAAAGGTCATGCATGCTGTCTGTACTATAAACAGACCTACATAGAACATCAGATACTTAGACCGGGACTCAATCCAAGGATCATTGTAAAGACACACATTGCACATTTAAAGGTAATTTATGGTTGAGCCAACATCTGTAGCATTTACCATGAATGCGATCTCCACCAACGTTGGTAACAATGCATTTACAGTTTTTCTCAATTGTTTACACACAAATACTGGTACTTGAGACACAATGACCACAACATGTAACTCATGCACCAACCAAAATAATAGAAAACAATGAGATATTTCAAAATATTGATAGGGTAAGCTTATCAACACTGGACCGTGTCTTGCGCAGAAATAATCTCAGGATGAAGCAGGTCTACAGGGTGCCATTTGAACGCAATTCAGAAAGAGTCAAAGAATTGTGATACAGTGGGGGGAAAAAAGTATTTAGTCAGCCACCAATTGTGCAAGTTCTCCCACTTAAAAAGATGAGAGAGGCCTGTAATTTTCATCATAGGTACACGTCAACTATGACAGACAAAATGAGGAAAAAAAATTCCAGAAAATCACATTGTAGGATTTTTTATGAATTTATTTGCATATTATGGTGGACATAAGTATTTGGTCAATAACAAAAGTTTCTCAATACTTTGTTATATACCCTTTGTTGGCAATGACACAGGTCAAACGTTTTCTGTAAGTCTTCACAAGGTTTTCACACACTGTTGCTGGTATTTTGGCCCATTCCTCCATGCAGATCTCCTCTAGAGCAGTGATGTTTTGGGGCTGTCGCTGGGCAACACGGACTTTCAACTCCCTCCAAAGATTTTCTATGGGGTTGAGATCTGGAGACTGGCTAGGCCACTCCAGGACCTTGAAATGCTTCTTACGAAGCCACTCCTTCGTTGCCCGGGCGGTGTGTTTGGGATCATTGTCATGCTGAAAGACCCAGCCACGTTTCATCTTCAATGCCCTTGCTGATGGAAGGAGGTTTTCACTCAAAATCTCACGATACATGGCCCCATTCATTCTTTCCTTTACACGGATCAGTCGTCCTGGTCCCTTTGCAGAAAAACAGCCCCAAAGCATGATGTTTCCACCCCCATGCTTCACAGTAGGTATGGTGTTCTTTGGATGCAACTCAGCATTCTTTGTCCTCCAAACACGACGAGTTGAGTTTTTACCAAAAAGTTATATTTTGGTTTCATCTGACCATATGACATTCTCCCAATCCTCTTCTGGATCATCCAAATGTACTCTAGCAAACTTCAGACGGGCCTGGACATGTACTGGCTTAAGCAGGGGGACACGTCTTGCACTGCAGGATTTGAGTCCCTGGCGGCGTAGTGTGTTACTGATGGTAGGCTTTGTTACTTTGGTCCCAGCTCTCTGCAGGTCATTCACTAGGTCCCCCCGTGTGGTTCTGGGATTTTTGCTCACCGTTCTTGTGATCATTTTGACCCCACGGGGTGAGATCTTGCGTGGAGCCCCAGATCGAGGGAGATTATCAGTGGTCTTGTATGTCTTCCATTTCCTAATAATTGCTCCCACAGTTGATTTCTTCAAACCAAGCTGCTTACCTATTGCAGATTCAGTCTTCCCAGCCTGGTGCAGGTCTACAATTTTGTTTCTGGTGTCCTTTGACAGCTCTTTGGTCTTGGCCATAGTGGAGTTTGGAGTGTGACTGTTTGAGGTTGTGGACAGGTGTCTTTTATACTGATAACAAGTTCAAACAGGTGCCATTAATACAGGTAACGAGTGGAGGACAGAGGAGCCTCTTAAAGAAGAAGTTACAGGTCTGTGAGAGCCAGAAATCTTGCTTGTTTGTAGGTGACCAAATACTTATTTTCCACCATAATTTGCAAATAAATTCATAAAAAATCCTACAATGTGATTTTCTAGAAAAAACATTCTCAATTTGTCTGTCATAGTTGACGTGTACCTATGATGAAAATTACAGGCCTCTCTCATCTTTTTAAGTGGGAGAACTTGCACAATTGGTGGCTGACTAAATACATTTTTCCCCCACTGTATAACTATGTGCAAGTGAGCCCTATACAATCCCACAATTGATACATACTCTCAACACTGTATAAATTATACATATTTCAGTATTGTAATCATAATGATTGTGCTTCACAATAGTGACCACTCCATGTCTATTTCTGATATTGTCATGTGTGTTTCAGAGAGTCCTTGAGCTAGAGGTGGCTGCAGTGGAGCACCAGTTCATCTTCATTGATGAGGTTGGATTCAACCTCACAAAAAGACGAAAGAGGGGAAGGAATATCATCGGCCAGCGTGCCATTGTTCAAGTCCCTGGCCAGCGCGGAGGGAACATCACAATGTGTGCAGCGATTACCCATCACGGCGTCATCCATCACCATGCTACCCTTGGCCCCTACAACACCGCCCATCTGATCACATTCCTGGACACCCTACACAACACACTCGTTCCACCAGATCAGGTAGATGGCCCAGAGCAGCTCAGGTACGTTGTCATTTGGGACAACGTAAGTTTCCACAGGGCTGCTCTGGTTCGTAACTGGTTCACTGCCCACCCACGCTTTTTAGTTGTTTATCTCCCTCCATATTCTCCATTCCTCAATCCTATTGAGGAATTGTTTTCTGCCTGGAGATGGAAAGTGTATGACCGAAATCCACAAAAGCGTATACCTCTTCTCCAAGCTATGGAAGACGCATGTGGAGATATAGCAGCTGATGCTTTTCATGGCTGGAATCGCCATGCTAGGCGATATTTCCCCCGCTGCTTGGCGAAAACATGGGAAAACATTGCTTGTGATGTGGATGAGGTGCTGTGGCCAGACCACAACAGAAGAGAGGATGCAGCATAGTTTTTTTTATTTTATTTTTTTTACTGTAACTGTATACATTAAATTCTTCTGTTTTGTATGTAGACCACTGTATGTGCAACTTTGTGTTGGTTGGGAATGGGATGTACACTGTGTACATTGTTTTTGTGGGGAAAATGAAATATATTTGTTACCGTGTATTTGTGTGTTCTGAGTGTAAAAACAATATTCTCAAATATTTTACAACACACTTATGTATGTACTGTCTGTAGTAATGGCAACACTGAACCAAAAAAAGGCCTAAGTAATTATGATGAATGGAGAAGAAGTGTTTTCCATTCATCATAGTGTTTTACATTGAGCACATCAGTGTTCAACTGGTTCTTATAAATGTCTATTCATATGATGGTTTGTGTGTGTCATTTGAAAACAAAATACCATTTTGATAAGAAATAACATTGTTTTGAATGTAAAGTTTCATTTTGCTGGAGAATTGAGGGGTTTTGCCCATTGTGTGTGTGTTTTTTGATTTGTGTGTAGAGTTCTGAGAATATGAGGCATTCTTTCAGAAAATGTGTGTAAACAATCGAGAAAAACTGTAAAAGGCGCATTATCTACAGTATAGCATGATTATTTACAATGCACCTTGGATTGAATTCCAGGCTTACACCACTAACACATAGTAATTCACCCACACTGGTACACTCAGAAACCATGCGTCATCTCATTGTAAATTAACATTCCAAATGGAAGTGAAGGAAGGTTCATCGACACAGGACTTGAGGTGATATGAAGATGGAACTCTCCACTAAAAGCATGAGCTCTAACAAAGATGATAAACTCATCAAACAGATAGTCTAGTTGTTTATAGATCTTTAAATATTTGTTTTCAACTGGAACATTATGGTGGATTGGAGTGCCCCATAAATGGTGTTGTGTTATTAAGAGTGTAACTAGAGGAGTGTTTAGTCTACAGGTCATAAGGATAACAGTGGTTAATTGAGCCTCCTGGTGGCACTTAACAAGCGCTTCAACTAATGGCACTGGCTGTATCAATCAGAGACAACACTTTGTAGAGAGGGAGAGAGCATGTGGCTAGAGGAAGTGTTTGGTCTTTTCCAAGAATGAATAGACCTTGATAATTCTTATTTACTGATGATCTAAATCTCGCATGTTCAATTACAGGTTATCCTTAGGCCGTTTGTAACAACGTCACAATGGACGTACAATATACAGTGGGGAAAAAAAGTATTTAGTCAGCCACCAATTGTGCAAGTTCTCCCACTTAAAAAGATGAGAGAGGACTGTAATTTTCATCATAGGTACACGTCAACCAGAAAATCACATTGTAGGATTTTTAATGAATTTATTTGCAAATTATGGTGGAAAATAAGTATTTGGTCACCTACAAACAAGCAAGATTTCTGGCTCTCACAGACCTGTAACTTCTTCTTTAAGAGGCTCCTCTGTCCTCCACTCGTTACCTGTATTAATGGCACCTGTTTGAACTTGTTATCAGTATAAAAGTCACACTCCAAACTCCACTATGGCCAAGACCAAAGAGCTGTCAAAGGACACCAGAAACAAAATTGTAGACCTGCACCAGGCTGGGAAGACTGAATCTGCAATAGGTAAGCAGCTTGGTTTGAAGAAATCAACTGTGGGAGCAATTATTAGGAAATGGAAGACATACAAGACCACTGATAATCTCCCTCGATCTGGGGCTCCACGCAAGATCTCACCCCGTGGGGTCAAAATGATCACAAGAACGGTGAGCAAAAATCCCAGAACCACACGGGGGACCTAGTGAATGACCTGCAGAGAGCTGGGACCAAAGTAACAAAGCCTACCATCAGTAACACACTACGCCGCCAGGGACTCAAATCCTGCAGTGCAAGAAGTGTCCCCCTGCTTAAGCCAGTAAATGTCCAGGCCCGTCTGAAGTTTGCTAGAGTGCATTTGGATGATCCAGAAGAGGATTGGGAGAATGTCATATGGTCAGATGAAACCAAAATAGAACTTTTTTGGTAAAAACTCAACTCGTCGTGTTTGGAGGACAAAGAATGCTGAGTTGCATCCAAAGAACACCATGCCTACTGTGAAGCATGGGGGTGGAAACATCATGCTTTGGGGCTGTTTTTCTGCAAAGGGACCAGGACGACTGATCCGTGTAAAGGAAAGAATGAATGGGGCCATGTATCGTGAGATTTTGAGTGAAAACCTCCTTCCATCAGCAAGGGCATTGAAGATGAAACGTGGCTGGGTCTTTCAGCATGACAATGATCCCAAACACACCGCCCGGGCAACGAAGGAGTGGCTTCGTAAGAAGCATTTCAAGGTCCTGGAGTGGCCTAGCCAGTCTCCAGATCTCAACCCCATAGAAAATCTTTGGAGGGAGTTGAAAGTCCGTGTTGCCCAGCGACAGCCCCAAAACATCACTGCTCTAGAGGAGATCTGCATGGAGGAATGGGCCAAAATACCAGCAACAGTGTGTGAAAACCTTGTGAAGACTTACAGAAAACGTTTGACCTGTGTCAATGCCAACAAAGGGTATATAACAAAGTATTGAGAAACTTTTGTTATTGACCAAATACTTATTTTCCACCATAATTTGCAAATACATTCATTAAAAATCCTACAATGTGATTTTCTGGAATTTTTCTTCTCATTTTGTCTGTCATAGTTGACATGTACCTATGATGAAAATTACAGGCCTCTCTCATATTTTTAAGTGGGAGAATTTACACAATTGGTGGCTGACTAAATATTTTTTTCCCCACTGTACATGAGCTTCTTTCATGACCTCTGAGGAAACACAAGAAGTATACCAACCCAATGATCTCCACTTGTAAATCAGAGCCATAATGAAATACATCCTCATTGTCATGAGGAGCACAGGGTCCCTGGATTGGAGTGTTGTCTTTAATGATGTTGGTACTCATCAAGGGGGGCTAGAGGAGAGGAGGGGAGACAGTGGGACTCTATTCAAATGCACACACACCCTCCCCTGTCGACCACTCCCAGTCTATTCACTCACAGAGTGTTAGCCAGTGAAGGGTTCCTGTGGGGGTTTAATCAGCTAACTGGCAGCTGGTCCATCCACAGGGCCAGGCATGGAGGTGGCTGAACCAGCCTCCTTATACAGATGCACAGGCTTTTTAATCAAACTTCCAGCTCAGGCTATTTTTGAACGTCTGATTAAATTACAGCTTTGATCTCCCAAAGCCAATCTGCTCCTTCCTTCCAGATCACACACTCATATCCATACACACACAGACTGACACAGATGGGCAGGACACACACAGACTCACACAGATTCTAGTGCATAATACTTATACAGGCTCAAGTGGACTACACTCTAAGAAAAAAGGGGTTCCTAAAGTGTTCTTCGGCTGTCCCCATAGGCAAACCCTTTTTGGTTCCAGGTAAAACCCTTTTTGGTTCTACATGGAACCCAAAAGGGTTCTACTTGGAACCAAAAGGGTTCTACATGGAACCAGAAAGGTTATTTAAAGGGTTCTTATATGGGGACAGCCGAAGAACCCTTTTAGGTTCTAGATAGCACCTTTTTTCTAAGAGTGTAGGAGTATAACTGAAGTTCTAAAGCCTGCTTGGATCTCGCCAGTCGGCCAACCAGGCACAATTCCAGAGAGTCACTATAGCTGTCTGCCATCCCTGTGGAAACAACAGCTCCATCTGTCATTCAGACACAGATTCTCCATCAGGTTTAGAATAAAGGCATATATTTCACTGCAATGACAAAGTCATAATTTTACCTCCTGGCTCCTAACCAAGATTATTATTGCTATCGTTACCTTTAAGCCTTGCATGTGGCTCCTTCATCCATCCAGGATGATTTGTGTGTCTTATATTTCACACTTCAGAGCGTTGGATGCTTTAGCAAAGTGATTCAAGTGGATTTCCATGCTCTCACCTGGGAGTTGAGCCCAGAACCCTGGTCACATGAGACCGTGGAGGTTAGAAGACTGAGCAGGAGAGAGCAATCATATGATATGTGATCTGAGTATGAAAGCATATCTCTCAAAATGTCCACTGCTGTGGTAATGGGCTGCTGCTGACTCTGGACTGGTGTCAATCTTTACCTCTACTTACCTCTCCTTGGTATGCTGTGCTGTCAAATGTCTTCCATAGATGGTACAGACAGGTCCTGTGTGTTGATTTTGGTTCAAAGTATGCTGAACATATGACTGATATGAAAACTCTCAATTTTTCACTGTTACAGAATATTGATCCAATCTTCGTTCTCAAGTACAGAATGTGGGTAAAAAGTGGCTCCACTTAAAACAAACAAGTAAAACTGACCAGAATGCACATAACCAAATAAGGGTTCGATTCAATCTCTCTATCAGAAGCACTTTGTACAACAGTACTGGAATCCTGGAATTATTATCAAGGAGAGAGTGATGGAAAGAGTGGAAAAAGAGTTGCGCTGATGGAGAGGTAATAATGGAGGGAAGACATGGGATGGAGGGATGAAGGGAGGAGAGGGGGGCGTCTGGAGGAGAGGAAGAGATACGGTAGATACTGCGTGGAGAACTGTCCAGATGAATCATGGGATGGATGTAGCGCCGTGCCGTTTAAACTAATGAAGAGGGAATTTATGGTAACACTTAGAGAATGGGATCAATAGGGGCCATGCTTCTAGAGCAGCGGAGGAGAGAGGGAAGGAGAAAGGGAGGGAGAGAGAGAGGGGGGGAAGGAAGAAAGAAAGAAAGAAAGAAAGAAAGAAAGAAAGAAAGAAAGAAAGAAAGAAAGAAAGAAAGAAAGAAAGAAAGAAAGAAAGAAAGAAAGAAAGAAAGAAAGAAAGAAAGAAAGAAAGAAAGAAAGAAAGAAAGAAAGAAAGAAAGAAAGAAAGAAAGGAGAGGGGGGAGAGAGAGAGAGAGGGAAAGAGAGAAAGAAGGAGAGAGGGAGAAAGAGAGCGGGAAAGAGAGAGAGAGAGAGAGAGAGAGAGAGAGAGAGAGAGAGAGAGAGAGAGAGAGAGAGCGAGAGAGAGTTAACAGTAAACAGTAGTGGTTGTGGGAGGAATCTTTACCACTATATGTAGTGCCTCTAAGTTCATACAATTGACTTGCCTATAAAGGCTGTAGACAGACCAACATGCAGTCAGTGGTTACAGACTGCTGGCACCTAGCAGAGCCAAACTCAGCGTGTTTTTAGCCCCTTCTAAAAGGCTGAATGTTGCTCTTGACAAAAACTCTTATTAAAATAAATATGTGGCCCTCACTTTGTTCATGGCCTTCATCTGGAAGTTCTGGACTGGAGATTTGCTGTACCACCTGAGGGACAAGAGGAGAAAGAGAGAGAGAGTGAGAGTGACAGAGAGAAATAGAGAGAGAGAGAGACAGAGAGAGAGAGACAGAATGAGGGGGAAAAGAAGTGTACAAAAGGACAGAATCAAATCAGATCTTTAACACAGCATTGTGCCTAGGGTCACGATAGTAATTAGAGGGTCCAGTTTTTGATATTTAAATTAAAATGTCTGTCCTTTCACATGCTCCCAGATAATGCCTTTCTGAAAAGAATGGTGGACACATTATCAACGACCCACTTTGTGATATTTAAACAGGAGAGTAAAATCCTTGGAAATAATCGACTAGCCTCTCTCTCTCTCAATTCAATTTCAATTTTCAATTTAAGGGATTTATTGGCATGGGAAACGTATGTTAACATTGCCAAAGCAAGTGAAGTAGATAGTAAACAAAAGTGAAATAAACAATCAGTATTAACAGTAAACATTACACTCAGAAGTTTCAAAAGAATAAAGACATTTCAAATGTCATATTATGTCTATATATAGTATTGTAACAATGTGCAAATAGTTAAAGTACAAATGGGAAAATAAATAAACATAAATATGGGTTGTATTTACAATGGTGTTTGTTCTTCACTGGTTGCCCTTTTCTTGTGGCAACAGGTCACAAATCTTGCTGCTGTGATGGCACACTGTGGTATTTCACCCAGTAGATAAGGGAGTTTATCAAAATTGGGTTTGTTTTCTAATTCTTTGTGGATCTCTGTAATCTGAGGGAAATATGTGTCTCTAATATGGTCATACATTTGGCAGGAGGTTAGGAAGTGCAGCTCAGTTTCCACCTCATTTTGTGGGCAGTGTGCACATAGCCTGTCTTCTCTTGAGAGCCAGGTCTGCCTACGACGGCCTTTCTCAATAGCGAGGCTATGCTCACTGAGTCTGTACATAGTCAAAGCTTTCCTTAAGTTTGGGTCAGTCACAGTGGTCAGGTATTCTGCCACTGTGTATTCCCTGTTTAGGGCCAAATAGCATTCTAGTTTGCTCAGTTTTTTTGTTAATTCTTTCCAATGTGTCAAGTAATTCTCTTTTTGTTTTCTCATGATTTGGTTGGGTCTAATTGTGTTGTTGTTGTCCTGGGGCTCTGTGGGGTCTGTTTGTGTTTGTGAACAGAGCCCCAGGACCAGCTTACTTAGGGGACTCTTCTCCAAGTTCATCTCTCTGTAGGTCATGGCTTTGTTAAGGAAGGTTTGGGAATCGCTTCCTTTTAAGTGGTTATAGAATTTAACGGCTCTTTTCTGGATTTCGATCATTAGCGGGTATCGGCCTAATTCTGCTCTGAATGCATTATTTGGTGTTTTTGTTGTACACAGAGGATATTTTTGCAGAATTCTGCATGCAGTCTCAATTTGGTGTTTATCCCATTTTGTGAATTCTTGGTTGGTGAGCGGACCCTGTCTAGATGGAATTTGTATTTGTGGTCCTGGCAACTGGACCTTTTTTGGAACACCATTATTTTTGTCTTACTGAGATTTACTGTCAGGGCCCAGGTCTGTGCAGAATATCTAAGTACTGCTGTAGGCCCTCCTTGGTTGGTGACAGAAGCACCAGATCATCAGCAAACAGTAGACATTTGATCTCTCTCTCTCTCTCTCTCTCTCTCTCTCTCTCTCTCTCTCTCTCTCTCTCTCTCTCTCTCTCTCTCTCTCTCTCTCTCTCTCTCTCTCTCTCTCTCTCTCTCTCTCTCTCTCTCTCTCTCTCTCTCTCTCTCTCTCTCTCTCTCTCTCTCTCTCTCTCTCTCTCTCTCTCTCTCTCTCTCTCTCTCTCTCTCTCTCTCTCTCTCTCTCTCTCTCTCACACACACACACACACACACACACAGCCCTGAGACCTAACATCTAGAGCCAGCCTGACACACACTGCACAACCTACACACCCAGTATCCACACAAGCCCCTCAGTCCTGCAGACAGTTATACGTCTACATTAGTTTACAGTGAGAAGAATAACAGCCTGGGAATGTTACCAAACAAAGAGGTGAAAAAGTAAAGTATTTTTATGGACTTGGGGGCGTGTGTGTGTGTGTGGTCGTTTGTCACATGTTTTGAATTCATGTTTGACTTGAATCTGAGCCCTGGATGCAAGTGGGGAACACTAAATACTTTTTTTTTAAATGTAATAGTTCATATTCTAACACCTGGAAGAGAGTGCCTTGAAAGAGAAATCCCAGCTGTAACACTACAAAGAGTTAAAGCGTATGAATTAAAGGTCATTTTTCATTTCCTATGGAAAAATGGTGACATAAAGAATTTAATTTATCTTTCATTCCTTCAGACCTCTTTGAATATGTCACTATGCCCAACCGCATGCAAAATGTCAACCACTTACCATCACACAGAGCGCAGATCCTATACGATTACACTACATGAGTGCATTACACTCACACACTGGGCTCCCGAGTGGCGTCACTACAGACCCCCTGGTTCGATTCCAGGCTGTATCACAACCGGCCGTGATTGGGAGTCCCATAGGGCGGCGCACAATTGGCCCAGTGTCGTCCGGGTTTGGCCGGTGTAGGCCGTCATTGTAAATAAGAATTTGTTCTTAACTGACTTGCCTAGTTAAATAAAGGTAAAATAAATAAATAAATACAATTTGAATCAATTACATGAGAAAGGTACTCCTATATGAACTTTAAGGAGGTCTACTATGGGAGAGATAGATGGGAGAAAGCATTTCATGGCATTGGGAATAGCATCTAAAATTGGGCTTAGAGTGCCTTACAACAGGACAGAGCCACTATATCCGTGGTTCTCAGGCCTCTCCTCAGAGCCCCTCAGCGGTTCTATGTATTTGCTCTATTCCAGAGCTAGCACACCTGATTCAACTAATCATCATGCCCTTGATTAGATGAATCAGGTGAGCAAGTGTAACAGTGTTGCCTCCGTCCTTCTCCTCACCCCAACCTGGGTTTGAACCTCTGAACACATCAACAACTGCCTCCCACGAAGCATCGTCACCTATCACTCCACAAAAGCCATGGCCCTTGCTGAGCAAGGGAAACAACTACTTCAAGGTCTCAGAGCGAGTGACATCACCGATTTAACACTACTAGTGCGCACGGCTAACTAGCTAGCCATTTCACACCGGTTACACTAGTTCAGGGCTACCATAAAATAATGAAACGTCTGGAGGAGAGGTTTGAGAGCCACTGCACCAGAGTATGCACCTCTATGGGTTCAGAACAGCAGGCCAGCGTAATCTGGGGTCATGTGAGGGTTCAGTTCAACATAATGGTTGTAATGTCATTAAGGCTCTGCTGGCCAGAGAGTGATGAGCTGGATAGTCTGGTGTGACACTAACACCTGGCCCACAGCTCTGCCTCTCTATGGAAACTACCATACACACTGACACCTGGCCCACAGCTCTGCCTCTCTGTGGAAACTACCATACACACTAATACCTGGCCCACAGCTCTGCCTCTCTGTGGAAACTACCATACACACTGACACCTGGCCCACAGCTCTGCCTCTCTGTGGAAACTACCATACACACTGACACCTGGCCCACAGCTCTGCCTCTCTGTGGAAACTACCATACACACTGACACCTGGCCCACAGCTCTGCCTCTCTGTGGAAACTACCATACACACTAATACCTGGCCCACAGCTCTGCCTCTCTGTGGAAACTACCATACACATTGACACCAGGCCCACAGCTCTGCCTCTCTTTGGAGAGGGCGGCAGGTAGCTTAGTGGTTAAGAGCGTTGTGCCAGTAACCGAAAGGTCGCTGGTTCTAATCCCCGAGCCGACTATGTGAAAAATCTGTCTATGTGCCCTTGAGCAAGGCACTTAACCCTAATTGCTCCTGTAAGTCGCTCTGGATAAGAGCGTCTGCTAAATGACTAAAATGTAAATGTAAATGAAACTACCATACACACTGACACCTGGCCCACAGCTCTGCCTCTCTGTGGAAACTACCATACACACTAACACCTGGCCCACAGCTCTGCCTCTCAGTGGAAACTACCATACACACTGACACCCGGCGCACAGCTCTGCCTCCTAGGTCTCGCACTGACACCTGGCCCACAGCTCTGCCTCTGTGTGGAAACTACCATACACACTGACACCTGGCCCACAGCTCTGCCTCTCTGTGGAAACTACCATACACACTGACACCTGGCCCACAGCTCTGCCTCTCTGTGGAAACTACCATACACACTGACACCTGGCCCACAGCTCTGCCTCTCTGTGGAAACTACCATACACACTGACACCTGGCCCACAGCTCTGCCTCTCTGTGGAAACTACCATACACACTGACACCTCTCCCTCTAAACCCTCCTCCAACATCTGAAATGAACCACAAGGGAAATAGAAGAGGAGAGACGAGAGTGTTGTGAGAGAGACCATGGCCTATCAGGTCATTCAAGTTTGTGTATTCTTCCTCTGCCTTGGGTGAGGATGTCACTGGTTTCCCAGCGACAGAAAAACAGGCTGGCAGACAGGTAGACAGACAGACAAACAGGCTGGCAGGCAGGCAGACAGACAGGCAAGCAGACAGACACATCAAAAAGGAGTTACCTGTCTGTCTGTCTCTGGTGTGTTTCGCTTTACCAGGGGAACGTAGTGTCCTGCTGTCTGGTTGATGGAGAGTGTTGTGCTCTGGGGAGGAGAGGGTGATGACAGTGTTAAATCCCTCTCCATGGCACAGGCCCACTGATCACCTCAGGATGCCCCAGAGACAGCCAGATAAATCAGGCCGACCTCACAGCCCCACAGCCCAGACAGAGGAGCCCTACTGGGGGCAGGAGTGGGATTGAGACGGGTGAAATTAAGGGGTTGGCACCAGACTGGGGGGGTCTGATGCCAGGGAAGCAGTACTATGAGATGGGCCTTTGGGAAAAATGACATTGTTTTTAACTGTTGCGTTCCTCAGGCTCTCACACAGACTGTATACTATACCAGACTGTATACTATACCAGACTGTATACTATACCAGACTGTATACTATACCAGACTGTATACTATACCAGACTGTATACTATACCAGACTGTATACTATACCAGACTGTATACTGTACCAGACTGTATACTGTACCAGACTCTATACTATACCAGACTGTATATTGTACCAGACTCTATACTATACCCGACTGTATATTGTACCAGACTGTATATTGTACCAGACTGTATACTATACCAGACTCTATACTATACCAGACTGTATACTATACCAGACTCTATACTATACCCGACTGTATATTGTACCCGACTGTATATTGTACCAGACTGTATATTGTACCAGACTCTATACTATACCAGACTGTATACTGTACCAGACTGTATACTATAGCAGACTGTATACTATACCAGACTGTATACTATAGCAGACTGTATAATATAGCAGACTGTATACTATACCAGACTGTATACTATAGCAGACTGTATACTATAGCAGACTGTATACTATACCAGACTGTATACTATACCAGACTGTATACTATAGCAGACTGTATACTATAGCAGACTGTATACTATACCATACTGTATACTATAGCAGACTGTATAATATAGCAGACTGTATACTATACCAGACTGTATACTATAGCAGACTGTATACTATACCAGACTGTATACTATAGCAGACTGTATACTATAGCAGACTGTATACTATAGCAGACTGTATAATATAGCAGACTGTATAATATAGCAGACTGTATACTATAGCAGACTGTATAATATAGCAGACTGTATAATATAGCAGACTGTATACTATAGCAGACTGTATACTATAGCAGACTGTATAATATACCAGACTGTATACTATAGCAGAATGTATACTATACCAGACTGTATACTATACCAGAATGTATACTATACCAGACTGTATACTATACCAGAATGTATAGTATAGCAGACTGAAGCCACCAGCGTCAGTCACTCCGCCGTGTGTACAGTACTGTACCATTTTGTATTTGTATTTATTAGGGATCCCCATTAACTGCTACCAAGGCAGCAGCTACTCTTCCTGGGGTCCAAACACATTAAAGGCACATACATTACATAAAACAAAAGATAAAACACTACATCATATAACATTATTAAACCATTACGTACCATATCATGCTCAGCTGGAGCTATGGTCTGTCTAGTTTTAAAATAGCAAAGCTTCCAATTAGACAGCAACTAGGGCCTGTCTTCTCTCTGGGAAAGCCATTAGGAAGAAGGTGTGTGAGAGCCATGCCAGCCCTGTGGTTACAGTATACAGGGAGAGGGTGCAGGGTGCCTAATGACTGGTCTGTACTGTAGTAGTGTACTGTGGAGCTCAATCCTCAGGCTGAATTTATAAGGTGTCCTATCAGGATCACACAGAACAGCACTGAGGCAAATCCTTAGAAAGACTATGTAGCAGGATGACTGGCTGACAGCAGCTGACATGTAACACCCTGTTTGGCTTGTAAGGCTAGATTGCAACTGCTCCTTTTCTTGTTTTATAGTTTCAGAAAATGCTTTAGTGGAAAAATGCAACGCTGTAATGATGTCGCTGTAAATCTAGTGATGACTGGGGGAATGGTGGAGGGAGCGAAGGGTGGCTGGAGCGGAGGGTGGAGGGAGCGGAGGTTGGAGGGAGCGGAGGGTGGAGGGAGGGAGTGGAGGGTGGAAGGAGTGGAGGTCGTAGGGAGCAGAGGGTGGAGGGGGCTGAGGGTAGAGGGAGCGGAGGTTGGAGGGAGCGGAGGTTGGAGGGAGTGGAGGGTGGAAGGAGTGGAGGGTGGAAGGAGTGGAGGGTTGCGGGGGCGCAAGGTGGAGGGGGCTTATGACCAAAACCTCCCGCCACCTGAAAAGTTTCTTCCCCCGTGCTGTGGCCCTCACCAACCGGCCATCTGGCCCATAGAGACTAATGGACTATGCACTCTATGCTGCACACCACATCAAGCCATCTCTGAACTGTGCACAAAATAACTGCACTATACTGCATTGTACTCTGTCCATCTCTCTGCATTTAGATATATTCATACTGATACTGTAAATGTGTACATCCACTGTATATCAACCATATACCGACAGCACATTTGTATATCTGCCCATTCTCTTATAGCTCTATGCTCACTCCTAGTTGTATATAATGTATGGAAACTTTGTTTAAACGCTGTTGTCTGTATCACTAGCGGCACCATATCACCAAGTACAATTCTGAGTACGTTTAAATGTACTTGGCGAATAAAGGTGATTCTGAGGGAGGGAAAGAGTGAGAGAGAGAGAGAGAGAGAGAGAGAGAGAGAGAGAGAGAGAGCGCGAGAGAGCGCGAGAGAGCGCGAGAGAGAGAGAGAGAGAGAGAGAGAGAGAGAGAGAGAGAGAGAGAGAGAGAGAGAGAGAGCGAGAGAGCGAGAGAGCGAGAGAGCGAGAGAGAGAGAGAGAGAGAGAGAGAGAGAGAATGAGGGAAAGAAAGGTTTGTGGAGAGATTGAGGCATAAACCAGGCTGTCAGTGGAGGAGTGAGGCAGAGTAATTCAGCATTCAGTGGCTACATGCCACACACCAGTCACATTCCCCGGCTTGGCAGCCATGCGTGTTATATCTGTGTTGACAGACATGGTGAGGAGGTAAAAGACAGAGAGAGACAGGAGACGCCGCTGGAGAGGACGTGACCCATATGGGAGAGGTTTAACCCCAGTAGAACTTCTCACCCCTCTGAACCCTGCCTATTATCTGACCCTAGCATCAACATTTCTGGTCTAGAATAGACAGAAAGGTTCATGAGGTCCACAGCACAAAACCCCAGCATCAAATGGCTGAAATGATCAACATCGTCTTGTCCAAGTGAGCATTAATGTCAGTTTATAAAAGTCCATATTGTCATCAGACTGAATAATACAGAATTGCTGGATCTGAAAGTCTAACCGTGATGTTTACCTAATTGCACCCTTATCGCCATATAGTGCACTGTAGCTTTCCATTTTCTTAATAGGAGAGGAATCTAAAAGCATCTCTGTATCATGAATCATAACACTGTCTGGTAGTTGCTCTGCTTGTTCAATGCAATCACTTTAATTTATTCAATAAACAAATAACGCTCTTCACTGGGTCCTCTATAACTCAGTCTCTCTAATCTGCTGTTGATGTTTCCCATGGCAGAGGAAAGAGAGCAGAAATAAATAAAACACTATTAATATGTTTACTTAACCTCCAGACCCTTGCTTGATACCTTGATTGATCGAGTCAGGGGCCAATTGTGTGATTTCAGCGGAGGGACATTTCAGAAGCATGTAAACAAGCCATTACATCTGAGCCTTTCCTTCCTCTGAACGATCCAAAACAAATAGAGGTGTCGTTCTCATTCTCCCCTCACCGCAGACCCATATCCTGTTGGTCTTCCTGCCCCGTAGGTACGTCTGTTTGGTTGCCCCTGGTCATCGTGGTCCATAACGACCCCCAGAACGACTTCTGGTGACCTCTGTAATGGGCTGGGCCATGGGGGCTGTGGAGAACGGGCCCAGCCGTCAGGTCTTCTTAATGGCAGGGTATATGGAGAATTGAGAGGAAGGAAGGAAGTAGCTGATCTGAGAGAGTAGATGCTTCCCATGTGTCAGTGGTCCTGAGTCTCTTGATCATGACATGGCCTAGACAGCAATACAAACACCACATTAAGCAATAAATGGTTCTACTGCCGTGACAAAGACGAGATCTTATCTGAAGGAGGGGATCTATCACAAAGATCAGAATTTAAGTTTTGGAATTGAACCTGCCTCTGGTCTAGTAATTTATACTGAACAAAAATATAAACACAACATGTAAAGTGTTGGTTCCATGTTTCATGAGCTGAAATAAAAGATCACAGAAATGTTACATACGCACAAAAAGCTTATTTCTTTAAAATTTTGTTCACATATTTGTTTACATCCCTGTTAGTGAGCATTTCTCCTTTTGCCAAGATAATCCATCCACCTGACAGGTGTGGCATATCAAGAAGCTGATTAAACAGCATGATCATTACACAGGTGCACCTTGTGCTGGGGACAATAACACAACACAATGCCACAGATGTCTCAAGTTTTGAGGGAGCATGCAATTGGCATGCTGACTGCAGGAATGTCCACCAGAGCTGTTGCCAGAGAATGTAATGTTAATTTCTCTACCATAAGCCACCTTACGTCGTTTTAGAGAATTTGGCAGTACGTACAATCGGACTAAAAACCAGCGGGATCTTCTGAGACCAGCCACCTGGACAGCTGATGAAACTGAGGAGTATTTATGTCTGTAATAAAGCCCTTTTGTGGGGAAAAACTCATTCCGATGGCTGCACCCCTGCCCAGTCAGGTGAAATCCAGAGATTAGGGCCTAATGAATTTATTTCAATTGACTGATTTCCTTCTATGAACTGTAACTCAGTGAAATCCTAATCTAATGTCAACCACATCAACTTGTTCTACATCCTAATCTAATGTCAACCATATCAACTTGTTCTTCATCCTAATCTAAATGACATCATATGCTGTACACGTGTGTGTAGGGGGTGTGTGTATGTTTAGAACAAGAAACGGAAACCGCTGTCCAACAGTCACAGGAATATCATGTCAAAAGACTAGAGTAACCAACTTGTCAAACACGTTGGAGCAACCTTTCAAATTATGTGGGTTAACCAATCATAAAGACAGTGTCAGGCAGGAATTCAACACTGTGAATATATAAATCTCTCTGACATCACCAGCTTTCATTGATTCATTATCTCACTTGTGTTCATAGTAGTCCTACACAATCTCCTTATGGTAATTTAATAGTAGGTGATCTCTTATCTTATCACATATCCTTCCATTCGTACAACAGGATATCAAATCAAGAGTTGGCGTTTGCTTAGGGGCACGTCCAATATTATAGGCCCACCAGGGATTCTACCCAGCAACACTCTGGTCACCTGACCACCTCTCTAAACTTTGGGCAGTGTTCCTGCTGCTCACACACTGTGTTTAATGTTATTTCCTGGGACCTGTAGCTCACCTGACATACGGTTGAGTGAGGGACCTGTTACAGCTGTCAGAACGGATTACACAGCCAGCGTGTCTGATAGGGTCTGGACACCATTACAGCAGGCTGGGCCCCTCCTCACCCGTACAGCAGGCTGGGCCACTCCTCACCTGTACAGCAGGCTGGGCCCCTCCTCACCATTACAACAGGCTGGGGCCCTTCTCACCATTACAACAGACTGGGCCCTCCTCACCATTACAACAGGCTGGGGCCCCTCCTCACCCTTATAAAGTAACAACAGTGACAAATGGTTTGATGAAGAATGCAAAAACCTAAGAAAGAAATTGAGAAACCTATCCAACCAAAAACATAGAGACCCAGAAAACCTGAGCCACAGAAATACACTACAGAAAAAGAAGGAACAGCATGTCAGAAATCAACTCAATGTAATTGAAGAATCCATAGACTCGAATTGGAAAACACTAAACAAACAACAACATGAAGAGCTATCTATCCAAAACGGAGATGTATGGGTAAACCACTTCTCCAATCTTTTTGGCCCTATAACAAAGAACAAACAGCAAAAAAATATACATGATCAAATGCAAATCTTAGAATCAACTATTAAAGACTACCAGAACCCACTGGATTCTCCAATTACATTGAATGAACTACAGGACCAAATACAAACCCTCCAACACAAAAAGGCCTGTGGTGTTGATGGTATCCTCAATGAAATGATAAAATATACAGACCACAAATTCCAATTGGCTATACTTAAACTCTTTAACATCATCCTTAGCTCTGGCATCTTCCCCAATATTTGGAACCAAGGACTGATCACCCCAATCCACAAAAGTGGAGACACATTTGACCCCAATAACTACCGTGGGATATGCATCAACAGCAACCTTGGGAAAATCCTTAGCATTATCATTAACAACAGACTAGTTCATTTCCTCAGTGAAAACAATGTACTGAGCAAATGTCAAATTGGCTTTTTATCAAATTACCGTACGACAGACCACGTATTTACCCTGCACACCTTAATTGACAAACAAACAAACCAAAACAAAGGCAATGTCTTCTCATGCTTTGTTGATTTCAAAAAAGCTTTTGACTCAATTTGGCATGAGGGTCTGCTATACAAATTGATGGAAAGTGGGGTTGGGGGAAAAACATACGACATTATAAAATCCATGTACACAAACAACAAGTGTGCGGTTAAAATTGACAAAAAACACACACATTTCCTTCCACAGGGCCGTGGGGTGAGACAGGGATGCAGTTTAAGCCCCACCCTCTTCAACATATATATCAACGAATTGGCGAGGGCACTAGAACAGTCTGCAGCACCCGGCCTCACCCTACTAGAATCTGAAGTCAAATGTCTACTGTTTGCTGATGATCTGGTGCTTCTGTCACCGACCAAGGAGGGCCTACAGCAGCACCTAGATCTTCTGCACAGATTATGTCAGACCTGGGCCCTGAGAGTAAATCTCAGTAAGACAAAAATAATGGTGTTCCAAAAAAGGTCCAGTTGCCAGGACCACAAATACAAATTCCATCTAGACACCGTTGCCCTAGAGCTCACAAAAAACTATACATACCTTGGCCTAAACATCAGCGCCACAGGTAACTTCCGCAAAGCTGTGAACGATCTGAGAGACAAGGGAAGAAGGGCCTTCTATGCCATCAAAAGGAACATACAATTTGACATACCAATTAGGATCTGGCAAAAAATACTTGAATCAGTTATAGAACTCATTGCCCTTTATGGTTGTGAGGTCTGGGTCCGCTCACCAACCAATAATTCACAAAATGGGACAAACACCAAATTGAGACTCTGCATGCAGAATTCTGCAAAAATATCCTGTGTACAATGAAAAACACAAAATAATGCATTCAGAGCAGAATTAGGCTGATACCCGCTAATTATCAAAATCCAGAAAAGAGACGTTAAATTCTATAACCACTTAAAAGGAAGCGATTCCCAAACCTTCCATAACAAAGCGATCACCTACAGAGAGATGAACTTGGAGAAGAGTCCCCTAAGTAAGCTGGTCCTGGGGCTCTGTTCACAAACACAAACAGACCCCACAGAGCCCCAGGACAACAACAACAACAACACAATTAGACCCAATTAGACCCAACCAAACATTGGAAAGAATTAACAAAAAAACAGAGCAAACTAGAATGCTATTTGGCCCTAAACAGAGAGTACACAGTGGCAGAATACCTGACCACTGTGACTGACCCAAACTTAAGGAAAGCTTTGACTATGTACAGAATCAGTGAGCATAGCCTTGCTATTGAGAAAGGCCGCCGTAGGCAGACCTGGCTCTCAAGAGAAGACAGGCTATGTGCACACTGCCCACAAAATGAGGTGGAAACTTAGCTGCACTTCCTAACCTCCTGCCAAATGTATGACCATATTAGAGACACATATTTCCCTCAGATTACAGAGATCCACAAAGAATTAGAAAACAAACCCAATTTTGATAAACTCCCTTTTCTACTGGGTGAAATACCACAGTGTGCCATCACAGCAGCAAGATTTGTGACCTGTTGCCACAAGAAAAGGGCAACCAGTGAAGAACAAACACCATTGTGTAATACCTTGCTAAAACCAAGTATAGAGTTTATTTGTTATAATTCATTGGTATTAGATTTAAAAGGTGATCGAATAGCTCCTGATTTGTAATGTCATTAATGCATTTATTTTGAAGCAATGTTTATAAAAAAATGTACAAGTGAATAGGTTGGTTTACTTTTAAGTTTAAGTTTCCCACGTATCTCGTTAAAGTTTTGACCAATGAGGTAACTTGTTAAGTTGTGGCCAATGGGAGAGTGGACTGGTTGCTGGGAAAGAAAAGAGAGGGAAAGGTTGAAAGAAGGGAGAGGAGAGACGTTAGTGGGGTTGGTGAAGGAAAAACGACCAAAGGAAACGATAAAGAGAAAACAAAACCATACCTACAGAGTTTTTTTTTAAGGGAAATCCTGATTTTATTTCTATAAGAGGGTGTTTATTATTTCGTTAAGAAAGACCTAGTAGAGACTGAAGCTGCCGTCGCATTGTGGAGACATTCGACATCCTAGAGGTTAGCCTAGCATCGTGCAAGACTTGGAGAGAATTGCTTGTGACGATCAACGAGTTCAGGTTTCCAACGGATGTCTGTTGCTGCTACCGAGTACTGGCTGCATTGATAGCTGTGTTCACCTGTGGATCTTGTGAGGACTTCGGGACTTCATGTATGTCGTCATTTTTTTTATGAGCTCCAACGCGCGCCCAGGGTTTAAGCAAGCTTGCAAATAATTTGGACATGGGTTGTGGAAAAATCGTTGGGGTTTATTATTTTTATTTCTTTTGATGTGATACATTGAACATTTGATTAATATAGATCTTGAACCTTATGTCTGTTGTATTGGTGGAGTCATTTACTGTTTCAGTTTCATTTAATGCATGGGAAAGCATATCCTTATAATAATAACCAAGTCTATAATCATTCTATCTGAAGTTAATACCCTATTTGTCATTCACCCTAGCAAGTTTACAATAGGGATTCTTATTAGAGATGTCCTTCTCACCTAATATCCCATGCTGTTCAGATATTCTAAATAAGGTAATATTGTGAGAGTCAAATTCGAGCCTGGTGAGAAGGTTACAATTGTAAATACAACCCATATTTATGTTTATTTATTTTCCCATTTGTACTTTAACTATTTGCACATTGTTACAACACTGTATATATACATAATATGACATCTGAAAATACTTTATTCTTTTGGAACTTCTGAGTGTAATGTTTACTGTTAATATTTATTGTTTATTTCACTTTTGTTTACTATCTACTTCACTTGCTTTGGCAATGTTAACATATGTTTCCCATGCCAATAAAGCCCTTAAATTGAATTGAGAGAGAGAGAGAGAGAGAGAGAGAGAGAGAGAGAGAGAGAGAGAGAGAGAGAGAGAGAGAGAGAGAGAGAGACAGACAGATTAGTTAAACTATGATCCAGGAAGTTGCTCTTCGTTAGGAGAGATTAGTTCCAACGTGCTCCAGTGAGTCAGTTGAGGTCTGTCACACTAAATGAAACCTGCTATAACTAGCACACACACTGTACATTACGCCTTAGACATTACAGTTTTACAGCACAATATCAGCCATAAATATGTTGGACTGGACTTGCCGGCTGCCTGATGTGAATTACTGCAGTGAGCAGAGAGCTCTTCTTCCTAGTCTTTCTGCTCTGCTCTCACCTGATCTGAAAAGGCCATCAGACATCAGGCTGCCCTCAGACTGGGGTCAAAACCTCAGAGCCTCAGCAGAGCCTTGTAAACCTGTTCTCCAGGAGACTATGATGTTTACGATAGACCTGGACACCATTCATATCCCTCCCTTCTCTCAAAAAAATTGTGTGTGTGTGTGTGTGTGTGTGTATATATGTGTGTGTGTGTGTGTAGTGTCTAAATACAGAATGTAGGCCTAGATGTGTGTGTATTTGTGTATCTGTTTATGGCACCTATCCCTGTGACATCTGCGAAAGGAAACCTTAGTTGACCCCATTCAACAGTCCACCCTTGTCGTCAGTCGAGCATCATAATAACACTGTCAGACAGCTCCTCCAGTCTATTTGCTGTTATAAACGGAGATGACGGCTAGCGTGTGTGTGTGTTTATTTCCCCAGTGCTTTGGGTATCCTCAACACAAAATAGCTGTTTATGATTTTTGGATAGACTCTCTAGTCTGTGTATGTAATCTAGGACCCAAAACTCCCACAATGATATGCGTGATGGAAACCTATGCCACCTAAGCCTCGCAACCGTAACACTTACAGATGTAGGATCTTAATTTGATCACCCTGTTGCAGGAGAACCTTCCTGCAATGCAGTACATTTAAACTTTGAAGAGTATTTGAGGTTTAAAAAGGCATCTGAAGTTTGTAATTTCCACTTTGAAATTACAGACTTGATTTTCCCTTACTAAAAATGTATCAACCCCTACAACATTTTCCATTAATTATAATCCACACAATAATTCACATTTCCTGTTGCTGCAGGATTATTTTCCTACTGTAGCAAACTGGCTCAAATTAAGATACTACATCTGTATACCATGATATCTTCTTTGAATTTCTACAAACAGTGGTTTGTAAATGTGTTGATTTATCACACTTGGAAATATTCACATATGGGCAAAATTATGAAAATAATAGTTTGTTTGTCCAGATAATGATGATGAATGACCAAATGTCCTATGGAGCAGGTGTCAAGGTCCACATGTCTTCAGCACAGACCAACAGGTTTTCTCACCAGGCTTTGGGGAGCCCTGCTCTGCTCTGATTCCTGAGATGGTTCCATGTGGATGCAGAGCCCATTAACCCCAGTATGACCTCCACCTCTCCTGCCCCATAACTCCCAGTTACAGTAACTAGGCTCTGGCCTCCATGCTCTCTATGGAAACATACCTGAGTGTGAGCTCTCAATCACTCTTTCATTTATCCCCTGAATCACTCTCTCGCTTTTCTTCCCCACTCTCTCTCTTTATAGACTGACCCATCGCAACGGACACTTTCATTGGGTCCATTTTAACTGAGGTTCTATCAAACATATTACTCTAGATCCTCACAGGAGATATCATCTGAGACATCAAAACAAAACACAGAGTAGAGTAGAGGACATATCATACAGTGAACAGAGCCTATATATCAAGCCATAGTATACACAATGGGCATTCACTGTGATGCATATTCACCAGAGCTTAACAATGTTTAAAAAATTTACAAAAATAATACTTTTCACTGGTTATCCAATGGAACTTAGATGTATTGGATGTATAAAGCAAACGGCTTATCTTTGGACACGTTATTTATCAGGGGATCAACTCAGTCCCTGATTGAAGAAGTGTTTTCATTAAGACAGAGGGCCATCCTCCTCAGTGTGTAATGAGAAGCAGACCAGTGAAGAGACTGAAGACTCCAGGACTGCTCTACTGTACGAGACTCAGCACACACACACACACACACACACACACACACACACACACACACACACACACACACACACACACACACACACACACACACACACACACACACACACACACACACACACACACACACACACACACACACACACACACACACACACACACACACACACACACACACACACACACACCCGACAACAACCTGTCCTGTTTCAGCTCTACTGTCCTGACAGCAGGTTTAAGTGTTTACAGAGAAAGATAGAGAGGGAGTCAGAGAGAGAGAGAGATGGAGAGAGAGCCACAGACATAGACAGAGAGAGACACGCATCTCTACACCACAGATTGAGACACAACTCAGAGACAAAGAGGTCCAGACACTCCTCAGGGAGCCCTTCACTGCATGGGAAAGAGACATAGAGAAAATGGAATGTGTGTGCATGCATGAATGCATGTGTATGGCAGATTGAAACAGATATCAATACATCTAAGTGACCAGCTGTGCAGCGACACACACACACACACACACACACACACACACACACACACCGCAGCATCATAAACCCTAAAGGGTGTCTATTTAGGCTCATTAGTGGTCAGGTAGGGGGGGGACTAAAAGGAGAGGGGCACAGGCCATTACAGGAAATACCTGCATCTCACTCCACCACTCCATTCCACCCTCCCCCCATCCTCTATCCTCTCACCCATCATATTCACATAGAATAACCTCTATACAATCTCCTTAAAAGCTCTCTCTGCCGTATCAGAAATCAACATTGATGAGATTAGAGAGAGTGGTGAGAGAGGGGTGGGGGCCTGCAATGGGAAGAGAGGGTGTGGCATGGCCTGCAGTGGGGAGAGAGGGTGTGGGGGGGCCTTTAGTGGGGAGAGAGGGTGTGGGGGGCCTGCAGTGGGGAGAGAGGGTGTGGGGGGGGCCTGCAGTGGGGGAGAGAGGGTGTGGGGGGGCTGCAGTGGGGAGAGAGGGGGTGTAGGGAGATGCAGTGGGGAGAGAGAGGTGTAGGGGCCTGCAGTGGGGAGAGAGGGGTGTAGGGAGATGCAGTGGGGAGAGAGGGGTGTAGGGAGATACAGTGGGGAGAGAGGGGTGTAGGGGCCTGCAGTGGGGAGAGAGGGGTGTAGGGAGATACAGTGGGGAGAGAGGGGTGTAGGGGCCTGCAGTGGGGAGAGAGGGTGTGGGGGGGCCTGCAGTGGGGAGAGAGGGTGTGGGGGGGGCCTGCAGTGGGGAGAGAGGGGTGTAGGGAGATGCAGTGGGGAGAGAGAGGTGTAGGGGCCTGCAGTGGGGAGAGAGAGGTGTAGGGGCCTGCAGTGGGGAGAGAGGGGTGTAGGGGCCTGCAGTGGGGAGAGAGAGGTGTAGGGGCCTGCAGTGGGGGAGAGAGGGGTGTAGGGGCCTGCAGTGGGGGAGAGAGGGTGTAGGGGCCTGCAGTGGGGAGAGAGGGTGTAGGGGCCTGCAGTGGGGAGAGAGGGGGTGTAGGGGCCTGCAGTGGGGAGAGAGGGGGTGTAGGGGCCTGCAGTGGGGAGAGAGGGGTGTAGGGGCCTGCAGTGGGGAGAGAGGGGTGTAGGGGCCTGCAGTGGGGAGAGAGGGGTGGGGGCCTGCAGTGGGGAGAGAGAGTGTGGGGGAGCCTGCAGTTGGGAGAGAGGAGTCTGAGGAGAATACTGCAGCAGTGACTCAGCCTCAACACTCTATAGTGAGTAACACAGGATTGGTGGCCAGCCCTGTTATCATTACAACAAGGGTGTGGGCTGAGTGAGAGAGGGGGATGACGGAGACAACCACAGACACAGAGGAATCAGTCAAATGCCCTTAAATGAGTCTTATGATGGCTATTATGGACTAAAGAGTTACAGCATACAGATGTGATGCTCATCCACAGAATAATAGGAGAGAAGTGGGCATGAAAACCACTAAAGTACTTGACTCAGAGGGGAGTAGGACTATGTGCCTTACAGTAAATGTCTGTGTGTCTGTGTGTCGTGATGGTCTCTGGCAAATGAATCGTATGACATTCTAAAATAAATCGTATGACATTCTAAAATGAATCGTATGACATTCTAAAGTGAATCGTATGACATTCTAAAATGAATCGTATGACATTCAAAAATGAATCGTATGACATTCTAAAATGAATCGTATGACATTCTAAAGCGAATCGTATGACATTGAAAAATTAATCGTATGACATTCTAAAGTGAATTGTATGACATTCTAAAATGAATCGTATGACATTGTAAAATGAATCGTATGACATTCTAAAGTGAATCGTATGACATTCTAAAATGAATTGTATGACATTCTAAAATGAATCGGATGACATTTTAAAATGAATCGTATGACATTCTAAAGTGAATTGGAGTGTGTGTGGCATGTGGTCCACATCCTTCTGGGCTGACCAGACAACACTCACTGAAAAGAAATTAACAAGAGAAAGACCATGAGAGGCATCACGCTGTGCTCATTGTGAAATGTAACACTTCCAAAACAGAAAAATGTTTTATAAAAAAGAGAGTTCATGGGTCTGTAACCAAACCACTTGAAACAGCAGGGGGGTTATTTGGGAATTTTGAGAAAGTGAAAGTTAATCTAAAACCATTTTAGAAGATGCTATGGTTAAAATTAAAACATACTCTATTTAAGAATGGGAGAAGAAGTTATCCATGGAGAAACAGCCATGACATTCAATTGGCACACATTCTAACATGTTTCTACTCCCATGTGCAATACAATCCCTACAGATTCTGAATCACGCTTCTCTTCAGCTCCCATCTTTCAGTCACGCTCGGCATCGGTCATCATAATATCACACAACAGAGTCTGGCAGAGAGTACATAGAACAGAGGACATCTATTTTTCCCCACCAATCCTAAAGGGGAAGCCCAGTGCCAACGCAGCACTGTTCCTAATCCCTAAACAAAGACAGTGAGGAACAGGGGTTTTCATTTTATAAAATGACCCAAGTAGCCATTACTTATAGACGATAAACACACTGATACACACATACACAACACAGCCAGTGGCATTTCATCTCTAACCACTAACTGTCCTGCCACAGCATCCCACGGTCAGAGGGCTAGAGTTGAGGTGGGAAGGAGGGGTTCAGGGTTATTGGGACAACGGATTGGAAACATCTGTAATGGTGTTTCACACGTGTCTCTACTGTACATGCAAGAGTATGAGTATGTGTGTGAAAATGTACTGTGCCATACTAGTTTAAGGTTTCATTTATTTGCACCAAAGAAAATAAGTGATAAACAACAACACAGATAAAAACGGTGTGCAGGTGTGGTTGGAGGCCCTGCATGATGTGATCCACCAAAGATTGCGTGTGTGAATGTGATTTATATCCATCTGTCTTTTTGAATAAATGGACATATGTGAGGGAGAGCTGGTACAGTAAGATGGTGAGGAAAGGGAGTGCACTGGCTGCATCCTCCTCTCTTCCATTAATACCTAACAGACAAACAAACCCCCAGGAGCTCTCCCTCTCCTCCCTCCCTCTCCTCTCTCCTCCCTCCCTCCCTCCTCCCTCCTCCCCTCCCTATCCTCCCTCCCTCTCCTCTCTCCCTCCCTCCCTCCCTCCCTCCCTCTCCTCTCTCCTCCCTCCCTCCCTCCCTCTCTCCTCCCCTCCCTCCCTATTCTCCCTCCCCCCCTTATCCCCCTCCCTCCCTCCCTACTCCCTCTCCTCCCTCCCTCCCTCCTCCCTCCCTCCCTCTCCTCTCTCCTCCCCCCTCCCTCTCCTCTCTCCTCCCTCCCTCCCTCCCCTTATCCCCCTCCCTCCCTCCCTCCCTATCCTCCCTCATCTCTCATCCCTCCCTCCCTCCCTCCCCTCTCTCCCTCCCTCCCTATCCACCCTCCCTCCCTCCCTCTCCTCCTTCCTCACTCCCATCCTCCTTCTCCTCTCTCCCTCCCTCCCTCCCTCTCCTCTCTCCCTCCCTCTCCTCTCTCCTCCCTCCTCCCTCCCTCCCTCCCTTCCCTCCTCCCTCCTCCCTCCCTCCTCCCTCCCTCCCTCCCTCTCCTCTCTCCTCCCTCCCTCCCTCTCCTCTCTCCTCCCTCCCTCCCTCCCTCCCTATTCTCCCTCCCCCCCCTTATCCCCCTCCCTCCCTCCCTACTCCCTCTCCTCCCTCCCTCCTCCCTCCTCCCTCCCTCCCTCTCCTCTCTCCCTCATCCCCCTCCCTCCCTATCCTCCCTCATCTCTCCTCCCTCCCTCCCTCCCTCCCCTCCTCCCTCCCTCCCTATCCACCCTCCCTCCCTTCCTCCCTCCCTCCCTCCCTCTCCTCCCTCCTCACTCCCATCCTCCCTCTCCCTCTCCTCTCTCCTCCCTCCCTCCCTCCCTCCCTATTCTCCCTCCCCCCTTATCCCCCTCCCTCCCTCCCTCCTCCCTCTCCTCCCTCCCTCCCTCCCTCTCCTCTCTCCCCTCATCCCCCTCCCTCCCTCCCTATCCTCCCTCATCTCTCCTCCCTCCCTCCCTCCCTCCCCTCTCCCTCCCTCCCTATCCACCCTCCCTCCCTCTCCTCCCTCCTCACTCCCATCCTCCCTCCCTCTCTCCCTCCCTCTCCTCTCTCCCTCCCTCCCCCTCTCCTCCCTCCTCCCCCTCTCCTCCCTCCCTCCCTCCCTCCCTCCCTCCCTCCCTCCCTCCCTGGAACAAAGCAGCATGGGGAGATCTGAGAGAACAGGGACACCAGGAGAACAGTGGAGACAGTGCAGCCTAATTCTCTCTCACCGCTGCCTGCCTGCCTGCCCCTGCTTTGCTGTATTGCTGCCAGCCTGGTGCTAGGGGTACCAGCATCGCACCATGATGAATGGGCCAGCTCTGCAGCTGAGGGCTGGCAGGAGCCCAGCGTGACTCACCATTCCTCTTCCTATGGGCACTGTGCCTCCCCCCTGCCTACGCTGCCTGGCCCCGGGCATCTGCACCCCCCATTCCCCCGGCAGATGAGTCAGAGAGACCGTTATGAAGGAAGAAGGAATTAATGAAATAAAAGTGTAGTCAGCCTTCAGGAGCCTGCTGAGCGTACGCTGATGGCACACTTGATTTGAGTTAGGGTTTTTAATCTAGGAAAGGAACTATGCTTTTTATCTGTTCTTCTCTTTTTGGCAGGTGACATTTCTGACCTTTTTTCTTTCTAATCGTTTTAAGCACTCCTTGCCTAGGCAGGTGTCAGAGAGGAGTGACTGACTGGAACTTTGGAGGAAACAGGGAGGGTGGGGTACATACGTGTGTGTGTGAGAGAGAGAGAGAGAGAGAGAGAGAGACAAGAGAGAGAGCTGGTTAAAGGTCTAATATTAACACCTGTCACCTGTATTTGTGCTGAGCCTGACACCAATCTGTTGTATTTCCTCCCTCCCTCACACACACACAGCATCAAAGTGTCAATCTTGACTGGCTGACCTCTTCCACATATCTAAGATAATGAAACAGGTGTTGAGACACTTTGACCATGGAGGAGGAATGTTCATTATGTCTGTGTTGACTGAATGACCATGTGTCCTAACTATGCCCCATCTGAAGCCTGCTGGAGAGGAGGAAGCTGGTCCACCCCGATGTCTCATACATACACTAGGTTAGCAGATTATTTCCATTCACACAGATGCAGCCCCCTTTCTCAAACACCCATGTACATATGTACCAGCGTTCTCACACATCCAACCAGTCATGGAAACACGCTGTTTACTACAAAACAATTGTGGCAAGGCGAGCCAAAGTTGACAGCCAGGCTTGGATGAAGGTAAATTAATATTTTAAGAAGATCAGGCAGTAGTCAGTGTACTAACAGTAATGAGACATCCATAAGGTTGGGTCAGCTCATTAGTAGAGAACAGACTGACTCTCAGTTCCAACCTGCACTTTCATCTGTCTTTTTATTTAGAAAAGAGCCAGCGTCAAGGGAACTGGAGTGTTACCGCATGGTGCAACATGGTAATTGAACTGTGTGTGTGTGCGTGTGACAAAGTGGGTTACCCTAAGAAGTCTGCGTCTGGTAAAGAGACATATTTTGTGTACAGGAGGTGAGAATGAGTGAGCGTGTGTCTACAGGAGTGTGTGTATATTTGCCTTGTCGTTTGATCCATCATGTTTGATTCAACAGAGCCCTGTTGAGTTAAGAGTCTCTCTCTCTCTCTCTCTCTCTCTGCAGATCCATCTGAGAGTATTTACACCCCGTACATTCCCCAAACCTGGGAGACATTAAATCACAGCCCCCTGACAACGTGCAATCATGCTGAAAATAACGTCCCCTAGCTTTTGATTGTGAATGATGTCCAAAACATATAAATCAAATGACGAAAGAGTTAATGAACCCAATCTGGTAAATGACCTCCCAAATCAAGTAGGCTCATTTCCCATGCTAATGCTAATGAATTAGATATTCATCGAAGGGCAAAGGTCAAGGTTACCTCGTCCCTGTAGTGAATGGGCTCCATTGCCTTTTTAACCCTTGTCTATAAATAACGACAGCCCACGTTGAGGGGCCATGAAACTAGGGGACTGACACTCAACATCCTTGGCCTCGCTTGTGGTACTCATGAGAAAGTAATTTCAAACTAATCTCTCATTGCAAATGAATGAATGAATTAGTGGTGTGGATGAGAGTGTGTTTGTGTGCATTCCTGAAGAGCTGACTGAAGCTCCAGTGAGATTGGTTGTGAGAGCTGTGAGAGAGAGTGGGAGCAGCAGGGGTTGCTGATTGGCTAACCCGATGTGAAGAGTTGAAGCAGGCTGTTTCTTTCAATTCCCTCCTATTCCCCAAGACAAGCCTGCATGGGACACATGGAAACAATAAAAGCCTGGGAGTCATACAGTATCACCATACAGAATACATAGACTACATGGAGATATATATATAAATATATTACTGTACATCTTGAGGAATTATAGTTCACATATCTTCACCACCAACAATCATATATTCTCTTTTCAAGCACCATGGGACATAAAGATGTCGGGGCTTTGCAGGGTAAGCCGCCAGGTGGGTCAACCAATACCACGCCACCTCCAGCCAAGAACGTGTCACCTTCCTCACAGAGGTCAGCCAATAAAATGTCAACCTCTTAAAAGGGCACTGGATTTATGGGGATGAAAAAAGCCCTTAGCAGTTGAAGAAGAGGTTAGGCCGTAAAACGGAGAACATACTCTTACCATTATATGAGGTTTTGTGCAAAAAATAAAGAAATCTAATACAAATGATTTTGACTGTATTCTTTACATTACCTCACTGAAAAAGTGCCATGATTTTACCTCCTTATTCCTCTTGGCCTTGTAGCCTTTATAGAACATTGTATATAAAAGCTCTTTATAGCTGCATATGGCAAACAGCTTAACAGAGCTGTGTTTGGGTAGCCTAATTACACCAGTGTATAGTTTACCTTGCCATGCTTACATTGACACTCTGAGTTTTCTCTTATCACGAATGGTGTGTACAGTATCAGTGCTGTTGGACTGAGATCAGAGAGGAGGGTGAGAACAGAGGCATTGCTCAGGGCCCACCCTGTTGACAAGACTAGGACACTTCTCAATCAAACCCACCTCACACAGTGAAACAGTACATTCACTTAGCTATAGAGACCATGCCCAAAGTTACGGAGAGGGATTGTGGAATCAAGCACAGGCGTGGCACTTCATCCAAGACATGCAAACCCCCTCTCTGGCTCCGCGGAGCCCCTGGACTCAGACAGTGTTCAGCTGACAGATGGTAGTTAACACAGGTATTACCTGTCAGGCAGAGCTGATCGAGCCCAGATCAAACATAGAGGGAGAGAATGGAGAGCTTCCCCATCCTGGCGCTGCATTCTCCTGGCTACAAAAGGACCACAGTTATTTTCTGCTCCTCAAGGCCTGGAGGGAGACAATGACCCCGGGGGTCAGACACAGACAGAGACAGGGATGGACACTAGCCACATGGACACTGGGTGATGATAGAGGCGTTCTGAATGGACTCACCTGAGACCCGGCCAGCAGGCCTGTATAGTAGAGGCAGTCTGCAGGGTAACAATGTGCTGTATGGCTATGTCTGCAGTGTAGGGGCTGAATCTGTTGAGTAACCATCTCTGCAGTGTGTATGTGGGAAGGGGGTGAGAAAAAGAGAAAGAGAGAGAGAGAGAGGAAGGGAGATATAGAGAAAGAAAGAGAGGGGAGGAGAGAAGACGCAGAGAGAGAAAGTGAGACAGAGAGAGTAAGTACGTGTCCAGCTAAGACGGACAGTATCATGACCATCTCTAAGAGGAGACAGAGAAAAGGAGAGAGGGTGATAAAGAGAGATGGAGTCTGAGCCGTGCCCTGGCCGCCGGGGCAGGAGAGCATCTCGATCGATGGCAGCGCCCAGTATTAGATTACAAATTGAGTTTAGCAGGGCTGCTTTTCCCCTCTTTATTTCTGCAGTATCCCCCAATGAGGCTCCACTCCAGGCTATTTACGGTGCCCTCTGCCTGGTTAAGTTAATAATGGGGTCCCAGGCTCGATGCGCTTCAATATACAGGCCCAAATTGAGTCATTTGGCTAGGAATTGCTCCGACACACCCAATCAATCAAAGAGTGGCAGGGGTCATTCCCAGATTAGTGCCCCGCCTCGCCCCTCTTGGTCCCTCACACTCAGGAACTATTCTGATCATAATTGCATTAGAGTTTGAACACCGCGCAGCAAAAACAGCATCCCCCTGGGAGTCACATACTGGCAGGCCGCTGAATACGGACAATATTGTTGATTGTACTTGTGTGTTTAGCTAGATGTATTGAACGGAGTTCATTAACTTTTCTTTTTATGGATTCCGTCTATTGTGCTTATGGTAAATGCAGCTCCTCCAAAATAATGCATTTCTAATGACTATGAAAATGAAGGCATGCGGCCGGCCGGCTGGCCGGCCGGCCGGCGTCCACGGTAACCAACCAGAACCCAGCGTAGCCAGAGCCAGACAGCTGTGAGATGGCAGGTCGCCCAGCAGCACAAGCTGGAGAACCAACACACACAGAGACCATGCAGGGTTAATAAGCCATACATCAAAGTCACAACATAGAGAAACCATACCTCTGCTCTTCTCCTAATCTCCCTGTAGACCAGGGGTGTCAAACGTACGGCCCGCGGGCCGGATCAGGCCCGCAAACGGGTTTAATCCGGCCCGCGAGATGATTTAGAAAAAAAAGAAAATATATATATATATATTTATTTTTTTTAAGTATAAAAATGCGCTGCAATTTTTCAATAAAATAAACTGCTGTTCCAATTGCGTCCACTGGATGGCGCAATAGCAATTGTGTTAAGCAAGCAAACTGTTTATACCGGGGATGAGCAAGTAGGTCAAGCACGTGCAGCCAATGAGCTACTTTGTTTTGCCCGCGATATTTATTACGGCTTCTACTTTTAACATTATGTGCTTTGGCACCCTCATTGCCCCAATATGTCTCTGTCAAAAAAGAGAAAAGTGGACGCAGAGTGCAGAGTGTTCCAAGAAAAATGGTCATCCTATTTAATCACGGAATTGAATGGGAAAGCTGTATGTTTGGTGTGTTCAGAGCATGTTGCAGTGCTGAAAGAATATAACCTTCAGTCGCCACTATGTGAGTCTTCATGCCGACAAATATGACAACTTTCAAGGACAGCGGAAATGAGAGAAGGTGAATGAACTGTTGGCGGGTCTGAAGAAACAGCAGTCTGTGTTTACTCACAGCCGAGACATCAGTGACGCTGCAGTGAAAGCTAGCTACCTCATTGCTAATGAAATCGCAGTGGCTTCAAAACCATTTAGTGAGGGTGAAGTTGTAAAATGCATGCATGATGAAGGCAGCGGAGATTGTGTGCCCTGAAAAGCGGCAGGCTTTTGCAAATATCAGCCTGACAAGAAACACAGTTGCAGACATGATTTCCGATCTTTCAGTGGATTTGGACAGCCAGTTGAAGCAAAAAGTAAAGTCATTTATTGCGTTTTCGGTTGCAATTGATGAAAGCACGGACATTACAGATGTTGCACAACTGGCCATTTTTTCATCCGCGGAGTTGATGACACATTGACCGTCACCGAGGGAGTTCGTGGAGTAGGTGCCGGTGACAGATACAACGACAGCAGCTGATATTTTTACCGCACTTCGTCAGCGCGCTGGACAGGGTCGGAGTGGACTGGTCCCGCGCTGTCAGCCTGGCTACAGATGGTGCGCCCTCAATGATCGGGGAAAAAAGCAGGCGTTGTGACAAAGTTCAGAGAGAAAGTGCAATCTGCAAATGGAGGACGTGATTTTTTGACTTTTCACTGTATTTTGCACCAGGAGGCTTTGTGTTGCAAGTCATTAAAGATGGATAACGTCATGAAGGTGGTCATCTAAACTGTTAATTTCATCCGATCCAGAAGCCTGAATCACCGTCAGTTTGACAGCCTTCTCAGAGAGAAAGACCACATCTATGGCCTGCCATACCACACTGAGGTAAGATGGTTAAGCCGAGGTGCTGTGCTGAGGCGTTTCTTTGATTTACGAGAAGAAATTGAACAGTTCATGGAAGAAAAGGGCAAACCAGTGTTAGAATTTCATTCCGCAGAATGGATGCCGGACCTTGCATTTATGGTGGATGTTACAGAGCACCTGAATAACTTGAACAAACAGCTGCAAGCACGCAGTATTATGACAGCATACGTTCTTTCAAGTTGAAGCTGTCATTGTGGGAGACGCAACTTGCCGGTGGTGATGCAGCTCACTTCCCCTGTCTGAAAAATGTGTGCGCGACCCAACATGTGGCAGACATGAAGCGGTTCAAAGATAAAATAACTGGACTGTTACGGGAGTTTGAGCAACGCTTTCAGATTTATGTTTATATGTTTTTATGTTGATGTGCTATTGTTTTTAATTTATTTTATTTTATTTGTATATTTAACCTATTCTTGACTCTGTGGTTCTTGCACTTGTTTGGGGAACAGGATTTCATTATTTTTATCTACATTTCTGCCTGAGAAATGACACCCTGATATAGTTCTGTGATCTGTGATATACTTCTGTGAATCACTGAGGCATTGTGTGTTTGTGTGTTCTTTGTCCTCAGAACTTTCAAATAACTTGAGGTGTTTTATGATTAATAGTGATGTTGTGCTTGTACTATTTTGGACACACTGTCCTCAGGCTCCAGCTTTATGTTGTATGTTGATCGTATTAAAACAAAGAAAACAATCTGAAGTTGTTGTTTTTAAGTTATATATACCATGATTTTTCCGGTCCGGCCCACTTGGGAATAGATTTTCCTCCATGTGGCCCCTGAGCTAAAATGAGTTTGACACCCCTGCTGTAGACAGAGTCTTTGGGGCTGTATATGACTCAACATGATGTCATAATACTATAATGTCAATATGCAGGAAAAGCATTGACATCAAGGGAAACTGGTTGGAGGCCGAGTAAACAAAGATATGAAGGCTTCTGTCTACAATGGTAATGAAGCTGGCATCACTGAATAATAAACCTCATTGAAGTATTGATACGGACGGCCCTGCATCTTAAATCACTGACTTGCTTTCAACAATGGTGATATAGTACTGAGGGTGATGTGGGCTGGGAGCTAACAGCAGTATACCTGTTTGTGAGGCTGATGGTTAGCTAACAGCAGTATACCTGAGGGTGAGGCTGATGGTAAGCTAACAGCAGTATACTTGATGTTGAGGCTGATGGTTAGCTAACAGCAGTATACCTGTTTGTGAGGCTGATGGTTAGCTAACAGCAGTATACCTGAGGGTGAGGCTAATGGTTAGCTAACAGCAGTATACATGATGTTGAAGCTGATGGTTAGCTAACAACAGTATACCTGATGGTGAGGCTGATGGTTAGCTAACAGCAGTATACCTGATGATGAATCTGGTGTATCTGAGACTGATGGTATTGAGGTTGACAGTCCTGACGTGGGCGGGAGCAGGTTCCAGGTTCCAGGGGGAGAGGGAGGGAGGAAGCAGGTCTGGGTGTACCAGCGGTGGGTGAGCTCAGCAGCTGTTTATGGCTTAACCACGGGACACTAATAAGACAGAGGGAGGCAGTTAGGGCAATTACACTAAAGGTCGTCTGGAACCTAGGAAATCTAAAGCGGTGAAAGGTGGAGGGAGCGAGAGGGGGGTATGAGCTGGTGTTTGGCAGCCAAGCATGTGGCAGTTATGGCGGCCATTTTAACCCCCCTGGAGCCTCACACCACAGCCAACCAACCTCCCGTCTGTCTTAGCTTGTCTTAATCTGCCTTCTTCTTCATTCCCCCCAATGCGCTCTCTCTCTCTCTCTCTCTGTGTGTGTGAGAATGTCTGTGGGCGGCAGAGAGAGAGAGAGAGAGAGAGAGAGAGAGAGAGAGAGAGAGAGAGAGAGAGAGAGAGAGAGAGAGAGAGAGAGAGAGAGAGAGAGAGAGAGAGAGAGAGAGAGAGAGAGAGAGAGAGAGAGAGAGAGAGAGAGAGAGAGAGAGAGAGACTAAAATACATGCTCTAACATAGAATACACCACAATGGTTGAAAGTCATATCAGATGCCTTCGTGGGCTCGGTGAGATCTGGGAATACGCTGAAGATCATGGGAGAATGGGATGGTGGGGGGAACCCAACTCACTGGGAGGACTACAGCCACTGTATCGGTGCAGTAAGACCACAACACTGAATCACAGGTATGTTATCCAGAGAGGCCGTTGGGGAACATAACATGGGGTCAAAGGTGAACTCTGACATCCTTGGGAGCAGACACGACACACAGATTATACTCGTTCTCAGAGGAACCCTGGGATTTCTAACATCAATAAACAATACTTATTCCACATCTATTCCTTTTAGCAACCCACCTTGGCAACCAATAATAATAAACTGCACCCCCTGATTGTATGAGAAAACTTCAGGAAAGGTTGATTGACTGGGAGAAGTAAAGGGAGGAGAGAGGGGAGAGAGAGGGAGATGGGGTCACGGGCAGGGTTGTGGAGGCAGACAAATTGAGCAGTAATTAAAGTAATCATCATTAGAGATTATTGTGTTTCATCTGACTTAGAATGACAAAACCCTGCTATACCGCGCCTAACGAAAAGTGGAATGGGCACATTTGTCACCTCCCTGGGGAAAATAAAGAAGGGATTGATGAAAAATAAGAGAAGAATGGAGGAGAGAGAGCAGAAACACTGCTCTGTCTGTCTCTCACTGGTTCTTTGTCCCCTGCCAACCCCAAGGTTTCTATTCCACACAATGGAGGTATCATCACCCCTATTGGAGACTCTAAATGATGATCATAAGAGATAGCAATGACTCACTCACTGCCAACACAGAGAGAGAAGAGAGACAGGAGAAAGAGAGAGAGAGAGAGAGAGACTCTGCATGCAGAATTCTGCAAAAATATCCTACGTGTACAACGAAAAACATCAAATAATGCATGCAGATCAGAATTAGGCTCATACCCGCTAATGATCAAAATCCAGAAAAGAGCCGTTAAATTCTATAACCACTTAAAATGAAGCGATTCCCAAACCTTCCATAACAAAGCCATGACCTACAGAGAGATGAACTTGGAGAAGAGTCCCCTAAGTAAGCTGGTCATGGGGCTCTGTTCACAAACACAAACAGACCCCACAGAGCCCCAGGACAACAACAACAACAACACAATTAGACCCAACCAAATCATGAGAAAACATAAAGAGAATTACTTGACACATTGGAAAGAATTAACAAAAAAACAGAGCAAACTAGAATGCTATTTGGCCCTAAACAGAGAGTACACAGTGGCAGAATACCTGACCACTGTGACTGACCCAAACTTAAGGAAAGCTTTGACTATGTACAGACTCAGTGAGCATAGCCTTGCTATTGAGAAAGGCCGCCGTAGGCAGACCTGGCTCTCAAGAGAAGACAGGCTATGTGCACACTGCCCACAAAATGAGGTGGAAACTGAGCTGCACTTCCTAACCTCCTGCCAAATGTATGACCATATTAGAGACACATATTTCCCTCAGATTACACAGACCCACAAATAATTCAAAAACAAACCCAATTTTGATAAACTCCCTTATCTACCGGGTGAAAAACCACAGTGTGCCATCACAGTAGCAATATTTGTGACCTGTTGCCACAAGAAAAGGGCAACCAGTGAAGAAAAACACCATTGTAAATACAACCCATATTTATGTATATTTATTTTCCCATTTGTACTTTAACTATTTGCACATTGTTACAACACTGTATATATAAATAATATGACATTTGAAATTTCTGTATTCTTTTGGAACTTCTGAGTGTAATGTTTACTGTTAATATATATTGTTTATTTCACTTTTGTTTACTATCTACTTCACTTGCTTTGGCAATGTTAACATACGTTTCCCATGTCTATAAAGCTGTTAAATTGCAATTAAATTGAAATTGAATTGAGAGAAAGAGAGAGAGAGAGAGAGAAATTGATGGATTGAACAGCTTTTCAGTCATGTTCTTACTATGACAACATTCAATTATTGTACCAACCCAAGTTCTATTGTCCAAATGAGTTGTAACATGCCACACATGTCATTAGGACTTTGGACTTTGATTCAACTGTCCAGAAAACACATATACTGTAATACACACACAACCTGTTTTTCCCTCTCAGTGGAATTCCATATACAGTTGAAGTCGGAAGTTTACATACACCTTAGCCAAATACACTTAAACTCAGTTTTTCACAATTCCTGATATTTAATCCTAGTAAAAATTCCCTGTTTTAGGTCAGTTAGGATCACCACTTTATTTTAAGAATGTGAAATGTCAGAATAATAGTAGAGAGAATTATTTATTTCAGCTTTTATTTCTTTCATCACATTCCCAGTGGGTCAGAAGTTTACATACACTCAATTAGTATTTGGTAGGATTGCCTTTAAATTGTTTAACTTTGGTAAAACGTTTCGGGTAGTCTTCCACAAGCTTCCCACAACAAGTTGTGTGAATTTTGGCCCATTCCTCCTGACAGAGCTGGTGTAATTGAGTCAGGTTTGTAGGCCTCCTTGCTCGCACATGCTTTCTCAGTTCTGCCCACAAATGTTCTATAGGATATAGGTCAGGGAATTGTGATGGCCACTCCAATACCTTGACTTCGTTGTCCTTAAGCCATTTTGCCACAACTTTGGAAGTATGCTTGGGGTCATTGTCCATTTGGAAGACCCATTCGCGACCAAGCTTTAACTTCCTGACTGATGTCTTGAGATGTTGCTTCAATATATCCACATAATTTTCCTTCCTCATGATGCCATCTATTTTGTGAAGTGCACCAGTCCTTCCTGCAGCAAAGCACCCCCACAGCATGATGGTGCCTCCCCCATGCTTCACGGTTGGGATGGTGTTCTTCGGCTTGCAAGTCCCCCCCTTTTCCTCCAAACATAACAATGGTCATTATGGCCAAACAGTTCTATTTTTGTTTCATCAGACCAGAGGACATTTCCCCAAAAAGTACGATCTTTGTCCCCATGTGCAGTTGCAAACTGTAGTCTGGCTTTTTTATGGAGGTTTTGGAGCAGTGGCTTCTTGCTTGCTGAGCGGCCTTTCAGGTTATGTCGATATAGGACTTGTTTTACTGTGGATATAGATACTTTTGTACCTGTTTCCTCCAGCATCTTCACAAGGTCCTTTGCTGTTGTTCTGGGATTGATTTGCACTTTTCGCACCAAAGTACGTTAATCTCTAGGAGACAGAACGAGTCTCCTTCCTGAGCGGTATGACGGCTGCGTGGTCCCATGGTGTTTATACTTGCATACTATTGTTTGTACAGCTGAACGTGGTACCTTCAGGTGTTTGGAAATTGCTCCCAAGGATGAACCAGACATGTAGAGGTCTACAAAAACATTTCTGAGATCTTCGCTGATTTCTTTTGATTTTCCCATGATGTCAAGCAAAGGTAGGCCTTGAAATACATCCACAGGTACACCACCAATTGACTCAAATTATGTCAATTAGCCTATCAGAAGTTTCTAAAGCCATGACATCATTTTCTGGAATTTTCCAAGCTGTTTAAAGGCACAGTCAACTTAGTGTATGTAAACTTCTGACCCACTGGAATTGTGATACAGTGAATTATAAGTGAAATAATGTGTCTAAACAATTGTTGGAAAGATTACTTGTGTCATGCACAAAGTAGATGTCCTAACCGACTTGCCAAAACTATAGTTTGTTAACAAGACATTTGTGGAGTGGTTGAAAAACGAGTTTTAATGACTCCAACCTAAGTGTATGTAAACTTCAGACTTCAACTGTATCAGCAAGAAAATACATTAAAGACATTAAGATGATATAAAACAGAATCTGGGAAAAACAGGCACCAACAATAATGATGCTGTCTACAACCCAGACAAGGGGCTCTACACACATACGCGCACACACACGCACACACACACACACACACACACACACACACACACACACACACACACACACACACACACACACAAACCAACAACATAACACTCACATACTTCATGTTAATGAGTTTTGAAGTTTCCAGTGTTTTCTCTTGAACCTCTGGTGCTAACGTAGCTTCTCACATTAGCTCCTGCTCTGCATTACTCTACACTGTGCCCCATGCTGGGCAATAAACCCACAGGTGAGGGTTGGCACACACACACACACACACGTACACACAAAGGTCACGCTCCAGCAGCACCACACGCACACACTGAGAGGCAGTGGAGCAAGATCATTACCTCCATTTCCACCTCACGAAGCCCTATGAAATCAGCTCAACACCCTTAAACCTACAACACACTGTACTACATGGCACAATCAAACGGCCATCAGCTCAAACCAATCAGCAGTGGACCCTTGTATAAGTGTCCAGTCTTCTCTGTTCCCCTTCACCAATCACAGTATAAATGCCTTGGATGCTGGATGTTGGTGGGCTGCATGTGATTATAAAGTCATATGGACCACCATCACACAGTGTAAGTTTATGCATGTTGTGTGTACAGTAGTATACCCAGACAGGTCCTGCCAATCAACCACAAGCGACTGCAAAGTGCTAAATTAACAAAGGTGTCATGTTGGTTCATGGACGGGTCAGACCAAGGCGCAGCGTGATATGCATACATGTTTATTTATATGAATAAACAACCGACAAAACAACAAATGAAACGAAACGTGAAGTCCAAGGTAGACAAACAACATACCTCACACGGAACAAGATCCCACAACCCACTAGTGCCAATAGCCTACCTAAGTATGGTCCCCAATCAGAGACAACGAGCGACAGCTGCCTCTGATTGGGAACCAAACCGGCCAACATAGATCTAGACGATCTAGATCTAAACCTAGAAAATACAACATAGAACATACCACACAGAAAATACACACCCTGACTCAACAAATACCAGTCCCCAGAGTCAGGGTGTGACAAAAGGACCCAACTAGACCACCAATACAGAACAAACCAGGCCATGCGTACTGTAGTGTAGTGAGCTGAAGTCAAGTGTATCCATGCACTGTGGTTTGGCATTCCTGTGTGCAACTTTCACATCAGCAGCCATGGGGGTTGTGGGAGATCAGTTAAAACTGGGTGTGACAACTGTTTACATACCCGCCCACACGACCACCCGCCACCATACTGTATGATCCACATGTGTTCAGGCTGGAGGATTGGCTGTTGTGACAGTCCACATGTGTAAATGGAAATGGCTGTGTACGTAGTCAGAGTGCCCCATGTAAGATGCATATGGTATGGTGTACATAGCTTATGTCTAGTCTACAGTGCATATCTGCCATATGTTAATGACCCGCAGCCTATACAGTACCAGTCAAAAGTTTGGACACACCTACTCATTCAAGGGTTTTTCTTTGTTTTTACTATTTTCTACATTGTATAATAATATTTAAGACATCAAAACTATTAAATAACACATATGGAATCATGTAGTAACCAAAAAAGTGTTAAACAAATCAAAATATATTTTATACATTTCAATTAACAGGTATGCCTTGTTAAAAGTGGAATTTCTTTCCTTCTTAATGCGTTTGAGCCAATCAGTTGTGTTGTGACAAGATAGAGGGGGTATACAAAAGATAATCCTATTTGGTAAAAGACCAAGTCCATATTATGGCAAGAACAGCTCATATAAGCAAAGAGAAATGACAGTCCATCCTTACTTTAAGACATGAAGGTCAGTCAATCCGGAAAATGTCAAGAACTTTGAAAGTTTCTTCAAGTGCAGTCGCAAAAACCATCAAGCGCTATGATGAAACTGGCTCTCATGAGGACCGCCACAGGAAAGGAAGACTCAGAGTTACCTCTGCTGCAGAGGATAAGTTCATTAGAGTTAACTGCACCTCAGATTGCAGCCCAAATAAATGCTTCACAGAGTTCAAGTAACAGGCACATCTCAACATCAACTGTTCAGAGGAGACTGCTTGAATCAGGCCTTCATGGTCGAATTGCTGCAAATAAACCACTACTAAAGGACACCAATAAGAAGAAGAGACTTTCTTGGGCCAAGAAATACGAGCAATGGACATTAGACCGGTGGAAGTCTGTCCTTTGGTCTGATGAGTCCAAATTTGAGATTTTTGGTTACAACCGCAGAGTCTTTGTGAGACGCAGAGTAGGTGAACGGATGATCTCCGCATGTGCGGTTCCCACCATGAAGCACGGAGGAGGAGGTGTGATGTTATGGGGGTGCTTTGCTGGTGACACTGACAGTGATTTATTTAGAATTCAAGGCACACTTAACCAGCATGGCTACCACAGCATTCTGCAGCGATACGCCATCCCATCTGGTTTGCGCTTTGTGGGAGGGAGAGAGAGAGAGAGAGAGAGAGAGAGAGAGAGAGAGAGAGAGAGAGAGAGAGAGAGAGAGAGAGAGAGAGAGAAATACAAGAATAGACTGTTGGGACAGATTAGTCTGAATTCAGGGAGGGCTGTTGGAATGTGTTTGGCAGTAAATCTCATCCTGTGAGCAAGAGTTAAAGCAGAAGTGAAGGAGGGAGCGGAAGCGTGGAGGTCGCAGAGCAAATGAAATACATATTCTTATCATTTCAATGTACACAGACTGAAAACAGTCCCTTCACTATTACACCAGGCCAATAGACTGATAGACACAGTCACGGTTATTCCAGCCCAGTTTCTTATTCTGGCCCAGTCAATAAACCAACCCAGCCATAACAGTGTCAACCTTATTTCCAACTGAACACAGACCAGTACTTCAACAAGCTCAACCCTGAGATGAGGTTCAAAGGCAGGAACTCTTAGAAAAGCTTTACAGAGGTCAAAGGCATACTGGCCTTATGCTGCAGCAGGTGTGAAGTTATAACATTGTCTAATATAGGTTTATAACATGAGGGATTACCAGGAAGGAAAAATACACAGAGTTACGTTTTCATAAAGTTGAATAAATACAAATGGAGCTGCCAGCTTGTATGGCATCTGATCTGCTGGGTCTTGGAGCGCGTTCAGAACAATACTTAAATAGAAACAGGCGGTCATAACACAAGCTGAGTGTTTTTCCTAAACAATGGGATGACATGGAACTAATCCAAAGTATTTTTCCACTAGGGAGAATAATTTCATTCACGTCTCAAATGACGATTTATGATCGAGTGTTGATATGAGGAATTTGCCACATCTGCATGTGTGTGTCTGTGTATGCATCCATGAGATAGGTACTGGAGAGAGAGAGAGAGAGAGAGAGAGAGAGAGAGAGAGAGAGAGAGAGAGAGAGAGAGACAGAGACAGAGACAGAGACAGAGACAGAGAGAGAGAGCGAGAGAGATGGATGATGTGTGTCCTAACCCCATTGTCTCTCACTGATCATCATTCAGTCAGATTGCTATCTTTTCTAGCGGTGCCTCCTCTGCCTTTATAAACACATTAATTAAAATAATACCCCTTCATTCTGACAGTCGCCTGGAAGGCATTACAGGAGGCAGGAGGAGACACATCCCAGACCAGCACCAAGAGCGAGATTAGAGCATTAACCAGACAAATTAGCCTCTGTGCTTCACTATAGCAACATTAACTCTCTCCCCCCTTTGTAAACACAAAGTCCTCATGTTCTTAATCTTTATTCTCGCCCACCCGGGTTCCACCATGCACAGATCAATCTCTCTCTCTCTCTCTCCCTTTTATTCTGTCAGCTACATGGGCAGTGATTAGGCCAACATGGTGCAGTCAAGGCCATTTGAAGTGATGGAAAAACACACAATGGCCGACAACGTTTGGGGGTGTGAAAATAAATGGCCGGAGGAGACATTACTTGCCTTGTCAGAACACTGGTTTGATGTGTTTGCTTGATGTTCTGGCAGCATTTCATGCTTCGTCATGAAACTCGCAACGCTCACAGCCATTAATCATTCTAGGTTTAAACATGAAATAATGAAAGTCTTGCAAGTAATGCCAGTTCACATTACACCTTGCCTATGGATATCAAAGAGCAGGGCTAATGTACAGTATTATAGCACCGCAACGGAAAGAACCGCTGGCGCCAGAGGAACAGGAGCTTTCTCTCTTCCCAGGTAGAGACAGGATCAGGCTGTGTGGTGCTGCATTACATAACCCCCCTCCTCTCCCTCTCTGAAGGAGTATTAATCACAGTGATGAATGTGCTCAACTATAACATGGCAAAACAAAAGGAGCTGCTCGCTCCACTCTGGAAATAAACCTCCACCGACCAAACGTTCTCTCACCTACTCAGTCAGTCACTCAGCTCATCAGTCAGTGGCTGCCTGGCCAACTAGCTGACTGGGTTAATGGTGTCACCACCTCCTCCGGTTGGTTATTGTAAGCAGCAGCAGCATGGGTCTGACCTGTCTGTCGTGTGGGCCTCAGAGCCAGGGTTCCTTCATACCCCTAGGCTGTCCCCCCATAAGAGATGGATGCCTGAAGGGTGGTTGGACATGAGTCCGAGTGGGTGAGTCTGGGTGGGGGGGACAGAGTGGATGTGAGGGAGTCATCTCTGGAATGTGTTGACAGAAGGTTGGTGTAATCAGGGACATCTGATCCTTATACTATTAGAGCTGAATGATCACTTAACAAATGGTCTGAGGTCTGAACTAAGGCCCTTTGACCTTCCAATTCCTCAACAGTTTTTGTACATCACTCTTTGTGGCGATGCGCATGGTTGGGTAGGTTACATTCTAAATGTAATCCATTACAGTTACTAGTTACCTGGCCAAAATTGTAATCAGTAAAGTAATTGTTGGATTACCAAACTCAGTAACATAATCTGATTACTTTCCATTACTTGTGGATGACTTTCACCTTAAGAGGCATTAGAGGAAGACAAAAAGGATCCATCAAACACATTCGGTGTGTCATCAAAGTGGTCTCTGACTTGTGGTCAGACTCGCTCAGGTGGAACAAACAGTTTTTCATGTTTTTTTTCGCAAACATTCTTTCTGAATTTAAAAGTAATCCAAGAAGTAATCATCTAGTTTTTCAAAGGTATCTGCAATCTGATTACAATATTTTTGCTGGTAACGTAACTGATTACATGTACAACCCTGCTGATGTGTCACATGAAGTGGGACATTTCCCTCCAATTCTCCCAACACAAACGTAGGCCTACTGATTTTTTGGTACAAACATTGCTTGCTAAATGAACTGCGCTATCGCTAGTCACATCAAACATTGTGCTTTATATATAGTGAACAGAAAACGCCAGCGTTTGTTTACCATTATTCACAAAATGTTAAGCATTGTTGTTTGGTATCACTAGCCTGTACTAGGCCCAGGCTTCCTAGATGAGCACAAGCTGATCTAGTTCACAGCATTACAGTTCATGTTAACTTTCAGCAAAAATGTGGATAACCACGATATCTTCGCCCTCATGTGGGTGCTACAGTAGCAAGCATACTAGGTAGCGCTAGGTATCAACAGCCAATCCAGTAGAGGCTGGAAGCTATAGTGAGCTTCGATTGGTCAATAGCGCCGCGATGTCGCAGAGTTCAGCTTTCCCAACTTTGGTCCTGCCCTGTTCATGCTTCCTCGCCCATGCTCGCATCGCCCAACAGTCCCCCTGCCACTTCGCTTCCCTTCCTTGAAAGCGAATGGCTTCCGATGTTTCATCGCCCCCTATCGTGTTCCATTAAGAGGTACCGTTAGCCACAGGTTGCACCTCTCTCGTTATTTCGGTTTCTTACGTTTAAGGGGTGTTTTCATAGTTTCTTAGAAACTTGAATGTTTATGCAAAGTTTGCCTTTGTTTTCATTAAGGAGTTAGTTATTGACCATTGTAATGTTAAGTGTCCAATAGTATTGCCGTTAAAGTGTATTATTACTGTTCATAAAAAATGTAGTCTACCTGTTTAAAGGTGTGAATGGTTTATGCCAAGTTAGGGCAGATCCTTTAAGGATGCCCAATCTCTCCACATGTTGCTAGAAGCTTTGCTATTACTCAGCTGTGGGCGTTTGCTATTGACACTGTCAATTCTAGGGCGTTTTTGCCTTGGCCAAGTAAGTTTATCAACTATTTTAATCATTTTTGCCATCTGTACATTTTGTAAACAGAACTCTCAATTCTGGATCCAGTCTTCTTCATCACTGCCTGCATTGTAAATAAATACCATCTATTTTTGCACCTGAACCTCTGACTGTCTCAACAGTTGTTGTTCCACAACCAACTAAATAGGCTGCCGGGTCCTATTTCTTAACATCCTCCGTCTCGCCCTCTTGTTTGTCATGTATTTTGTTTCTCTTGTAGGTCAAAAAAATCAGAATTAGACAGAGCACTACCACAAGCTACTCTAACTCCCATCAATCAGACTGTCCACCTCTCTCCCTCACTACCTCCCTCCCTGGTATCAGTCAGTCACTATGCTGTCCTGGTCTAATCAGCAGCACCACAGGCCTGTATGTACACACAGCAGCTCAGAGAGACCAGAAGGACCACAGAGAGGGACTACGTCAGTCTGCTCTGTTCCTCCTCAAAGTCACTTTTCTCCCAATAAACAGACATTTTCATAAACACGGAGAAAGTGACTGTATATAAATGGAAACTATTCCTGGAATGACTGAGTGTATGTATGGTGTGTGTGAGTACATTATGGGCAGAACAGAGCAAAGCGTTTCATATCCTGTTTTTTTTGGTGGTGCTCTGCAGTAATCCACTTGTAATCTGCACGTAATCTGCAGGTAATCTAGAGGTAATCTAGCTCTGGGAGGCATCTTCAGGGCATCTCTGACAGGATAACTGGGATCTTCATGTGGTCGACCATCACGGACTGATTTATCCTCCAAACCAGTTTCATGCCTCTCACTCACCAAGACCAGACCACTGCGCCAATGAGAAATAACTAATTCTCATAAGGAAATGTGCCCTGGGCTTTTTGTCAGTTTTTTGTCAGTCTGTTAATGCATTTAGGATCTAACAAAATAACACATTATTTTCAAATTTGATCACCCTGTTGCAGGAGAACTTTCCTGCAATGCAGGGACATACAAACTTGTAGTGTATTTGAGAATTAAAAAGGCTTCTGAAGTTTGTAATTTCTACTTTAAAATTTCAGACTTGATTTTCCCTTATGAAAAGTCTATCAACTCTTACAAAAATGTCCATTAATTATAATCCACATAATAATTCACATTTCCTGTTGTTGCAGGATTCTTTTCTTGCTGTAGCAAACTTGCTCAAATTAAGATCCTACATCTGTAGTGCAGGCACTAGTCACGTTCCCCCACTCTCCTCTTCAGTATCTGTATTCATTGCTGTATTGGATTAGCTGTGTTTATAAAGGTCTGGTCTGAGTACTGTTTGAGAGAAAAGGTTTGAGGTTTAAAATAACTGGTGGATGGATACACATGGACAACATTAGCACTATCAGAGAGGCAGAGAGGGGGAATACAGAGAGAGGGGGCGAGAGAGGGAGTAGGAACGGGGATGGGAGGAGTGTAGAGAATGTTAGTTGGACAGATGAAAAAGAGTGATACTGTCCTCCATTTGTGCTGGCCCATGAGTCAGTGGTGCCCTTCCTGTCCTTTGGTCTGGGGCCAGGTCTAAGAGTCAGGCTGTCTCTGAGGGTCATAGCTGACAGACAGACAGACAGATGGACAGATCGGTCATCACTCCCATCAGCACCACCACAGGAGCACTGCATTTGGGACAAGATCAGTTAGAGGAGGAGGATCACATCTATTTACAGGAGCAACATTAAGGATAAGATATACCCTTCAGACACATTCACTACCTCCCATACCCTCACTCTCTCCCTCTCTCTCTCTCTCTCTCTCTCTCTCTCTCTCTCTCTCTCTCTCTCTCTCTCTCTCTCTCTCTCTCTCTCTCTCTCTCTCTCTCTCTCTCTCTCTCTCTCTCTCTCTCTCTCTCTCTCTCTCTCTCTCTCTCTCTCTCTCTCTCTCTCTCTCTCTCTCTCTCTCTCTCTCTCCTTTATTTCTCTCACTCTCTCTCTCACTTCCACCTCCTCTCCCTAAGCTTGTTCTGTTTGGTTGCCTTGCCTCCAGTGCAAATAAATACACTTCAGTGATATCGGTTTTCCGTGCCGCTCTGACCCCCCAGACGACAGAAACATGTCAAAACGCACAAATAAATAGCTCCCCTGGAACCCAAATAGTGTAATTGCTCAGATCCTGCACCCCACCCCCCTCTCTTCCTGAACATGAGGACCAGCCATGGAGTCCTGCAGCAGAGTGGGGTCACCACACCCCGTGCCGGAGGAAAGGAGAGCCTAGATTTAACACCTCTCCCTGTCCCCTACTCCTCTCCTGTTCCTGGATCCAGGCAGGGGGTCTACTGCCACATCCATCCCATGGAGCTTGCATCAAAACCCCAATATGTCAAATAGAGTTGAGGCAGTTTCATCGACCGGGGCTGATACTACGGCGCAGAGGAGATATAGAGCAACCTATAGTTTCTGACCCTAAGCTCACTCCAAACCCAGACCTAAAACTCACACCAGCCCCCCAGTAACAGTAAACAGAGGGATATGTTTTGCTATGGTGATATTGGATAGTGGAGGTCCACTGGAGAGACGATTGGATACTGTATACACCAACCGGGTTCTATGATGTTTAGCCATATGACCTCACGTGTGACCCTGGGGGCAAGTCACTGAGGTGTCTTAGGGGTCTTCAGGAAACTTTTGGACAGTGTGTGTGTGTGTGTGTGTGTGTGTGCATGTGAAGATGCTTTCCTTTCAACCTGAGGAAATTAAAAGTGTTTTCAAATGTTTTTCCAGCCTGTGAGAGTTAGAGTTCATAACCCACTAATCACAACCACAAGGCCAAGTCTAATCTGACAGACTAACGCAGAGACACACTCACTATCTCAAACTACAATCAAACAGATCACATCATTATAAAACCATTCTGATCCAGTTCACAACTCAAAAGAGGTTGATAAAATGGAATTTGATTCATTCAAATGCACATTCCCATCCAGTGCCAATATGATCATGCATTCATATACCGGTGTGTATATGCACCACAGGCTTGCAGTCTAATACATATTTCCCCATCATGACTCATAGCTAGTACCTACCAACCTCATACAAACATACTGTACCTCATTCAGAAATCCATTTCCACACTGTCTAGCACAGCGTCTTTTCTCTTCTGGTCCTGATGAATATTTATTGACCATGTTTGCATTAGACTGTGGTGCCGTTATCATTGGCTGGAGACAACTTCAAAGGCTGAGGAACCATGTCTAAGCTCATCACACAATATTTACAGTGGCTTGCCAGCAAAATAAATGTTTTTTGGACATGCAAACATGAAGGGTTTGATTGGGGCCCCGGTGGCAATGGGTCTGGGCCTATAATCAACATGCTAGTGATTATGTCATGGGATTGATACTGTATGTTACGGAATGAAGCAACTGCAGTGTTCTCATGGGGCAGAGACTAGTACTCCCTCTAGTGGTGGACATTATTAGAGACATCACTATGACCCCACGCCAATATCTGTATAAAAACAGATCAAGTCACTTAGACCAAGTCTGAAGCTATCCTCTAGTTCTCCTCTACCCCTCCCGTCCTGTCCATAGATGAGTCTGTGTTTTTTATCTGAAATTGTCCTGCTTTGATCACTCAGCCCCCCCACCCTGCAGCCTGCCTCCTCTCCCAGAGGCACACCCTGCTCTAAAAGCTTTTTTAATTATGGCAGCCATTAGAGCTGTGCTGGCTCTCTGCTCCGCTCTGCTCTGCCCTGACTGATGTTAGTGGATGCTCTCGCCGCTGCTTCTGGGGCCAGACGGCATGCATGCGTACGTGCACATGGACAAGCACACGCACATGGACACACACACAAACTGTCCTGCTTTGACTTGATGGCAAAAAACCTGCAGTGACATTGACCTGCTCCATGTGAGCTGGACGCTCATCTGTGGAAAGATAGAGTGAGGGGGGAGAGAGGTAAAGAGACAGAGCGCAATAAACCCAGATGTTTCTATGCATCTCCCTCTAAGGTGGATACGTCTCGCTTTGGTAGACTGTGCACAAAAAAAAGTCCCAAAAAATAAATGCATCGAAATATAGAAAGGGCAATATGGTCGACAGTGTGACTCAACGATTGAAGAGCGATAAGTGTACTTCACATTTCCATTTTCATTTATACGCATATGCCCTGACCATGAAATAAACATGAAAATGTCACTGCCATATTTTATGTGTTGCATTAAGTTGCATGAACCTGTGACCGTGTATGAGAGCAAGCTGAGAGTAAACTTCACAGGCACAGCAGGGGGAGAAAACTGTGTGTGTGTGTGTGTGTGTGTGTGTGTGTGTGTGTGTGTGTGTGTGTGTGTGTGTGTGTGTGTGTGTGTGTGTGTGTGTGTGTGTGTGTGTGTGTGTGTGTGTGTGTGTGTGTGTGTGTGTGTGTGTGTGTGTGTGCGTGCGTGCGTGCGTGCTGACTGTGTGTTTGTTTATCTACGCTCCTCTGGCTTTCTGGTCTACATAAAACACTAATCCAATAGTCACCGCTCTAAGAAAAGTGTTCTGTGTCTGACCCCTGGTTCACGGTTGCTTCCTGTTCCGACCAATCAGGCGAGTCTGTCCGTCGTTGACTGGCTGCTACACAACCTCTCATGTTACTCTGGGATCAAATTTGGAAGCAGGGTAGCGGTTCTATGGAGGCCATACAGCCACAGCATCTCAAACCAACCCTCTTCAAAGGGTGCCAGTCCACCCCCTGAGGACACCCTGCTGCATCTCCCTCCATTCCCCTCTCCAGCCCCCCTGTCTGGACCACAATGCCAGGTGACACAGAGCGCTCAGACAGACCTTGAAGTCTGACACCTCCACACCATGGTCCCTAAGACCTTCACTGTCTGTGAGGCACAGAGCAACCCAGCTGAGCAGGGCCATACTTTGAACTGATGGGAACTATGGTAACTTCATTGATGCCATAGAACTGAGCACTAACTTAGATAAGATGAGCATATGGATCATGGAATTAACTTGACCAAACAGCATAAGACATTTTGTAGACCATGGCTTTTTAATGGATATCAGGTGTTGACAAAAGCCCGAAGCACAATGACTAGGCCATTAGAACAAGGGTTCACCTGTTCTGTGGTTTATGATTGTGCATGTCAGAGGGATGTGGTGAGGGAAGGGCTGAGTGAGGATGATCCTCCACAAGGAGAGGGGTGATGCTGACAGATCTCTATTATGAACAGACTGTAATTCTATCTCTTTTAAATAGAGAGGGGTTATTACCACTCAAAATCACCACAGGGACTAGAAAACTAGCATTGCAACCTTGTCACACATAGTTATTATCTGAGAGAAGGGCATGGGACTGAATTATCCTTAATTACTTACGAGGAAAATCAGTCACGTTGATTAGCATGCTACCCAGTCAAATGGATTTCCCATAGAAGAGCCTGTGACAAAAATACAAATGGACTGAGTATACGCCCCTGAGTGGCACCACTGTGATGCATGGTCTTAGTAACCAACCAGGAAATGCTTGTGAGCCGAGTAGTTCCCATGTTTAGGGTTAAAGGTCGTGAAAATGCTAGATTGGTTTAAGCCGTGTCACTCAATAGAGACATAACGGAGTTTGAATGAACCTCAGCAGCAAACCCTCAGGGGGAAATGGAAAGCTAGCTCTCCTCCAGTAGATGTTTGTTGTTGGTATTAGAGGGAGGTTAAATGGTTTAGGCTGTGCAGAGGTGGAATAAAAATAACCCTCTAGTGTTAAGACTGAGCCCCTCTCTCTCCCATAGTGTGTAAACCCAAACAAACACCAACGCGACGCTGAGACGCTATGAGATACTAACACCAGACACTAAAACCAGACGCTAAACACCAGACTGAGGTATTATGAGCAAGGACAGGGTGTTGATCAGAAGCACATGGGGATGAGAGTATTAACTTCTTCTCTGTCTCTCCATCTTTCTCTCTATATGCCTCCCTTTCACTTCTTCTCTCTCCGCCACACACAGTAACAGCTCTATCTGGACTATAGATTTCATAGAACAAGAGAAAACTAAAACTGTATTAAATTAAAGGAGCCATTTCACACAGTGCACTGGGTCGGACTGTGTCAGTGTGAATGGAAGTAATCCACTCCTAAGACAAAATGAGAGGAAAAAAAGCTGACAATCCCCCAAAATCCTCTGTCCTCCCTGTTGTGACTCAATTAACCCCCCGTGGTCCACTTACCCAACATTAACTTTCTATTAGACTCAATTAACCCTGCGTGGTCCACTTACCCAACATTAACTTTCTATTAGACTCAATTAACCCACCGTGGTCCACTTACCCAACATTAACTTTCTATTAGACTCAATTAACCCACCGTGGTCCACTTACCCAACATGAACCTTCTATTAGACTCAATTAAGCCACCGTGGTCCGTTTTACCCAACATTAACTTTCTATTAGACTCAATTAACCCACCGTGGTCCACTTACCCAACATTAACTTTCTATTAGACTCAATTAACCTACTGAGGTCCACTTACCCAACATTAACTTTTTATTAGATTAAATTAACCCTCCGTGGTCCACTTACCCAACATTAACTTTCTATTAGACTCAATTAACCCACCGTGGTCCACTTACCCAACATTAACTTTCTATTAGACTCAATTAACCCACCGTGGTCCACTTACCCAACATGAACCTTCTATTAGACTCAATTAACCCACCATGGTCCACTTACCCAACATCAATTTTCGATTAGATCTGCAGGCAGAGCAAAGGGGAGACAGGGGGCTGATACTCAACATGGGACAGCTTCGGAAAAATAGACCTCTGAGGGAAACACAAAGAAAACACACACAGGCACTCAATGCACAGACACAATCGCTCATAAACCACATAGAAAGACGGAAGGCTGTCAGAGCAGGGACCAGCGGTGGTTATGGGAAAGTGAAAGAGAGAGTAAAGGCGGAACCACGGCTGGTGGGTTTCCTTTCCCTTGTTCTCTCAGAGGAAGAGAGGAGGAAACGGAACATAAATAAAGGAGGGATCTATCAGGATTAATGGAGCCTGAGCCTCAACAGAGCTGGAGATTTAGACCTCCTTCCATCCTCTAAATTCCATCTCTCCACTCTTCTTTTTCCCCGCTTTTACATTTCTATTTTAGTCATTTCGCAGATGCTCTTATCCAGAACAACTTACAGGAGGAGCAATTAGGGTGAAGTGCCTTGCTCAAGGGCACATTGACAGATTTTCATCTAGTCGGCTCAGGGAATCGAACCAGCGACCTTTCAGTAACTGGCCCAATGCTCTTAACCGCCAGGCTACCTGCCGCCCTTGTCCTCTCCTTTAAAGTCAGACACACGTGGAATAACACAGGGCAGGATGAACTACTGTGTTATTACAGAACAACTCATAAGAACTCATTGTCAGTGATGTACTTAAAGTGGATCATATAGTTGTGAAATCCCAGGAGATTGTCAGAGACTGGAAGTAAGGGAGAGAACGAGAGATAGAGATAAAGAGAGAGAGACCCAGGTGTAACTCTGCTACTGCTGCTGATGACAACTAGACCACCTTCCGCTCTACTGCCGCTATATTCTGTTTCTCCTCAGCATTTTCCTTTCATAAAAAAATCGACTTGTAGATTGAAGAAGGCAGATGAAACAGACTCTCGGTGAGGGAAGCACTTAGCTGGAAGATTTGGCAGGGACTCTTGAAGTTTGATACATCCCAACCAACGACCCAAGGCCCAGCCAAAAAGAAATGCTCTCCTACTATTTCAATTTATGTGTTTCTCACAGCAGGAGATACTGTTAGACAGAACATACACAGACGTATTACCTTGTTCATGTAACAGATTAAATTATCCCATGTCAGATACACACTGCACATACACACTATACTTCCATACAAGTTAGTGCCAAACCAAAGAAACACCAACATAAAGTGTCTTAATAGGGCGTTGGGCCACCATGAACCAGAACAGCTTCAATTCACCATGGCATAGATTCTACAAGTGTCTAGAATTATATTGGAGGGATGCAACACCATTCTTCCACAATAAATTCCATAATTTGGTGTTTTGTTGATGGTGGTTGAAAACGCTGTCTCCGGCACCGCTCCAGAATCTCCCATAAGTGTTCAATTGGGTTGAGATCTGGTGACTGAGACGGCCATGGCATATGGTTTACATCATTTTCATACTCATCAAATCATTCAGTGACCACTCATGCCCTGTGAATGGGGGTATTGTCATCCTATGGGGGCATAGGCATGGTAGCCAAAATAATGGCTTGCCCAACATTTTTACATTTACATTTTACATTTTAGTCATTTAGCAGACGCTCTTATCCAGAGCGACTTACAGTTAGTGAGTGCATACATTTTTATACATGACCCTAAGCATGATGGGATGTTAATTGCTTAATTAACTCAGGAACGACACTTGTGTGGAAGCACCTGCTTTCAATATACTTTGTGTCCCTCATTTACTCAAGTGTTTCCATTATTTTGGCAGTTACATGTACCTACCTCAGCCTCACTGCCGTTCAATGCCTGATAGATTCACATGCTACAATAGCTCCCCCTAGTGTCAATTGATCAAATGGCAACTATTTTCTAGAGAGTGTGGACTGGACTAAACTAAGACACTAATTTACTTAGTAAGGAGAACATTCAGTTAAAATGATAAATGTTTCAGTATATAGTATCAACCAAAACATTGGTATTGAACAATTTATCTTCTATTCTAGGTTCTTGCTCCATTGATAAAAAATGCATCTGAGAGCTTGAGTTTGACCGTTAAGCCACTATGTCAGCAGGGTGTGTCCAGACCTGGACACTAGAGGGCGCCCACACCTCACTGATCACACCAGTAGTCCCCAGACAGCTCTCACCATGCTCCTCTCTCTGCCTGGCTGTCGCCTGCAGCGCCTCATTCAAATTGAATTATACAGTAAAATAGGATTACATGATAGAGCACTATTGTTGGAGTCTGGCAGAAAAGTAGACTCAGTACATATTACACAAACACACATTCCTGTCTGGCATTCTGATTCAAGTCTTGAATAAAACTAGACTGGGAGAATATATTCTTACACATGCTATTCCCTGGTGTAGCATGATTACTTATTTTAGCATTCAGCCTCTGCTTATCTTGAGTGAGTAAAGAAACTGCTTGGTTGGCTCCTCCCTTGAGATGACATACTGTGAGTTATGAGCCTATAATAATGTGTGCTGGTGAATGCATGTGTATAAATGAAACAGTGCTGATTTAAAGACACTTTATTATGGCTGGTGTTCCACTAGATAGTGGATTGGGGAGCTGATCTCCCTTTATAGACGGGTTGTTGCTTCTTCCATGACCCTCTTTGGTACACAGAGCTGCCTCTGAGGCAGAATACAATTAAAAAGAGGGACGTTTATAGAGTCTAAAATAATCTAACAGACATCTAGAGCCCTCCTGAACCTGGGATCTCATTCTTAACCTTCATCAGCATTTAGTGATGCATTATGAGAATAGAAAGGGGGACTATTGTGTGTGTGTGTGTGTGTGTGTGTGTGTGTGTGTGTGTGTGTGTGTGTGTGTGTGTGTGTGTGTGTGTGTGTGTGTGTGTGTCAGATGTGTGTCAGATGGATAGAGGAGAGCACATGTCAGAGACCTCCTTCCGTTTGATGTCTCAGTCATATGGCTGATCGACACACTCCACAGAGGCCTTATCCTCCAGTGACCTCTCACCTCTGACCTCAGTGTTGTACGAGGGTAGAGTCTCTGGCCATCACACAATGTATAGCTAATTAACCCCTGAACTGAGATCAATTAACCCCGTAACATCGCCTTAATAGATAGCCAAACAAGCTGTATTAGCAGATACAGATAATCCCAAAGTTCACGAAGGTCAAAGGGTAAACTAGCATTAGAGATCCAGAGGAGAACCGGAAGCTGAGGAAAATCTATCATCTATCGGATTTTTTAAAAGGTAGACGGATAGACAGACAGACAGACAGACAGACAGACTGAACCGGACCGACTGAACCAGACAGACAGACAGAACTTTATCTTTCTATCTAATGAAGTGGAAATAGAGCTGAGCAGTGAGCAGCAGCAGTACATGCTGAAGTGGCCAGATATCCAGTAGTCCGGCCCATTAGCCTGCTCCTAATGAACTGTGTTATAGGAAATGTTTTTATTAATCACACAGCGCCGGGGTGACGCATGTGTGCTCTCCAGGCTCACTGTGTACATCAATAAGCTTAAACAAGGCTGTAGATTGACTAGACACCCTGCGGGAAACTCCATCAGGGCCAAACAAGCTGCTCACAGCGTTCATGTGTCGATCAGAATGAAAAGGGATCAATTCAGCTTTGGTACAAAATATGTGGCACTGGCATCACAAAGTCAGAACCGGCCCAAACCAAAAAGGAAAGTTCCTGTCCTTCAGATGTCAACGAGGAAAACGTTATGTATGCCCCATGTGTGTTGTCATTGGTTAACACTGAAATGTGACTGTGACATAGTCATGATCACCACCTGTTGCACACAGCAGGTGAACCACACTGGTCAGGGACAGTCTGTTAGTCTACAAAAGATGCTAGAAAAGTTGATTCCAATAATTTGCATCAATAGCTTAATTCCCTAAATGGATTAAATGGGTTTCCAAACAACAAACATCATTATCATACATAATGACATGCTTGGTTCCACTGATATAATGTGTGCAAAAGTGCAAACCAGTCAATTACTTTAGTAGAACCACAGTGGATTTGACTCTATTCTGCTTGACTGCTGCTGAGAAATAGTGTGAGGGGATGAGAGAGATAGTTGGGGGTACACGCATGAGGGAGAGCAAGAGAGAGGGGGAGAGCGAGAGAGAGGGGGAGAGAGAGAGAGAGAGAGAGAGAGAGAGAGAGAGAGAGAGAGAGAGAGAGAGAGAGAGAGAGAGAGAGAGAGTTTAAACGTCAATGCAAGTATATGATTCCTTGCTACACGCGCTGACATGAGCAACGCCAAGAATTCCATTCATCAACTAGGCTTCATCCCGGTGGATATACACTGATACAGCCGACCAGATATGATCTACTTCATTCTCACTCACACTGTTGCAGGTTGAGCAGGAATTTCATACACTATTTTTCGTGGATGGTAATGCGGTACATTCTCATGAACCCATCTATGGATTTCCAATGTTCTAGCGATTGGACTCAAACCCGGGAAAGGTAAAGGGACAGGCGGGTGTTGAAGGTGCCCAGGTGTAGCAGTTGAGCCTGCGTTGGACATGGGACGGTATCTTAGCTTTTGGGGATACAGTGCCGAAGGAATAGCGTCTTCCTGAAGGAAAGCTGACTTCGGGCTGAAGCGGGAAGCTGAGACACGGGGGGCGCCAGAAAAATGCATTCCAACCACGGCTTTATCTTGCTTCTCCTAAACGGAACAGCGTGCTTGGTAAGCAAGAAGGGGCGACAGTGCCCAGCAGTGTAAAAAAGTTACACCAGTCATATGTGTGTCTGTCTCCATAGCATTCACCCCCGTCGTTACTAGGCTATCTCTTCATTCAGACATGTGCCACTCATTTGTTTGGCGAAAAGTGAAGGGAAATAACCGTGCATACTGTGTCGCACGAGCTACCAGACCCGACAAGGTTCCTTCTCCCAGGGCAGAGACCCTCGTGAGTGAGTATGCTGTGAGCGGTTGCCATGGATAGCATGCTGCGCCACGGACGACGGTCCCTTGCATTAAGTGTGCCTCGAATCTCCATATTGGAGTTCCACGGTTGAAGCGTATTCTATCCATTGCTGAAGTTATGTGTTGATGAACAACGAAAGGAGACTCTCCTTGACCGATCATTACTATATGTTATTTTGAAACAATTGAAAGATAACTTCATAACTGTACAAAGGTGAGAAGAATAGGCTACCTGGCATGAGACACAGCGCAACGTGTCCCCCATACAGGTGCTCATGTCTGGTCAATGTTTTAATGTTTCATTGTGCAACATTGAGTAAAAAAAAAAGAATTTAGATTTTTATATTGACCACTATCTGATTATTATAGGCCTATATCATAGCCTCTTTCGCAGGCTACACAATTCGATGTTCGTGCACTATAGCCTATGGCATTTCAGGTACCACACTGTTAAACCTGATGTACTCAATCAAAATGATGTTGTGATTAATGATCTTCAATAACCACAGGAGTCCTGGTAAATTACACGTTTTTAATGAGATAAACATGACTAACATCAACATGAAACTAAGTGCCTTATTGGGCATGTTTATTGACCATGTTGTGTGCACTATTTTAGCCTAAACTTTAATTCTCTAAACAACATTACGTCATCATGCTTTACATTTAGATCTATACGTAGAGCAAATTATAGCGTCAAGAACAAAAACGGAATGAGGTAGGCTAAATTCAAGTGTTGTCGGAAGGTTGCTTCTTTGATGTGTTGTGTTCTGTTCTGTTGTGACACCTTTGTGTCAGAGCCGCCGACCTTGTGGCTTTGTAAAGGCACGCACACTGTAAATAACCTTGGGCGCTTCTAACTGAACAAAGACTGTAGCGTACATGTGAATTGTAGACTATAATAAAGTATTCAAAGAGTTATTACCCACTGGGCACTAATGGTTGAGTTGACAACTAATGTAAATTCAACGTGAAATCAACAACAATTTAGGTTAAAAGTTTGGTGAAAAAAGACGAAATCCCCTTATGTTGAATACTTTTTTCAAACCCAATCAGTTTTCCACGTTTCAATGTCATCACATTGATTTATTTCATTGAAATGGCTTGGAAACAAGATGATTAAACCAGTTTTTGCCCAGTGGGTAGTTGCCTAATTAAAGATGCACTCCAGGATCTTAAGCACAGCAAAATCATAAAAAAATAGTAAGAATTTGATTTTTAACATATAAGAATTGCAAAAAATTAAAAATTATAATTGCAGGATGTAACCACAGAGTTTCTAAACCCAGAGGTGCAACATCACAAGTTCAAGCAGATCAGGCTGGGGGTTTGGGGTTTGAGAAGTCAATGAGACAAGTTACATTATTTTCCTTAGTTGTTAATTTTCTTGAAGTCTAAAGGCACAACCTAAATTCGAGCCAACGTCTTAAGTAGTTGAACGTTATTACTCCAACCTCGTGAAAGTGACAAACTGACACGTTTTAATTTTAGTCAAAAACAGCTTTACATTGAAGGAGTGCCTTTGATTTGACTGCCAGCATATGGCCATACCCATTAGGCCCAGTGACTTGATTCAGCAAATGAGCTTAACTAGCCAACATCACCATGACATCGCCTATACGTGTGATTAGGGATTTCTATCGGAGAAGCAGTTTCTGCCTATCTTCATACTGTACTGTCTTTGATGTAACATATTATACGAAATGGATGACTTGGTACACAATTTGATGACATAGTACACAAAAAACGGGGACAACTTTTGGCTCTTGAGCACCACTTTCAAAACTACTGGCTGAAATTATACAAACGTTTGAGAGTGCATCTTAAAGTAGGTAACCTATTTTAAATAAAGTCATAGGCCACTGTTTAGCCTACGTGAAATAAAAATGAGGTTATGGATAATTCAAAATAACTCAGAATAATAACATTGACCAGTCAGGTGTCATCATTAGGCCAAATGTACCACCGTCTTAAAACTATTTTTCTTCATTGATTGAACATTTGCAGGTCTTACAAAGGATTTAGGTTGTATGACATTGGCCCTATTACTTGACAAATTGAATAAATGTTCCCCTTCCATTTCCTCTAATCTAAGAGAGAGATTTTTGAAGTCGGAGAGCATGTTTACACTTCAAGGTGTATGTTCACACATGCTTGCCACATACTCTCAAACGCAGCAGGATTGCGCTTTCTATCAATATTCTACCATGTTGCTTATCTAAAAACCATGGCGCACTACTCTCTCAGCAGGGAATCGTGGGTAATTCATTAGCAGAATGACATTGATAAATTATAGAGCAATTAATAAATTATCCAATTTATTACACAATAGAGCTGGGATTAATAATCATAGACCATGCATTTATATTCAAATTCTGCTGATTTCCTATTGTACCGCCCACTCAATATTAGTGTGTAGCTTTACTCTCTAGGGTGTATAAGCCCACTCTGTCTGGATGGAAATAAGGTTATTAAAACACTATCAACACGAAGAAAGCAACAATAATGTGATGGATTTAGCGTCTCAAATGTTAATTAATATGCCATGCATTGGTTGAGATGAATAATATAAACAGTCTCAGTCAGAGTGCTTTGTAATTGACTGCTATGCTAAGAAATTATAGTACGTTTTTGGCGAGGGTTTAGCAATTTTTCATTCTATGACATGCAGCTCAGAGATTGGATTCATTTGTTTTTAATGGACTAAATGGCTTGAGCATTCAGTGTCATACAGTCAAGAGCCTATTACAACTAATTTGTTTGTTAAATGTTTATATTAGGGCTATTAATCCATCACTAGTCTTATAGCAATATCATTAGGTCCTTACAGTTAGACAGACAATGTCAGGGGTTATTGTGGTGAGAAATAAAATCATACTTTCTACTTTCTACAGGTTCACACACACACACACAAACACAAACACACACACAAAACACACACACACACACACACACACACACACACACATACACACACACACACACACACACACACACACACACACACACACACACACACACACAGAGAGATCGAGAGAGAGAAAGAGAAAGACAGAGAGAGAGAGACAGGTGAGGGGAGTCTGGCTCCTAGCATATCCACTGTGTACTGTGTGCCCATGGTCATAATGACCGGGGTTACAAAAGGGCTGAATAAGGAAGAGAGTGCAGAAAGGGAGAGTTAGCAGTCAACTACAGGGTGAGGGACAGCCTAATGTAAATAGGATAGAAAAAGACAAGGAGAGAAATGTGTAGAACAGTATACAACGAGAACAGAGAGGATGGAGAGAGACAGAATGAAATGAAAGAGGTGGGGGAGAGACATATGGAGGGAAGGAGAGAGGGATTGGAATGGATAGAGCGTAGAATAGATGGAGGAGTAACAGTAGTAATAATAATAATAATACATTTTATTTGTCGGACGCCTTTCAGGACACTCAAGGACATCTTCCATTAACAGTAGGTCTACATAAAATCAAGTGCAGGACATAAAATCATAAAATCAAGTGTAACAATCAAAGTGCAATTTAAAATCAAAGGACTAGACGAAACAGGACAAATAAAAAGAGGGAGGGAGGGGTTGGGTAGAGGATACAGTCCCAGTTTAGGGTAAGGGTTTAGGGGGTAGGGTTGGGAATAGGGAAAGGGAAGGGTAAGGGTTAGGGTTTGGGGGATACTGAGAAGACACAGAAGGGAGAGGTAGGACAGAGTCAATCATAGACCACAGGCTACAGGTTATAGGCTTCCTATGAAGAGGTGTGTTTTGAGGAGGTTTTTGAATGAGATGACTGTGGCTGCATGTTGCATGTGTGGGCGGAGAGCATTCCAGAGCCTGGGTGCCGAGCAGCTGAAGGCCCGGGCACCCATGGTGGAGAGGCAGAATGAGGGGTTGACAAGGAGACCAGCAGAGCAGGAGCGGAGGGAATGGGAGGGGGCATAGACTGGGAAAAGGTCAGAGAGGTAGGTGGATGCCAGGAGGTAGGTGAAGAGGAGTGTCTTACATTTTAGTCATTTAGCAGACACTCTTATCCAGAGTGCATACATTATTATTTATTTTTTCATACTGGCCCCCCAAGGGAATCGAACCCACAACCCTGGCGTTGCAAACGCCATGCTCTACCAACTGAGCTACATCCCTGCCGGCCATTCCCTCCCCTACCCTGGACGACGCTGGGCCAATTGTGCGCCGCCCCATGGGTCTCCCGGTCGCGGCCGGCTACGACAGAGCCAGGATCTCTAGTGGCACAGCTAGCACTGCGATGCAGTGCCTTAGACCACTGCGCCACTCGGGAGGCTTAAAGTTAGTACAGGATTGCAAAGGGAGACAGTGTAGATTGATGAGGAATAGTATGATGTGTTCAGTTGATCTGCTGCAGGTGAGGATTCTGGCAGCATAGTTCTGGACCAGCTGGAATCTGTTGGTGAGTTTGGTGGGGATACCAGTGAGGACAGTGAAGGCATGGATGAGGGTTTCGGTGCAATATAATCAAATCAAATCAAATTGTATTGGCCACATGCGCCGAATACAACAGGTGCAGACATTACAGTGAAATGCTTACTTACAGCCCTTAACCAACAGTGCATTTATTTTTAATAAAAAAGTAGAATAAAACAACAAAAAAGTGTTGAGAAAAAAAGAGCAGAAGTAAAATAAAATAACAGTAGGGAGGCGCTATATACAGGGGGGTACCGGTGCAGAGTCAATGTGCGGGGGCACCGGCTAGTTGAGTAGTTGAAGTAATATGTACATGTGGGTAGAGTTAAAGTGAGTAATTAACAGAGTAGCAGCAGCGTAAAAAGAGTCTTATGGCTTGGGGGTAGAAGCTGTTGAGAAGTCTTTTGGACCTAGACTTGGCACTCCGGTACCACTTGCCGTGCGGTAGCAGAGAGAACAGTCTATGACTAGGGTGGCTGGAGTCTTTGACAATTTTGAGGGCCTTCCTCTGACACCGCCTAGTATAGAGGTCCTGGATGGCAGGAAGCTTGGCCCCAGTGATGTACTGGCCGTACGCACTACCCTCTGTAGTGCCTTGCGGTCGGAGGCCAAGCAGTTGCCATACCAGGCGGTGATGCAACCAGTCAGGATGCTCTCGATGGTGCAGCTGTAGAATTTTTTGAGGATCTGAGGATCCATGCCAAATCTTTTCAGTCTCCTGAGGGGGAATAGGCTTTGTCGTGCCCTCTTCATGACTGTCTTGGTGTGTTTGGACCATAATAGTTTGTTGGTGATGTGGACACCAAGGAACTTGAAGCTCTCAACCTGTTTCACTACAGCCCCGTCGATGAGAATGGGGGCGTGCTCAGTCCTCTTTTTTTCCCTGTAGTCCAAAATCATCTCCTTTGTCTTGGTCACGTTGAGGGAGAGGTTGTTATCCTGGCACCACACGGCCAGGTCTCTGACCTCCTCCCTATAGGCTGTCTCATCGTTGTCAGTGATCAGGCCTACCACTGTTGTGTCGTCGGCAAACTTAATGATGGTGTTGGAGTCGTGCCTGGCCATGCAGTCATGTGTGAACAGGGAGTACAGGAGGGGACTGAGCACGCACCCCTGAGGGGCCCCCGTGTTGAGGATCAGTGTGGCAGATGTGTTGTTACCTATCCTTACCACCTGGGGGCGGCCCGTCAGGAAGTCCAGGATCCAGTTGCAGAGGGAGGTGTTTAGTCCCAGGATCCTTAGCTTAGTGATGAGCTTTGAGGGCACTATGGTGTTGAATGCTGAGCTGTAGTCAATGAATAGCATTCTCACGTAGATGTTCCTCTTGTCCAGGTGGGAAAGGGCAGTGTGGAGTGCAATAGAGATTGCATCATCTGTGGATCTGTTTAGGAGCAATATGCAAATTGGAGTGGGTTTAGGGTTTCTGGGATAATGGTGTTGATGGGACCCATGACCAGCCTTTCAAAGCACTTCATGGCTACAGACGTCAGTGCTACGGGTCGGTAGTCATTTAGGCAGGTTATCTTAGAGTCCTTGGGCACGGGGACAATGGTGGTCTGCTTGAAACATGTTGGTATTACAGACTCAGTCAGGGACATGTTGAAAATGTCAGTGAAGACACTTGCCAGTTGGTCAGCACATGCTCAGAGTACACGTCCTGGTAATCCGTCTGGCCCTGCGGCCTTGTGAATGTTGACCTGCTTAAAAGTCTTACTCACATCGGCTACAGAGAGCGTGATCACATAGTCATCCGGAACAGCTGGTGCTCTCATGCATGCTTCAGTGTTGCTTGCCTCGAAGCGAGCATAGAAGTGGTTTAGCTTGTCTGGAAGTCTTGTGTCACTGGGCAGCTCGCGGCTGTGCTACCCTTTGTAGTCTGTAATAGTTTTCAAGCCCTGCCACATCCGACGAGCGTCAGAGCCGGTGTAGTACGATTCAATCTTAATCCTGTATTGACTCTTTGCCTGTTTGATGGTTCGTCGGAGGGCATAGCGGGATTTCTTATAAGCGTCCGGGTTAGAGTCCCGCTCCTTGAAAGCGGCAGCTCTACCCTTTAGCTCATTGCGGATGTTTCCTGTAATCCACGGCTTCTGGTTTGGGTATGTACGTACGGTCACTGTGGGGACGACATCATCAATACACTTATTGATGAAGCCAGTGACTGATGTCGTGTACTCCTCAATGCTATCTGAAGAATCCCGGAACATGTTCCAGTCTGTGCTAGCAAAACAGTTCTGTAGCTTAGCATCTGCGTCATCTGACCACTTTTCTATAACCGAGTCACTGGTGCTTCCTGCTTTAGTTTTTGCTTATAAGCAGGAATCAGGAGGATAGAGTTATGGTCAGATTTGCCAAATGGAGGGCGAAGGAGAGCTTTGTATGCGTCTCTGTGTGTGGAGTAAAGGTGGTCTAGAGTTTTTTTCCTCTGGTTGCACATTTAACATGCTGGTAGAAATTAGGTAGAACGGATTTAAGTTTCCCTGCATTAAAGTCCCCGGCCACTAGGAGCGCTGCCTCTGGATGAGCGTTTTCCTGTTGACTTATGGCCTTATACAGCTCATTCAGTGCAATCTTAATGCCAGCATTGGTTTGTGGTGGTAAATAGATAGCTATGAAAAATATAGATTAAAACTCTCTTGGTAAATAGTGTGGTCTACAGCTTATCATAAGATACTCAGGCGAGCAAAACCTTGAGACAGCCTTAGTATTTGATTTTGTGCACCAGCTGTTGTTTACAAATATACACAGACCGCCACCCCTTGTCTTACCCACGTCAGCCGTTCCATCCTGCCGATGTAGCGTATAGCCCGCTAGCTGTATGTTATCCATGTCGTCGTTCAGCCACGACTCGGTGAAACATAAGATATTACAGTTTTTAATGTCCCGTTGGTAGGATAACCGTAATCTTAGGTCATCCAATTTATTCTCCAATGATTGAAGATTGGCTAATAGGATTGATGGGAGCGGCAGTTTACTCGCTCGCCGTCGGATCCTTACAAGGCACCCCGACCTACGTCCACGATATCTCTGTCTCTTCCTCATGCGAATGACAGGGATTTGGGCCTTGTCGGGTGTCTGTAGGATATCCTTCGCGGCCGCCTCGTTGAAGAAAAAATCTTCGTCCAATACGAGGTGAGTAATCGCTGTCCTGATATCCAGAAGCTCTTTTTGGTTATTAGAGACGATGGCAGAAACATTATGTACAAAATAAATTACAAATAACGCGGAAAAACACACATAATAGTACAATTGGTTAGAGGGCTGTAAAACGGCAGCCATCTTCTCCGGCGCCATCATTCTACAATGTCAGTGATAAGAAGTGAACTGTACTGGTAGAGCTAAGACAATACTGTACAGTGAGGGAAAAAAGTATTTGATCCCCTGCTGATCTTGTACGTTTGCCCACTGACAAAGACATGATCAGTCTATAATTTTAATGGTTTATTTATTTGAACAGTGAGAGACAGAATAACAACAAAAAAATCCAGAAAAACACATGTCAAAAATGTTATAAATTGATTTGCATTTTTATGAGGGAAATAAGTATTTGACCCCTCTGCAAAACATGACTTAGTACTTGGTGGCAAAACCCTTGTTGGCAATCACAGAGGTCAGACGTTTCTTGTAGTTGGCCACCAGGTTTGCACACATCTCAGGAGGGATTTTGTCCCACTCCTCTTTGCAGATCTTCTCCAAGTCATTAAGGTTTCGAGGCTGACGTTTGGCAACTCGAACCTTCAGCTCCCTCCACAGATTTTCTATGGGATTAAGGTCTGGAGACTGGCTAGGCCACTCCAGGACCTTAATGTGCTCCTTCTTGAGCCACTCCTTTGTTGCCTTGGCCGTGTGTTTTGGGTCATTGTCATGCTGGAATACCCATCCACGACCCATTTTCAATGCCCTGGCTGAGGGAAGGAGGTTCTCACCCAAGATTTGACGGTACATGGCCCCGTCCATCGTCCCTTTGTAGCGGTGAAGTTGTCCTGTCCCCTTAGCAGAAAAACACCCCCAAAGCATAATGTTTCCACCTCCATGTTTGACGGTGGGGATGGTGTTCTTGGGGTCATAGGCATCATTCCTCCTCCTCCAAACACGGCGAGTTGAGTTGATGCCAAAGAGCTCCATTTTGGTCTCATCTGACCACAACACTTTCACCCAGTTCTCCTCTGAATCATTCAGATGTTCATTGGCAAACTTCAGACGGGCCTGTATATGTGCTTTCTTGAGCAGGGGGACCTTGCGGGCGCTGCAGGATTTCAGTCCTTCACGGTGTAGTGTGTTACCAATTGTTTTCTTGGTGACTATGGTCCCAGCTGCCTTGAGATCATTGACAAGATCCTCCTGTGTAGTTCTGGGCTGATTCCTCACCGTTCTCATGATCATTGCAACTCCACGAGGTGAGACCTTGCATGGAGCCCCAGGCCAAGGGTGATTGACAGGTCTTTTGTGTTTCTTCCATTTGCGAATAATCGCACCAACTGTTGTCACCTTCTCACCAAGCTGCTTGGCGATGGTCTTGTAGCCCATTCCAGCCTTGTGTAGGTCTACAATCTTGTCCCTGACATCCTTGGAGAGCTCTTTGGTCTTGGCCATGGTGGAGAGTTTGGAATCTGATTGATTGATTGCTTCTGTGGACAGGTGTCTTTTATACAGGTAACAAAATGAGATTAGGAACACTCCCTTTAAGAGTATGCTCCTAATCTCAGCTCGTTATCTGTATAAAAGACACCTGGGAGCCAGAAATCTTTCTGATTGAGAGGAGGTCAAATACTTATTTCCCTCATTAAAATGCAAATCAATTTATAAAAAAATTTACATGCGTTTTTCTGGATTATTTTGTTGTTATTCTGTCTCTCACTGTTCAAATATACCTACCATTAAAATTATAGACTGATCATTTCTTTGTCAGTGGGCAAACGTACAAAATCAGCAGGGGATCAAATACTTTTTTCCCTCACTGTAAATAGGCCTGTTTAATTTTGTCTGGCTTGCCGTTCCAAATAAAATGGAATATTTTTTTCTCATATAATCTAAAAAACTGTTCGCTAGGTGTAGGCAAGACCATAAGCAAATAGGTAAACTGGGATAATACTAAAGAGTTAATCAGGGTGATTTTTCCACAAATTGACAGGTATTTACCTTTCCATGGTAGCAAGATCTTATCGATTTTTGCAAACTTTCAATAAAAATTTATTGGAGTGAGATCATTTATTTCATTTGGGATATGTATTCAGAGTATATCCACATCACCATCAGACCATTGTATTGGTAAACTACATGGTAATGTAGTGTACAATTTGCTTCAGTTAGAGGAGATGGAGGCGACTGAAACAAAAACATATGCTTAAAGTACTTTGTTTCCTCCTTCAAAATATTATTTGGTGAATCATGGGTGACTCCGTCATTTGTAACCAGTTTCAATAAATTATTTTTGGTAGCATTCCTATGTTGAAGATAAAAAAAAATATTTGGTGCATTTTTCCCCATATTCCATCCAGTTTTCTTTATTTTTTATAATACATTACACTTGATCTTTCTTGAATAAGATTCTCCATTTCTTTTAGTTTTTCCTCTAATTTATTCTGAGCCTCTATGTTACAGTTTTTATTGCTATCTATCTGTTCTGTTAAACCTTCTATTTCCTTTGTTAGTGTGGACTCCTGACCTAAATTGCTTTTGTTTTCGAGATTAGCACTGAATTGCATGGCCTCTAAAGGCACATTTAAAGGTGTCCCATACAAAAAGGGGATTTGCTGTACCTATGTTATGTCGGAAAAAAATCAGTTATAAATTCCTCTGTCCTGGTTAAAAACAAGTTATCATCCAATAGGCTTTGATTACATTTCCAATATCCTTGCCCACGTGGAAATTCAGTAAGAGTAATGTACAGTGGGGAGAACAAGTATTTGATACACTGCCGATTTTGCAGGTTTTCCTACTTACAAAGCATGTAGAGGTCTGTAATTTTTATCCTAGGTACACTTCAACTGTGAGAGACGGAATCTAAAACAAAAATCCAGAAAATCACATTGTATGATTTTTAAGTAATTAATTTGCATTTTATTGCATGACATAAGTATTTGATCACCTACCAACCAGTAAGAATTCCGGCTCTCACAGACCTGTTAGTTTTTCTTTAAGAAGCCCTCCTGTTCTCCACTCATTACCTGTATTAACTGCACCTGTTTGAACTCGTTACCTGTATAAAAGACACCTGTCCACACACTCAATCAAACAGACTCCAACCTCTCCACAATGGCCAAGACCAGAGAGCTGTGTAAGGACATCAGGGATAAAATTGTAGACCTGCACAAGGCTGGGATGGGCTACAGGACAATAGGTAAGCAGCTTGGTGAGAAGGCAACAACTGTTGGCGCAATTATTAGAAAATGGAAGAAGTTCAAGATGACGGTCAATCACCCTTGGTCTGGGGCTCCATGCAAGATCTCACCTCGTGGGGCATCAATGATCATGAGGAAGGTGAGGGATCAGCCCAGAACTACACGGCAGGACCTGGTCAATGACCTGAAGAGAGCTGGGACCACAGTCTCAAAGAAAAGTATTAGTAACACACTACGCCGTCAAGGATTAAAATCCTGCAGCGCACGCAAGGTCCCTCTGCTCAAGCCAGCGCATGTCCAGGCCCATCTGAAGTTTGCCAATGACCATCTGGATGATCCAGAGGAGGAATGGGAGAAGGTCATGTGGTCTGATGAGACAAAAATATAGCTTTTTGGTCTAAACTCCACTCGCCGTGTTTGGAGGAAGAAGAAGGATGAGTACAACCCTAAGAACACCATCCCAACCGTGAAGCATGGAGGTGGAAACATCATTCTTTGGGGATGCTTTTCTGCAAAGGGGACAGGACGACTGCACCGTATTGAGGGGAGGATGGATGGGGCCATGTATCGCGAGATCTTGGCCAACAACCTCCTTCCCTCAGTAAGAGCATTGAAGATGGGGTCGTGGCTGGGTCTTCCAGCATGACAACGACCGAAACACACAGCCAGGGCAACTAAGGAGTGGCTCCGTAAGAAGCATCTCAAGGTCCTGGAGTGGCCTAGCCAGTCTCCAGACCTGAACCCAATAGAAAATCTTTGGAGGGAGCTGAAAGTCCGTATTGCCCAGCGACAGCCCCGAAACCTGAAGGATCTAGAGAAGGCCTGTATGGAGGAGTGGGCCAAAATCCCTGCTGCAGTGTGTGCAAACCTGGTCAAGACCTACAGGAAACGTATGATCTCTGTAATTGCAAACAAAGGTTTCTGTACCAAATATTAAGTTCTGCTTTTCTGATCAAATACTTATGTCAAGCAATAAAATGCAAATTAATTACATAAAAATCATACAATGTGATTTTCTGGATTTTTGTTTTAGATTCCGTCTCTCACAGTTGAAGTGTACCTATGATAAAAATTACAGACCTCTACATGGTTTGTAAGTAGGAAAACCTGCAAAATCGGCAGTGTATCAAATACTTGTTCTCCCCACTGTATATGCCAATTATATGATGGTCCGACCGCATTCTGTCCCCTATCAACACTTTTTTAACTTGTGGTGCCAACGAAAATGACATAAGAAAGAAGTCAAGACGACTAGCTTGATTGAGTCTCCGCCATGTACAGTGGGGAAAAAAAGTATTTAGTCAGCCACCAATTGTGCAAGTTCTCCCACTTAAAAAGATAAGAGAGGCCTGTAATTTTCACCATAATTTGCAAATAAATTCATTAAAAATCCTACAATGTGATTTTCTGGATTTTTTTCTCTCATTTTGTCTGTCATAGTTGACGTGTACCTATGATGAAAATTACAGGCCTCTCTCATCTTTTTAAGTGGGAGAACTTGCACAATTGGTGGCTGACTAAATACTTTTTTCCCCCACTGTATATCTCACTAGATCAGGATATTTAAGCCTCCATATATCTACTAGTTCTAATGTATGCATGACTTTCACGATTTCCTTAAGAGCATGAGGGTGATTGTTTGTAGTGTGATTTCCTTTACAGTCCATTGAGCTATTTAAAACGGTATTATAATCTCCCACCATAATAATAGAGTCTTGAATTGCTTGCAGAGTTGATAATTTATTATATATATTGTCAAAGAAGTGTGGATCATCACTATTTGGTCCGTAAAGGTTAATGAGCCATATCTGTTTATGGTCCAATAACATATTTAAAATAATCCATCTACCTTGCGTATCTGTTTGGACAATTTGCACATTCCTTTTACCACGCAACTTCATCTAGAATTGTTGAATGAGTTTCCTGTAAACAATATATATTATATTCCTTCTCTTGGAGCCATGTAAATATTGTTCTTCTTTTGTTATTATCTGCTAAGCCATTACAATTATAACTGGCTATACTTATTTCACCACATACCACAATGGGATACAAGTTTCAAATCTATTTATCATTATATATGTTTGTAAATTTACCAATAAAAAATACCATAGCGATTGACTGTCCATATAGCTGTACCATGATATTTGCATTGCTACTAAGTAACCCTCCAATTGTTCTCCACTAATTCCCCCGCTAAAGCCCCTCCCCATCCCAAGTTGGGCCGTCATCCCAGTGTTCAGCATACCACCCCCGTCCCCCCGAATCCCTAGGCCCCTGAGAGGCCAGGACCCATCCATTGAAAACAGCACACAGTGCCACCCACAAAACAGAAGCAGGTCATCCGCCAAAAGCATTTCCAATGCTCTCACCTCAATATATATATATATATATATATATAGCCATTTAAAAATATATATCCATTAAAATATCTTGCATATCTTATTTTCCATCATTTTTTATTAATATGCGTAAAATGTCTGCAGTTCATGCGTAGGATTTTAACCTATAACCTGGATTGCCATTGTATTACATTACATTTTTGTCAAGCAATTATTATTTTAGCAAACAATTATTGTGGTTCATCCTATATTCTCCCTAGCATCCTTACCCCCTTGCAACAGATGTGGGATAAACATACACGCACATACTCTAACACACTCAACCCCTTTCCTCCACAATCAATCATAAGATCAGATGCTCAATGGCTGTTACATCTCAGTCTCCCGAGTGGCGCAGTGGTCTAAGGCACTGCATCGCAGTGCTAGCTGTGCCACTAGAGATCCTGGTTCGAATCCAGGCTCTGCTGTAGCCGGCCGCAACCGGGAGACCAATGGTGCGGCGCACAATTCGTCCAGGGTAGGGGAGGGAATGGCCGGCAGGGAGGTAGCTCAGTTGGTAGAGCATGGCGTTTGCAACGCCAGGGTTGTGGGTTCAATTCCCACGGGGGGCCAGTATGAAAATAAAAAAAGAATAATGTATGCACTAACTGTAAGTCGCTCTGGATAAGAGCGTCTGCTAAATGACGTAAAATGTAAAAGAAAATGTAAATCTCAGAGCCCAACTCAAGAAAGGACCTGATTTAAGAATGCATAAACAGTTACAGCTGTTTGAGAAAGCATGCAAGATTGAGCAAAAATTGACAACAATGTGAGATTTGATTAATCTATTTAATCTATGTCAAGTCCTAGGTGATGGAGATCAGCTCCACCCTCTTTACCTGAGACACAAACACTCTGGTACCCCGTATTGCCATATCTCTGTCTCCTACTTTCTTTATTGATTGTTTTGTTTAACCTTTATCTATCCAGGTTTCATTGAGGTCAAAACTCTTTTACAAGACGGACCAGGTCCAAGACAAGAGCAGGCAGGCAGGGTCATGGTGTAACAAGAGGTTACAGACATTAAAACACCTCCCTGTTGACTCAATGGACTCTTACTGTACTTCAATAATTCCTCCAACAGTCTAGAGGTAGACAGACACACTACGGTGAATGAGAGGAGCTTTAGAGAAGAGGCAGAGAAAAGGGTCAGTGGTGTTATTATGGACAGGCTGTTACTTCCTGCTCGGGTTATAAAACAACTTGAGTTATGCGCGGGCATGGCATGGATGACCCTAGAGGTGCGCCTTTCTCATGACCACCAAGCGAGTACCCCAGCGCTGGGCCTCAGGCCCCTCTCAGCCCCCCAGGCCCTCAGTATCCCCTGCTGCCTGCCTGACATACAGCAGCAGAGAGAGGCATGATGGGTAGAGGGAAATTGTGTTCTGTGACACATCACCAGACAGGCAGGCGTTCATAGTACTGACCCACAGAGCTGCCTGTCCACAGACAGAAAACACTTTTCTGAAGATAGCGCAATTTGTCAAATCAAATCACATTTTATTTGTCACGTGCCGAATACAACAGGTGTAGACCTTACATGAAATGCTTACTTACAAGCCTTTAACCAACAATGCAGTTTTTAGAAAATAATATTGATTAAATAAACTAAAGTTTTAAAAAAAAGTAACACAATAAAATAACAATACAGGGGGTACTGGTACCTAGTCAATGTGTGGAGGTACAGGTTAGTCGAGGTAATTGAGGTAATAATTTATGTACATGTAGGTAGAAGTAAAGTGACTATGCATAGATAATGAAAAGGCTATTTGATTAATTGTTCAGCAGTCTTATGGCTTGGGGGTAGAAGCTGTTAAGGAGCCTTTTGGACCTAGACTTGGCTCTCCGGTACCGCTTGCCGTGCGGTAGCAGAGAGAATAGTCTATGACTTGGGTGGCTGGAGTCTTTGACAATTTTTAGGGCCTTCCTCTGACACCGCCTAGTATAGAGGTCCTGGATGGCAGGAAGCTTGGCCCCAGTGATGTACTGGGCCGTATGCACTACCCTCTGTAGCGCCTTACGGTCGGATGCCTAGCAGTTGCCATACCAGGCGGTGATGCAACCGGTCAGGATGCTCTCGATGGTGCAGCTGTATAACTTTTTGAGGATCTGGGGACCCATGCCAAATCTTTTGAGGGGGAATAGGCGTTGTCATGCCCTCTTCACGACTGTCTTGGTGTGTTTGGACCATGATAGTTTGTTGGTGATGTGGACACCAAGGAACTTGAAGCTCTCGATCCACGATCAGCTCCTTTGTCTTGCTCACGTTGAGGGAGAGGTTGTTGTCCTGGCACCACACTGCCAGGTCTCTGACCTCCTCCCTATAGGCTGTCTCATCGTTGTCAGTGATCATGCCTATCATTGTTGTGTCGTCAGCAAACTTAATGATGGTGTTGGAGTCATGCTTGGCCACGCAGTCATGGGTGAACAGGGAGTACATGAAGGGACTAAGCATGCACCCTTGAGGGGCCCCTGTGTTGAGGATCAGTGTGGCAGATGTGTTGTTGCCTACCCTTACCACCTGGGGGCGGCCCGTCAGGAAGTCCAAGATCCAGTTGCAGAGGGAGGTGTTTAGTCCCAGGGTCCTTAGCTTAGTGATGAACTTTGTGGGCACTATGGTGTTGAACACTGAGCTGTAGTCAATGAACAGCATTCTCACATAGGTGTTCCTTTTGTCCAGGTGGGAAAGGGCAGTGTGGAGTGCAATTGAGATTGCGTCATCTGTGGATCTGTTGGGGCAGTATGCGAATTGGGTCTAGGGTTTCCAGTGTTCTAGGGTTTCTGGGATGATGGTGTTGATGTGAGCAATGACCAGCCTTTCAAAGCACTTCATGGCTACAGACGTGAGTGCTACGGGGCGGTAGTCATTTAGGCAGGTTACCTTGGTGTTCTTGGGCACAGGGACTATGGTGGTCTGCTTGAAACATGTAGGTATTACAGACTCTGTCAGGGAGAGGTTGAAAAAGACACTTGCCAGTTGGTCCGCGCATGCTCCGAGTACACGTCCTGGTAATCCGTCTGGCCTCGCAGTCTTGTGAATGTTGCCCTGTTTAATGTTCTTACTCACATCGGCTACTGAGAGCGTGATCACACAGTCATCCGGAACTGCTGGTGCTCTCATGCAAGCTTCAGTGTTGCTTGCCTCAAAGTGAGCATAACATTTAGCCTGTCTGTTAGGCTCGCGTCACTGGCCAGCTCTCGGCTGGGTTTCCCTTTGTAGTCCGTAATAGTTTGCAAGCCCTGCCACGTCCGACGAGCATCAGAGCCGGTGTAGTAGGATTCAATCTTAGTCCTGTATTGACTCTTTGCCTGTTTGATGGTTCATCTGAGGGCATAGCGGGATTTCTTATAAGCGTCCGGATTAGTGTCCCGCTCCTTGAAAGCGGCAGCTTTAGCCTTTAGCTCAGTGCAGAAGTTACCTGTAATCCATGGCTTCTGTTTGGGATATGTACATACGGTCAATGTGGGGACGACATCATCGATGCACTTATTGATGAAGCCTGTGACTGAGGTGGTATATTCCTCAATGCCATCGGATGAATCCCGGAACATATTCCAGTCTGTGCTAGCGAAACAGTCTTGTAGCTTAGCATCCGCGTCATCTGACCACTTCCGTATTGAGCGAGTCACTGGTACTTCCTGCTTTAGTTTTTGCTTGTAAGCAGGAATCAGGAGGATATAATTATGGTCATATTTGCCAAATTTAGGGCGAGGGAGAGCTTTGTACGCATCTTTGTGTGTGGAGTAAAGGTGGTCTAGAGTTTTTTTTTTCCTCTGGTTGCACATGTGACATGCTGGTAGAAATGAGGTAAAACGGATTTAAGTTTTCCTGCATTAAAGTCCCCGGCCACTAGGAGCGCCGCTTCTGGATGAGCATTTTCTTGTTTTCTTATGGCCTTATACAGCTTGTTGAGTGCGGTCTTTGTGCCAGCATCGGTTTGTGGTGGTAAATAGACAGCTACGAAAAATATAGATTAAAACTATTTTGGTAGAGCTTATCATGAGGTACTCTACCTCAGGAGAGCAAAAACTAGAGAATTCCTTAATATTAGAGATTGAGCACCAGCTGTTATTGACAAATAGACACAGACCACCACCGCTCGTCTTACAGGAGGTAACTGTTCTGTCTTTCCGACTGTATATTATCCATGTCGTCGTTCAGCCACGACTCGGTGAAACATAACATATTACCGTTTTTAATGTCCCATTGGTAGGATAGTCTCGAACAGAGCTCATCCAGTTTTTTCTCCAGTGATTGCACGTTGGCCAATAGGACAGATGGTAGAGGCGGCTTACCCACTCGCCTACGAATTCTCACAAGGCACCCGGATCTGCTGCCCCTGTATCTCTGTCTCCTCTTCATGTGAATGAAGCAGCAGTATATCCTTTGCGTCAGAGTCATTAAAGAAAAAAATGTCATCCAGTTCGAGGTGAGTAATCGCTGTTTTGATATCCAGAAGCTCTTTTCAGTGATAAAAGACTGTAGCAGAAACATTATGTACAAAATAAGTTACAAACAATGGTAAAAATAAAAAAAAAAAAAATAGCACAATTGGTTAGGATCCCGTAAAACGGCAGCCATCCACTCCGGCGCCATTGTGTGGCATGGATGACCCTAGAAGTGCACCTTTATCCTGCCCACCCAGCTGTGGCATTCCCCTCTGAAACACTGGGACACATAGAAAGAAAGGGCCTTGGATAAATTTATGTTGGTCTGTTGTGCTAGAGAATATGTTACAGTATGTGTCTGTCAGGAATTGTTTGAACCACACAACAATGATATACAAAGGTTGTAAAAGGCTCTGCAATGGTCAATACAGCATTTAATGCGATGCGGCCTCCGCAGAAGTCAGAGCAAACATACGTTTTGCGCTTCGGCAGAGCAGAGCTGTTGTGAAGGAAGTTGTCAAGGAAGTGAGTTTGTGTTTATACAGGACCTCCCGCCCCCACCTACTGTCAACCAATCATGTCAGTGCGGAGTTATACAGAGCCCTCCTCATTGTAACAACATTTGAGAGGTACATGGCGATGCGGTAGAGAGCTTGATTTGGCCTCTGCATGCCTCCAGAGGCTCTGCAATTGCGTCACACCCTCCATACAAAGCCTCTGACCACATTTTCAGATCAAGCATAAATTGGCTGTAAGTCAGTGTTGCATCCATAGAATTAGAAGTAATTTCACCTTTGATTATTTCAACCAGTAATAGGAAGGAAGCGTCACACAATTGTATTCCTCTGAGAATGCTAGCCACTTGAGAGCTTCCTCCTATTTGTGCTGAATAGACTTGTATTTATGTAAATAAAAAGTTATCTCAAGAACAAACAGCTTTAGAGAGCGGACAGAGGCGGAACTCCTTTTTACTGTAAATATAAGCAGGTTTATTTGAAGAGGGGACATCTGTCACCATCTGTTACTACAGAGAGACCACTAGTGATGTCCTCCTGATGATGCAGTGGGCTATGGGTCCCATGCTGACCCCACCAGGCTGTGACGGGGGCTCCTGGTGACATCATCAGGGGGTGATGGGCGGGCTGTTTGGTGCAGAGTAGGGGGGAGAAAAGACAAACAAGTATCTACTCACTCCATCAACCAGCTGACTTAGGGGCCTCCAGTGTGTGGTCCCGAGATGTTGAAGTGATCTGAAGGACTCGAGTAGTGTATGTCTCCAGGGCTAGTGCTCTGCTCTGGAAGGGTTTTCTGTTTACTGTACTAGAACAGACTGAGTTTGTACTGTAGCTTAAAGGAGATGTAAGATGTAGGTTGGAGCCATGACAATGTCAATGGCGATGTCCACACACTGTTGATGTTTGTGTTGGTACTATAACCAGACACAAAAGCCAGATAGTTAATACTCCCAGATTGATCTCTGTCCACTGATATGACCTCGAATGAAAGTTAAGCCCAGTATTACACAGTGCATCACCACAGAGAGAGAGAGAGTTAGAGATGGAGAGAGAGGGAGAGAGCGAGGGGGAGGGAGAGGGAGAGAGCGAGGGAGAGGGAGAGGGAGAGAGAGAGTCCAGTCCCCTCTCAGGTCCTCTCAGACAGGTGGGCATATACAGTAGCAGAACTCTGCTTTAATCAGTTCTATCCCATCAACCCCTGCTCTCTCTCTCCTCCTGCTATCCTGCTCCAGCACCGCTCTCCACTCAGCCGCCTTGTCGATATCTTATAATGTAAAAATTCGATAGCCAATTCAGAGCAAGGTCTCTCCCTCAGCATACTAAATTCAGCTGCAGGTCCAGTGGGATGGTAGAACTGAACTTGTCCAAAATGAGTAAGGAGCTCAAAAAAGAGAGAAAGAGGCTGAACGTAGTGAATTCATCCACCCAGCGCAGAGCTAAGCTCCGGTGACCCCCTTGAAGCCGACGTAAATTATTAATTAAGAGTCAAACGCCTTGTTTCTTGTGAAATTACCTTTCCCTCCCCCGGCCCTCCCCTCCACGCTAGCCATTGGAATAATTAGTTATAAGGGCACAGACGCTCTCTGATTTTAATCATGTAACAGAAGGAGAATATTCCTACAGTGAGCACATTAGGTCTGGAGTTTGGTGGGAGGGAAAAAAAACCACAAAGCATCGGTGAACACTTTGGAAATCTGAGCAGGCGCTCGAGCCTTTAATTAAAAATGTATGTCATATTGGAGATGAAGATTTCAACTCAACAGCCAGAGGAAAATGGAGAGCTTATTGAAGCCATCTGCTGCCCAGGAGAAGGATGTGCTTTAATAAGCACCTGCTTTGTGGCTCTATATGACCAAATACCATATACAACGTCTCTGTAGATGTGGATATTGATGAGAAGACACATCTGAATAGGTGAAACTCTCAAAAAATCTATTTTCAGTAGCAGTATTTCTCTAGTTGACACTATGGCCTCTCATCACCACCTGAGCACTGTGACAGAACAGAACAGTTAGTTCAGAGATTTGAGCTGACTTTCTCCCTAATCTCTGTTCTGTATTTTAGCAACTGTGTGCCGGTGACGCCAGGGGAAAGGGAGGGTAAAATGGTGTACCTGTCACTTTAACAGTCTGAATATTTCCTGTGGAGCTGGCGGCTCTTGTTGATCATTTCCTCCCTCTCATCCTCTCCCGTTCCTCTACCCCCTGCCGCGAGGAAGGCCCCAGGCCTGTACTCACTAACGCTTAATGCGTCACAATTACCACAGCGATGGAGCCTGCAGACCTCCCACATTCCCTCCAACCATTTCACTGACTCACACAGCTGCACACATGACAGACAGACAACAAAATCACCCCCCGCCAACAACCCTAGACTCTGACCTGATTGCACCTTCGCCCGCATTTCAACTTCATGTAGCTCAGATCAGCTGATAAGTGCTCTTTATGAAGCTTCATAAAGTACTTTGAAACCTAACACCAACATTGTACCTCGGATTACAACTCAGCCTAATACAGCTGCTGTTTAACAGGTCTATTCAGCTTCTTCAAACTGCTGTGCCATGCTATGTCCGTCTTATACAGCACTATTCAGCCTCATATAATTTTCCATCTTTCACTTCAGACATCAGTCAACATAAGCAGTCCAGTGTATAACCTTCAGCACGGTGACTCACTCTACAGAAGTGTTCCTTCAAGCCGTTAACCATCTGCTCTAAAGCGAGGGGATCTCATCCTCATTGTTTTATTACCCCAGTAATCATCCGTTAAGCCCGTTCTAACATGTCTCCCACACTGATGCTGTGAGCTCAATGACACCTCTGACACCTCCAGCAGTTAGAAAGGCTTCAATAGTTTGTTCCACAGCAGCACTATGTCTTCCCTAACCTCTAACTAACACACACGTCCTGTTCTGTCTCACCCTGAATGCTCTGTTCACATATTCAGCTCCTTAAACGAACACATCTCATGCAAGTTATGGCTCAGTGAGATTGTATTATAGAGGGGACAATGTGTTTGTTGTTCAGCTCTTCTCCTTGCCGGCACTGACTGTCTGAGTCACTGAACCACTGAGTGTCTGGGAAATTAGCTCAATGTAAACGTATGAGACATAGAGTATCATAAGGATTCATACAGTGGTATATTCCACACAACCCTGGAGGGCACTGTGATGGCCACCACTGAGACTCTGCAGTGCCACCTATGGAGCCTGGCAGGCAGGCAGGCAGCGTGCTGCTCTTTGCCCACCAAACATCATCCCATGAAGGGAAAGGAGTCAAACCCAAAGTGGCACATCATTCAGGGACAAGGGGGAATAGTGTATTTGTCATCACAGTCACAGCGCCTGGCACGCACTCGAGGCAAGAGAAGGCGTCTGAATAGATTAAAATCAATATGTCTACTGCTCCCTGTTTTTTATTCATTATTAATGAAGCCAAGGAGGAATTCTCAGGGACGCTATCAGAAATGTCAAATAATATCACATTTTAGCCGGCAGGGTTCCTTGTCAGGCTGATGTGTTTGTGTCTGAATGAGAGTCAGCTCCAGTCCCTGTGGGAAACATGGGGGACAGTGTTGACTGTGGCCCAGCCCAGGTAACCAGACCAGGGGTGTGTAGTGTTGACTGTGGCCCAGCCCAGGTAACCAGACCAGGGGTGTGTAGTGTTGACTGTGGCCCAGCCCAGGTAACCAGACCAGGGGTGTGTAGTGTTGACTGTGGCCCAGCCCAGCTAACCAGACCAGGGGTGTGTAGTGTTGACTGTGGCCCAGCCCAGCTAACCAGACCAGGGGTGTGTAGTGTTGACTGTGGCCCAGCCCAGCTAACCAGACCAGGGGTGTGTAGTGTTGACTGTGGCCCAGCCCAGGTAACCAGACCAGGGGGTGTGTAGTGTTGACTGTGGCCCAGCCCAGCTAACCAGACCAGGGGTGTGTAGTGTTGACTGTGGCCCAGCCCAGCTAACCAGACCAGGGGTGTGTAGTGTTGACTGTGGCCCAGCCCAGCTAACCAGACCAGGGGTGTGTAGTGTTGACTGTGGCCCAGCCCAGCTAACCAGACCAGGGGTGTGTAGTGTTGACTGTGGCCCAGCCCAGCTAACCAGACCAGGAGTGTGTAGTGTTGACTGTGGCCCAGCCCAGCTAACCAGACCAGGAGTGTGTAGTGTTGACTGTGGCCCAGCCCAGGTAACTCAAACAGCCCTACAGGGACCAGACAGAAAGGCTGAGGTCTGGAGACTCCTCATCTCCTCCAGAGTCTGAGTCCATAGCTAGACCACAACACAACCACATCAGTGGGAATCCTCTACAGACTGCTACAATGCGATGCAAGTTGTTACGAAAGGAAATACATGTCTTAGAGTGACAGAAAATCAATATTACAAGACTGTCTGAAATGCAAGAGAACAAATCTGAGTGAGCCTGTAGAAATCTGTATAAAATGGAGTAAGAATGAGTAAGACTTAATAATCCTGACTAAGCCGGTATAAGGAAGCCTTGATAGTCAAGACAGTGGATGGATCAGAGCACAGACAGAGCAGCATGCATTATGTATCACTGTATAACAGTGGGATCACTGGGAAAAACCCTGCTCTATCTGGCAGAGAGAGAGAGAGAGACCATGCACACAAACACACACACACAAATACACACACCCACACACAATCGCTAATAGGGTACTGTCCACACACATTTCGGCAACCATCCATTTTATAATGACACTAACACAAACAAAGAAACGGCGACACAAACAGACTCACATCCTCTCCACAGTTAGATCACAAGGACAGAAGAGCACTCTGGGCTCTCCGACAGCACCTACCTGTTATTAGATCATTACCATCTAATAATTACCCATTACAGCCTGCTCTCACACACACTGACACACTCCACAAAGCCATAGCTGAGCAGAGCACGACTATCTTATCTCTCTCTCCTTTCTCCTTTCTCCTCACTCACTGTTAACATCTGACAGCTTTGTGTGTGTGCCAATACAGATGTGTGTGCCTTAATTGCACATCAAGGTTTATTCGCCTACCCCTCCTCCACCTCCACACCAAAGCAATAATTGTTTCTACCTTCATCCCCCCAAGGCCTCTCAAGTAGCTGAAGGTATAGGAGTCTATTTCTATTTCATCTGCTGCTTGGGGAGCAATATACAGTGGGGGAAAAAAGTATTTAGTCAGCCACCAATTGTGCAAGTTCTCCCACTTAAAAAGATGAGAGAGGTCTGTAATTTTCATCATAGGTACACGTCAACTATGACAGACAAATTGAGATTTTTTTTCTCCAGAAAATCACATTGTAGGATTTTTTATGATTTTATTTGCAAATTATAGTGGAAAATAAGTATTTGGTCACCTACAAACAAGCAAGATTTCTGGCTCTCACAGACCTGTAACTTCTTCTTTAAGAGGATCCTCTGTCCTCCACTCGTTACCTGTATTAATGGCACCTGTTTGAACTTGTTATCAGTATAAAAGACACCTGTCCACAACCTCAAACAGTCACACTCCAAACTCCACTATGGCCAAGACCAAAGAGCTGTCAAAGGACACCAGAAACAAAATTGTAGACCTGCACCAGGCTGGGAAGACTGAATCTGCAATAGGTAAGCAGCTTGGTTTGAAGAAATCAACTGTGGGAGCAATTATTAGGAAATGGAAGACATACAAGACCACTGATAATCTCCCTCGATCTGGGGCTCCACGCAAGATCTCATCCCGTGGGGTCAAAATGATCACAAGAACGGTGAGCAAAAATCCCAGAACCACACGGGGGGACCTAGTGAATGACCTGCAGAGAGCTGGGACCAAAGTAACAAAGCCTACCATCAGTAACACACTACGCCGCCAGGGACTCAAATCCTGCAGTGCCAGACGTGTCCCACTGCTTAAGCCAGTACATGTCCAGGCCCGTCTGAAATTTGCTAGAGTGCATTTGGATGATCCAGAAGAGGATTGGGAGAATGTCATATGGTCAGATGAAACCAAAATATAACTTTTTGGTAAAAACTCAACTCGTCGTGTTTGGAGGACAAAGAATGCTGAGTTGCATCCAAAGAACACCATACCTACTGTGAAGCATGGGGGTGGAAACATCATGCTTTGGGGCTGTTTTTCTGCAAAGGGACCAGGTCAACTGATCCGTGTAAAGGAAAGAATGAATGGGGCCATGTATCGTGAGATTTTGAGTGAAAACCTCCTCCCATCAGCAAGGGCATTGAAGATGAAATGTGGCTGGGTCTTTCAGCATGACAATGATCCCAAACACACCGCCGGGCAACGGAGGAGTGGCTTCGTAAGAAGCATTTCAAGGTCCTGGAGTGGCCTAGCCAGTCTCCAGATCTCAACCCCATAGAAAATCTTTGGAGGGAGCTGAAAGTCCGTGTTGCCCAGCGACAGCCCCAAAACATCACTGCTCTAGAGGAGATCTGCATGGAGGAATGGGCCAAAATACCAGCAACAGTGTGTGAAAACCTTGTGAAGACTTACAGAAAACGTTTGACCTGTGTCATTGCCAACAAAGGGTATATAACAAAGTATTGAGAAACTTTTTGTTATTGACGAAATACTTATTTTCCACCATAATTTGCAAATAAATTCATAAAAAATCCTACAATGTGATTTTCTGGATTTTATTTCCTCCTTTTGTCTGTCATAGTTGACGTGTACCTATGATGAAAATTACAGGCCTCTCTCATCTTTTTAAGTGGGAGAACTTGCACAATTGGTGGCTGACTAAATACTTTTTTTCCCCACTGTAGCTTCTCTGAAAACCAGACATAAAGGTATATCTGCTCTCAACTTGAATAGACACAAGAATGTAACAGCAGAAATATATATATTGTGATGTCACGAGAGGCTGTGTCCTGGAGGGATGTTACATCCCCCTGAGATGGCTGCAAACCCAGACAGCCAAGGCTCCATCTGCTGGTATGGTCGGGAACTCCAACCCTCTATGGCCAAATTTTCCACGCAGCGAAACCAATCAGAGCTGATGAGCTGAAGGTTTTTTGAAGGGAAGAGACACGGTCTCCAAGCTGGGCTCTCTGGAGGAGAAGAGTGCTGCACGTCCACTTCCATGAGAAATATAAGGATTTGGAGATTACTTACCTTTGGGAAATACTCACCTTTGGATATATGCACCTGTGGAAATACGGTGTGACATTTGGAAGGGACGTTTTCTGGTTGGCCACTAGCTGCAACGTGGAATACAGTAAGACTGGGGAAAAGTTATTTGAGCGGGGGAGAGTTATGATTTTGGATGTGGAAGAGACATCCCTGAACTGTTAACCCTTAAAGAGCCACCAGAGAACAGAATTGTGTTATACTTTCGTTAGTTTCCCAAGACCTTTAATAAAATCCTTGTTTTGGTTGAACCTGGTCTCCTTGCACTACTTGAGCAATCCCGCTGAAAGCTGTGTAGCCTCTCGTGACATCACAGATGGTGGAGAATACAGGCACGCTCAAGCGTTGAATAGTGCATGTCAGAGGAGGATACCGAAGGTTTGATCACCCAGTTTTCCAAGTTGGCCGTAGGTCTCCCGACTGAAATGGAGGACATATTGAAAGCCCTTGTTGCTGGCCAGCAAGCCCAGATGCAAGCAAACGTGGCTCTCTTGGAGGAGCAAAAGAAAGCCAACCTTCTGAAGGCAGAGGAATTGCAGTTGCAGAGACAGATGGTTGTCCAAAATACCCGCCCAATAAAGGCAAGTGACTTTATATCTAAGATGGGAGCTACCGATGACATTGAGGCATACCTGCATGCATTTGAGGCCACGGCCACTAGGGAAGCCTGGCCCAAGCAACAGTGGGTTGGTCTGTTAGCCCCCTTCCTAACCGGGGAATCGCTGAATGCTGTCCGGGACCGGGCTGACCAGGTTACTGACTATGATGCCCTGAAGTCTGAGATCCTCAGCAGATATGGACTCACAAAGTTTGGTATGGCCCAGCGCTTTCACAGCTGGACCTTCCAACCAGACCAACCTCCTCGGGCGCAGATGCATGAACCGGACTGAACCGCAAGGAAATGGCTGGATCCGAGAGGAATACAGCAGGGGGAGCGGTTGTGGTGGATCGTTACCTTCGCGCCCTGCCTTATGAGGCAAAACGGTTCATCAGTCAACAGGCCTTGACCACGGCTGATCTGACCGTGGAAGCTGTGGAAAAGTACCAGGCCACAGCGGAGATGCTGAATGCTTCCCGGAAAGACCCCAGGAGTGCGGCCCCACCACAAATGGGAAGAACCCGTCCAAAGGACCCCAAGGTCTCGAACCCAGCAGCCAGGACTCATCCCGGCTCCAGGGGGAGCCAGAAACCAGGCGGGTCCAAGAAGAGTACACCAGGAGGGGGAAACTCCGACAGTGTGTCCGGTGTGGGGAGATGGGACATATCTCCTGGCAGTGTGGGAAACCAGCCGATGAACCTATGCCCACTGCGGAGTCCTCCAGCGCAGCACCCACACACCGCTTTGCCTCGCTCTTGGGAGTCGTAGATGGCGGCCCAGATCGACCCCCCACCTGCCCGGTAACTGTGAATCACCCATGATGTGGAGGCCTTACTGGACTCTGGGCCGGCACCCTGGTGCGTAAGGATTTGGGTGGGCCCAACGTGTCTGACCCCGGGGAAAGTCCTCCCAGTTTCCTGTGTCCATGGGGACACCAGAGAATACCCCATTACTGAACTTACAATGACCAGCACAGGGGAACCATACACACGACGGCGGGGGTGGTTGATTCCCTCCCGTCCCTGTCCTAATTGGACGAGACCAGCCTTTTACCCACTCTGGAGAGAGTCTCAGGAGAGGATAACCCGAGTACCTCGGAAACGGAGAAGCAAGACTCATCCTGGGAAGGCTCCGGTGCAATCCGCCGAGTTACTCACTCCCGCCCGGGCTCTGATAGGGATGGCAGGTGTCCAGACCGACACAGAGACGGAGCTACAGAATCTGGACAAAGAACTGTCTGGTCTGAAGGGGACCGCTGAGAGGTATCGTTTGTTAAAGCAACAGTTAGACATGAAGACAGAAGAGTTAGATATCCTCCAGGCTAAACTCCAACAGAGCTCCTTCCTAAGCAACAGGAGGAGCTGGAGAGGCTGCGCAGGACCATCGAGGAGTGTGAGGAGACCCTGCGCAGTAGTAAGGAGGTCCAGAAGAAGGCAGAGGAGAAGTACAAGGTGTTGGAGAACAAGATGAAGAATGCGGAGGCAGAGAGAGAGAAGGAACTGAAAGCTGCTCAACAGAAGCTAAACTCTGCTAAAACCAAGGCTGATGGGTTCAGTAAGAAACTCAAGGAGAGACAACAGGAGGCTGAGTCCCTGGTCCTAGAGTTGGAGGAGTTGAAGAGAGAGCAGGCTGGCAAGCACCACGGCAATGGCGGACGCCTCTCCCGGCGTGATGCCTTCTTCGCTGCCTTTTACCCGACGAGGACGTCGGTCCCGAGGAGGGGATGTTGGTGATGTCACGAGAGGCTGTGTCCTGGAGGGATGTTCATACCCCTGAGATGGCTGCAAACCCAGACAGCTATGGCTCCATCTGCTGGTATGGTCGGGAACTCCAACCCTCTATGGCCAATCTTCCCACGCAGCTGAAACCAATCAGGAGCTGATGAGCTGAAGGTTTTTTGAAGGGAAGAGACACGGTCTCCAAGCTGGGCTCTCTGGAGGACAAGAGTGCTGCACGTCCACTTCCATGAGAAATATAAGGATTTGGAGATACTTACCTTTGGGAAATACTCACCTTTGGATATATGCACCTGTGGAAATACGTGTGGGACATTTGGAAGGACGTTTTGCTGGGTTGGCCACTAGCTGCAACGTGGAATACAGTAAGACTGGGGAAAAGTATTTGAGCGAGCGAGGGAGAGTTATGATTTTGGATGTGGAAGAGACATCCCTGAACTGTTAACCCTTAAAGAGCCACCAGAGAACAGAATTGTGTTATACTTTCGTTAGTTTCCCAAGACCTTTAATAAAATCCTTGTTTTGGTTGAACCTGGTCTCCTTGCACTACTTGAGCAATCCCGCTGAAAGCTGTGTAGCCTCTCGTGACATCACAATATATATATATATATATATATATATATATATACACTGCTCAAAAAAATAAAGGGAACACTAAAATAACACATCCTAGATCTGAATGAATGAAATAATCTTATGAAATACTTTTTTCTTTACATAGTTGAATGTGCTGACAACAAAATCACGCAAAAATTATCAATGGAAATCAAATGTATCAACCCATGGAGGTCTGGATTTGGAGTCACCCTCAAAATTAAAGTGGAAAACCACACTACAGGCTGATCTAACTTTGATGTAATGTCCTTAAAACAAGTCAAAATGAGGCTCAGTAGTGTGTGTGGCCTCCACGTGCCTGTATGACCTCCCTACAACGCCTGGGCATGCTCCTGATGAGGTGGCGGATGGTCTCCTGAGGGATCTCCTCCCAGACCTGGACTAAAGCATCCGCCAACTCATGGACAGTCTGTGGTGCAACGTGGCGTTGGTGGATGGAGCGAGACATGATGTCCCAGATGTGCTCAATTGGATTCAGGTCTGGGGAACAGGCGGGCCAGTCCATAGCATCAATGCCTTCCTCTTGCAGGAACTGCTGACACACTCCAGCCACATGAGGTCTAGCATTGTCTTGCATTAGGAGGAACCCAGGGCCAACCGCACCAGCATATGGTCTCACAAGGGGTCTGAGGATCTCATCTCGGTACCTAATGGCAGTCAGGCTACCTCTGGCGAGCACATGGAGGGCTGTGCGGCCCCCCAAAGAAATGCCACCCCACACCATGACTGACCCACCGTCAAACCGGTCATGCTGGAGGATGTTGCAGGCAGCAGAACGTTCTCCACGGCGTCTCCAGACTCTGTCACGTCTGTCACGTGCTCAGTGTGAACCTGCTTTCATCTGTGAAGAGCACAGGGCGCCAGTGGCGAATTTGCCAATCTTGGTGTTCTCTGGCAAATGCCAAACGTCCTGCACGGTGTTGGGCTGTAAGCCTCATGGAGTCTGTTTTTGACCGTTTGAGCAGACACATGCACATTTGTGGCCTGCTGGAGGTCATTTTGCAGGGCTCTGGCAGTGCTCCTCCTGCTCCTCCTTGCACAAAGGCGGAGGTAGCAGTCCTGCTGCTGGGTTGTTGCCCTCCTACGGCCTCCTCCACGTCTCCTGATGTACTGGCCTGTCTCCTGGTAGCGCCTCCATGCTCTGGACACTACGCTGATAGACACAGCAAACCTTCTTGCCACAGCTCGCATTGATGTGCCATCCTGGATGAGCTGCACTACCTGAGCCACTTGTGTGGGTTGTAGACTCTGTCTCATGCTACCACTAGAGTGAAAGCACCGCCAGCATTCAAAAGTGACCAAAACATCAGCCAGGAAGCATAGGAACTGAGAAGTGGTCTGTGGTCACCAACTGCAAAACCAGTCCTTTATTGGGGGTGTCTTGCTAATTGCCTATAATTTCCACCTGTTGTCTATTCCATTTGCACAACAGCATGTGAAATGTATTGTCAATCAGTGTTGCTTCCTAAGTGAACAGTTTGATTTCACAGAAGTGTGATTGACTTGGAGTTACATTGTGTTGTTTAAGTGTTCCCTTTATTTTTTTGAGCAGTGTATATATACCTGCATACTCAAACATTCATTTATACGAGTGACTGTAAGTCGCTTTGGATAAAAGCGTCTGCTAAATGGCATATTATTATTATTATTATTACAACATTGATAGAATGTCACAGTTGCTACCTATAGTGTCAGGAGCTAAATTAAGTATCGATTAAATCTTGAATTCCTTTTCTGTTTTCTAACTCCCTTGCTAATAACTCCCTTTTCCTATTTTTTCTCCTCTTTCCATCTCTCTCTCTCTCTCCCTCCCTCTTCTCTCCCTCTGTCTTTCGTTCACTCTCTTACTCTCTTTCTCTCTCACACACACCCTCTCCCCCTCTCTTTCTCGCTCGCTCGCTCTCCATCTCTCTTTCTCTGTCTCTCACCCTCTCCCCCTCTCGCTATCTTTCCTTCTCTCTCTCATTCTCTCTCTCGCTCTCTCCCTTTCTCTATCCCTCTTTATCTCCAGCTGGCCCTGGGTCAAGAAGATGACTCTCCAAGCCCCAAGAGCTCCTCAGCAGACAGGTCGTCCTCTAAGACGGTGGGTCTCCTGGGGAGCCAGACTCCCCTTTCCCCCCTGAGTCGCTGGATGCTCCAGAGTAAAAGCCGGGCAGCCAATGCCACCTCCCTGGAGCTGCCCTACCGCTCACCCATTCCCTTCTCCAAGCAGGAGTTCTGGGAGATGCTGGGTAGTGACCTGATGAAGCCAGACACCTCCTCTTCCTCCCGCGTCAAACGCCGGCCCATTGTCAAGACGGGCAAGTTCAAGAAGATGTTTGGCTGGGGAGACTTTTACTCTAACATCAAGACGGTGCGCCTCAACCTGCTGATCACCGGCAAGATCGTAGACCACGGCAACGGAACGTTCAGCGTCTACTTCCGCCACAACTCCACGGGCCAGGGCAACATCTCAGTCAGCCTGGTGCCGCCGGTCAAGGCGGTGGAGTTCGACCTGGAGCGCCAGAGCGTGGTCTACCCCAAGGACTCCAAGATCTTCAACTGCCGCGTGGACTATGAGAAGGTGGACCGCAGCAAGCGCACGTCACTGTGCAACTACGACCCGTCCAAGACCTGCTTCCAGGAGCAGACACAGAGCCATGTCTCCTGGATCTGTTCCAAGCCCTTCAAGGTAATCTGTATCTACATCTCCTTCTACAGTACAGACTACCGCCTGGTCCAGAAGGTCTGCCCGGACTACAACTACCACAACGAGATGCCCTACCTGCCCTCGGGCTAGAGAGGGGCACACAGGAGGGGCAGAGGAGGGATGAGGGGAGGAGTGACTTTGTAGGGTGAGGGGCCACTAAATTGAGCTGGATAAACTTTTTCTGTCATTTGCTGCAAAACCTCACCAGACAACCCCTCGCTGTAGCCAGACTACTGTTCCCTGTAAAAACGTATATATGCAAAAAATACAGTATGCACACAGTGAGGCATTTAGATTTAGAGTGCTGTCATGAAGCATTCTTCGACAGGAACAGTAGTAACTAGCACGCCCAACATCATCACGCACATTTTTACCTCAACTCAAACCGCTAATTCGCTAAATACTTCGCTAAATACAGAAAACACCTACAAACATCTATGAATGTTTTCGTGAACTACTGCACACTGTCATTCAGGTGAGGTAACACTACTTTCAAAAGGGCAACTTCCATTTGTTTCTGTATGGACCCTTCCTCCCATCTTTCCCAATACTCCCATATCCCACCCCAACCCTCTCCCCCACCCTCTCTCTCTCCACACCTCTATAGCATCCCGATAGGCTATCCCACCCAATGTTTATTCTAAAGGTCTGACATTCTATCAAACATCATCTCTCTCTTTCCCTGAATTATGTCACCTCAATGACATAGAAAAGAGAGATTGAGAGAGAGAGTGAGAGAAAGAAAGGGAGCGAGAGAGAGAGAGAGAGAGAGAGAGAGAGAGAGAGAGAGAGAGAGAGAGAGAGAGAGAGAGAGAGAGAGAGAGAGAGAGAGAGAGAGAGAGAGAGAGAGAGAGAGAGAGAGAGAGAGAGAGAGAGAGAGAGAGAGAGAGAGAGAGGAGAGAGAGAGAGAGAGAGAGAGAGAGAGAGAGAGAGAGAGAGAGAGAGAGAGAGAGAGAGAGAGAGAGAGAGAGAGAGAGAGAGAAAGCAAAAGCAATCGCCAGACAAATATATGGGACAGGGCTTAAGTTCAACGTGAGATAAATAATTGATTCTCCACACGAGAGAGAGGTAGGGAGAGAGAGAGAGAGAGAGAGAGAGAGAGAGAGAGAGAGAGAGAGAGAGAAATGAGAGATTCAAAGAGCTCTTTTAATTAAAGTGGAGGAGAGAGAAGGAGATGTAGAGTATTCAGCTCCTTCTATTGTCCCCTCTGTATGAAAAAGATTACATTTAGTTGCCGTCAGGATTCCTGATTTCAAGCTTTGATAACTTTGGCTGTGTGTGGGAGATTTCTCTCTCCTGACAAACGCTGTGTGTTCACTAAAGTCTGATCGTTATCTGGAATAAATTAAAATACAACTAATTAAGGCTTCAACGAGAGAGGGCGAAATGTATTCCTGGAAATCAAGTTAGGGTTATTAGGATGCGAGCGAGGAGCACAGAGAGGAGTATAGCGGATAGTTCCATTATGGTTCCCTGGCCCAGCAGCTTAGCCCCCAGTTAACAGCTCTCTCATCAAGATGAATAGCCACTGGCTGGCTGAACACTAGACAAAATACTGTATATATCTAATTTAGTGAAAACTGATTCTGTACTGACAATATGGGCTGTTTGGAAATAGATTCATAGCTCCTATATAAAGATTATGTATTAATTTCCTGACTATGTATTTTCTAACGTTAGGTGTCATACTTTGAACACTGAATGCATAATATATGGTATTACTAATGTATTTGTAAAAAGGAAAAACCTCAACGTAACAGAAGTGATTGAACCCCATGGCCTTTGGCACTGTTGTGCTCTGATTGGTCTGGAGAGAGCTTAGTGAGGTTTCTGTAGCACTGAAGCCTGGGACGCCAGTGTGTGACCTAGACCAAGTCTGTCCTGAGCAAACCATCAGGAACCACTCACTATAAAGTCCTCCTCCTGTGGGGGGTACGGGAGCATCACGCCAGGCAGAGATGGAGCGATTTGACTGGAGGTAGAATAGAATAGAGAGACAGAATAAAAGAGAGAAAACAGACTCACTTACAAGGCTATATATGGGAAGTAAGTGAGAGAGAGAGAGAGAGAGAGAGAGAGAGTGGCCCGTAGATCTGAACATCAAAGTGTCTGGGTGTTTAATTTACTGTTAAAGAGGGGGGTAGCTCCTGTCTTTATGAGGCCATAACCACAACATCTCTGTCAGGTTGCTGCTTCTCTCAGACTGCCTCTCTCTCTCTCTGCTGTTGCTGCCTCTCTCAGACTGCCTCTCTCTCTGCTGTTGCTGCCTCTCTCAGACTGCCTCTCTCTCTCTCTGCTGTTGCTGCCTCTCTCAGACTGCCTCTCTCTCTCTCTGCTGCTGCTGCCTCTCTCAGACTGCCTCTCTCTCTGCTGTTGCTGCCTCTCTCAGACTGCCTCTCTCTCTCTCTGCTGCTGCTGCCTCTCTCAGACTGCCTCTCTCTCTCTCTGCTGCTGCTGCCTCTCTCAGACTGCCTCTCTCTCTCTCTGCTGTTGCTGCCTCTCTCAGACTGCCTCTCTCTCTGCTGTTGCTGCCTCTCTCAGACTGCCTCTCTCTCTCTCTGCTGTTGCTGCCTCTCTCAGACTGCCTCTCTCTCTCTCTGCTGTTGCTGCCTCTCTCAGACTGCCTCTCTCTCTGCTGTTGCTGCCTCTCTCAGACTGCCTCTCTCTCTGCTGTTGCTGCTTCTCTCAGACTGCCTCTCTCTCTCTCTGCTGCTGCTGCCTCTCTCAGACTGCCTCTCTCTCTCTCTGCTGCTGCTGCCTCTCTCAGACTGCCTCTCTCTCTCTCTGCTGCTGCCTCTCTCAGACTGCCTCTCTCTCTCTCTGCTGTTGCTGCCTCTCTCAGACTGCCTCTCTCTCTCTCTGCTGCTGCTGCTAGAAGAGCCCTGCAGGGGCCGGCAGGGAACATTAACCACTAACATCACAAAGACTAAATTATCTTTTAAGATATTACTGTTTATCCAGATGCATAAACCCCAATCTACTCTTCAGACCTCTGATGCTTACTGATGTTTATTTTTTTTCTCTGAGCAAATGTTTTACTTGAAAAGAAAATATGCAGTGGTTTGGCTGTGGTGGTTCTCCCTTGTTGAGATGATGTTTATAAAATAGATCTGTCTGGTTCATGACTAGTGTCACAGTCAATCCTTATAGTCACACCTGCTGTGTTTAAAATAACACTAATTACATTTGTCTGAATAAACACCCGTATTGGACAAGAAGAGTCCAGTAATCCCAATGAGCTAATTTCAAGTGAAACGAGTGTACAGTACTCCTTTCCTAAACAATGTGTTTGATAATTATTAAGTTAGTATTTGGCATGTAAACATTACATTCAAATTACTGTTGTTTGCATGTCAGCTTTCTGTTGAATATTTGCATTTGTTAAGAGGCAGTTTTGGACCTAAATTATACATTTAAGAAAGCGATTGAAAACAGAAAATGATGTAATGCTCTGCATTTGTTGTTAGTGCTTCCTACATTTTGGGAATGCATGCCTCATGCAACCATCAATGGAATAATCAATAGTAGTAAGCATGCAAACAGCCTAGACGTTATTCAGAACATATTAGAGTCCAAATGCAGTTTATTTGTTTGTTGATTGGGATCCCCATTAGCTTTTGAAGAAGCTGCAGCTACTCTTCCTGGGGTCCACAGGAATAGTTCATCTGAATACCCAACAGAATTGTGCATGTAAGCATAGTATGTCCCTGTCTCACAGTAAACTGATGCAACTAGTGCCTGGCAAGACCCTGTCCCTCTCCATCTCAGAGTTGGCATGCAGGGAAGTATTATTAGTAGTTATTAGTATATAGGCCTCATGTCTCAGTTTGTAATGTTGGGGTTTACCAACTAGTGCCATTGGCCCAAACTCATCCCACTCCTCTTCCTACTCCTCTCTGCCCATCTGGGCTCTCTTTCCCCTACCCACAACATGCCCTCCTATCCTCTCTGTGTCTCTCCTCTCACTGTGACCTGGCCAGCTACCCTACCCTCCATGTCCCCATGTCCTTGTGTCCTGGCTACCTCCCCGCTGAACTCCACTGTGGGCAGGTCCTCATCCATCCCTCTATCCCCGCCCGCCAGAGTCCAGCTCGGAGCTCATCTGGCTAATCTCTCTCGGCTTAACAGTGGGGCCAACTGAGCACTCACAGTGAGAACACACTCACACACAGACATGCACACGCACAGGTTGGTATGTGTGCTCCTTCTCCTACCCCCCCTGTTCAAAGTATCTTACTTCAGCCTCCTTCCAATCTGTCAGATTAAAGACATGGAGACTTCCTGGAAAGCAAGCTTAGGCCTAGAGGTGTGCCAACCTGCCTGACCTACTGACGCCCCACTGACCTCTATACCTCCACCCCTCCACCCTGCCCTGCAGTAGGACATCTGGATAAGACATCTGGACACACCTTTCAGGGGAGATAAGGAGTAAAACGCATTGAGTTGGAGCCCCACCCCCCTCCTGCCAACTAGGAAACGAACAGAGACACTGCCTGGACTGTTATGATTGCTGGGTCATATGTACACCCTCCCTCCCTTCCTCAGTCCCTCGCTCCAATCCTCACCCCATCCTCGCAAATTAACAGCAATATATCACTGAGACTCCACCGTGCCCCTCTATGGCTGCTCAAACAGAGGGTGCTGCTGGTTGGAAGAAGAGATAATGTTGCTGTAGGATGGGGCAGTGTTGTTATGGTGACAGTCTTATCGTTGTCCAATGGAGTGCCAACAGACTTGTGGACAGTTGGCCTTCCACAGGCCACAGGACAATGCTTGTCCGCTCAGCACAGAATAGAAACAGAACTGACCGTCAGATATCTATATAAATATACAAACTACAAGTCCTCCGACCTAAATAAAGTTGTATTTAATGTGGGTCATGCCGTGGAGTTGTCTGTTTTATCTTTTCTTTTCACATTCTTTTGTTTCAGTGTCATGTTGATGATATGATGGCATTAATTGTGGTTTCCGACATTCTAAAAATCAATAAAGTACACAAAATAACTTATCACTTCAATTGTAGAGAAACAGGCTCCAGTCTTATATCTTGTTTCGCTTGACAAATTCACTGGGAGCCAGAAAGTGTCAATGTCGATGAAATCTTTATTTTGTCTAATTTGCTCATACTCATATTGTGTGCCAACGGCAAAGAAAGAATGTGACAATGTGTGCTAATGGCCCTTAATGGCCCTTACAGAGACACCAAGAGAGAGGAAAAGAGAAAAGAGAAATACTAAACTAGAGAAAAGGGGGTGAGGGAGAAAGGGGGGTAATGTTTCAACTAGGATGATGCATGCACACAACTCCTTCTTTAATGAGCCTCGTTCTTTCTTTCTTTATTTGTGACTTTTCGCTCTCCTTCATTTTGGGAATGTAATTGACATTAAATCCGTTTGGCTTCTTAATTAAATCCCAGACAACTGTTAATGAGGAGATGAGTTCAAACATTCAGCTCACTACATCCCTTTAAACAAGATCGATTACGGCATGGCTGGCGGCAAAGCCCCTCTCCTCCATCCCCCTCTCCTCTCCTCCATCTCCCTATCCCGCTGCCAACGCCCCCTTGTTTCCATAAAAGCGCCGCCTGCCTCAGGATAACCTTGATGGAGATGATGAAAGGAAAGGGAAGAAGTCAACAAGATAGAAGAACAGAACATCTCCTTTGGAAGCCAGGGTTCTTGTGAATGTGAAATCTATATAACAGCAATGTAGTGGCTGACACACAGGGAGAGAGGAAGCTGCTGGTGGTGAAGGGGAATATAGTGAGGAGGGTTTACATGGAACAATCTAAAGAGAGAGAAACAACGGCCACCAGTGTTGTTGTACTGGCACAGACTGAGGCGTTTGGCTCTCTGGGAAGAGAAAACAATTAGCGAGTGCGAGCATCTGGTTGGGGAAGTGGTGTTTCAGCAGGAGTAATTGGGAACAGGACCATAGTCAACTGAGAAAATAACTAGTGATGGCATGAGGAGGCGGGAGGAGGCGTGCAAAGCTAAAAGTGATAAATAGACATTCACACAAGTAACCTTGAGCTTTGTAAAAGTGTGTCCGAAGAGCCAGACAAGACATGAAGAGCAAATGAGAGAGAGAGATTATTTGCAGGGCATGTGTACTATAAGCCGCCCACCTCCTAATTATACCCAACATGCCCTCTATACGCATAATATTACCAGCTAATCACTGATTGCCCATTATTGTCTGAGTCAACAACAGAATACTGTACCTCACCTGCCTAGGAACATGGCCTCAACTGTAGTACCCCAAATGTAGTATCTCAATTTGCAACATCATCCTTCCATAGAGGTATATGTTACCCAACAATACTAAATCTATCACAGGTTCATTTATTTACAGGTTCTATATCCCATTCACTTTACTAACACCAATATCAAGACTATCCTTTCTATAATCAGCGGATGTATCTGTGAGCTGTGACATTATTTGGCCCTAGGATCTATTTCCACACACCATGCATGGTAGCTTGGTAGCTTGGCTTCGAAGACCACCAGTCTTATGGAAGTTCATTAGGCTACAGGTACCTGGATAGCAACCCTGTTCAGAAGCCGGTTATTAACATAACCGTGGTCATTGAATTCAAATATATTTTATGTTTGTGTGCGCACTCACACAAGCGCATGCACGCACACACACACAGGGCCGGCCCTGGGCATAAGCGATATAAGCAGTCACTTAGGGCCCCCGGGCTGCTAGGGGCCCCCAATCCATCGGGGTCTCAACTTGCAATTTCGAAATGTGGTTGTGCATCAGCAGTTTTTCTCTTGTAATGTCAATCACTGACAGTCACTCAATTAGCAAATTGGGTAAGTTAGTCTAGCGAGCTATTTATTTAACCTTTATTTTATTTTGAAAAGGAGTCATGATGAGACCACAGTCTCTTTTACAGATGAGCCCTGTAATTACAAAAATATACACATCTATCACGGCTCAGGAAAAGACTCAGAGGCAGACAGTTCAAATAACAGACGTTTATTATATAAACAGGGGGCAGGTAAATAACAGGTCAAGGGCAGAGTCGGTAAGGGACAGAGCGGCAGGCAGACTCAGGGTCGGGGCAGGCAGAGGTCAGTAATCCAGGGCAGTGTCAAACGGTACAGAACGGCAGGCAGGCTCAGGGTCAGGGCAGAAAGATCAAAACCGGGAAAACTAGAAAACGGCTCAAGAAAACAAGTGTACAAAAAACACGCTTGTAGGCTTGACAAGACGAACTGGCAACAGACAAACAGAGAACACAGGTATAAATACACAGGGGATAATGGGGAAGATGGGCGACACCTGGAGGGGGGTGGAGACAAGCACAAAGACAGGTGAAACAGATCAGGGTGTGACACACATCAATGCACTACGAAAAGAAAAACAGAGATACAGTCATAGAAAACAAACACATTCTTCTGCTATCTACAAATTGTAGTAATCATGGCTGAATTAATGACCAGGCACGCAGGGCATGTGCCCAGGTGCCTTGACCTCCAGGGCGCCATTGATTTTGTTTGTCACTCTCACTCAGATATCAAATGAACATGACATAAGTCATGGCAAAATGTGTAGAATTCCAGGAAATTGCCTTTAAAACTGTGAAATGTTCTGTCCGCCCCATGGCACAATGAGTAGTATTGCTTGAAATGTGTTTTAAAACTGCAACATTTTCTCTCCACCGCATGGCAAAACACGTAGAATTGCAGGAAATTAACTTTAGGAAATTAACTTTAAAATGTCAATTTTTTCCTCCCCAGTCAAGAGGGGGATCACCATTTTTTAAAACCCAGTAAGTGGGGGGGGCCCCAAACCAAATCTCGCTTAGGGCTCCCAAAAAGCTAGGACCGGCCCTGCACACAAATGCTGTAAGTGGTTTCATGTTCCAGCATTCTAATGGTCTCTCTGGGCTGCCATGCCAATCATGCAGAGCAGTGGGTGTGTGGGGCCTGGAGGTTATTAGCCCAGTGTGTTAGATTAGAGGCCCTCGTAGCTGGTTCATATGATGGAGGGGAAGGACAAACAGAGGCTAAGATAGCCAGCCTGATTCTGTGCCTGAGTCTGCATGAGCCCCCAGCTCTGTATCCATGCCCCCCTAATGGAACACTAACTGGGCCTTATGCACTATTCATCACTTACACAGGCAGTGACAGAGGCTGTGAGAGAGCACAGGCCAGAAGGACACTGAGGGAGAGAGAGGGATGGAAATACATTGTGTTGAAAAGACGGGTGGAGAAAGGGATACTGAACAATAAGGGCAGGGGGGTTGGTATACACTAAGTGTACAAAACATTAAGAACACCTACTCTTTCCATGACAGACTGACCAGTTGAATCCAGGTGAAAGCTATGATCCCTTTTGACGTCACTTGTTAAATCCACTTCAATCAGTGTAGATGAAGGGGAGGAGACGGGTTAAAGAAGGATTTTTAAGCCTTGAGATAATTGAGACATGGATTGTGTATGTTTGCCATTCAGAGGGTAAATGAGAAAGATAAAATATTTAAGTGCCTTTGAACGGGGTATGGTACTAGGTGTCAGGTGCACCGGTTTGTGTCAAGAACTGCAACGCTGCTGGATTGTTCACACTCAACAGTTTACCGTGTGTATCAAGAATGGTCCACCACCCAAAGGAAACTGTGGAAAGCATTGGAGTCAACATGGGCCAGCATCCCGGTGGTCTGCTTTCGACATTTTGTAGAGTCCATGTCCCGACGAATCGAGGAAGGTGCTCTTAATGTTTTGTAGACTCAGTGTATTTTATTTATTAACTTCTATTTAATCAGGGGAGCACAATTTAGACCATGGTCTCATTTTCAATGTTGCCCTAAGACCACAAAGCAAATGGAAAGATGCAGATATGGAAAGATACAGAAACACTCAAACTGTGTGTGTGTGTGCATGCGCGTGTGTGTGAGTATGTGACGCAGTGAGAGATTGCTGGAAAGGAACAGGAACAGCCTGGGGGATACAGTGGAGTCAAACTGAATCAACTAATTAGATTAGAATCATTTCACAATGGCTTCAGACAATTAAGTGACACCACTGTAAATCATTATTTTATCCTATTATTCTTGTGAAGAGAAAAATAAAGCCATTAGTATAGAAACATGAACTACCATCAACAATATAGTGAAGCTACAATCAGGGGTCACATACTAGGCTAGTCACTAGTTATATAATCCTGCTACATTTCAACTGACCTTGTAGATGCAGTTTCAAATAATAGTTGTCCATGCTTAACGTTTCCATTGGACATTTCATGTCACTCAGTCATCTGGGATGCAGTTGGCTTTCTGTTCTGGTCATGGACGTGTCACAGCAAACCTAAAGGTCCTCGAACTTATTATCACCATGACCACCATGATTAATAAATACATAATGTTACTGTGCCAACAATATGAGCCCACTCCAGTGTGTCTCAATGGGGTCAACTGTTCATATGTGCACAACAAAGAGAGATATGTGTCCATCACAGTGGTGACATTAAGGATAATATCTGTCTGCGTTAGCCAATAAGACAGTGTTACCTGTAGGCTATGATGAAGGCATCAGGTCTCTGATCTCTGGATCAGCCAACAAAGAGGACATTTCCACTTAACTAAGGGAAGCTGAGGAAATGTGTGATTAAAATTCAGTGACAGGCCTTTAAATACCAGCCAGGGATGACAGTGGTGCCCTTTGGCAAGGTAATTATTCACTCCGCTAAAAGACCGTCAGGTGTGTGTGTGTGTGTGTGTGTGTGTGTGTGTGTGTGTGTGTGTGTGTGTGTGTGTGTGTGTATGTGTGTGTGTGCACCTGTCTGTATGAGTGTGTGAGGGGGGGGTCTGAGTTTGAGACTTTAGTTTTTAGGCGGTGTGTTTATGAAATGTGAAATACAAGTAACAGTATCTGTTCTTTCAGTCTAGATGTGAGAAGTGTTTGTGTCAAACTCAGTAATGCCGCGACAGACAGCTTTGCTAAGGGCCTTTAATAGGGTGATAAATGTGAGATAAGGACATTAGAGAGAGAGAGAGAGAAAGAGAGAGAGAAAGAGAAAGTGAGAGAGAGAGAGAGAGAAAGAGAGAGAGAAAGAGAAAGTGAGAGAGAGAGAAAGCGAGCGAGGGAGAGAGATTAAGAAAGAAAGAGCTCAAGCGAGAGACAGAGAGGGAGGAGGGAGAGAGGAAGAGAGAGACATGAACTGGTAAAGGTTAGCTTTCTACCGCTCCATCACTGTCTCAGCCTCTCCAGCCCTCCATCTCTCTTTCCATCTTTTTTCCTCTTTTACCTCCAAGCGAACCAGGTTTGATATGATCTACTGAGGACGTGCTGTCCGATTTGAGACCTAGACTACAGCCCAAGGCCTGATGGGATGAGACTCTTATTGGGAAGCTGTCCTTCAAAAACTGCAGCTTGACAAAAAAAAATCTAAATGTTTCCTTTCTTTCCCACTTTCCCTCCTTCTTGTCTTTCTGTGACTCCCTCTCCCACCTCTCTGGGTGTGTTTCTGCTGACAATCTGTCCCGCCTACTGTGGGGTTCTTGATAGGAGTCATGTGGGGAGTCAGGTGGTTGGTGGTTGTATCTTTGGGGCTGATCGCCCCCCTCGTACCTCCCCCTCCCTTCCCTCACCGTGTGAGGGTTGGGCTCGGATCACTATCGGCACCCCTGAATGGGTTTCATCAGGCAATGTGCAGAGTCAGCTGCAGTCAACGTGCAACACCCTTCGCCACTCCTCAATCCATCTTCATTTGCCTCTTTTCCTCCTTTTTTGGTAGGGGACACAGATTTCTCAAGTGAGAAACGTTAGTTCCTTTCGTTTTACACTCTTAGTAAACAGAATAGAAAGTGTTACATTTTCTCCCTGGACAGTTTCTAAAATAGAAAATAGGTTTAAAAAGTAGTTTGAGTCATGTGTCCTGCTGGGCTGACTGTTAGTAAAACAGAAAGTAAGCCTTGAGCACTGGAGGAATACTGATATCATCCATAGATATCCCCCTACAGGCACCATTTCAATCATGAATATTACACACTAATGAAACGCCACATCCACAGAACCAGCTACAATTTAGGAAAGAGGAGTTTTTCTTTTTGCAGTGCTAGGACATTATTGGAATTCCATTAGATGTAAAGATGAGAAGTTTGGCCATGTTCCCTGTATAAAATGGCTGAATAGAAAGCTTGCTGACAGACTTGTCTCTTTTATTGCTGTGAATGGATTGCATTTTGTGCCTGGGTCATCTCGTTTACAGCATAGTAAAAGAAGAAAGCCAGAGAGAGGGAGATTGTTGCGGGGAAATCATTGGGAGGCCTATTTTACTGTGACAGGCAATGACTTTTTGAGTCCTTCATAGTTTACTTTTTGACATGAAGTTACTCTATATGTATGATTTGTGAAAGGAAACCTGCAGGTCCCAAGGAGGTTGAAGCCAGACCTGGTAGAACTGAGGCCATAACACTAACACTGGGCCTATGGGTTCATCCGCTAACCCTGTGGTAATTAAACTTTTTCAGAGGGGACCCCATTTTATTTGCCAGGATTTCTGGGGACCCCATTCTTTCCCCAATAATTTATTGCGACCCCACTCCACCCCAAATCTAATGACACAACCTTAAAATCTGTAAATGTTGATGTTTACATCAACAAATAACCTTCAATTCATTGCATTTTCATCTCTTATCAAAATGAAAAGAAAGCAATAAATGCATTTACTCAACCTTTAATTTGTCAAATTATCTTTCTCAAAAACTGTTGTATATTGTCCCATACAATAATCTGTACTCTTAATTAAAGTAAGTACATACTTTTTATTTTTATTTTAACAAAAGTCTATTTGGGCGGGGGCACCCCACTACAGTGGGGTCGTGACCCCGAATTTGAATACCACTGCTCTAACCCTATTGTTGTGTCCTATAACCCTTGTGAGCTACTGTCTGTCATCATAGCTAGTCCTAGAAAAGCTCAGGCCTACCTTTAACCACAGCAGCTAATACCATGCCTCTAGCCATCACCATGTAGCTCTTTGTTTCCCAATAAAAAAACACTCAAACAAAGACCAATGCTTCCATCCTTGTTAGATCTCGGTCCTGGCAGAAAGATGACTTTTGTCAGTGTCTATTTTCAGAGCGTTACAGTGTGCTGACAGCCCGCTCATTTTCATGATAGATATCTCTGTTCAGCAAATGTTTTACTGCTCATTACCCTGAGCATACTTGTCTCCAGTCTCACAGACCTTATCTCTAACAATAACCATGGCGTTAGTCATGATTGCCACTCTCATCCAAACCTTCATACATCATCAGGTATCTGCAGCTCATATGAATTGCTTATGTCTTCATACAATCTTTGGACACCGGCACACCATGACGGCCTCCTATCCTATAGCCCTAATACCATCTACATACTATCCTATAGCCCCAATACTGTCTATATATTATCCTATAGCCCCAATACTGTCTATATATTATCATATAGCCCTCAACTCTCTCCATGACCTTGACTGTACCTTGGTGACAAAGTCTTGATGCTGGCTATAAAGTGCTTCCATTGTGGATACTGAGAGACTGGGGTCCTGGTGGTATTTGTCCAGATACAGTGTGTGCGTCTGCTCATTACCTTTAGCATTTTAGAATACTAGCATTTTTTATTGGGTTGTAGAGGTCGCATGGACCACAGGATTCCAATTCATCGTTGAACTTCTACAGAATTATTATGATTAATGGCTGAATGTGCAGGGCGGCCCGTTGAGTTGACTTGATTCCTTTTTAGACCTAAAAACCATTGGCTTAAATGTACCCCTCTGATACGCAATGTTAAATTGGGAGATGGTTTGAAGAGAGAGAGATACAGTAAAGAGCAACTAAGGAGAGAAAGTTGCACGATAAAACACACATACAGTATGACTGCTCATATGCGCGCACACACACACACGCACACACATGCACACGCACACACACACACACACACACACAGACACACACACAGCCAGTTCCAGCCGCTCAAGCAAAGCCAATCCCTTCTCACACTGAGGGGATTTGGGACTGCATCAAACAAGCTAGCCAATTGGAATTATGAGCAGGGTCAATGCTTCACATAAGACACAGAGACTCCTCTGCCACTAAAATCACTCTCCCTGCCTGGCCTTTGTCCTTGACCGCTTTTGACCTCTCCTCCGTGGGGATTAAGTTATTCGGCCCTGTGGACATCACCCAGCAGCCATCACTTTACCACCTTACCTTCCTGCCACGGAGACAATCCTGCAGCTGGAACAGTGCTTATTGATGGACCCTCTTTAATATTGTTAGTTTGTTTCTACAGCCCAGCTAGGGAAATAAATCACCCTGGCCTGCACCCCCCATTCCTCCAGCCCTCTAACATTAGGACCTGATGGTTATAGGGGGTCATCAGAGGTGCTGCCATGGGGTCATGTGTGCAGTGACAGAAAACATATCATCCTTGATACCTCATTTAGGATGTGATGTATGGGACCTACACACCTAATTGGGTTGGTACGTGCTCTTCTGTCCCCTGACTCCATCCACCTCTTGTCGTCACAGCAACAGTTAAGGATTGTGCAAGGAGAGACACAGTCACATTTCATACACAGAAACACAGTGATTCAATCACACGCACACACACAAGCACAGCGTGTACAAACACACTCTCACACGAATGCAAGCACGCACACAAACACACTGCCAGTACCAGAGCAACTGATAACACAGTGTGTAGAAGAGGGTTGGGTAGGGGGTGGTGGTGGGGGTGGAGGGGTTGGTATGGGGGGGCAAGAAGGTGAGGGTGGGGAAGTGGATGTTTTATGAGGCCCTTAACATTTACTTCCCCAGCATTTCAATCCGCATGTCTATTAAAGACAGCTGCTCCTCCTACGTGTTCCCCATCCATCACACCGCCAGAGAGCCACCCCACACTGACGGACAGCTCAATATGACAGAGAGAGAGAGGGGGAGGGAGGGAGTGTACAGCAGTAATGGAGAAACCGAGACAGAGCGAGTAAGACAGATAGAGGTAGCCAACAGAGTGTACAATTACCGATGAAAACAAGCAAAGGGTTTGGCAGAAGAACCAACAATACGGACAAAGAGAAAGATCCTCACAAAGAGCTGCATCCTCACTTTACTCCCCATATGGCTCCTTTATAGCTAATAGTAGTGGTAAGTTAGGAGCAGTGAAACACACTCCATAGTCGGAGCAGAAACAAGGCTTCTGATGGGAAAATGAAGTCAAACAAGCGGTAAATAAAAACAGACCCTGAGAAATAGATGAGGTCTCAGTTCCCCCAGGCAGTGCGTGTGTGAGGTGTGTGTGGGCCAGACAGGGCTCCCGCTCTGTTCAGGCTCTGGTAATATGCTGGCCCCCTCAGGTCACTGCTATTAATTACAAAACGTACCCAGCTCTCCCTCCATTAATCTAAATTTAGAGGCAGAGTCCTGCGCCCGCCTGCTCCTGCTGATGCCACGATCGCTGGGTACAGAGAGAAGAGCCCTGCTGCCTCCGGACCAATCACAGACAGGATACACTGCCCTTCTGGCTAATTAGAGCCAAGCCCTGGTAACTTCTGATAGGGGCAAGGCAGTCTTTCTCCAAACCAATCACAGTCAGAGGCTTCAACCTTCCAGCCACTGAGAGCCAAGGTCGGCTTACTGCTGACCCACCACAGCCAAGATCCTGCCCCATTCTGACCACTCAGAACAGAACACACACAGACAAACACATCTACTGCAGACCCCCGTGTAATTATCATTACAGTGATGAACAGCTGTTGTGGGTCTGCTCACCTTCCTGAGGCCTTTCATCTTAATTAACAGCAGCACACATATGTGCAGGAACACAATCCCGAACACCACGGCCCCGCCCCAGCCCAGCTCTCGCTGGCTACAGTACATGTGTAGGTCAGACAGCAGACAGGGGAGTCTGCTCCACAACACGTCAACAACAAGGAGAAGAGAGGGAGTGGAGAGAGAACCAGAGAGGGTAAACGAGACAGAGACAAAGAGAGATAGAGAGCAAGTCACTGAGGGAGACAGAAAGAGGGAGAGAGAGAAAGAGGAGGGTATACCGTGCTGCAACCTTGTGTCCCCGCGCCAGACTGTCCCTGGGCCGCCATGCCCACCTCCAGCAATTAATCATCTGATACTGAGCTTACTCAACCGACAACCAGCTCCCCCACATCCTCATTAACACTGGCATATGAGAGGAGAGGAGAGGAGAGGAGAGGAGAGGAGAGGAGAGGAGAGGAGAGGAGAGGAGAGGAGAGGAGAGGAGAGGAGAGGAGAGGAGAGGAGAGGAGAGGAGAGGAGAGGAGTAACACAGTGTGAAAAAAGAATGAGGCAAAAAGAGAGGGAAATAGAGGTGATACGAGAACAGAGGAGAGGACAGAAGAGAAGGAGAAAATTGCAAAGGGGAGAAGTGAAAGGAGGAGAGCAGAGAATACACAGACATAAGGAGGAGCTGTGCCAGCTTTTGCAGAGGACCATCTATCTCTCAGACTGGTGAGGCAGGCACCATGCTGGCACCAATGTTATTCTACCCACCATACTGAGAGAGAGAGAGAGAGAGGCTGTGACTATGTGTGTGTGTGTGTGTGTGTGTGTGTGTGTGTGTGTGCACATCCATGTGTGTGTATGTGTGTGTTTGTTTGCACATGTGCAGTGCCTGCATTCTTGAGCAACACTTACATCTCTGGTCCAGAACACCAGGAAACTTGATGTGCTCCTATTTTTTGTCTCCCAGAGCCACACTAGTGTTGCCACGGCCACCTGCCAGCCAATTAGTAGAGCGGGCAGCAGCAGCAGCTGCCCAGGACAGGAGCAGGTGGACGACCATGCCCAACATACCCACCGCCTGCTAATGCTAATCACTGTGCTCACTACTGGGACCCCGGGACTGGACTGAAGGGCGCAAGGGGCTGGGGGGGCTGGAGGGAGAGGGTGCTGGAGGGGCTAATAGTAGGACACTGCCTGGGCAAACCAGACCCTGGCCAACTTACAGTATTCCACTTCTCCTATACTGCAAACCTCTGCTATGGTGCTGAACCACTGGAACAAGCCCACCTTACTTATCCTGTACCTGCATACCATGACCATCTCTCAACCATCTCTGCTTCTATCTTTCTCCCTCTCTCCCTCCTTCATCTCTCTATCTATCTATCCACCCTCTCTGCTCTGAATAATTAGCTCTGTCTACAGGGGTTGGGTGATGGCGAGGGGGGGTTGGCAATCAGAGTCGAAATAGGCCCGCTCCTCTCCCACTCGTTAAACCCCTAGACCTTTTTTCACTTATATGGATGGAGTAATATGTTACTTTATTTACGAGGACAGGGCCTGACAGATTTAATATTTTAACTCAGTTTTATGGCCTGAACATGGGGCGCACCATGCTCTTTATGGGTCCTGCTCCGCAGACACAGCCACCGGATCGGTCGGGTCCGCTAGGCCGGGACAGGAGGGCAGGGCCTCACAGACATAACCATCCCTCATGTCACTCTGCCAAAAACACAGAGCATCTGTACCTCCATGTTCCAGAGCCCTCCCCTCCTCCCCTCCTCTCCTCCTCTCCACCTCCTCCTCTCCTCCTCCCTCTCTCCCTATAACTCCTGGGAGGAGACATGGCCATGGAGCAGACAGACATGCAGGTCTAATAGAAGAGAGATTCATGGTTGAAATGTTTCAGGGCTGATATTGAGGGGAGATTCATATTTCAGACAGCTCAGGGATATTGGTATAGAGATTGATAATTCACACCATACAGGTCGCAACTTTGGTCGGTTTCATTGTTTCAACGATTCTCTGCCAATATTTTAGCAATTCATGGTTTAGACCATTAGCAACCAATATTGGAAGGAGATTCATGGATCACAGGACTCAGATCTATTATAGCAGAGGATGATCACTCAAATGCTTCAGGACTAAATATCTTGGAGTAGAGTCGTGGTGTAGGCCACTCCAAAAATACAAATCAAAGAGTTTTTCACAATGAAGAAATACCCACTCGCATCTAACATCATGAAAAGTTTGATTACACTTTAATGGAAATCAATAGGCTTTCAGCGCACTCTCTCCAAAATAATTTTTCAATCAGGAGAAATGCATTACTTTGGCAACCTACCATTTAATAGTTTTCTTGCAGAAAGGCAGAAAACAGAGGCCAGACAGCCCGGATAGTCACAAAGCAAAGTTTTCTGTCCAATACTGCCAACTAAGACAGTTCCAGAAGTTCTATTCCCTGACTCGTCTTTACTAGTGGCTTTTAGTGGGGAGTTAAACGATCCAGAACCAAGGTGTTAAACCAACTCAGAAGAGGGCTCCAGTACCAAGGTGTTAAACCAACACAGAGGAGGGCTCCAGTACCAAGGTGTTAAACCAACACAGAGGAGGGCTCCAGTACCAAGGTGTTAAACCAACACAGAGGAGGGCTCCAGTACCAAGGTGTTAAACCAACACAGAGGAGGGCTCCAGTACCAAGGTGTTAAACCAACACAGAGGAGGGCTCCAGTACCAAGGTGTTAAACCAACACAGAGGAGGGCTCCAGTATTACATTTACATTTTAGTCATTTAGCAGATGCTCTTATCCAGAGCGACTTACAGGAGCAATTAGGTACCAAGGTGTTAAACCAACACAGAGGAGGGCTCCAGTACCAAGGTGTTAAACCAACACAGAGGAGGGCTCCAGTACCAAGGTGTTAAACCAACACAGAGGAGGGCTCCAGTATCTTTCCCTATGAGGAGTCTGTATCAGGCACCCACATGTTCACAGAGCAGTTCCCATGGGAACGGGCTAATCACTCTCCGTGCTCCCCGAGATCTCCCCTGACTTCCCCCTCCACCCCCACCCTGCTCCCCCTCCCACAGCACTGGGAGAGAGCAAGGCGGTTATCGATCAGTCTGGGGGGTGGGAAGCTCAACCAATCAATGAGTCTCTGAGCCCCCTGGGGTTTGTGGGATAGAAGCGGGGGACTGTTCAAGTGGCGGTGCACGAGTGATTTCTGTCCAACACAAATCACCAGTCTAATTGATGGGCCTGGAATTGATTTAAGCGCCCTGGTCATCCCAGCCGGTGACATGGCGGTGGGCCGTTTATAGGTATTAGTTTCATTTCCCCCTCAGGGGGGAGCAGAGAGGAGAGAGGCCGGTCAGTGGGTTAGCAGGCCAGGCCTGCAATACTAGAGGCTACAGTTCTTTGCTAACACATTGCTACCCTGCTATCTCTTAGTCATGTAGGCCTATCACTGTTATTCTCTTCTATGTCTCTGAGAAGATACTGTGATGCACCACAGTCACATTGCATACTGACTTCACTAAATGAGATAACTGTGGAAAAGACCAGGTATAAAAGCTATATCCATCAGAGGTTTAACTTTACCAAGGAGACAGACCGACAGACTACACATAACTCTGATAATGTAGGAACAAAAATAAGTAGACAAAGATGACCGCAAAGATGGATCAGATAAAACAAACACCAAAACCATAGAAGAAGTACAACCAAACCAGAACAGAGGAAAGAGCTGAGTAGACAGAGATAATGTTAGTGTGGTCCATGGAGAGAGAGAGAGAGCGAGAGAGAGAGAGCGAGAGAGAGAGAGAGAGAGAGAGAGAGAGAGAGAGAGAGAGAGAGACAGACAGACAGACAGAGATACAGAGAGAGAGACAGAGAGAGAGATAATTGAATTGAGAGAGAGAGAGAGAGAGAGAGAGGGAGAGAGTGAGAGAGAGAGAGAGAGAGAGAGAGAGAGAGAGAGAGAGAGAGAGACTCAATTTGGCACGAGGGTCTGCTATACAAATTGATGGAAAGTGGTGTTGGGGGAAAAACCTGTGACATTATAAAATCCATATACACAAACAACAAGTGTGCGGTTAAAATTGGAAAAAAAACGCAGCTTAAGCCCGACACTCTTCAACATATATATCAACGAATTGGCGACGGCACTAGAACCGTCTGCAGCATCCGGCCTCACCCTACTACAATCTTAAGTCAAATGTCTACTGTTTGCTGATGATCTGGTGCTTCTGCCCCAACCAAGGAGGGCCTACAGCAGATCCTTTTTTTTTTTAGGGGGTAGATCAGCTTTAATATTGCAGATAGATTGCAACTTCCATCAATGTAATTGTCTGCATCACTTCCAATCCCCCATGTTTTTTTCTCGCATATATATATATATATATGTACATATACATACACATACACATACATATGCACATACATACATAAAAATACATATACATACATACACTGCTCAAAAAAATAAAGGGAACACTTAAACAACACAATGTAACTACAAGTCAATCACACTTCTGTGAAATCAAACTGTCCACTTAGGAAGCAACACTGATTGACAATAAATGTCACATGCTGTTGTGCAAATGGAATAGACAACAGGTGGAAATTATAGGCAATTAGCAAGACACCCCCAATAAAGGACTGGTTTTGCAGGTGGTGACCACAGACCACTTCTCAGTTCCTATGCTTCCTGGCTGATGTTTTGGTCACTTTTGAATGCTGGTGGTGCTTTCACTCTAGTGGTAGCATGAGACGGAGTCTACAACCCACACAAGTGGCTCAGGTAGTGCAGCTCATCCAGAATGGCACATCAATGCGAGCTGTGGCAAGAAGGTTTGCTGTGTCTGTCAGCGTAGTGTCCAGAGCATGGAGGCGCTACCAGGAGACAGGCCAGTACATCAGGAGACGTGGAGGAGGCTGTAGGAGGGCAACAACCCAGCAGCAGGACTGCTATCTCCGCCTTTGTGCAAGGAGGAGCAGGAGGAGCACTGCCAGAGCCCTGCAAAATGACCTCCAGCAGGCTACAAATGTGCATGTGTCTGCTCAAACGGTCAGAAACAGACTCCATGAGGGTGGTATGAGGGCCCGACGTCCACAGGTGGGGGGTGTGCTTACAGCCCAACACCGTGCAGGACGTTTGGCATTTGCCAGAGAACACCAAGATTGGCAAATTCGCCACTGGCGCCCTGTGCTCTTCACAGATGAAAGCAGGTTCACACTGAGCACGTGACAGATGTGACAGAGTCTGGAGACGCCGTGGAGAACGTTCTGCTGCCTGCAACATCCTCCAGCATGACCGGTTTGGCGGTGGGTCAGTCATGGTGTGGGGTGGCATTTCTTTGGGGGGCCGCACAGCCCTCCATGTACTCGCCAGAGGTAGCCTGACTGCCATTAGGTACCGAGATGAGATCCTCAGACCCCTTGTGAGACCATATGCTGTTGCGGTTGGCCCTGGGTTCCTCCTAATGCAAGACAATGCTAGACCTCATGTGGCTGGAGTGTGTCAGCAGTTCCTGCAAGAGGAAGGCATTGATGCTATGGACTGGCCCGCCTGTTACCCAGACCTGAATCCAATTGAGCACATCTGGGACATCATGTCTCGCTCCATCCATCAACGCCACGTTGCACCACAGACAGTCCAGGAGTTGGCGGATGCTTTAGTCCAGGTCTGGGAGGAGATCCCTCAGGAGACCATCCGCCACCTCATCAGGAGCATGCCCAGGCATTGTAGGGAGGTCATACAGGCACATGGAGGCCACACACACTACTGAGCCTCATTTTTACTTGTTTTAAGGACATTACATCAAAGTTGGATCAGCCTGTAGTGTGGTTTACCACTTTCATTTTGAGGGTGACTCCAAATCCAGACCTCCATGGGTTGATAAATTTGATTTCCATTGATAATTGTTGTGTGATTTTGATGACAGCACATTCAACTATGTAAAGAAAAAAGTATTTAATAAGATTATTTCATTCATTCAGATCTAGGATGTGTTATTTTAGTGTTCCCTTAATTTTTTTGAGCAGTGTATATATACATATCCTTTTTTTACAAATATATTTCCCTTTATTACTTTCCAACCCCACCACCCCTTCCTTAATTGGAGCAAACTAGTGAACAACAATGCTTAGGCCTCTACTTCCAGCTTATACATACTATACACATTTTATGGACACAGTCAATTTGACAATAATTCTATTTTGTTTGTTTTTACTCATGAACTTCCTCTACCCTCAACCTCTCCGATCATTTTCATGATGTCCATCCGGTTTGCTTCTATATGCCATATCTTTCTAACTGTGCTCTTTCACAAAAGCTCTCAGCCAATAACCTATATACTTATTATGGACACAGTATGCTTTACATTAATTATATTGTTGTTATTAGTTGTTATTAGTCCCATCCTTCAACTCCATTCAACACCACCCATCTATCTCTTAACACCATCCATATTGGATTTCTATTTGCCATATATTTTTCAACTGTACTGTGATGTTTTACAAAAGTTCTGAACCCTTCTATTCTCATTGTTTCTACAGATTGTAAATTGAAAATAAACATTCTTGCTAAAAGTAATATTATATTATTGATCGATTGACTATGACTTTTCAGATCACCCAGTAGTGCTAGCTGCAGGGTTAGTTCAAGGTAAATATTGCAATCCTTTAGCCATTCCTGGACCTGTGTCCAAAAACAAGCTACAAATGGACAGTACCAAAACAAATGATTTTACATTTAAGTCATTTAGCAGATGCTGTTATCCAGAGCGACTTACAGTTAGTGAGTGCATACATTTTCATACTGGCCCCCCGTGGGAAACTAACCCACAACCCTGGCGTTGCAAGCTCCATGCTCTACCAACTGAGCTACAGGGGACTACAATGATCTAATGATTCTGTCTCTTCGCAGAAAAATCTGCAGAGCTGGGAAGATTGTATCCCCCATATAAACAACATTCTATTGGTAGCAATAATTTTATATAATCATTTAAATTGAACAATTCTAAGTTTTGAATCCGGTGTCGTTTTGCGCATCAGTTCATAAACACTATGCCATGGAATCGGTATGTCAAAAATCTCTTCCCAACTATTTTGCAATCTATATGGGACGGCTGTCAATCCTTTGGTCCCTAAATGAAACTGGTATACTTTTTTATTTATCACAATTTTCTTTAACCAATTATGTTCTTTAATGCAGTGCCAACGGACAAGTTCCTTACTTTTTCCCCCTTCCACTTTCCTCTTCCATTTTTGCGGTAATGCTGCAATTATTTGATTGTAATTTTGGGTAGAGCAGACATTTCCATATGTTTTTGTTAGCTGCATGTGCGACATAACTCCACCAGTCCTACCTATGATATCATTTACGAAGATTATACCTTTTTAAAACATTTTTTCAAAAAATAGTTTTTTTATCAATTATTAAGTTTAACCACAATAGTTGTTGCATTATTTGTTCAGTCGTTTCTGGAGGATTAAATTGAAATTGCAACCAACTTTCTATGGCTTGTTTTAGAAATAGTGATATTTGGGAGATGATTTCCTTTTCAAATAACTGAAATTGAGAGGTTGTAATCTGAATAAAGGGAAAAAGGTCTTTCTTGAACATTGGGTGAGACAATCTTACTAATTTGCTAGAGAACCAGTTCGGATTTAACTATAACTTTTGTATGACTGAAGCTTTTAGTGATAGGTCATAAATTCATTATATAAATAGGCCCATTTAATTTTGTCAGGCTTGCCGTTCCAAATAAAATGGAATATTCTTTTCTCATATCATTTCAAAAACTGTTCGCTAGGCATAGGCAAGACCATAAGCAAATAGGTAAACTGGGATAATACTAAAGAGTTAATCAGGGTGATTTTTCCACAAATTGACAGGTATTTTCCTTTCCATGGTAGTATGATCTTATCTATTTTTGCTAACTTTCTATTAAAATGTATTGGAGTGAGATCATTTATTTCATTTGGGATATGTATTCCTAGTATATCCACATCACCATCAGACCATTTTATTGGTAAACTACATGGTAATGTAAAGATTATATTTTTTTGTGATCCAATACGTAATATAGTACATTTATCATAATTTGGTTGTAATCCAGAGAGGTTAGAAAATGTATCTAGATCTTCTATGAGGCTGTGGAGGGATTCAAGTTGTGGATTTAAAAGAAAACATGAATCATCAGCGTACAATGACACCTTTGTTTTTAAGCCCTGGATTTCTAATCCCTTGATATTATTGTTGGATCTGATTTTAATAGCTAACATTTCGATGGCCATAATAAATAGATATGCCGATAGTGGACAACCTTGTTTCACTCCCCTTGACAGTTTAAAACTTTCGGAGAAATAGCCATTATTTACTATTTTACACCTAGGGTTACTATACATGATTTTAACCCATTTTATAAGAGATTCTCCAAAACAAATGAAATAGAAGGTCTAACAGAACAGATAGATAGCAATAAAAACTGTAACATAGAGGCTCAGAATAAATTAGAGGAAAAACAAAAAGAAATGGAGAAACTTATTCAAGAAAGATCAAATGTAATATATTATAAAAATAAAGCAAACTGTGCACCAAATTATTTTAGATAGATAGATAGATAGATAGATAGAGCGATAGAGAGAGAGAGAGAGAGAGAGAGAGAGAGAGAGAGAGAGAGAGAGAGAGAGAGAGAGCGATAGAGAGAGAGCGATAGAGAGAGAGCGATAGAGAGAGCGATAGAGAGAGAGCGATAGAGAGAGAGCGATAGAGAGAGAGCGATAGAGAGAGAGCGATAGAGCGAGCGAGAGATGTTTAGCTCATGGCCTTCTCTTAAACATGCAGTCAGATACTGATCAAACTGAGGGGGCAGAGATGGACTCTCCCCCGGAGGTGGCTAAATAATTAACAAGGCTTTAATTAAACCTATAAATGAGCAACTGACCCCTGGTCCTCTGAGAGAGCCACAGGGGGTGGTGGGTGGGGTGGGGGCTGGAGGACAAGGGGGCTATTGGCAGGGAGAGCATGGGGTGACAACATTATAGTAACAAACAGGGGCAGATAGAACAACATGCAGAGAGGCACGTTGGCCTGCTCATTTAGCTTGACATTTGAGCGGCGCCATCACCCCAGGGGCTCACTGCAGTGTCATGATGGAGAGCCTCTTCACTGCCAGTTATACTGAAACTCACATGTTCATTGGAAGGAAGATAGATGAGACAGGAAAGACCAATCAGTGGTCCTATTACTGTACGTCTATTTTACTGTGGAGTGACTGTATTTCGACCTGTTGGTCTTCACCTATAGGCTCATCAGGTACTAGCAGAATAATAATATAATCAGCAATGTGTGTGTGTGTGTGTGTGTGTGTGTGTGTGTGTACGTGTTTAACTATACTTCTGGTCCCCACAAGTATAGTTAAACATATCCACACACACACACACACACACACACACACACACACAAGAATAGTAAACCAAGAAAAATGTTACCAACTGGGGACATTTTGTTGGTCCCTACAAGGTCAAATGCTATTTCTAGGGGGTTTAGGGTTAAGGTTAGAATTAGTGTTAGTGTTAGGGTTAGAATTAGGTTTAGGGTTAGGGAAAATAGGTTTTGAATGGGACTGATTTGTATGTCCCCACAAGGTTAGCTGCGCAAGACTGTGTGTGTGTGTATGTGTGTGTGTGTGTGTGCACGTGACTTTGAACAGCAGGAAGCTTTCTGACCCCTATTTTGATGATAAAAACTGTAAATGTAAAGTGGATATTATGGTGAAATTAAGACCAGATATGATCATAATGATATTAAATATTTATTATTCATTTGAAAAAAATAGAGAATAAAAAAAACTCTGAAATTCTCTCCAATTCCTTTAAAGCAGTTTCTGATTAGGCCTAGAGCAATGTCCCAGTCTTTTCTACGCTAGTTCCCCCAGATTCAACAAGACAAGGGACATTTGAGAGATCTAAAAATCATAATTTTCTTCTTCAGCCTAATATTGCATAAAAGGGGATAATATCATCGCTCTCATTGGTCACAGTGACAGCACTCTCACTAAATCAAATTAAAGTCCCAAAAGCCACACCACGCAAACAGCCCACAAGTTCTAACTCACACACACACACACACACACACACACACACATTTACTCTCTTGCTTTTCTCTTTCAAAAGGCACAGGCACTCTGAAATGCAATCAATCACACAGTTCCTCCACACACACACACACACTCTGAGGAATAGTTGAGTACCAACCCTGTGGCATAGCCTGGCACTAATCAGTCTCTCTCTTAGTCGGTTTCTCTCAGTCGGGTCTCTCTTGTCGGTCTCTCTCAGTCGGTCTCTCTCGCTCTCTCATGGCGCATGCGTCTTTTTAAACGGTCGTAAGAGGAAATGAATCTCTCCCTGGGCTGTCATGGCAGGATATAAATCTATCACCTCACTCATCTCCCCAACACCACTCCTCTCCATGCTAATCCCTGTCTCGTCATCACCAACATATGCACACGACAGTTACAAGAAAATCACAGTCATTGAAGTAGACTATGTTAACCCCCTCCCTCCCTCCCTCATTCACCTTTTCTTTCTTTCACTGTTTTTTGCTCTTTCTTTCTTTCTTTTTCTTGACCTTTCTTTCTTAATTATTTATTTCGCTCTCACAATACAGAAATTCATTACAGAAATATCTGCAGAAACTCGTCAGTCTATCCCCTTTAACCCTTATGTAAGCACAATATTACAGTTATTGGCAATTTATAATGTGACATTTAAGTTGTTCCTCAGTGTCAGAAATAGACTGCCTTTCATTCCTGTACAGTAACTTGTGGCCTTAAAAGAAAGCTATTTTTTCATTTTTCATTTAATCTCTGCTCATGGTGTCTATAGAATGTTCTGTCTTTTCTCCACAGGTATTCAAATCACTTCTACTGTGAGGGAAAGGGGTGTTGTCTGAGGCCAGATAAAGCTGTGTGATTTCTATCAGAGCAGCAGTACTAACCCTGGCCCTGCTGTAAGGCTTTACCCCAGAACCACACAGCATCCTCAGATCCACCGGGGAGTGGAGAGAGAGAGGAGGCTGAGGAAGCACAGTTCACTATCAGTGACTGGCACAGAGGTCAGAGATCGGCTATAATCTGAGCCCAGCAGAGCCCAGTCGCACGGCAGCCCGGCTCTGTTACACACCATAATCCGCACGGAGGTTAACGTGCTGCTACTTCCTGATAAAGAACTTACAGAGGGAAGGAGTGATTCTTAGCTAAACTACCCTGAGAGAGACATAACTCAGCATTCTCCCCATAGAGACCACACAGCTACAGCTAGCCACTACTACAGCATAAAGCCATAGCTCTTAGGGACGAGTACCGGGGGAAATAAACATCATCATTAACCCACAATTGAAACGCTGTTCTCTGTGCTGACACCCTTTAATGTTGTCATATCTCTGGCCAATTAGAACATAGTGCTGTGATTATGTCTGCATTAAAACGTAATGATGTTATACGAACTGGGCTGCTCCACTGACAAAAGGTAGCGGGGCTCATTTACACTATGGCTCGTCTGCTCATCTATTGGTGAAATGTCAAATATAACATTCTGGACCATACTGATTCACTCTCATAGGGAAAGTGCAGTGGTGGCAAAAGTACCCAATTGTCATACTTGAGTAAAAATAAAGACACCTTAATAGAAAATGACTCAATGAAAGTAACCCTGTAACAAACTACTTGATTTTCTAATCAAATCAAAACCAATTTTATTTGCCACATGCGCCAAATACAACAGGTGTAGACATTACCGTGAAATTCTTACCTACAACCCTTAACCAACAATGCATTTATTTCTTAATAAAAAAGTAAAATAAAACAACAGCAAAAAAGTGTTGAGAAAAAAAGAGCAGAAGTAAAATAAAATAACAGTAGGGAGGCTATATACAGGGGCACCGACTAGTTGAGGTAGTTGAGGTAATATGTACATGTGGGTAGAGTTAAAGTGACTATGCATAAATAATTAACAGAGTAGCAGTAGCGTAAAAAGATGGGTTGGGGGTGCAAATAGTCCGGGTAGCCATGATTAGCTGTTCAGGAGTCTTATGGCTTGGGGGTAGAAGCTGTTGAGAAGCCTTTTGGACCTAGACTTGGCGCTCCGTTACCGCTTGCCGTGCGGTAGCAGAGAGAACAGTCTATGACTAGGGTGGCTGGAGTCTTTGACAATTTTGAGGGCCTTCCTCTGACACCGCCTGGTATAGAGGTCCTGGATGGCAGGAAGCTTGGCCCCAGTGATGTACTGGGCCGTACGCACTACCCTCTGTAGTGCCTTGCGGTCGGAGGCCGAGCAGTTGCCATACCAGGCAGTGATGCAACCAGTCAGGATGCTCTCGATGGTGCAGCTGTAGAACTTTTTGAGGATCTGAGGACCCATGCCAAATCTTTTCAGTCTCCTGAGGGGGAATAGGCTTTGTCGTGCCCTCTTCACGACTGTCTTGGTGTGTTTGGACCATGATAGTTAATTGGTGATGTGGACACCAAGGAACTTGAAGCTCTCAACCTGTTCCACTACAGCCCCGTCGATGAGAATGGGGGCGTGCTCAGTCCTCTTTTTTTTCCTGTAGTCCACAATCATCTCCTTTGTCTTGGTCACGTTGAGGGAGAGGTTGTTAAATTTGGTTTTAAATATACTTAAGTATCAAAACTAAAAGTTAAAGTATAAATAATTTCAAATTCCTTATATTAAGCAAACCAGACGGCACCATTTTCTTGTGTTTTTTTATTTACGGATAGCCAGGGGCACACTCCAACACTAGACATAATTTACAAACAAAGCATTTGTGGTTAGTGAGTCTACAAGATCTAAGGCAGTAGGGATTACCACGTGTTCTATTTTTCCTGTCCTGCTAAGCATTCGAAATGTAAGGAGTACTTTTGGGTGTCAGGAAAAATATATGGGAGTAAAAAGTTGTCAAAGTTGTCAAAAATATAAATAGTAAAGTAAAGTACAGATAGCCCCAAAAACATCTTAAGTAGTACTTCAACGTATTTTTACTTGGTTACTTTACACCAGGAGTCTCCAACAGGTAGATCCCGAGCTACCAGTAGCTCGCCAAGCAATTCTGAAAGTACATGCTAATTTTCATTTGTTCCATCGCAAACTGTCAAAAACATAAAGCTCCCAGCTACTATCAAATCAAAGCCACATTGGATTATCCCACCCCTGATTAGCCACTATAGGCTTAAAAAGCCAAACTTAACACAACATCTGCAAATACATTTCCAGAAATATCTGTCTATTTGGGGCGTGTTTGCTTATCACTCCGTATGTAGCCAGTGAGCGATGCTAATGATAACCATCTTGTGGGTAGACAGAAAGTCTTTCCCCAAAAATCTTCTCAATTAAATGGTAACTGCAAAATAGGCTTCCCTGACAGAACTACACTGAACAAAAATATAAACACAACATGCAACAATTTCTACGATTTTACTGAGTTACAGTTCATATAAGGAAATCAGTCAATTGATTTCACATGACTGGGAATACAGATACGCAGCTGTTGGTTAGAAATCTTTTTAAAAAGGTAGGGGCGTGGATCAGAAAACCAGTCAGTATCTGTTGTGACCACCATTTGCCACATGCATGTCTCCTCGCATAAAGTTGATCAGGCTGTTGATTGTGGCCTGTGGAATGTTGTCCCACTCCTCTTCAATGGCTGTGCGAAGTTGCTGGATATTGGCGGGAACTGGAACAGGGATGTAAACACATTTGTGCACACAATTTGAGAGAAATAAGCTTTTTGTCCGTATGGAACATTTCTGGAATGTTTTATTTCAGCTCATGAAACATGGGACCAACACTTTACATTTGCGTTTATATTTTTGTTCAGTATATATTATTTGATTATTGATTATTTGTATAAATTGAGTGGCCATTGTTTTACAAACTGTGCCATGACATGATGCAGCTGTTGTCCTAACAGCAGAAACATCGCTAGACAGACAGATTCCTCTCTCGCAAGATGTGCAATTAAAGGGGAATAAATGTTTTTTATTTTTTTATTTTTGCAGAAAAGGGAACATATCATGTCAAATGTGTATGGTACGAGTGTGTGTGTGTTTAATACACTTGTGGGTGTGAGTGAGTGAGTGTGTGCGTGCACTCATGTGTGTGTGCGATCTAGCTTGGTACTTGTGCCTGCGTGTGTCAAGGAAAAGGCGAGGGATTGCTTGAGTGAGGCTGTTTAGAGAAGGTCAGAAATGAGAGCAAGGCAATTTGAGGTTGGAAATGAGCGATGTCCTTTCTCATTTGAGCACCACAGTGACCCCAGCCTCACAGATGCCACCTCCTCTTATACATCAACAACCCCATTGTGTTTGGTTTCCTCCATTGTGTTTGTCTCTTACCACAATGAAGAGAGAAAGAGAGGGATGGAGAGAGAAGAGTGAGAGGAGGGGGTGGTTAGCTACAGGGATTTGGAAATTAAATATCTGGAATGGCCCATGGAGTAGGGGTAATCTCCCCCACGGGGAAAGACAGGATAGGAGAGAGGGGAGGACAAGAGAGGAGATAGAGAGGTGGAGCGAGAGAGAGGGAAAGGGATAAAGAGAGAGGGAGAAAGAGAGGGTAGGGGGTTGGGGATGAGGAGGCAAATATTGAGCCAGTGTCTCTGAGCGGCTGCACACATCAGTGGAGATCCGACACAGACAGACAGAGAGCCCAGCAGCAGTGTGGTCCTGTTGGCCTTATAGCACTGCTGTCTGCTGCTGAGAGCACAGAACACAATACAGCTCCTGCTCTTCTAGGGAAATAACACATCAACCAGGCATTTCTCACACCACAATGGATGGATGGATGGAAATATGCATATAAAGAGATCAATAGACATCAATATGACAGATGGAGAGATGGAGAGGTGCACATAAGTCCACTCAAACATCTTAAGTCACAATGCCACAGCAGTAAACATACAGTAGATGGCTGACAATTACTAAAGAGGCAGTATGGGACTTGAAGGACAATTACAACATGACAGAGGACAACAATGTCCTCCTTGATAAGCATCCATCACTAAGCTGGAGGTGCTTGATAAAAGGTCTGTCTGCTGAGAGGCAGGGGAGGCAGGTTGGAGAGTGGGGCTGGTGTGTGATGCACGGCGGCGGGGGGGCATATTGAATCAGGGGCATAGTGAGTCACAGGAGACCAGCCCCAGCTGGGTGATTGAGGAGCGGCAGGTTGGGTTCACAGGGGAAATGGGGGAGGGGGGAGGGTGTTAGTTAGGCCTCTCTGAGCCCCCCCCAGTCCCCCCGTAAGTCCCCCGCAGGAGAGCCGGCCGACACTCAGACACCATGGTGCTTTACAGCTCCCACAGACAGACAGACAGAGACAGACAGACAGAAGGGCCCGGCCGGGATGAATGGCTGCCTGCCTTGGTGAATCGCAAACACACCAACAAGAAGAAAACAGAGTCCGATAAATATCCCAATGTCCCAATATAGTATGTCATGTTTGTTGTGTGAAAGTTGTGCCGGCGCTTTGTCATCACAGGCGAACCGGACACCTGTGGTTTGTTCTCAGCGTCACCTCTTAACCACCTGTTCCAACAGACCGCCAAATGGTCACGGTAGAAAACAGCATCTTCTAGTAGACCCACTAACAGACCCCTTTGGCTCAGTAAGAGAAAACACTATTATATTCTAGTATTGTCACGCAGTCTCCCCATTCAGTCATCTTCTTATGCACCTGTCATGGCGATATCATGGTGAGGTTGTCTGTCACAGAGCGTGATGCCAGTTCCCCTGTTACAGTCACTTTACCTCCTCCCTGTCACTCAGCGTGGCGTGTTCTGAATGCCCAATGACAGAGGCACAGCACAGGCGGCTGGAGCTGGATCCAGATGAAGGTGATTAAATGTCCTTGAGGGATCTCTAGTTGCTGCTTGAGAAATGTACGATATGCAAGAATTTCTATGTCAACTCACTTGTTGAGAGACTGACACACACTGTCTTACACATTCTGTACATTTTGTATAGTGGAAACAGACTCTGATCAAATAAGTGCCATTGATTTTGTGGGACAGAGTCTTTGTCATGGTGTATGTGTATTGATCTTGTCCGTCTTGGTCGTGTCAGGCAGGGGGGGTGTGAGCAGTAATGTGAAAAATGACCCCCTATCTGTCTGAGGCCCAGAGAGGCAGAGCCAAACACACAGCCGGAGAACCCCCCCCACATCAAAAACCAACCTCTACCCAGCCTTATTACATGCTATCACTTTCAGAGGGGCTGACACCTTCACGCAGCAGAACCCGCTCCATAATGGAAACTGCCATTACAACCCCTATCTTCCATCACCACGCTAAGGTACACACACACACACACAGAGCATCTAAATGTAATGCAGTCTTCGAGGGTGTGTGTGGTTTGCTGTGCCAGTGAAATTAAAGGAGGCCTCTCTAATAACAGCAAATGTAATACCAGCACTAGTCCCTTAATGAGAGCTGCCTGTGTTTGCTCTGGGCTCATATCCACAGACCAGCAGGAGGGAGAAAGAGAATGAGGGAGGTGAAAAAGAAAAAGAGAGGAAGGGGGAGAGACTAAAATCTCCCATTAGCGTCACCTCCTGGGCGAGCAAGCCCCCTCCCTGGAGGGTGGTTGGTCTGAGGCGGGTGGCGTGGTTGCATGGTGGTGCGGGCCCGGGGGCAGGGACGGGCGGGGTGTCAGATGCACGCCCTTGCCTCAGCCTAGCCAGGGCTCCCAGGGTGCAGTGCGCTCCAGCGTTAATAACACACAGAATTACAATAGCGCTTATTAGAAAACAGCAAGAAACGGGAAATGAGATGAGAGTCAACCTGCCAGGACCCAGAAATGGAGCCTCCTCGAAACGGACAGAAATGATAAACAAAGCAACAGTAAACATATCATCCCCCATGAATGATGCAGCACCTCCCTAGGGCTAATCAGTGTGATTTTGTAACTGACGGATCTCTATGGCAAGACCAATCACTCACCCAAGTTTTGTAAAAATCACTGAGCATGTGTGCCAAATTTCAGTCAAACAGATCAAGAGATACAGTGCCTTCAGAAAGTATTCACACCCCTTGACTTTTCTACATTTTGTTGTGTTACAGCCTGAATTTAAAATGGCTTAAATTGAGAGAAAAAAATGGCAAGTGTATTCACTGGCATTTTCAACCTGTCCCTGACTGAGTCTGTAATATCAACATGTTTAAAGCAGACCACCATAGTATCTGTGCCGAAGAACCCTAAGGTAACCTGCCTAAATGACTACCGCCCCGTAGCACTCACGTCTGTAGCCATGAAGTGCTTTGAAAGGCTGATCATGGCTCACATCAACACCATTATCCCAGAAACCCTAGACCCACTCCAATTTGCATACCGCACCAACAGATCTACAGATGATGCAATCTCTATTGCACTCCACACTGCCATTTATCACCAAGCTAAGGACCCTGGGACTAAACACCTCCCTCTGCAACTGGATCCTGGACTTCCTGGCGGGTCGCCCCCAGGTGGTAAGGGTAGGCAACAACACATCTTCCACGCTGATCCTCAACACGGGGGGCCCCTCACGGGTTCGTGCTTAGTCCCCATGACTGCATGGGGACCCATGACTGCATGGCCAGGCACGACTCCAACACCATCATTAAGTTTGCCGGCGACACAACAGTAGTAGGCCTGATCACCGACAATGATGAGAGGTTGTTATCCTGGCACCACATGGCCAGGTTTCTGACCTCCTCCGCCTATAGGGAGGAGGTCAGAAACCTGGCCATGTGGTGCCAGGATAACAACCTCTCCCTCAACGTGATCAAGACAAAGGAGATTACTGTGGACTACAGGAAAAGAAGAGGACCGAGCACACCCCCATTCTCATCGATGGGGCTGTAGTGGAGCATGTTGAGAGCTTCAAGTTCCTTGGTATCCACATCACCAACAAACTATGATGGTCCGAACACACCAAGACAGTCGCGAAGAGGGCAAAACAAAGCCTATTCCCCCTCAGGAGACTGAAAAGATTTGGCATGGGTCCTTAGATCCTCAAAAGGTTCTACAGCTGCACCATCGAGAGCATCCGGACTGGTTGAAAAAAGTATGAAAATGTATGCACTCACTAACTGTAAGTTGCTCTGGATAAGACCGTCTGCTAAATGACTAAAATGTAAATATAAAATGTTGCATCACTGCCTGGTATGGCAACTGCTCGGCCTCCGACCGCAAGGCACTACAGAGGGTAATGTGTACGGCCCAGTACATCACTGAGGCCAAGCATCCTGCCCTCCAGGACCTCTATACCAGGCGGTGTCAGAGGAAGGTCCTAAGAATTGTCAAAGACTCCAGCCACCTAAGTCATAGACTATTCTCTCTGCTACCGCACGGCAAGCGGTACCGGAGAGCCAAGTCTAGGTCCAAAAGGCTCCTTAACAGCTTCTACCCCCAAGCCATAAGACTGCTGAACAATTAATAAAATAGCCTTTTTATTATCTATGCCTAGTCACTTTACTTCTACCTACATGTACATAAATTATTACCTCAATTACCTCGACTAACCTGTACCCCCACACAAAAATTGTCAAAGACTCCAGCCACCCTAGTCATAGACTGTTCTCTCTGCTACCGCACGGCAAGCAGTACCGGAGCGCCAAGTCTAACTCCAAAAGGCTTCTACCCCCAAGCCATAAGACTCCTGAACAGGTAATCAATTGGCTACCCGGACTATTTGCATTGTTCCCCCCCACCCCCTCTTTTACGTTGCTGCTACTCTCTATTTATTATCTATGCATAGTCACTTTAACTCTACCTACATGTACAGTGGGGGAAAAAAGTATTTAGTCAGCCACCAATTGTGCAAGTTCTCCCACTTAAAAAGATGAGAGAGGCCTGTAATTTTCATCATAGGTACACGTCAACTATGATAGACAAATTGAGAAAAAAATATCCAGAAAATCACATTGTAGGATTTTTAATGAATTTATTTGCAAATTATGGTGGAAAATAAGTATTTGGTCACCTACAAACAAGCAAGATTTCTGGCTATCACAGACCTGTAACTTCTTCTTTAAGAGGCTCCTCTGTCCTCCACTCGTTACCTGTATTAATGGCACCTGTTTGAACTTGTTATCAGTATAAAAGACACCTGTCCACAACCTCAAACAGTCACACTCCAAACTCCACTATGGCCAAGACCAAAGAGCTGTCAAAGGACACCAGAAACAAAATTGTAGACCTGCACCAGGCTGGGAAGACTGAATCTGCAATAGGTAAGCAGCTTGGTTTGAAGAAATCAACTGTGGGAGCAATTATTAGGAAATGGAAGACATACAAGACCACTGATAATCTCCCTCGATCTGGGGCTCCACGCAAGATCTCACCCCGTGGGGTCAAAATGATCACAGGAACGGTGAGCAAAAATCCCAGAACCACACGGGGGGACCTAGTGAATGACCTGCAGAGAGCTGGGACCAAAGTAACAAAGCCTACCATCAGTAACACACTACGCCGCCAGGGACTCAAACCCTGCAGTGACAGACGTGTTCCCTTGCTTAAGCCAGTACATGTCCAGGCCCGTCTGAAGTTTGCTAGAGTGCATTTGGATGATCCAGAAGAGGATTGGGAGAATGTCATATGGTCAGATGAAACCAAAATATAACTTTTTGGTAAAAACTCAACTCGTCGTGTTTGGAGGACAAAGAATGCTGAGTTGCATCCAAAGAACACCATACCTACTGTGAAGCATGGGGGTGGAAACATCATGCTTTGGGGCTGTTTTTCTGCAAAGGGACCAGGACGACTGATCCGTGTAAAGGAAAGAATGAATGGGTCCATGTATCGTGAGATTTTGAGTGAAAACCTCCTTCCATCAGCAAGGGCATTGAAGATGAAACGTGGCTGGGTCTTTCAGCATGACAATGATCCCAAACACACCGCCCGGGCAACGAAAGAGTAGCTTCGTAAGAAGCATTTCAAGGTCCTGGAGTGGCCTAGCCAGTCTCCAGATCTCAACCCCATAGAAAATCTTTGGAGGGATTTGAAAGTCTGTGTTGCCCAGCGACAGCCCCAAAACATCACTGCTCTAGAGGAGATCTGCATGGAGGAATGGGCCAAAATACCAGCAACAGTGTGTGAAAACCTTGTGAAGACTTACAGAAAACGTTTGACCTGTGTCATTGCCAACAAAGGGTATATAACAAAGTATTGAGAAACGTTTGTTATTGACCAAATACTTATTTTCCACCATAATTTGCAAATAAATTCATAAAAAATCATACAATGTGATTTTCTGGATTTTTTTATTCTCATTTTGTCTGTCATAGTTGACGTGTACCTATGATGAACATTACAGGCCTCTCTCATCTTTTTAAGTGGGAGAACTTGCACAATTGGTGGCTGATGTAGTGTCTTAGAGTCTGTGATGTGCTGACCTTTGCAAAAAGTGTGCTAGAGGAAACTTGGCTCTAGGATTTTGCTGATGTTGCAAATGGTGTAACAGATGAACTTTACTCTACTTTGCTGAAACATCTGGAAAGCATTACTAAAGTTCATGGAAAAAGTATAGGGGGAGAGATGTGGAAAAGGCCAGGGATTGGATTTTAGAATCACACCATATTACGTCATAAATGATATAAAACCATGTCTTGAAGAGAGAAAAGTAAGAATAGCGAATTACAGAATTGGCTCCTGCTGTTCTTCAGATATCTGCAGATATCTGTAAATTTGACGCTGAAAACTCTTTGTTATAATAAACCTTTATAAACAAAGTACAGTGTCGGCGGACTTCTTATCATCATGGCATAGATCAGCATCGTTGTCTTGGACACCACAGAATGGCGACGAGGATTGGGGCGTCTTGCATCTTTTCTCAGCGTTCCATTCATGGGCTACGAAGTGACTCCCGCTCAAGAGGCATGCAGATACGGTGAGCTTTCTCACAAACTTTGGGCGCTGGTCGGTTCGTGTGGCTGTGTGTGTGTGCGCTGGGGGGATGTACCGTCAAAGAACTTGTGTGTGCGTTTTGCTGGGTTTATTTTGCTGTGTGATAGGAATTCCGTTCTAAATTTTCTAAATTAGTTTGCGTTGAGAACAACGCAAAAAGTGGGGAGTGTCTATAGGGCACACCGATAGGACACACATATTTTGGCTTGGAAAAAGTGTGAGAGAGTGTCCAGGAAAGGCATGAAGGAATAAGGCTAGAAAATAAGTAAAAGTATACTTTTAGGACGTCGCTAATTAAGGAAGCCCTCAAACGAGGCGATCATTAAGATGGGCCATAAATCCTAGGAGAGTTATTAGATTGACTCTCGGGTCAGTTCTGGGAACTGTGGGATTGTAGAAGATATATTCAATTGTATGTTACCTCTCGGAATATGGTTGACGAATTATATGTCCGAAGTGACCTCTCATTGAATGTCTACAACTCCAGGTAGCACAAATTTAGAAGGAACAAGAGAAATAAGGAGCGACGGTAGCATGCTTAGTGTATTGTCTGAACGGATGCATTCCTCTTGAACTGTGTGTATGAGAGGAACGGAGCCTGCGTGTGTGTGTGTGAGGAGGAGAGCTTATGTCTCTGTGTGTGTGTGAGACAGAGAGAGAGCCGCTACATGTGTGTACATGGAGAGGTCTCTGATGTGTTCCAGCTGTGTGTCGACTAAGGCTATGACAACAGGGGTTTTAGTCTTTTGTAAGGAAACATGTTAGTTAAGGTCAAAACCTTATGAGTCTCTATAAAAAGAGAATGTTCATTAACTATTAGAATAGCATGACCCTACAGGGAGGACTTTTTTTTAAGAGTGTATAGAGATACTTTGTAATTGATAACAACATAACTATAAATCTGCAGATTAGGATAAGTGAAAGATAACAAACTTGGAAGTGGGATTTGTGTTCTATGTTCTATGTGTTCCGTGTTCGTCTGTGAGCTCTGTTAACTGTTATTGTCTATGGGAGGAGAGAACGGAGCGACAGCGGGTCTGTCTGTTCCTTTCACTCTGAAATCACATTGGTGACTGAACTGCGCACGCGTAGGATTTTATGAGTTTAGAGTTGTGAACAACAGATGTGCCACTCCCCTGCACTGAACTGCTGGGAGAAGCAGACTCAGAGCAGACAAGTGAAATGTTCTGTTGAATTAACTGTTGCTTGACTGTAAAACTGTTTGGTTGATAATCGGTTGAGTTGGTGAATGAGAGATATATTGACGGATTAAAAATAATAATAATAAAATAAATAAATAAAATAAAATGTTATTGAGCTATTTATAATATTCCTGAGTTAAGCTGTTTGCTTATTTCTTAGCGTGAATGTGGAAAAAAATAAATAAAATAAACTAAATTCTTGTTTGTTCTTTTGTCTTTCTGTCATATGAGAGACGAGAAGGAGGAGACAGAGAGAAAGAGAGAGAGGAGGTGCTGACATCAGCTGACATCAGCGACAACAACCCAGCCCAATCAAGGCCAGTGCTGTTCTTATCCACAAAACCTACTTTCCCTTACAGGATATAATTGATACATTGTGTCTACATAGAATATTTCATGTTGTGACCATTTCGCAGGAACTTGGCAACAGACTGATGAATTGATGTAATTGATAATTGCACATTAGAGTTTTTGTCAATGACTTGTTTTGATTAGAGTTGTGTTGGAAATCCAGCATTGACATTATTCTGTAAAAATAAGGTAATTAGGTGCTTATTAAGCAATTGGGTTGTGAGTGCTCTAGTGTTGCTGGTACAGGTTTTTGGATTGCTCTGAAGTTGACTACTTTCCTTTACTCTTCCTGATCGGATGTGGTAAGACTGCCACTAATCAATAATTTGGTAAAATAACAATCACAAAATGAATTGATTGATTGAATTAGTTGGTTGGTTGGATTGATTGATTGATTGATTGATTGAAGTAATTAGTTGATTGATTGATTGATTTGGTTGATTGATTGATTGATTTGATTGATTAGTTGATTGATTGGATTAGTTGATTGATTGATTGATTTGGTTGATTGATTGATTGATTTGATTGATTAGTTGATTGATTGGATTAGTTGATTGATTGATTTGATTGATTAGTTGATTGATTGGATTGGTTGATTGATTGATTGATTTAATTGATTGATTGATTGATTTGGTTGATTGATTGATTGATTGATTGACTTAATTGGTTAATTGATTGATTGGATTAATTGATTAATTATTTTTTAATTTAAAAAATAAAATAAATAAAAAAATAAAAATAAATAAAAAAAGAGGGAAACAAGAGGGAAACACACATAACATAGTCATTACAATGGGGAAAAAGGACATCAAAACTACAAAAGCAATTACTCCTCTTGATGTAGTACAGAATAGTAATCCTCTAGTTAATGGTATAGCAAAATTATCTGAAAAATTGAATAAACGTTGGCCTGACATTGAACAACCATGGCCAGTGGAAGGGACTCTTAACCCAGACGTCATCAAGATAATGCAAGTGCTTGTATCCACGTATAAGGCAGATCAAAAGAAGGGGAAGAAAGGAAAACTACGCAAAGAAAAAAGACAAAGAGAGCTGGGTGTTCTTAAGCTGTTTGAAAATGAAGGACAAAAACTGATAAAAGATACAAAAGATAAGAGAGACAGAGGTACAGAGAAAATGGCAAAAGAGGTGAAGGTGACAGAAAAGCTAATGGCAGAAGTCAATACACCTTTCTCATATATGGATTCAGCAAAAACACCCCCACCTTATGAGAAAGAAGCCAAGTTTAAGGACGTTTATCCTCAGCTTCCAGTGATCATTCAGGAGGGTGACTATTGCATCAGAGATGAAGATGAACGAATAATAGAGAGAGGACAAGCAGAAACGACCATAAAGATGAATCCAAACCCCAAAAGCAGGAAGAAAACGAGATGTCTGGAAACTAAGGGTAGAGCTAGGTTCAGGAGGATGGAACTTTATGATGATGATGATGACGATGATGATGATCAGAGTGATTCAGAAGAGATCATGGGTGGATATGACCCTGTCATCAGACAGAGGTTGGCCAGAGCGGAAAGAAGGGGTGATGGGGTTGGAAGAAGAAGAATACAAGTGATTCGAGTGCTGATGAAAATGAAGATGGAGACAACGATGAAGATTTGGAGATTAAAGGTGCTTCATATTCAAGAGGATTTTATCCTACAATGACTAGCACAGAAGAAATAGAAAGAGATATAGACCGATGCGTCTCATGCCTGGATAAAGTGACTAGTTTAGAAGAAGTGAAAAAACTGGAGGAACAACTCCAGAAGCTGAAGATAAAGAAAAAGAAGCTGCTGAGAAAAGAATCCCAAGAATCTGAGAATAAATATACATTGAGGCCAAGAAAAAGAGGGCACTAGTAAGAAAATTATGCCGGTGATCATTCGAGGACAAAACCTAGAATATAAGCCTTTGCAGAATACCGATATGTCAGATATACTTGAGAAGCTGCCTACTCTTCAAGATGGAGCATATCCTTGGATTTCAAAGTTGGAAGAAATTACGGTGGGAACACAGTCTGCCATAGGAGACATTAAGAGACTTTTGGCTAATCTCCTTGGGATTCCAGGCATGGAAGAAATTTTTCAGAGAGCTGGACTTCATAGATATGTGGGGACTGCAGTGAACGACCCTGAATTGTTGGCTGCAAGTAGAAATCGGCTGTGGAGAGCACTGAGAGATACGTTTCCAACAAATGTGCATCCTGACAACATTCTGATTGACCCACTAGGACAACAAGAAAATCCGAGAGCCTACGTGTCAAGAGTTCATCAAGTGTGGAGAAATATTACCTGAAATGATCCAGATGTGAGTCAAATTGAGCAGTCAATCTTGAGAGCTAAACTACAGATGGGACTGCCCTTACCGGTAAGGAGCAAACTGGCAGAAGTGGTTGGACTTGGGAGCATGACAAAAGGTGTCTATACAGATCATATAGCCCATCAAGTGGATCTGTACCGGAAAAAGGAACACAACCAGAAAGAACAGGACCAAGAAACTCTCAGAAAACTCAATCAAATACAACTGGTGGAGAAGAAGAAGGAGAAGAGAAGCTTTGGTTATGCAGAATCAGTGTGAACCAAATCAACAATCACTGCTACAGCTTCAACTGAACAAGGTCAAATGCAATTATACCAGCCACAACAAGTGGTATAAATTGTTTCATATCCATAGATAGTTTCTGGAAAGAAAGAACTTCAGAGGAAGATACAGGAGCAAGTGAAGATCATCTGGAGGACAGGTGAACCCTTATAGGAGCAAGGATTCTAGAGGTGCCCAGAAGATCCGAAGGGGGAGTTTTCAGCTGGTAGCACCAGTTAGGGAAAAAGATCCAACAAATGAAGTGAAAATAAACAATGGACTATGGGAAGTGATGATGGATAGCAGAAAGGCTTTTATCTGTGTTCAGCCTGAAGTGGTTACACATCTCATGATGTCAAATCAATTAATTATGAGAAGGACTTGGAGGAGTGAAGATCAGCGATTTCTGAAAATGATGATTTTGGCTCAAGGACAAGGAGAGTCATAAGCTGTATGGATGACAGATGAATCTATTTGAAGTGTGAAGATGAATTGAGAATCTATGGAAGAAGAGATGTTGAAAAAAGTTCAAGAATGTTTGAGATATCAAAGTAGGACTGATATTGGATTTGTGAAATCAGCTCAATTGAGGTGAAAGTTGAGGAGCCAGACCTCCTTGGAAGAATCAGTATCCATTGAAAGATGAAGCAATCCAAGGGATTGAACCAGAAATTGAAGGACTTTCGAAAGCAAGTGTTTTGAAGACAATAGAAAAAATCGTTAGAGTAGCAATCAATTATTGTTTTGGGAGAAACCATGATGATTTAGGAAGCTATGGGTTAGCTTATGTTGCAAGAGGGGAGTTTAGGATAAAGATCACAAAGGAGTATGGTTTTGGAATAATATTTTCTTGAATAGATTGACTATGTCATAGGCAGGTGCACAATCTGTCTGATAAATAATGTGTGACTGTTATTCTTGGTTACATTTATATACCAAGAGGTGCATAAGATGTTCAACTAAGATAAAATATGCTCAGTCGGTTGCAAAGTTGTTGTGTAAAGAAGTCATAAGCAGGTGGGAATTTCCCAATTTAATATCCTCAGAAAATGGGAAAGAGTTTTGTGAATAAATCAGTGAAATGGTTTTTGAAAAAAATTAGAGAAAGAAAAAAATTGGAAAAAAGTCCGACTAAAATGTTATGAAAACTAGGGTTGAAATAACTCTAGGAAATTTGGAATATCTGATTGTGGGATAATTATATTATTGTGATGAATCAAAGGGGGAAATGGAATTCATATCATTTTTGGAATTCTTATATTTTTAGTTGATATTGAAGTTTAATTTGCATGTGTTGTTTTGCAAAAGATACTGTTTGGTATTTTCTTTTCTTCCAGAAGCAATATGGGGGAATATGTAGAGGGACTCAAATACTCAAACATGGACAATATGAATGGACTGGAGGAAGTGGAACAAGGAAGGTGTGGAAATGTTCCGATTCCATCATCGACGTCGCATTGAAAGTCGACACTGTGGAGGAGATGAAGTGTAGTGGACTACATTCCAGTGTTATATTCTTTCTGTATTAATTTTTGAAGAATTATGTTTTCTGTTGTTGGGTACATGTGGGGACCTCAGATGTTTTTGTTTATTTCGTTGAAGTTTAGGGATATGGGGTCTAGGCAAGGACAGAGAGAATCCACAGGAGGGTCCGATGGGTCGACCAGCCTGAATGTGGACATTTTGATTGTATTTTGTTTGCTGGGGTTTTCATATGTATTCAATTGCATCATAGCTTAAAATGTATTGATAAAGATGTATAAATTGATCTGGAGTACTTAGGTGGTCGCCTGGGGCAGAGGGGCCGTGAGAGAATTTTCCTGTCTTGACTGACTGATGGATATTTGGAATGAAAGCTGCCAGACAGCTTTTTCGCTCTTACACTCCATAACAATTTATTCACACTCCATAACAATTTATTCACACTCCATAACAATTTATTTACACTCCATAATAATGTATTTACACTACATACAAAAATGTGTCTATATAAACATGTGTTTACTCTCCATAAATTTTGGTTTATTGTTAAAGCTACTCAAGAACAAAAATTGTTATTTGTCATAAATCCTATTCTTTTTGTTTTCGAGACTTAATTAGTCTCGAAGGGGGGAAATATGTAGTGTCTTAGAGTCTGTGATGTGCTGACCTTTGCAAAAAGTGTGCTAGAGGAAACTTGGCTCTAGGATTTTGCTGATGTTGCAAATGGTGTAACAGATGAACTTTACTCTACTTTGCTGAAACATCTGGAAAGCATTACTAAAGTTCATGGAAAAAGTATAGGGGGAGAGATGTGGAAAAGGCCAGGGATTGGATTTTAGAATCACACCATATTACGTCATAAATGATATAAAACCATGTCTTGAAGAGAGAAAAGTAAGAATAGCGAATTACAGAATTGGCTCCTGCTGTTCTTCAGATATCTGCAGATATCTGTAAATTTGACGCTGAAAACTCTTTGTTATAATAAACCTTTATAAACAAAGTACAGTGTCGGCGGACTTCTTATCATCATGGCATAGATCAGCATCGTTGTCTTGGACACCACACTGACTAAATACTTTTTTTCCCCACTGTACATATTATCTCATTTACCTCGACTAACGTTTGATTTGATTTGAATTATGTTCTTTGAAATGTTTACAAACGTTTTAAAAATGGAAAACTGACATTTCTTCTTGAGACAATAAGTACTCAACCCCTTTGTTATGGAAATCCTAAATAAGTTCAGGAGTAAAAATGTGCTTAACAACATACAATAAGTTGCATGGACTCACTGTGTGCAATAATCTTTTTTAAAGGAATACTTTAAGAGTTTGGCAATGAGGCCCTTTATCTACTTCCTCGGAGTCAGATGAACTCGTTGCCAAAATCCCAAAGTATCCCTTTAACATGATTTTTGAATGACTACCTCATCTCTGTACCCCACATATACAATTATTTGTAAGGTCCCTCAGTCGAGCAGTACATTTCAAACACAGATTCAACCACAAAGACCAGGGAGGTTTTCTAATGCCTCGCAAAGAAGGGCACCGATTGGTTGATGGGTGAAAATAAAAAAAAGCAGACATTGAATATCCCTTTGAGCATGTTGAAGTTATTAATTACACTTTGGATGGTGTATCAATACACAGAGCCACTACAAAGATATAGGTGTTCTTCCTAACTCAGTTGCTGGAGAGGAAGGAAACCACTCTGGGATTTCACCATGAGGCCAATGGTGACTATAAAACAGTTAGAGTTTAATGGCTGTGATAAGAGAAAACTGAGGATGGATCAACAACATTGTAGTTACTCCACAATACTAACCTAAATGACAGAGTGGAAAGAAGGAAGCCTATACAGAATAAAAATATTCCAAAACATGCATCCTGTTTGCAACAAGGCACTAAAGTAATACTGCAAAACATGTGGTAAAGCAATTAACTTTTTGTCCTGAATACAAAGTGTTATGTTTGGGGCAAATCCAACACAACACATTACTGAGTACCACTCTCCATATTTTAAAGCATAGTGGTGGCTGCATCATGTTATTGATATGCATGTAATCGTTAAGGACTGGGTAGTTTTTCAGGATAAAAAAAAATTAATGGAATGCAGCTAAGCACAGGCAAAATCCTAGAGAAAACCCGGTTCAGTCTGCTTTCCACCAGACACTAGGAGATGAATTCACCTTTCAGGAGGACAATAACTTAAAACACAAGACCAAACCTACACTGGAGTTACTTATCAAGAAGACAGTGAATGTTCCTGAGTGGCCGAGTTACAGTTTTGACTTAAATCTACTTGAAAATCTATCGCAAAACCTGAAAATGGTTGTCTAGCAATGATCAACAATTAATTTGACAGAGCTTGAAGAATTTTGAAAAGAATAATGGGCAAATGTTGCACAATCCAGGTGTGGAAAGCTCTTAGAGACTTACCCAGAAAGACTCACAGCTGTAATCGCTGCCAAAGGTGCTTCTACAAAGTTTTGACTCAGTACTTACGTAAATTAGATATTTCTGTATTTAATTTTCAATAAATGTGCAAACATTTCTAAAAACATGTTTATTCAATTTTGAATTCAGGCTGTAACACAACAAAATGTGGAATAAGTCAAGGGATATGAATACTTTCTAAAGGCACTGTATAAACATGTGCTCATTATAGCGCCACTGTGTGGTCAATATGAATGTTCTTGCATATGTTGAGTCTTGACAGTGTTTGCAACATGTATACCAAATGTTGTTACAATACGAACATCCTTGACTGATTTATATGCATTTATGTGCCAGACCACGCCCACGTGAATGTTTATTGGTCAATAGCAGCCATGTTGTTTTAGGTACTAGTCTGGTAAATATTGCATTGAGAGAGATATCAAGTTTCGTGCAGATCGGTCATTCGGTGCCAGAAGAGTAGCGTTGTAAGTGTTTTTCACAAAATTCTAAAAAGCGGAAAATCCATCATGGTAGACCTTATGGGTCCCGAGGCAAATTTGTTCCTTGTGAGGAGAGGGACTTATGCACCGAATTTCATGACTTTAGGACAAATGGGGGAGTTGAGTGACCTTTTCAAAATGTGCATGTTCAATCTCGTTATAGCGCCACCATCTGACCAATCAGTGTAATTTTGTAAATGCCGGATCTCTAATACAAGACGCATCATTCACCCATGCAACATGTTCCTCTGACTCATTTGTTTGTGAGAGCCAGGTGCAGACCTGAGAAGAAAAGATCAGAAGAGGACAAGTGTCAGAGTGTGAAGTCTTTTAGAATCTGCATGCCTGTATGTGTGCGTGTGTGTGCATGCGTGCATGAAAGTATGTGTGTGTATGTGTGTATATGCCTGCATGTATACATGTGCATATCTGTTGGTAATCATGTTAATGAACATGTAACATCTAACCAGCATGATATGGATACCGATGGTCAACATTTAGGCTCCGTTCCATTAGCGATTAGCATGTCAACTGTGTTAAAAAAATTTAACTAAACAAAAACAAAGCATTGCAATCATCAGTGCTGTAATTGTGTTGGCTGCCTGGTCTGCTGAGTGTTTGCTAAACAGAGTGATTGCAGTGATTTTAATATTTAATAACAGGAAGGGATTGGAGAGGAACTGTGTCAGGGGAGAACATCAATCCGTTTGGACTCGCTAGGCAAATGAGGGAAACTAGGCTGAGCTCATTGAGTTGCTCTCTCTGCTATTAATGCATTTTAAATTAATTTTGGGGAATAGCCATGAATACACTTCAGCAACGGAGAGTGGAAAATGTTTCTCTGCTCATACAGAATGTCTCCCTCTACAGTGCAGGTGAACACACACACAAAGATAGCGGCTAATCTAATCAGACACCTCTGTTATCAGCCCCTCTCTGATGTACATCTAATAGAGACATTAATTATCTGTCACATACAAATGCTCTTCTTCTGAACACTATAGCTTGCTCATACAGTATATGTCACATGGACTGAACACACACACACCCCTAGTAAAGGGTTCTAATCCTCAGCCTCTGGAGAGCTTACTGTGAGTGTGTGCTGCTTGGACAGATCCAAGCCCATGCCTCTGTGAGTCTAAGCTACGCTTATTTAACAGTGAGCCTGGACTACTCTAAGCCTGTGATAAGCCTGTTCATTTAAGGTTTCAGTGTTGAGCCTGAATATGAACTGCTGACCCTTACAAACCTCACATTCACACATCAGCAGCATCCCTGTGACCATTTGATTGGTCCACAGTCCGCTGATCCCTAACCTTTGACCCAAAAATTAGTGATGTTTTCAGCTGAATTTACACCATTAGAAATAGAAAGAATCAGTCACACACACCAAACACACACAATACTTATATTATACAACAATCTTGAAGGTTGAAGCTGCAGAGAAAGACAGAGACATAAAGAACCAAGCAACACAACCGAAAATTACAAATACACACGTAAATACACACGTAAACACACACTTAAACACACACTTAAACACACACACATCCGCACACACCCACACCAAGCCCTGTCCAGGTCCATTAGGCTGGCATCAGGCGTTCGCCGTGGGCCCGGGCTGGCCAGACTCCCAGGTTAGAGGACGTCTCCTCCCGGTCCGCTCTCACCATCTGCTCTGTCCAGAAGGCCCGCGCCACTGGGGGGGAAGAGACGGCCCGCCAGATACCAACCCAGAGGAGAGGGAGGGGAGAGGAGGAGACTGAGGAAGAGCTGGAGGATGGGGCTGGAGGTGGAAAGAAGGAGATGAGGGGAACGAGGTGGGTTGCAAGGGGTTGGAGGTGGGAGGAAGGGGCTGGTGGTGGGTTACAGTGGGTTGGAGGAAGGGGCTGGTGGTGGGTTGCAGGGGGTTGGAGGAAGGGGCTGGTTGTGGGTTACAGGGGGTTGGAGGTGGGAGGAAGGGGCTGGTGGTGGGTTGCAAGGGTTTGGAGGTGGGAGAAGAAAGTTGGAAGGGGGTGGTGGGCAGGTTGGAGGGGACTGGCCAGGGCAGGGCCTGTGTGCCTGGGAGGGATACTGGGTCGTCTGTTACCTGTCCACCTCTGACAACCACCATCTGCTACAGGGACGGAGAGGTGGAGCAGTGGGGGGCGAAGGCCATAAAGAGAGAGAGTGGAGAAAGAGGGAGGGATGGAGGGACGAAAGAAAGGAGGAATGGGAAGTGGGAGGGAGAGGGGGAAGAAGTAACGAAAGACAGGGAGGGGGAGTTTGAGAGAGGGAGGAGTTTGAGATTGAGAGGGAAAGGTAATGAATAAGTAAGAGGAAACAAGGTGTAAATCCAGGCTCTTTATTTCTGTTATGCATCTAAACCTTTAATTGGACTGGTGTGGTTGTGTTTAACAAGGTAGAGTGAGTGATAGACAGAGACAGAGAGAAGTAAGGAGGCAGGGAAGGAGTGAGAGAGTGAAAGATGGAGGGTGAGAGAGAGTTTAATTGGCACAAAGTGTGTTAGGCTGGGCGGAGAGAGGCAGACACTGCCTGCTGCTACCTGCTGACGTCGGGAGTTTTAGGAAAATTGGGTTTGAAACAAGAGGGACATTTCCTTGCTGAAATGAGAGATGGAGCGATACGGGCGAGTTATCTCAGGACAAAGAAACAGGTCAGGCACTTCAGTTGAACATTACTTTCTCTCCTCTGACAAATCCCATTCCAAATGAAATACGGAGCGGAGCCCAGGCCAAGGAAACTTATTACAGGGAAGAACTGTGGCGTTGCAATGCATGCATTAGTTTAGACTCCTGTTCTCTCATTCTGTGGCTTAACCGTTCACAGCTCGGATCCATACAATGAGCAGCTACAGGATATTGAGGATATATCCCTGCTTGTCTATCATGGCTAAGCTCTCCTCAGTCTAGTTCAACTGGCCAGACAACATTCTCCTACTAGGCTAACAAGGAGAGAGGGGGAGGAAGAAGAGGTGAGGAAGAGATTGAAAGGGAGAGAAAGCTGAAGGCAAGCTTCGGCTACTGAGGGGCAGAGGGATGGAAAGAGATTAGGAGTAGATTTACAAATGGAGAAACTCATCTGTCAAAGGATAAATGAGAGTGAATTCGGTAAGTGCCTGACACTAGGAATAGATAGGAGAACACAGGCCTCCCTTTGGAACTTCCCTGCACTGTTAAGATCAGCCTTCCACCGTGAAACATTTCCTAATTTCAGCTGAATTGAGAGGAGCATCTCCCAGGGATACTTCTTTAACACCATCTTTCAACTCCAAAAAACAAGGGTGCAATTCAGCAGTCTAGATACAGAGAGGAGGGAGTGGTTAGTGGGATAATCGAGTGACTATAAACCAAAATGGATAGAGAAGGAGTTAATACTCTTATTGATTAATGGATTTACTGATCGATCGACTTGATTGATTTAATGGAATTTGGTTCCTCCAGTGTCCCCAGCAGCACCAGACCAGGCAGTGAGGGTGCAATATTCAGCTCATAGCATCTCTCCCCCTGCCGTGCCACAATTAGCAGTCATTAGCAGCACGGGGGGGGGGAGTGGGAGGGAGGGCGTGAGTCGGGGGAGGGGGGGTCTCGCCTCAGACAGCATGGTGAGAGATCAGACAGTGCTAATCAGGTCCGCCTTTCATTCCGTCCCCCGTCTCCGCTCATCCCACAGCACACATCTCTGCACACACTCTTCAGATCCCAGACCACAAAAGCAACCACAGACCGAGAGACCGACTGTGTCATGTAAAGACAGAAGCATTCGAGGGTACAGTAGTTAAGAGAGCATGAACGTCTCAGAAGATCAATAGTTAGGCACTGTCTGTCTGTTAGTCCTCTGTGCATCACATTTAGATTTGGACCTTAGCTCAGAGATACAGCTCCAGAGCATCTACTGTATACGTCAAGAAATACAGAGAGAAGATGTTGAAGCTAGACGCCGTAAGTGGCTGTTACAGAAGTGTTTTAGTGTCTGAGCAACAAGAACATACCAGAGTTATTGATAAACAGCAGCAAAGTGACTAGGTGGAAAAGCGAGCCAGTAGAACATTACGATGATGCAGAAAAGACAGTTACAGGAAATGCTTCGCTTCTTTTTTTTTTTTTTACTCCTTGGCGGGAGATTGACAGCGTGTCCTCTGCCGTGCCCCTTCCTGGCGCTGGTGTTGGGGACGGCGGTACACGGTCATCTCATCTCCCCTGCCGTGATTTGTGGACCCGTTCACGCAGGCAGCCACATTTACGGCCGCTATATCGTCAGGGCTAAGCGGGACGTGGTGTGTGGAGCGAGGTGTGTGTGTGTCTGTGTGTCTGTGAAAGGAAGACATTAATTTGCTGTATCATTTCAGGCTTGTGTTGGGGAATTGAATTTAAACCAGGGCCATCCAGCATATTTCTGTACATGAGAGGAGGGGGGAGAGAGAAACATCAATAAAGACGACACCATTTAAGAGCCAGACAACCTTTACAAAAGAGCGGCGATTTTAATGGGCTAGCTGCGAGGCTCATAAACCACAGCCGCACCCGGCAGCAGCCTAAACCGTGAGCTATACACTACTACCACAACCACACCTGACTAAAGAGACCGTGAGCTATACACTACTACCACAACCATGAAAACAAGTTTGCATATCAAATGGCTGATTGAACCGTTGAGACCCAGCAGGGATCATTTGGCATGGGATATCATAACCTGGTTGAAATCAAGATTTCTGTTCAGACAATATCAAGAAGTCTGTGAAATACATATTTTGGTTGTTCTTTGGGTAGGGGATTTTCCCACAATGAATGCAGTTTGCTAAAAGGACATTTCCATGACACTTTTAGTCTTCAAGCAGACTAAAAATGTCTCTCAAAATGATGCTTACAAGTGGTTGGTCAACGCCTCTGTTACATTTAAAAAACTTACCACACAAAAGAGAGAGAAGGCCACTGGAATCTTCTCATGTCCTTCCTACATTTGGTATGCTAATATATGCAAATCCATGCACAACCAGACACTAACCTCAACTTGCCAGACGAAAGCAGTAAATATCAAATTTTCCCAGCTTTTAATAATTCTTATGCCTTGCCACCTGCCAAAAAACACTCCAAAAATTTTCTCATTAATATGCAAATACAGGCAATCAGATTTGCTTGTTGGATTGAATTAATCTCTGCCACCCCTTCTGTAATCACAAATTACAGACAGGCATCTGACGGACGGCTAATGCCCCGAATCTTGACAGAGGGCCCTTTACCTCAGGGGGGAAATCCCAATCAACACAAATGGTCAGACAGACATAGCAGCAGCATGGTAATTTTGTACAGTGGGGGGAAAAAAGTATTTAGTCAGCCACCAATTGTGCAAGTTCTCCCACTTAAAAAGATGAGAGAGGCCTGTAATTTTCATCATAGGTACACGTCAACTATGACAGACAAATTGAGAAAAAAGAATCCAGAAAATCAAATTGTAGGATTTTTAATGAATTTATTTGCAAATTATGGTGGAAAATAAGTATTTGGTCAATAACAAAAGTTTCTCAATACTTTGTTATATACCCTTTGTTGGCAATGACACAGGTCAAACGTTTTCTGTAAGTCTTCACAAGGTTTTCACACACTGTTGCTGGTATTTTGGCCCATTCCTCCATGCAAATCTCCTCTAGAGCAGTGATGTTTTGGGGCTGTCGCTGGGCAACACGGACTTTCAACTCCCTCCAAAGATTTTCTATGGGGTTGAGATCTGGAGACTGGCTAGGCCACTCCAGGAAATGCTTCTTACGAAGCCACTCCTTCGTTGCCCGGGCGGTGTGTTTGGGATCATTGTCATGCTGAAAGACCCAGCCACGTTTCATCTTCAATGCCCTTGCTGATGGAAGGAGGTTTTCACTCAAAATCTCACGATACATGGCCCCATTCATTCTTTCCTTTACACGGATCAGTCGTCCTGGTCCCTTTGCAGAAAAAACAGCCCCAAAGCATGATGTTTCCACCCCCATGCTTCACAGTAGGTATGGTGTTCTTTGGATGCAACTCAGCATTCTTTGTCCTCCAAACACGACGAGTTGAGTTTTTACCAAAAGTTATATTTTGGTTTCATCTGACCATATGACATTCTCCCAATCCTCTTCTGGATCATCCAAATGCACTCTAGCAAATTTCAGACGGGTCTGGACATGTACTGGCTTAAGCAGGGGGACACGTCTGCCACTGCAGGATTTGAGTCCCTGGCGGCGTAGTGTGTTACTGATGGTAGGCTTTGTTACTTTGGTCCCAGCTCTCTGCAGGTCATTCACTAGGTCCCCCCGTGTGGTTCTGGGATTTTTGCTCACCGTTCTTGTGATCATTTTGACCCCACGGGATGAGATCTTGCGTGGAGCCCCAGATCGAGGAGATTATCAGTGGTCTTGTATGTCTTCCATTTCCTAATAATTGCTCCCACAGTTGATTTCTTCAAACCAAGCTGCTTACCTATTGCAGATTCAGTCTTCCCAGCCTGGTGCAGGTCTACAATTTTGTTTCTGGTGTCCTTTGACAGCTCTTTGGTCTTGGCCATAGTGGAGTTTGGAGTGTGACTGTTTGACGTTGTGGACAGGTGTCTTTTATACTGATAACAAGTTCAAACAGGTGCCATTAATACAGGTAACGAGTGGAGGACAGAGGAGCCTCTTAAAGAAGAAGTTACAGGTCTGTGAGAGCCAGAATTATTGCTTGTTTGTAGGTGACCAAATACTTATTTTCCACCATAATTTGCAAATAAATTCATTAAAAATCCTACAATGTGATTTTCTGGATTTTTTTTTCTCAATTTGTCTGTCATAGTTGACGTGTACCTATGATGAAAATTACAGGCCTCTCTCATCTTTTTAAGTGGGAGAACTTGCACAATTGGTGGCTGACTAAATACTTTTTTTCCACACTGTATGTACGCTTCCAACTCCAAAGGGATATGTTCCTTTTCTCACTTCCATAGCTCTTTCAAATCCCTCGGTCCTCATAGCATCTTCTACACCATGACCAGATTCATGCTATGATAGACAGTGGATACATATCTGGTCTCTAGATCTGTTTGTGCTCTAGCCATCTCATGTGAAGTTTGTTGTCATGCTATACATGTACATGTTGTCCTGTCATACACATATGGCATGACAACGAACCTTGGAGGAGTTGTCCAAAGCACAAAAGGGATATATCTGGTAACCAGACCAGAATACACATTAGACAGACAGACAGTGAATGTAACAACTACAAACACAGTAACCATAGCAAGCATTTATATTTGCATTACATTTCCAATTTAGTCCTTTAGCAGATGCTCTTATCCAGAGCGACTTACAGTAAGTGAATTAATCTTAAGATCGCTAGGTGAGACTTAGGGTTATAATAAGTAAAGTCTTAGCAAAGGGAGCATGTGGTGAAATGAACTATTTTTCAGAAATATTTATCTCTTTTATTCCTATATTCAGAACTCCCAGTTCCACACAACAGCACCAGTATTCCCTTTTGTTGTCAAGTTTATTGTAGTCATGCTTCATAACACCTCTACACATGGAGAGATGACACGAGAAAATAATCTAACAGAGGCCTCGTTGAGGTGACAAAGAGGGCTAGACGATGGGTGTAACAGCATTACTTCAATTCCCCTCTGACAGTGCTTTAATTTAATGAGGCACACTCTGCGTGCTCTGTCGAGTCGCCGTCTCACTTTGTCTGGAGCAAGGTTAATCTGTGAAAACAATGTAGGGAAAACATCAACAAGACAGAGCCAGGGCGACCTGGGAGAGTCAAGTAGCCAGATTAAAACCCAGCATAAACAGGGACGGCTTCACTGAAATGAGCTGAACCACAGATTTCATATTGAGGTCATGGTCTTGCATTACAACAAATGCAGCAAAAGACACAATGGCCAGAGAAAATTGTTCAAATTGAAGTAGAGATAACAAAAATGCTATTTTCCTGGATACATATCCAGTTTATAGTGGGCTATTTTCAAAAGAAAAACCCCTGAGAGAGTAAGAGAGAGTGAACAGGGGAAGTGTTGGCCTTCCTGCTCCCTGTTAGAGTGTGACATTGTAAACAGACCTATCATAGTCACGGTGATGACAGCCGAGCAGCAAAAATCTCCCTTAGACACTGTGTACAAAGCCTCAGCTCTGCCACCAGCCTGGACCCCAGAGCCCAGGCAACAGTCGCCTGGCAACATCGTTAAGGCTCTAAACATATTTCCTGGCTCTACTTGGGGTAAGATATATTCTTTCGGTATGGAAATGTTATTTTATTAGCTGGTAGTGTGGAGGTTTCTGTCTCTGTGTGTCTACGTGCTGCTGCAGCCGCCCCCGGTGTGTTTGCTCGGGGAATATTAAAAAGACGTCGGACCGCCGCAGAACGGGATATTATATCATAATTAGCAGGGGTTCTGGGCTGGCACGCCGCGAGAAAACAGATGGTGCACTAATTCTATTAGCAGGGAAGAAATGGTCGAGCAGCTTTTAGCGTTGGCCGAGCCTCGCGACCTTCAAGCCACAGGAGCTGGCCCGCTGCTCAGACCCCTAAAACTATCACCACCATACTTTCACTGACCTCCCACTTTTCCACTTCCACTTCCGATTTGACGAGGCCTGCAGCACTAGCTTCAATTCAGGGGTTTCTCAGTCCAAAAACCCTGTCACGTCAAGCCACTGGACACAGTGCATTCACACCGTCCTCTCACATGGAGCTCAATGTGAAAGTCTGTGAAATTGTCGTAAATCAGATTCACCCATTCGGAAATTCAGATGTAGTATAAGAGAAGCACCATCTTCAGAACTTGAATTACATTTTAGGCCACTGGGAGGCTGGAGACTCAAATTATATTCCCTCCATCAACACATCTCATCCAAACTGTCCATGATATTGCACCTCGATCCCAATCTAGACTGTCAGCATCAGCATAACTGTTATGATCACAGCGTTAATACTACTATTATGGTGTTATTACATAGTTGTTACCACAGACGACCCATTTTGTTAATGTTTACAGATTTTTCTTTGCCTCCCACACATAAACTTACAGTACCTTGGGGATTATGATTATACAAATGATGTTAAAGCAGCTTGGTACACAGCAGAGCAGTTCAGCTTTAGTGCCAGCCTCAAAGGGAAAAACGCAATGTAGCCACCTCAGGTTTGAAATAGCAACACCCCAGTGACAGCAAACAAACTCTCCCTCCATCCCTCGCTCTCCCTCCCTCTCGCTTCCTCCCTCTCTCCATCTTCCAATCATTTACCATCTTTCCCGCTCCTCCGTCTGTCCTTCACTCTCCCTCCTTCTGTCTGTCCATCTTCCAATCGTTGACAAAATGGTTGAGCTTTAATATCATCCTCTCTTGCTTTTCATCACAACCTGAGCTCTCCATAGCAGAACAAACAAGGCTCACATAATCACGTTGTCCTTCTGTAAATATCATGGGCCCCGTCTCATCTTTATTTTATCACATCCATATCACTAAAGAACCCAGAGTGGGCTAATATCGCTTTGGCTTCAGGGTCACTGGGCCCCAGTCATATATTACATATCAACACATGACGCACTATCATAAAGAGAGAGAGAGGGGGGGGAGACACAGAGAGAGAGAGAGAGAGAGAGAGAGAGAGAGAGAGAGAGAGAGAGAGAGAGACCAACAAAGAACACCTACTGCACAGCATGAAGAATACAGAGACAAGTAACAAAGCAGCAGGAGACACACACAAACATGCAGCGTACAAGAAGAGCAACATAACATCAGGATGCTAAATACGTAAATCATATATAAGTGTAAACATATGCATACAAATGTTGGTGAGAAGAAACACCCTTCAACAAAATGCAACACACAGCAATGAAGCTTCACGGTAAAGTCTATGCTTGTATTCGGCGCATGTGACAAATAACATTTGATTTGATAGTATGCCTTTAATTAGGCTACAGATGAAATAAGTTACGATGAACTTCACAGGGTGGTGAAAGTGCACGGTGATGAGCTTGATGCTACTTTCAATAAATATCAAGGGTCTTATTCTGGTGACATGATGATCGATGCTTTGCTGCTATTTGACAAATGAAAATAATATTGTTCTTTTGTCCATAATAATCTCATCATGTAGGCTATACCCACACTGTATCTGTGAGCTGCTGGCTAGAACACAGGTGCCAATACCAGAGTGGCCACATTCACTATACCTACTCAACACTTTTTGTGACAAAACCATCGAAGTAGGCCTAGAGTTGAAAATGCTATGGAAATCCATTTAACTTTGATTTTTTTATTTGCTACATAGAAATTCTTTTTTTTAGGTGGACTAGTTATTTTTAGGTGGACTACCTATTTACGCACAGACTTTTTCCGCAACAAGTCAATTTGATGGAAACACAACTCTGATGGGAAAATGTGCATATTGTTTTTATGCAGATTTTGGAATATTTGCATGACAATCTGTCGCCAATTGGATGGAAACCTAGCTATAGACCCCCTAAAGACTGGCAAGTGCGCTAGTCCAGTGTCACTTTGATGATATCTGCACATTATGGTTCACCAGCAGCCCCAAACATCTAAAGAATAAGCTACTGTACAGACCAGCCAAAACAAGTAATTGTACATAAACACCCCCCTCATACTCATCTGGAGATAAAACATTTTAAGCAGCTAGGCTGGCTATCTGTGGAAAAGTAGTATCAATTAGTGGTACTCCCGAGTGGCGCAGTGGTCTAAGGCACTGCATTGCAGTGCTAGCTGTGCCACTAGAGATCCTGGTTCGAATCCAGGCTCTGTCGTAACCGGCCGCGACCGGGAGACCCATGGGGCGGCGCGCAATTGGCCCAGCGTCGTCCAGGGTAGAGGAGGGAATGGCCGGCAGGGATGTAGCTCAGTTGGTAGAGCATGGCGTTTGCAACGCCAGGGTTGTGGGTTCGATTCCCACAGGGGGTATGAAAAAAATAAAAAAAATAATGTATGCACTAACTGTAAGTCGCTCTGGATAAGAGCGTCTGCTAAATGACTAAAATGTAAATGTAAATTAAACTTGGTCTGGTCCACAGAATTATCATGGACTCAGCCCCCAGGTACCAACTATTTTTCATTTGTTACAGATGTCCACCAGCATAATACCAGAGCCAGATACTCACTGTTTAAAATATAAGAGTCTTATTTGGTAAGACCACGTTTATATACCAGTGCTGTTGAGTGGAAAAAACAACCACTGCAAATCAAAGCCTTACCAACCAAAACCACTTTTAAAAGAATGTCAAAAGCTGGCTAATGTGTGAACAGCAGAACCTTTTGTTTGTCTCTGTAATGTGTCTGTACCTACAGTATGTCATTGTATATGTATTTAGTAAAAAATAGGAACCACAATGGAAATAAGCCCCCGACTGTATTGTGCAATCTCATTCACTTTTAAACATCTTTGTACTGTGTGTATATGCAGTACAGTGAGCTCCAAAAGTACTGGGACAGTGATACATTTGTTGTTGTTTTGGCTCTGTACAGCACCTTGGATTTTAAATCATACAATGACTATGGGGTTAAAGTGCAGACTGTCAGCTTTAATTTGAGGGTATTTTCATCCATATCGGGTGAACCGTTTAGAAATTACAGCACTTTTGGTACTTAGTCCCCCCATTTTAGGGGGACCAAAAGTATTGCGACAAATTCACTTATATGTGTATTAAAGTAGTCAAAAGTGTAGTATTTGGTCCCATATTCCTAACACGCAATGATTACATCAAGCTTTGTTGGATGCATTTGCTGTTAGTTTTGGTTGTGTTTCGGATTATTTTGTGCTCAATAGAAATTAAAGTTGACATGACATGAAAGTTCATGTTCAAGAAGGCATTATTTCTGACAAAAACATTTTTTTGTTTCAAATGCCTCTCCTGTAAAGTAGTAACATCCGCCATCTGCCCGTGTGCTGCGTCATATCTTAAAAACAATAAAAAAACTGCTTCAAAATCAAGTATTGACTCAGGTATGGAACTTACTCCCAGACTGCTGGAATTAGGTTATTTTCACAAAGGCAAAGTTGCAGTGAAACAAAAGTCCCATCATATGTCATCAGTTTATCTGTTTTGGTCTCATTTCCCCTCTGTCATATGGATTACTGTTCTCCCTATCTTTCCACAGCCAATTTACCTGCTTGGCTATATGCCCCCACCATAATCTGATAAACAAGTCAGCCTAATACTTTGCAGTAGGTGAGTGTTGCACAAAACGTATGTGTTTGTTGAGACTTCATGTGTACACACTACAGTACAAAACGTGATTGGTCACACAGACAGACATGCACGCGCACACACACTTACACAACAGACAGACAGACAGAGTAAGAGGTGCTATTACTTGTCACACCATCCAACTTTTTTCAAGGCTGGGAACAGATGTTTGTCGATCAGATATCCAAGCTCCTCAGCTAGATGGAGGAGAGGAGAGTAGAGTAATTTAACAAAGGACAGGGAACTTCACGAGCATACATATCTGCTGTCTAAGAGAAGAATGATGTCAGCCCCAAGCACCAAGCACACACCTGTCGGTTTGAAAACCCATCCAGACTCAACACAGCTCTACAGTACATTTAAATTGAGAGAACTTCATGTGATTGTATGAGTAGTAAAAGTGATAGCCCTCACTTGCTTTATGTTGAAAAAATATTGCTTTAGTGAGCTGGCATCAAATTAGTATCTATTTTCAGTGTAATTCTTCCATGCATCAAACCTAATATACCTATAAATCTGGGTAGAGGTACAGTAGAGGATATGCAATGTTTATCTTTAGGCACCAGCTAAATCTGATTTCTGTAAGATAATCAAATAGTGTGTGTAGTGTACTAGGCAGCCATCACGGTAATACTCATTAGCCAGAGCGACAGCGTAATGATGATTATTTTTCACGTCATTGCACTCGCACCTTTATGAGGCTAATTCATTCATTCATTTTAAATGTAGTGATGACGCAGATCGTTGAAGCACCAACACATGCCCTCTGTGTTTTACAGGCTGCGCAGGTACACACACACCTACAAACTTACTGTGCAAGCTGTACCGCACACACAAAAACACACATCCCTATCGGTACACCTTGCTGGAATAGTTTCAGGGGACATTGGATTCCAGCTCAATTTGGCACAGTAACCAAGCCCAACCAAACAAGAGAGGAGAGGAGAATACAGTAAATCATGTTAACACAAATGGAAAAGAGCCGAACAGTCCTACCAGAAGTGAAGTGATCTGAGAGAGATGAGAAGAACATTAGAATAAAGAACGTGAAAAGGGGAGTGCAAACAATCTGCAATGTAATAGCATTGTTTTTAAGTTTATATGACTTTCTATCCTGCTACACTTCCCCATCATTAATACATTATTTCGGCACTAATTCAAATGAGTACCTTGTAAGTCGTCAGAAAACGGTTATATTGTTTGAGTTTAATAGATTAAATGATTTAATTACATTTCTCGAAGAAAACACAATTATCAGATGTAAACAAGCGGCTGGTTATTATAGTGTTGATGGCAGGTGTTCTGTCCATCAGACCTGGTTAACACACTGTGTTACAGTGGGTTACAAAGCAACTCCACTCTCTAATCCTCTGTTGTAAACTCTAAAGTTCACAGAAACAGTCAAAGTGTGAGCAATCACCCCAGTACAGCAAAGAGAGTCTCTACCCCTCTACACAGAACCCCCCAAACACTAGGGAGTCCTCAGACAGACAGACACACAGAGACACAGAGACACAGAGACACAGAGACACAGAGACACAGAGACACAGAGACACAGAGACACAGAGACACAGAGACACAGAGACACAGAGACACAGACAGACAGACAGACAGACAGACAGACAGACAGACAGACAGACAGACAGACAGAGAGAGAGAGAGAGAGAGAGAGAGAGAGAGAGAGAGAGAGCGAGAGAGAGAGAGAGCGAGAGAGAGAGAGAGCGAAAGCAGAGGAGAGGAGAGGAGAGGAGAACAAAGCCTTACAAGTCAAGATAATTCTCAAGTGCTGAGGGATTCGGGAGATTAAAGAAAAAAAAAGTGAGGGGGGGAGAAAATCCTTTGCATTTTAATGAAAATTTTGAATGGAATGTAAATAAAGGAAATAATACAACCATATGTAAACAAAAAAGCAGCACAACAAGATCAGCGTTGGGTTTTGATGGAATTTTTAACGAGGCTGACTGAGTGATTGTCACACACTCGTGATGTGGAGCAGTCACACACTCACCTTAGCCAGAGTGATGAGAATGCATTATGACTTGGGCTTAAGCCCATCAACACATGAATCATCAGAAGAAGAAGTGGGACTAGAGTCTCCAGTCCAGGAGAAAGGCAATGGGTCCCTTGAAGAATTGATGATGTTTTCATAAGCCACTCTAGGACTGTATGATTGGTTGAACACTTAGATGTGTCTGGAGCAATTCTAATTGGCTGTTCAAGGACCCTCTGATGGTGCTATTGGCCACTTTACTGAGTGCTAGCTTAGGCTGGTAAACATGTGTTATTCATATTTCTTAAAAGGTGCATAGATAATGAGTACGGATGCTTAGATGAAAGCATCTATCGACACAGACAAGTGGACAGAGAAACACAGAGGGAGATGGGAAGAGTGTGAGATGGGAAGATTGTGAGATGGGGAAGTAGTGAGATGGGGAGGTAGTGAGATAGAAGGTAGTGAGTTAGGTAGTGAGAGAAGGTAGGGAGGTAGTGAGATAGGGAGGTAGTGAGATAGGGAGGTAGTGAGATAAAAGGAAGTGAGATAGGAAGGTAGTGAGATAGGGAGGTAGTGAGATAGGGAGGTAGTGAGATAGGAAGGTAGTGAGATAGGGAGGTAGAAGGGAGTGAGATAGGAAGGTAGTGCGATAGGAAGGTAGTGAGATAGGAAGGTAGTGAGATAGGGAGGTAGTGAGATAGGAAGGTAGTGCGATAGGGAGGTAGTGAGATAGGAAGGTAGTGCGATAGGGAGGTAGTGAGATAGGAAGGTAGTGAGATAGAAGGTGACAGAGACATATCCAGTAAGGGTAATAATGGGGTAATAGCTCAAGGCGACACGACAAACACTCTCCAGTGTGACCTTTCAGGTGTGTGTGTGTGTGTGTTGGAAGGACATGGGACTAGATAACTCTGGAGAAGGCTGAGCCTCTGACGGTTGAGTGACCTCATACATCACCCTGGGACTCTGCTGGCCTCAGTGAAATGAGGGATTTTCTCCCCCCTGCTCGCACAAACACATGCACACACTCGCGTGCGGAAATACACACACGCATACATGTGCATACACACACACGATACGCACCCATACACACATGATATGAACACACACACACACCTCAGCTTGAGATGGACATGCTACTGTGGGTTACTGTCCATTACCATGACACTGCCTGTCTGGAGTCCATCCAGCCTCTCCTACACAACCAGACTATCAATCAGGGAGCCTTCCCTACACACTTCCACTAGAGCCATGAATATACACACACACACACCTACAGTGGGGAGAACAAGTATTTGATACACTGCTGATTTTGCAGGTTTTCCTACTTACAAAGCATGTAGAGGTCTGTAATATTTATCATAGGTACACTTCAACTGTGAGAGACGGAATCCAGAAAATCACATTGTATGATTTTTAAGTAATTAATTTGCATTTTATTGCATGACATAAGTATTTGATACATCAGAAAAGCAGAACTGAATATTTGGTACAGAAACCTTTGTTTGCAATTACAGAGATCATACGTTTCCTGTAGGTCTTGACCAGGTTTGCACACACTGCAGCAGGGATTTTGGCCCACTCCTCCATACAGACCTTCTCCAGATCCTTCAGGTTTCGGGGCTGTCGCTGGGCAATACGGACTTTCAGCTCCCTCCAAAGATTTTCTATTGGGTTCAGGTCTGGAGACTGGCTAGGCCACTCCAGGACCTTGAGATGCTTCTTACGGAGCCACTCCTTAGTTGCCCTGGCTGTGTGTTTCTGGTCGTTGTCATGCTGGAAGACCCAGTCACGACCCAATGCTCTTACTGAGGGAAGGAGGTTGTTGACCAAGATCTCGCGATACATGGCCCCATCCATCCTCCCCTCAATACGGTGCAGTCGTCCTGTCCCCTTTGCAGAAAAGCATCCCCAAAGAATGATGTTTCCACCTCCATGCTTCACGGTTGGGATGGTGTTCTTGGGGTTGTACTCATCCTTCTTCTTCCTCCAAACACGGCGAGTGGAGTTTAGACCAAAAAGCTCTATTTTTGTCTCATCAGACCACATGACCTTCTCCCATTCCTCCTCTGGATCATCCAGATGGTCATTGGCAAACTTCAGACGGGCCTGGACATGCGCTGGCTTGAGCAGGGGGACCTTGCGTGCGCTGCAGGATTTTAATCCATGACGGCGTAGTGTGTTACTAATGGTTTTCTTTGAGACTGTGGTCCCAGCTCTCTTCAGGTCATTGACCAGGTCCTGCCGTGTAGTTCTGGGCTGATCCCTCACCTTCCTCATGATCATTGATGCCCCACGAGGTGAGATCTTGCATGGAGCCCCAGACCGAGGGTGATTGACCGTCAACTTGAACTTCTTCCATTTTCTAATAATTGCGCCAACAGTTGTTGCCTTCTCACCAAGCTGCTTGCCTATTGTCCTGTAGCCCATCCCAGCCTTGTGCAGGTCTACAATTTTATCCCTGATAAATGTATTTACAAGCATGATTAATCTCAGAGATTACGTCAGAACTAATAAACATTTCATCCAATTGCAGTCTTTCAGGGTCAAAATCCTCGTCATCCACCAAGCCTGGAGGATCGATTTTCCCACTCCCCTGGTCAGAGTCAGGAGTCGGTCCATCTCTCATCATTTGTTGAGATACTGCATTCACCAACGCCTTACTCACCAATCCTCGGACACAGGGAACAAGACAACAACCACATAATACAAGAATACCCATACAAACGCTGACCGCCCCTAAGATGGTGGCTCCTATGGTTTTCCATTTACCAAACATTTCATCAAACCACCCTATCCACGATGTACAAACTTCTGAGTTCTCAGCTCATTCTTCACTTAGTGCAGTTCATTCTGCAAGAGCTCTGGTGACTGTCCCATCCGGTGTGGTGTTGTTAGGGATAAATGTGCAACAATGGCTTTTCATTCTATAGACACCGCCCCTTTCTGTCTGATCTAGAGCCAACCTCTTTTCCTAAGTCATGAGTGAGATGGCGGATAATTGTTCAGAGATCCCTTTTACTGCATCCCTAGTCTGGCCAATAAATCATTGTTGGTAGTAATAGATATAATTAATCCAATCCACAATTTTGTTTATTGTCACCCACCAAAAGAATGTGGTAGTAAATCCTTCCCCTAATTCTTTCATAGCTTGGTATCCATCCGATACCCCCCTTGGTATCCCAATCGCATCCATTTAAATAGGGCTATTCTCCTTCTTGTTAAAACTCCTCCTACGTCTGTTTAACCCTTTCCTTGGTTCCTGGTGACTAATTCTAACTAGCTGAATCAGTAGAACCAGGGCGCACGTATCTAGCCACCCTTTTGGTATTCTCTGCATTATACTGCCTTTACTGGCACACGCCCACCACCCATCGGTTACAGGGGCTGTAAGGTTCAGAATTCTCTCCTGTGCTTCTGAACTTAAGTCAATCACATTACTACTATCTCCAATTGATAATTGGTGATGTCTTTGTTTCTCTTTACCCCCCATCTGGATGTTCAGTCCCGCCCGGTCTCATATCCCCGTCTCCAAGTGTGTTTAAACACTTGAGTCTAGGAACAATCCGCAGTGGGGGCCGAACACGAATATAATGGGATTTTATAATCCCAAGTTGCTTATTGACATGTACCCCACCCGCTGGCTACGTCCCTAACATTTATTTTGAATCCTACAGTCTGCCCTTCTCTGACTCCCATTTTGTAGGCCACTCGTCCTTGACGGTCAGTATGTCGGGTCGCTTCTCTTCTCTTTTACTTCTTAACAATGGTAAGGGCATAGAGTAATTGGTGGTGGATCTTGACATATCAAGACCATTGCCGAGACTATGATGCAGTTCAAGTCACCCCTATTCCCAAAAACCGCCAACCCTCTCCTGTCCTCAGTCTTTCTGCTTGGTATTATCCCATACTCACACCCTGAGAACACACTACAGTGATGATAGGTTGGGGTAGGAGATCTTCGTTAACAGAGGTGATCCCCAGAACCTATTGGTCTAGTTCTTCTCTCTAACTCTGCATGTGTTCAGTGGTGCTTGTATGTGTTCTTACCTTTTTGCAGTGGGTAACGTGGACCCAGGTTGCTCTTTCGGCTATTCTAATGGCAAAGGCAGTGACCAATATAACCTGATAGGGCCCTTCCCAACAGGCCTGCTTCCAGTCTTTCTTCTTTAGGGACTGGATGCTCACCAGTCACCTGGTTAGATAGAGTGGGTCACCTTCTCCTTTAGTTCACCTGTGGGGCACAAAACCTCTGACATACCGGTGTGGTTAATAAACTACCTTCTCACGTTTTCTGCTAGGGTGCTCTTAATTTCTATTTCTGTCTGCTCCGGTCCTCCTAACTCGGGCATTCTATATGGTCTACCAAATTCCTTCTCCAATGGCAATAACCCTTCTTCATCTGGAGTTCTCCTGATCGTCATTAATACTATCGGTAGACCTTGTACCCCATTTCTTCCTGCTCTCCTGTGTGTTTTCCTTAACCCCTCTCTAATCATACCGTTCACATCAGTATTCTCTTTCTAGACTGTATCTAAAAAAAATGTTTTTTAAAAGTATTTTGTCCTCTCCTTCGTATATTTATTATTTAATCCTACCACTACCATCTTCCCCCCTTTTGACACATGGTTCTGCTCATGTGTCAATATTACCACCTACCTAAACAATCACTTAGGTAATATTGGCAATTTATCATTCAATTGCCATCCCTTATTTATTTTTGAGACTGTCCCATGCTTCTTTATTGCTCCTCCCACTTCCTTTGTCTCTTATGGCGGCTAAATTCGACTTTCATTCAGTTCAGAATCAATAGTAATCCAATCAATCAATCCCTTATCTTGTAAAAACACTCATGTTTAGTTCAAACTCTGTTCTACCCCGGCTCTCCCGGGCTTGACCTGAAGACTGATGGTTGGACATGACAGGTCCGTACTTAAATCTTTCAAACCTAACACAAACCCCCCTTCATGCTGTAATCAATCAAGAAGATAGCAAAGGAGAGACAAAGGTTTTAGCCTGAACTCTGCTCAACCCTGGCAGCTTTTTCCTCTCTGTTTGAGGAGAGAAGCAAAAGGCTCCCTTCTGCTTTCATTCACTGATAACGTAAAACAGCCATAGGTCGACCCTAGGTCACCTTTCACTTCACCCACACACTGAAATAACCCAACTAAGCCTTCCGCCTAGCAACAAAGAATAAAAAAAACTCTATGTTCGTGATTAACCCAGTTATATCTAATAGTCCACTAAAAAAACTCCCTCATCACCATGTTTCTTCTAAATATTTCTGGACAGCTAGTCCCTATCCTAAATTATCCTATCCAGCTTCCTATTATTACTATCTTCCTGATCTCATTACTAAATCAATTATCTAAGAAATTGCTGTTTCGCATTAGATTGTGCCTTCCTCTGATTACTGCAGCTCATTGCATTAATTTAGTTTCAAATACCAACTTGTTGTTTATTAAAACATAATAAAAATGAAATTTAAATGACAACATTTGATAATATCTCAACTTACTTCTATCCCGTAAAGTAATCCAAGATTAGTACAATTGACTAGCAACAGGTATCCCTCATTCAGGGAAAGCTCTCTCTCTCTCTTCTGTTATTTTATGGTTCAACATAAATGTTACTTATCCCAAGTGTTCATTAAGTCCTCATGACATTTATTCTCATAAGAAATCATGTATACCCCAAACTCAGTCAAAAATCGAAAAACTCACAGTGTGTGCTCCTTTAAGACGTATCACCTATGAACTGTTGAAAACCCCCTAAATTCAACATAACAACCCTTTATAACCATCATACTAGGTGTGTTGTTTTTTATTTGAAAAACCCAATTGAAAAACAACAACCAAAAATAGCCAGGCCTCACTTAATTTGGTAGCTCCCTTTTACGACCTAAATACTGCCTAACTTCACCACTGCTCCCCCTAGCCCTGGGCAACATTCCAATGAGATAAGCTAATCTCTTTCTCCTGGTTATACATTTTGTTAACCTTCAGTTACCATCAGTAATCTAAAGATGGTAAGTACACACAAAACATGATACAGATATCCCCAGTCCTAACTCATCAATAATCATTTGTATCAATCTAATTCCTCATAACTAATCTCACAATGATTATTGAACCCCTAAATCTGCTCCATGTGATCTCATCTCAAATGATCCATTATCAATTATTTTACCAACACCATAGGAAAATCTGTCTCCCCTTCTATTGTTCCTTTCGCCCCTGTAAATGTCATATTTCATTCATTAGCCAATACAATCACACTCCGTGTAAGTAAGACATTATATTTTATTCCAGGCATCCCCTTAACATAATGCTATAGGAGACTTCCATCAATCCTGGAAGACACTATATAATACCCTGTTTCATTAAGTTCACTACACCTTCTAATATAACCCTATAACCCCTTTCTATTCATTTGATCATCGCAACCTGTTGCATTGATGTTTTTAAAATATAAACCTATTCTTTAATAACTTCATACTTATAACCAATGTTTATTCAATCCATCATCCTAATAGTCACAACTATATCCCATTGTTCAGCGTACCATAAAAATATTATCGTTTTAGAAATTACCAATTATTTTCATACACCACTGGTGTTACCCAACCTATACAATAAAGTAATAACCATTAGACTTTGTCAAAGAAATGCTTTTCATTCAACTATTAAAACTTCTGCTCGATCTTAGTCAAGCAAGTACAACTCTTTTACCCGGGAACTAGAACCATAAATTATTTTCCTTTTTCCTCAACTGAAATAATTTTCACAGTTCTATCGCAATTTCAGTTCGCTATTCAATTTCTTTAACTGTTCTCTCTGATTAGGCCCTAATTAATAAAACAAATACTTGCTATCGTTGATAAGCATACATTTAATTATATTCCTATCATTTGAACTATGTACTGTCTCTCACCCCTTCCCCCCCTCCCTGCTCCTTCCTACACAACGGGGGAGGCGCGGGGACCTGCCCTAATCATCTTCATTCTTAGGAAATAATGTCATTCGTACTTGTAACATATTTTCATAGACCTTTCTAGAATACTTCTAAAGCTATCTAATTCAACTTTTCACATTTCTCAATCCACGTAGTAATCTAGGACCATAGCCCCAATGCGAAAGCTTTACCCACTGTCCCTACCTGGGTTCGATCCAGGGACCCTCTACATACATTGCCAGTCACTCTACAAAATCCGCGATTCTTTCAAAGCAACTACTTCCAGTTCATAGAGCAAGTGACGTCACCAAATGAAAACCGCACTAGCTCTCACCTCATTCAGCAACACAAAAACTCTCTCTCCCTCCACCTATTCCCGTTGAATAAGTGAGTCTTTCCATTTAACCCAAACCACGCTACAAATCTTCCATTCAACATCACCAAACCAAATACTCAGCAGTATCCGGTTACCACCCATACCAGCCGTTGAATTCACTCATACACACCGATTTCACCTTATGCCATTGAAATGCCCAATAAACCATAATAGTTCAATGGAACCCTCTATTGGCTCTCTACTATTTATACATTACTTCTATAACCACATTAGTTATGGTCCGATTACCCATTAAACCTTATCACATGATCAAACAACGGCACAACCTTAAACTCATATGGAGCGGCAGGTAGCTTAGTGACCAAGAGCGCCGTGCCAGCAACTGAGAGGTCGATGGCCGGTTCCAATCCCCGAGCCGACCAGGCGAAAAATCTGTCGATGTGCCCCCGAGCAAGGCACCCAACCCCAATTGCTCCTGCAAGTCGCTCTGGAAAAGAGCGTCTACTAAATGACCAAAAATGCAAATGTAAATATTCTCTACTTTCTCACCCATGACGTACGTCTACGTTTGGGTGAGAAAGTTCATACGTATTGTGATGTCACGAGAGGCTGTGTCCTGGAGGGACGTTACATCCCCCTGAGATGGCTGCAAACCCAGACAGCTGTGGCTCCATCTGCTGGTATGGTCGGGAACTCCAACCCTCTATGGCCAATCTTCCCGCGCAGCTGAAACCAATCAGGAGCTGATGAGCTGAAGGTTTGTTGAAGGGAAGAGACACGGTCTCCAACCTGGGCTCTCTGGAGGACAAGAGTGCTGCACGTCCACTTCCATGAGGAATATAAGGATTTGGAGATACTTACCTTTGGGAAATACTCACCTTTGGATATATGCACCTGTGGAAATACGTGTGGGACATTTGGAAGGACGTTTTGCTGGGTTGGCCACTAGCTGCAACGTGGAAGACAGTAAGACTGGGGAAAAGTTATTTGAGCGAGGGAGAGTTATGATTTTGGATGTGGAAGAGACATCCCTGAACTGTTAACCCTTAAGAGCCACCAGAGAACAGTATTGTGTTATACTTTCGTTAGTTTCCCAAGACCTTTAATAAAATCCTTGTTTTGGTTGAACCTGGTCTCCTTGCACTACTTGAGCAATCCCGCTGAAAGCTGTGTAGCCTCTCGTGACATCACAGAATATATTGTTAGAAATGTATAGGTACCTCTCAAATAATCGCTTCGTGGTGTTTTTAGCCAATTCTTAAATCGACACAAATCACTTCTTCAAACATTTTACCCGTGGAACCAAAAAATAGACTGTCATTTCCCGGACACTGCCCTTTCCTTTATCTCTGCAGTCGCGATGGTTATGACCTGTTTTGTTACAGTATTTACACGGGGCCTCACACTCTCTGGCAAAATGACCCTCCTTGTTACAGTTAAAGCACTTCCTCTTATCTCCTCCCCTATTCTGCCTCCCTAATTTATTATAGCTCTCTAATCTCTTCAACTCTCTGTGTTTAGCCCTTCTCAACTCTTTCTCCCTATCCAGTTCTACTCTTAGCCTGCCTATTTCCTCTCTACTCTCCCTGAGTTCTGTAAATTCTTTCTGTAATACTTCCCCCTCTTTCTTCTGTTTACTGGCCTCCCTCCTCTACCTCCCTTCTTCCAACATTCCGGCTTGGCCGTCATATGGTGGGGGAGGGGCGGGGACCAGTCCTAATTTTCTCCTACACATGACAACGTTATCATCTGGGCTTTCTTTCCAAGCCTGCTCTGCTAAAACTCGATATAACCTTTCTGCCCTCTGCTCTGGGGGAGGCACTGAAACCTCAATTTTTACTTCATTTTTTCTCTGCCTAACTATTTATTTTATGTCCTTCCTCTCTCTTCCGAGCCTCCGAAAGCCATACTCCCACTGTCTCTAGCCCCTCCCCTTGCTGTTTCTTCAAATCCGTTCCACAGTTTATATGCGTCTGCCTAATCATAGCCTCTAATTTCTCCACATCGAGATGCCCAATAAATCCATACCTCTTCTCCCAAATGGATCCATAAAACATATTTATTAGATCCCTTCCTAACATATATCTTTCATCCCCCGTTAATTCTCGGACCTCTTTAGAATATTTATTTCCCATGGTAGAAATCCCCCTGTTTAGTAATAATTCAATCAAGAATCATTTTCTTTGGGACTTATTATTTGGTGTGACTTTTGAGCAAATGTTTATGATCTGCTTTTGTAATCAACCATTTAAATGATCCAACCTGTAACCCAGAGTTTTTTAAGACACCAGTTTCATGAAACGGATGGGATCACCATTTTTTCTCACGCTACCTATTTTAGTCCCTTCCTTGAAACAATTATCACGTATTTCGATGGATCATTAGGTCTCACACGTATACAACCTTATACGATTTTTTACTAACACTATCCGTAACCAAGAGGTCGTTTTATGAAATAGACAGAGTTAGAGCAAATCCCCAGTTGTTTATGACTCTTGACTTGTTTAATGTATCTATCTCACACGATGATAATTATCTCCCTTCCTGTTTATATTGTAAAGAGTGTATCTCGTACAATCTCAAAATTAACTAGTTTATTTTGGTAACCATTTACCTAGAGTCATTTTCAGACCCCCCTTCCTTCCTTTATACCCTTATGAGATTTTGGTAACTATTCTCTGCCCTTCACAAGAATTACTATTCTTAAAGTCCAAATCATTTCACCAAACGCCATGAATAAAAATTACTGACCTCATCCTTGCAGTTGGGATTTAAATGCTTTTTCAGATCTCGTCAACGTCTTTATCGTTCTGAGGACACCGAAAACCGTGCACGGGCGGATGATAGCATCCATATAGAATAGACCTGGCCTTCGACGTTAAGGTTATAAACAGGCCGGTGATGAATCTTATGAACGATAAAGACGTATTTTGAGATCCGGCTCGAAGGACCATTTGTCACGAGAATTTCTATTTCTAATTAATCAAACTTAATGCTTTGAATAATTCCCAGAGGGTGTAAGACTCTGGTTTAATCATGAATTAAATGAAGGTCCACAACCTGCAAGAATGATCTGCATGTTTAATCATGGAGAGCTCTGCCGCCAAAAAACATACATACAGCTTTTATACCCCTTGACACACAAAGGCCCACCTTTAGGAGGCTTTTTTTAAACAGTTTCTCAGTCCCCTTCACCCTGGAATGTTTTCTCGGCAGTTTCTAAATCCTACTCCTCTTCCCCCCTCTGTTAGTGGGTTGACACTACATTATAACTCTAACACCGTTCACACATTTATACTGTATTTGGGGTGAAATCCTTTAGTCATTATTCTTAAAATACAAATTAATCTATCACTATCTGACAAGAATCTGGAGATGTGGCAGAACATCCTTATACTTTTAGTATCTCAAGGAAACATGCTGATTAGCAGAATAATTATCCTATTAGCAAAGTGACTTAACAAGTGATAAAATACACGAGTCATTTAGAAAAGTTCCATCTGATACTATGGCCAAAAAGCAATGAAGAAATCATTTTAGCATTCAAACTAGAATAATTAGACGAATCAGCACTAATCCAAAATGACAACGGCAGAACCTGAGACCTAACGAACAGTGAAGAGAGAGAGAGAGAGAGAGAGAGAGAGGGAGAGAGGGAGAGGGGGAGAGAGGGAGAGGGGGAGAGGGGGAGAGAGGGAGAAAAGACAGTGAGAAATAGAGGGTGAGAAAGGGAGCAAGGAATGAAGAGAGAGGAAAGGATGACAGAAAACTGAGTAGAAAAGAAGGATGGAATGATGGGTAAAATGGAGGACGCAAAAAAGGAGAAGATAGTGAATGAGCATAGGAAAAAGAATACAGACTGTTCTGTGTCCTCGCCTGTTGAAAGGAAGACAGAAGGTCTCCAGTGCTGGTACACGTTGTGAGAGGGATGAATATAGCTAGTCTGCTCACCAGAGCAAACACACATGCTCAGAATAACATCAACAACAGGTGATATTGTTGGCTCTACTGGGCTGTGATATATCAATGAAAGAAAACTACTAATTACAGCCTCCAATCAATTACCTCCACACACATTACCCAGTCAACACAACACCAAGACGTCTCTATATCCTCCATAGTATTACCCAGTCAACACAACACCAAGACGTCTCTATATCCTCCATAGTATTACCCAGTCAACACAACACCAAGACATCTCTATATCCTCCATAGTATTACCCAGTCAACACAACACCAAGATGTCTCTATATCCTCCATAGCATTACCCAGTCAACACAACACCAAGACGTCTCTATATCCTCCATAGTATTACCCAGTCAACACAACACCAAGACGTCTCTATATCCTCCATAGTATTACCCAGTCAACACAACACCACGACATCTCTATATCCTCCATAGCATTACCCAGTCAACACAACACCAAGACATCTCTATATCCTCCATAGTATTACCCAGTCAACACAACACCAAGATGTCTCTATATCCTCCATAGCATTACCCAGTCAACACAACACCACGACATCTCTATATCCTCCATAGCATTACCCAGTCAACATAACACCAAGACGTCTCTATATCCTCCATAGTATTACCCAGTCAACACAACACCAAGACGTCTCTATATCCTCCATAGTATTACCCAGTCAACACAACACCACGACATCTCTATATCCTCCATAGCATTACCCAGTCAACACAACACCAAGACATCTCTATATCCTCCATAGCATTACCCAGTCAACACAACACCAAGACGTCTCTATATCCTCCATAGTATTACCCAGTCAACACAACACCACGACATCTCTATATCCTCCATAGCATTACCCAGTCAACACAACACCAAGACATCTCTATATCCTCCATAGTATTACCCAGTCAACACAACACCAAGACGTCTCTATATCCTCCATAGCATTACCCAGTCAACACAACACCAAGACGTCTCTATATCCTCCATAGCATTACCCAGTCAACACAACACCAAGACGTCTCTATATCCTCCATAGCATTACCCAGTCAACACAACACCAAGACGTCTCTATATCCTCCATAGCATTACCCAGTCAACACAACACCAAGACATCTCTATATCCTCCATAGCCCCACTGTGGTTTACTGGTTGTTGTTATGGTTGAGGATAAGGTACAGCTAAGGTCTGAGTGTGGACATGAGATCTGAGTCTGATTTTGGCTTTATTTAAAATGAGACATGGCTTCTTTGACATGTTCTGTACAAACACCTAATCAATATTCATAGCTCCCAACAACATATGGAAAACGGACAGCTGGACAGACATACAGCAGTGTCTGCGTGTGTGTGTGTGCGTACGTGCGTGCATGTACATGTGAGCATGTGTGTTCGTGTATGTGCATTTATATGTAAATAAAATAAAATTGTATGTGTCACATGCTTCGTAAACAACAGGTGTAGACTAATAGTGAAATGCTTAATATGTGTGTGTATGTGTGCGCACGTGTGTGTCTGTATATATTTGTGTGTGTGTGTGTGTGTGTGTGTGTGTGTGTGTGTGTGTGTGCGTAAAGTAGAGTAAAATCCCGGCCGTGGTGTAGCAAGTAGCCTCCAGCCTTCACTTTGCATTTTGAGCGAGACTAAAGATTAAAGCTCCTCTCCCAGCAGCTCTCTAACAGAGCACAGCCCAATTATACCTCTCTGGACCTGCACCACAGACCACAGAGAGAGTGGAGAGGTAGAGAGGGGGGAGAGCGAGAGAGCGTGAGGAAGGAAGGAAGGAAGGAAGGAAGGAAGGAAGATGGGGAAATAGACCAGTGTTTGCAAGAATGGGTAGAGAAGCTGGAGAGGTAGGAGAGAGAGGGAGCAAACAAACAAAGTGGGGGTTCAAGAGAAAGCAGGAGAGGGGAAGGTGGTGGAGAGGAAAAACAAGAAGGGTGCAATAGAGGGAGAAAAGGAGGGGGGTAGAGAAGGGAGAGCGGAACGAGACAAATATGGAGGAATTCAAATGAACGAAAGCCTGTCACACCACCCAACGTGTGCAGCCAGGTGAATCCACAGATCAAACAGCCAAGTCTTTAAAAACCTCTATAACGAGACAATATATCAGCATGGCTGGACTGACAGTACAGTAACTTCCTGTCGCTACCCAATGCCTTGCCCTTCAACAGTATGGTTGTGTCCCAAATGGCACCCTATTCCCTACATAGTGCACTACTATGGGCACTGATCAAAAGTAGTGCCCTATAAAGGGAAAAGGGTGACAATTGGGAAGTGCCCACTGTCTCCAGACCAATCCTGTCACTATCCATGCCTTGTCCTTCAACTGAATAAGGAACTGTGCCAGATCTATAGATCTGTCTTCTATCCTAGTCCCAGCTATTGTTGGTTTACTAGCAGTATAGTGGTTTAAGGTTCTAACCTAATTCCTTCCTTTTAGCCTCCGTCATCAGCTCACAGAGAACAGCACAGCAGGCAGCCACAGATCACATGGAGAGTGAAGGTTGGGCTGAGGTGGTGGGCAGACAGAAGCAGGTTAAATCTTCTCAAATCTTTTTCCTCATTTTCCTTTTTCCCCCCAAGCCGCCAAAACTGTTCAGAGATTATACACTTGGTGTTTGTAACTATCAAAGAGTTTGATGCAACAAACATGAGCAAGCAGGAGAGACGAGAGAGAGAGGGAGAGAGAGAGATGAAACGAGGAGGAGATTAAACGAGTGCACTTCCTCTGTCTTTCAAGCTCATTCTCAGGTACGGGCTCAATACACTGAGTGAATGGAAGAGGGGGAGAGGGCAGGTGTGTGTGTGTGTGTATGTGTGTGTGAAGACATAATTCTGAGAAGCCTGCGTCAATGGTATGAGTGTGAGCCTTAGTGCTAGCCAGTGTGAGTGTGTGGCTGAACTGATTATTCCAAGAAGATGGATTTCAACTATACCAATAACTCACAAGGAGTCGCAAGTTCAAGCTTCTGTATAACCTGTAAATCACTTGTCCTCACAATGGACAAATGAGCCAAAGGACCTCCCTCTCCCCTCATCCCTTCCCCCACCCCTCTGGCTGAGGCGTGACCTTTTGGCCCATTTGCTGTGGCACCGCAGCAGGAGGACAGGTGTGCAGCCTCAGCCCTGCTCTGCTGCCCACTCCTCTAGCTCCTCCAGCCCTGCCGCTGCAGACCATGAATTTTAATCAGCGCTGCGCTAGGATGGCTGGGGCAGTGCATCAAGCTTAACGAGGCTGAGAGAAGCCTTTAATTTACCCATACGCTGGTAACAAATGGACCGGGCCCCTCGCAAGACAACCCCCCTCCCTTGCTGTGCTTCAATCTCTCACTCTATCATGACACACTGTCTGTCTCCTTCCCTCCAGCTCATGCCAACTCTGTCTCTTCCCCTCTGTGTTAGCGTGCTCCCTCACTCCTCTCCTCCCTCCCCACTCTCACGTCCTCCCTCTGTCTTCCTCCCGTCTCTGCCTGTCTTTCATCCCACCTGTCTTCTGGTCTCATCCTCTTCCGCCTCTCTCAGTCTCTCGTCATCTACTCCTCTAGCCTTTCAGCCTCTTCCCTGTCCTACCTCTTCTCCTTGTCTTAACCAACAGTGCATCTTCCTTCCTTCCACCAGCTCCCTTTCCTCGCTCCTGCTCTCCCCCTACCTGCCTTTCCCTCTCCTCTCCTCGAGGTGTGAGTTGTCCTCCCAGGCAGAGTTCAGCTCCATCACTCCTCTGCTCCACAGGTCTCATTAGGGACGGGCCAGGGGAGGAGGGAACATTTTAATAAATAGATGAATGTGACACTGCCTCAACAGTGGGTACACACAAACACACACATACACACACAAATGCATACACAAATTAACACACACTCGCACACGTCTTTGGGGATCTTGAGAAAGATTAAGCCAGGGATGAGCCCGGCACTCATGGAAAATAAAACCCTTTCACTTGATTATTTCAAGTCAAATGAATCACCGCGCTCAGACACACACTCCAACCTCACTTGAATAATAGCAACACAAAGTCTCTGTGGCAACACAAACACACTGATAACAGCGCACCTAGTCTGAAAATGGGATACACACATACACACACTCACATACACTCTCTCGCTCACACACCCCACCTACCTACCTCTGCTGCACTGTGCATAATAAGTCTTGCTTCATTAAAGCCAAATCTCATCCACTATCAATTCACAACCACAGAAGTCGTTTGAACCACCAGGGAAATACAATTCCATTTCAGGGTTATCTTAATACATGAGCTTGTCTCCCCCTCACTGGTCTGTTGTTATGAGCCAGGCAAACACCCACAATAGCACAATATTGCTCCTGCTCCTTCGCACCATGGATTGGAGCTCACAAAGTAATTAGCAGTTTATATATGTGTGTGTGTGTGCGTGTTTCAGTGTGTATTGGTGTGTATGTGTCTACGTGTTAGTGTGTTTGTGTATTGGTGTGTAGGTGTGCGCTCAACTCTCTGGTCTAATTCATTCCCTTTTCTAATTTCTCCATCCGTTGTTAGCAGCCGGTTCATTTCACATATCTGGGGGAGAACGTGACTGTATGCTGCAGACTATCCTCTCAGAGCACTATGGTGGAATCAGCCTAACACCTGCTTTTTACTCCGAAACTAAACAGACACAATGGGAAAAAGTTTGTTGTCAAAACAAAGTTTTATGTGATTTATTTTGTCAAGATCCGTCAATAAACCAGACAGATCTGTACAAGAGGATCAATGCCTTTTCTGTCTAGTTCTCCTTCTCTCACTCCATCTGACTTGTCCCATCTCTCTGTCACCTGATCATCCCTCTCTTCATCTAGCTATTATCCCATCTGTCTCCTCTTCCATATATAATAATATAAATAATAATAATATGCCATTTAGCAGACGCTTTTATCCAAAGCGACTTACAGTCATGCGTGCATACATTTTTGTGTATGGGTGGTCCCGGGGATCGAACCCACTACCTTGGCGTTACAAGCGCCGTGCTCTACCAGCTGAGCTACAGAGGACCACATCTCTCCCCTGAGGCCTCAGTTTTTTTTCACTTGTCACAGGAGAGGCAGGGTTCATGGAGTAGAGGACTTATCATACGCGTTGTAATGTGTATGTATGTGTAACAGAGTCAGATCGTACCGGATAGTCACCCACAGCTTGAAATGGCGCCATTTAATCATATTTTTCAGTGGCACAACTGGTTAGTACGTTGTCAAGCATGGCGGCGAGGTAGATGTGTTGGTGTGGCAGGGAGCACGAGATCAAGCATGTTGTGGGAGAGGAAACAATACCGCTCAGCAGTACAGTGAAGCCTGTTACATACTGTACAGAAATAGACCAAAGGGATATGATATGACCTTGTATACATTGATTGGTGAGTGTACAGACAGTGTTGTACAATAGTATAATGTTGTATCAATAGTATACTATTGAAAATATCAGCCATGTGGATGCGACATTAGTAGTGTTTACAGTATATTAGTAGATATGCTGAGTGTACGTATGTGAACACATTGGGGGCAGACGAGCGTGTGCATGTTTATAATCCATCTCCAGGCTTTGCCATTGGAGTTGTCAGGGTTTACACTGCTGTCTGGAAAACCAAAGCCTTCCCTTTCACAACCACTCCCCTCTCCTCTCCCCTCCTAAACTCCCCCCTCCTCTCGCTCTCCCTCTCCTCCCCCTCCTTTTTCCTCCCCTCCTCCTCCCTCCTTTTTCCTCCCCTCCTCCTCCCTCCTTTTTCCTCTCCTCCTCCTCCCTCCTTTTTCCTCCCCTCCTCCTCCTCCCTCCTTTTTCCTCTCCTCCCCTCCCCTCCCCTCCTCCTCTCCTCCTTTTCCTCCCATCCCCTCCCTCCTTTTTCCTCCCCTCCTCCTCCCTCCTTTTTCCTCCCCTCCTCCCTCCCCTCCTCCTCCTCCTCCCTCCCTTTTTCCTCTCCTCCCCTCCCTCCTTTTTCCTCTCCTCCCCTCCCCTCCTCCTCTCCCTCCTCCCCTCCCTCTCCCTCTTCTTCCTGCTGCAGGGCAGAGCGGAGCAGAGCAGCGGACATCAATCGTAAGGCCGGCTCCTCCTCATCTTTAGCTGTGGCGGGTTGACACAGAGCTTGTCACCCAGTTTACAGCACTGACCTGCCGGCTCATCTCACACTCCCATAAAGAGAGAGTGAGTGATGGGGTGGCATGGGAAAGAGGGAGGAGGGGAAGGAGGGAGAGAGCGACAGACTTACACAGCATGCATGACAATAGCACACGCCTCTCCACATCTATCCCTCTATCTCTCCCCGACGTTCTCATCCGCGTACAGCGCCTACACACACACACACACACACACACACACACGTTACATAGACTCAAGGGAAGCTAGGACATGAGTATGTAATGTAAAGAAGCCAGCTCAGATGAATTCCAGACTTTTCTCTCCTCAAAGACAGTCTTGTTGGTATTATAAAGGAGAACTAACAACAATTCCAAGGACAAAGCTTAGTAAGAGGAAGTGTGACTAAACCATATGTATAGAAATACTCATTAATGTGGTTCGTGATGACACCCACATGTACACACACACACACACACACACCTTGATCTTGACGGCAGTCTCTGCCATCGTTGTAGTGTCTGGAAGGCATACTCAGAGCCTGTTGTGCAAACAGTACTATATCAGAATGTTATGCAAACAGTACTATATCAGAATGTCATATTGTCTTCTCTCTGGCCTCTAAACCCCATACCCCCAAGTTAGCTGACCCTCTGCACTCTCTCCCCCCCCTTTCCCTCCCACTAGGCTAGCCCTGCCTGTGACCACTCAGATGTCCATCTCCTACATGCTCCTCTCTACACCACTAATACCAGGGATCACTCCATCCTATCCTGAAAGAGATGTAGGCTGCGTCCCAAATGGCCCCCTATTCCCCATATAGGAATGAGCCCTAGTCACGAGTAGTGTACTAAACATGGAATAGGGTACCATTTGGGGCACAATCGTAGCTACTGTAGTCTGGACGGTGTGTAAGCTAATGGACAGAGGTAGCTGGGACACCTGGCAGATGATGACTGATAGACTGTGGTGTGGAAACAGCTTCTCTACAGACTTCAGGGTGATGGGAGTGCTGATAGGAGTCCTGATAGGAGTCCTTCTGGGCTACAACCTCAGTCAACAGAGACAAATCCTTTTAAAATACATACCATTAGCCCAGAGGACCGAGGAGATTACATCTGTACTCACAGAGAGGAAGCACACTAAGACCAAGTCAAACACAACTAGAACTGACAGTGCCAATAGGAAGGTTATACACCAGAGGTATCCTGGCAGTTACAGCACAGTAGGAAGATGTGTGTGTAGGGGATTTAACATCAAGTAGAGACTTTGATCATGTGTGGATGAGATGTAAATAGGGCTGAGTGCAGCAGTTTCAAACAGGTGTTTAACCAGTCAATCGTTAGCAGACATGGTCACCACACACACACACACACACTAATGAGAACTCAGTAGATATTGAAAGACAACAAGGCTTTTACAATGCAAAATAGCTGTATTTTATGTTGAGTTGAGAGACTAAACATTTGTTTGTGTTGTGACAGTCATGTAGGAGTGAATTCTAATTCCACCAATGAGGAAAGTAGTCCTGAAAGGGTTGGAGTAAAAACAGTTTTTTTTTTTTTGGTGTGTCGTTTTTCTTAGAGAAAAAGGTTGGACATTTTGAACATTAAAACGTGTTCATCTCCATCTTGTTTCTTGCAAAAATCACTTTTCTTTTTGCCCTTCGGCGAGAAAAATGCTTCAATGTTCTTCTTTTGTACAAGATGGATGTCAAACATGAACTACAGGGGTGTTTTTCTGCTCAGGGAAGATGGAGGGGACATGGTGGCACTTCCTCATTACCCAAAACTGTCTCTTCAACCATTGTCTTTTTTGTTTGTTTTTCTGATTTCATACATAAAGCTTGGCTTTTAACACAATGCTACAAGAAAGGAGGTCTTTAAAAAAATTAAATGTAAAAAAACAAAAACAATGTACAACTTCTACCTCCCTCCCTCCCTCTCTACCCAAACACTCTGTTCTCTACAGGTGTACAGGGTAAGACAAGGCAGTCACTGGTCAATGTCCATATTCAGTTGATAACAGTTATAAGGGTGGATCATCCCTTTGTCATCGTCTTTGTACCAAATCCATACCATCCCCCTGTCTTTTCAGCTGAGGGAGGAGGGAGGGAGGAGCTCTGGTATCAATCTGGGCGTCTCTAGGTTCTGGAGGAGGCCTGGAGGAGGAGGAGATCAGAGTAGGGCCCTCTGTGGTCCCAGGGCAGAGCAGAGCTGGGCAAGGGATCCAGGGACACTAGGACTGTTTGAGGCGTTTGCGTGGGGGGCCCAGGAAGGGGCACTGGGCCGAGGCCAGGGAGCGATAGGCCTCAGCCACCAGGTGGGGGTGGGATGCCACCATGGACTTCCAGCCAGACGTCTCCATCACCTCAGCAGCATGGCTAGAGAGAGCGAGAGAGAGAGGGGGGAGGGAGGGAGATGGAGAGAGAGAGTTGGGAGGGGGAGAGAGAGAGGGAGGGAGAGACAAAGAGAAAAAAGTCAGAAGGAGAGGAGGAAAGAGTGAGGCAGAGCGCGAGAAGGAGAGATATTAGCACTGTCCCTCTCCTGGCCCCTCCATCCTCCACAGGCCTGACAGACTGCACACCACTAGGCCCTGTGGGAATCCCCAGCCTCCTCACACCCTCAGGGTGCTGTACTGCACTATCACGCACACACATACATGGCCTTTAATGACATTTGTTATGTGTATTAGTGTGTGTTAATGAAAGTGTGTGTCTGTGTGTCTAGGAGCATACCTCCCAGACATCCAGCCCACCTCTGACCCAGTTCCCTGGTAGGGACATGAACCCCCTGCTCCCTCTAACGGCCAATGAGCTGTGAGCTATGAGCTGTGCCTGGGGTAGCAGACCAGCAAAGGGCACTGAGAGAGCAGCCACAGCTGGAGAGCAGGCCATGCCCAGGGGACTGGGGGAGAGGAGAGGAGGGAGAGAGAAGGGAGGGGGAGATGAAGGAGAAGGTGAGAGGAGGGAGGGAGGGAGGGAGGGAGGGAGGGAGGGAGGGAGGGAGGGAGGGAGGGAGGGAGGGAGGGAGGAGAAGATAGGTGGGGGCTAACTGTGGTGTTGATGGCAGGGCGGCGGGGGGGTCTAGAGGTTGGCCGAGGGGAGGGTGGTCTGGGGTTTATTGGTTACACTTTGTAGTTTATTTTCTATATTCGTCCTCTTTTATTGATTTTAATTGTTATCGATGTTGTCCGAGGGAGGATGGTTGATAGCGCTTTGCAAGCCAGAGTCCCCCGTGGTCAATTTCCACAACAACAATACTGTCACAAATTAAAATGTCATAAAACCTATAACCATAATTAATGACCAGGATTAGGAGAGAGAGAGAGCGAGAGAGCGAGAGAGCGAGAGAGAGAGAGAGAGAGAGAGAGAGAGGACAGAGGAGTAGGAGACATTGAGGTTGGAGCGTGAGGTAACGGGGGAGAGAGTGACTGAGAAGAAGAAAGTCCCTCTTCATAGAAAAGAGAGTGGATGTGTGCAGGGGTAGGGACTGAAGGGAGTAAATAATATAGATCTTAGTCATCAAAAAGAAAGGAGGACCAAGTCCCTCTTCATATAATTAATTAAAATGCCTTTATTTGTATGGCAAGTTCAATGGATGGCCTTCGTCAGTGTTGACTAAAGGGAACAGTAATGTAGTGTTCACATTAATGTTGACGAATCATAAACAACCAGCACATTGAGGAGCAACCTAATGCCGTTTATGGCCTCTGTCAGAGAATCGCTCTAGTTAAAGGGATACTTCGGGACTTTGGCAATGAGGTCCTTTATCTACTTCCCCAAAGTCAGATGAAATCGTGGACACCATTTTTACGTCTCTGTGTCCAGTATGAAGGAAGCTAGAGGTGGTTTTGCGAGCCAATGCTAACTAGCATTAGCGCAATGCCTGGAAGTCTATAGGTATCTGCTAGCATGCTACCTCTAACTTCCTTCATACTGGACACAGCGATCTAACAATGGTATCCACAAATTCATCTGACTCTGGGGAAGTAGATAAAGGGCCTCAATGCCAAAATCTCAAAGTATCCCTTTAATCCCTGACAAACAAGTTCAGATTTGTCAAAACATGTTTTCTGCTAAATTGCCCCTGTTCATATGGCATAAAATTGTTCTGAGAAGTAAAATGCTATTTCCAAAAAGAGTAATCGAGCTCCCAGTGAAAATTAATGACGATATTTCTGTTCAAATGCCAAAGACTGTCTGACAGAGTTACTGTGTGCGTGTGTGTTAGGTATATAGTGAGTGTTTTGAGTGAGGGGTACAGTAACGGTGAGTGTGTTTGAGTGAGGAGTATAGAATGAGAGAGGGGTGCAGTGTGTGTGTATGTGTGTGTGTGCCACTCACTAGTTGATGAAGTCCACAGCCTGTGTTTTGAGCTGGTCGGCACTGTGCAGGTCTGCCAGGATGAGGATCTCTGCAGTGTTCTCCACAGACAGACTGGTGCACAGAGCATCCTCACACATCACCTTGAGCCTCTCCAGAGCATACTGACATAGAGAGATGGGGGGGAGAGAGAACTCATTTATTTGTACTTGCTATCTATCACCATTTACAATAGGAAATGTTGGACTGTGTAATGCTTTCGTAACATCAAATTGCTCCTGTCACGTCAATGAAGCTAGTTTGACTTTGAGAGAGAGGGAGAGAGGGTTTGAAAAGGAGTGATGACAGTGAGTGGTGGAGGTGGAGGAGAGGAGCGGAGCGCAGGAACCAGGGAGAGAGATAGAGCAGGGATCATGGTAGTGTGTAAACACTGAAAGGTGATTTATCTGACATCCTGTTAAGCCCTGGGTGTCCAACTCAATACACCATGTTACAGTACACCCACAGTGTAGACAAATGCACACAACTCTGAGGCAGAAAGTCACTCACAAAAGGCCTGGCCACCGTCCACACACTAACAGATAGGTGAGTGTGTCCTTGCGTGCAAATGGGCACACCACATATACAGTGGGGGGGAAAAGTATTTAGTCAGCCACCAATTGTGCAAGTTCTCCCACTTAAAAAGATGAGAGAGGCCTGTAATTTTCATCATAGATACACGTCAACTATGACAGACAAATTGAGGAAAAAAAATCCAGAAAATCACATTGTAGGATTTTTAATGAATTTATTTGCAAATTATGGTGGAAAATAAGTATTTGGTCACCTACAAACAAGCAAGATTTCTGGCTCTCACAGACCTGTAATTTCTTCTTTAAGAGGCTCCTCTGTCCTCCACTCGTTACCTGTATTAATGGCACCTGTTTGAACTTGTTATCAGTATAAAAGACACCTGTCCACAACCTCAAACAGTCACACTCCAAACTCCACTATGGCCAAGACCAAAGAGCTGTCAAAGGACACCAGAAACACAATTGTAGACCTGCACCAGGCTGGGAAGACTGAATCTGCAATAGGTAAGCAGCCTGGTTTGAAGAAATCAACTGTGGGAGCAATTATTAGGAAATGGAAGACATACAAGACCACTGATAATCTCCCTCGATCTGGGGCTCCACGCAAGATCTCACCCCGTGGGGTCAAAATGATCACAAGAACGGTGAGCAAAAATCCTAGACCCACACGGGGGGACCTAGTGAATGACCTGCAGAGAGCTGGGACCAAAGTAACAAAGCCTACCATCAGTAACACACTACGCCGCCAGGGACTCAAATCCTGCAGTGCCAGACGTGTCCCCCTGCTTAAGCCAGTACATGTCCAGGCCCGTCTGAAATTTGCTAGAGTGCATTTGGATGATCCAGAAGAGGATTGGGAGAATGTCATATGGTCAGATTAAACCAAAATATAACTTTTTGGTAAAAACTCAACTCGTCGTGTTTGGAGGACAAAGAATGCTGAGTTGCATCCAAAGAACACCATACCTACTGTGAAGCATGGGGGTGGAAACATCATGCTTTGGGGCTGTTTTTCTGCAAAGGGACCAGGACGACTGATCCGTGTAAAGAAAAGAATGAATGGGGCAATGTATCGTGAGATTTTGAGTGAAAACCTCCTTCCATCAGCAAGGGCATTGAAGATGAAACGTGGCTGGGTCTTTCAGCATGACAATGATCCCAAACACACCGCCCGGGCAACGGAGGAGTGGCTTCGTAAGAAGCATTTCAAGGTCCTGGAGTGGCCTAGCCAGTCTCCAGATCTCAACCCCATAGAAAATCTTTGGAGGGAGTTGAAAGTCTGTGTTGCCCAGCGACAGCCCCAAAACATCACTGCTCTAGAGGAGATCTGCATGGAGGAATGGGCCAAAATACCAGCAACAGTGTGTGAAAACCTTGTGAAGACTTACAGAAAACGTTTGACCTGTGTCATTGCCAACAAAGGGTATATAACAAAGTATTGAGAAACTTTTGTTATTGACCAAATACTTATTTTCCACCATAATTTGCAAATAAATTCATTAAAAATCCTACAATGTGATTTTCTGGATTTTTTTTCTCATTTTGTCTGTCATAGTTGACGTGTACCTATGATGAAAATTACAGGCCTCTCTGTAATTGTACATTACATTACCAAAAGTATGTAGACACTTGCACGTCACACATATCATTCCAAAACCATGGGCATTAATATGGAGTTGGTCCCCCCTTTGCTGTTATAACAGCCTCCACTCTTCTGGGAAAGCTTTCCACTAGATGTTGGAACATTGCTGCGGGGACTTGCTTCCATTCAGCCACAAGAGCATTAGTGAGGTCGGGCACCGATGTTGGGCGATTAGGCCTGGCTCGCAGTCGGCGTTCCAATTCATCCCAAAGGTGTTCAATGGGGTTGAGGTCAGGGCTCTGTGCAGGCCAGTCAAGTTCTTCCACACTGATCTCGACAAAACATTTTTGTATGAACCTCACTTTGTGCATTGTCATGCTGAAACAGGAAAGTGCCTTCCACAAACTGTTGCCACAAAGTTGGAAGCACAGAATCGTTTAGAATGTCTTTGCATGCTGTAGCGTTAAGATTTCCCTTCACTGGAACTAAGGGGCCTATCCCAAACCATGAAAAACAGCCCCAGACCATTATTCCACCTCCACCTAACTTTACAGCTGGGACTATGCATTGGGGCAGATCGCGTTCTCCTGGCATCCGCCAAACCCAGGACAACCATCTCTGCAGCACTCCACCAATCAGACCTTTATGGTAGAGTGGCCAGACGGAAGCCACTCCTCAGTAAAAGGCACATGACAGACAGTTTGGAGTTTGCCAAAAGGCACCTAAAGGATTCTCAGACCAAGAGAAACAAGATTCTCTCGTCTGATGAAACCAAGATTGAACTCGTTGGCCTGAATGCCAATTGTCACGTCTGGAGGAAACCTGGCACCATCCCTACGGTGAAGCATGGTGGTGGCACCATCATGCTGTGGGGATGTATTTCAGCGGCAGGGACTGGGAGACTAGTCAGGATCGAGGGAAAGATGAACGGAGCAGAAAGTACAGAGAGATCCTTGATTAAAACCTGCTCCAGAGCGCTAAGGACCTCAGACTGGGGCGAAGGTTCACCTTCCAACAGGACAACGACCCTAAGCACACAGCCAAGACAACACAGGAGTGGCTTCAGGACAAGTCTCTGAATGTCCTTGAGTGGCCCAGCCAGAGCACAGACTTGAACCTGATCGAACATCTCTGGAGAGACCTGAAAATAGCTGTGCAGCGGCGCACCCCATCCAACCTGACAGAGCTTGAGAGGATCTGCAGAGAAGAATGGGAGAAACTCCCCAAATACAGGTGTGACAAGCTGGTAGCGTCATACCAAAGAAGACTCGAGGCTGTAATCATTGCCAAAGATGCTTCAACAAAGTACTGAGTAAAGGGTCTGAATAATGTAAATGTCATATTTCATTATTAATCTTTTGAATAAATATGGAAACATTTCTAAAAACCTGCTTTTGCTTTGTCATTATGGGGTATTGTGTGTATATTGATGAGGGGGAAAAAACAATTTAACCCATTTTAGAATAAGGCTGTAACGTAACAGAATGTGGAATAAGTCAAGGGGTCTGAATACTTTCCAAAAGCACTGTATAGTGTACGTACCCACACACACACAAAGCCCCACAACATTGCTAATCTTCAGATTGCGGCCAGGAGGACTGAGGCTGGCGATTCAGGTGTGTGTGTGTGTGTGGATTACATAAGAGCTGTACTATTGCCAGAGAGGCTGCTGGGATAGCATCAGAGGGGTAAGGACCTTAGTGAGAATTGGCCTTGGCCTCCTCTTATTCCAGCAGCTCCCTACAGAGTTACACACATGCACCTTTATTAAATAAATCACACACACACACACTGCATGAGAAAAGAGAGGGAAGGAAATTAATGGAAGGAGAGAGGAGGAGTGGATGAATGCAGAGTGAAGACGAGGGAGTGTCACAATAGGAATCCTTGAGGAGCGAAGGGCAGCACTTAACACAAACAATGTGTGTGTGTGTGTGTGTGTGTGTGTGTGTGTGTGTGTGTGTGTGTGTGTGTGTGTGTGTGTGTGCGCCCGCTTCAACAGATCGGAGGTCCTAGCAATTATTCAAAAATGTTGACAGAAAACCGAGGAATTTATGGAGGTTGAATTCTGCCACATTCAGTTAATTTATTTTTTGGTAGAAATTGAACTCCATAAAAAGTCAGTTAGATTTCACAACACACACTGAGTCACATACACCTCACACAGACATAGCATCCTTCTGCACACAGAACCACCACATATGGTACATACAGTGGGGAGAACAAGTATTTGATACACTGCCAATTTTGCAGGTTTTCCTACTTACAAAGCATGTAAGAGGTCTGTAATTTTTATCCTAGGTACACTTCAACTGTGAGAGACGGAATCTAAAAAATCCAGAAAATCACATTGTATGATTTTTAAGTAATTAATTTGCATTTTATTGCATGACATAAGTATTTGATCACCTACCAACCAGTAAGAATTCCGGCTCTCAAAGACCTGTTAGTTTTTCTTTAAGAAGCCCTCCTGTTCTCCACTCATTACCTGTATTAACTGCACCTGTTTGAACTCGTTACCTGTATAAAAGACACATGTCCACACACTCAATCAAACAGACTCCAACCTCTCCACAATTGCCAAGACCAGAGAGCTGTGTAAGGACATCAGGGATAAAATTGTAGACCTGCACAAGGCTGGGATGGGCTACAGGACAATAGGCAAGCAGCTTGGTGAGAAGGCAACAACTGTTGGCGCAATTATTAGAAAATGGAAGAAGTTCAAGATGACGGTCAATCACCCTCGGTCTGGGGCTCCATGCAAGATCTCACCTCGTGGGGCATCAATGATCATGAGGAAGGTGAGGGATCAGCCCAGAACTACACGGCAGGACCTGGTCAATGACCTGAAGAGAGCTGGGACCACAGTCTCAAAGAAAACCATTAGTAACACAGTACGCCGTCATGGATTAAAATCCCGCAGCGCACGCAAGGTCCCTCTGCTCAAGCCAGCGCATGTCCAGGCCCGTCTGAAGTTTGCCAATGACCATCTGGATGATCCAGAGGAGGAATGGGAGAAGGTCATGTGGTCTGATGAGACAAAAATAGAGCTTTTTGGTCTAAACTCCACTCGCCGTGTTTGGAGGAAGAAGAAGGATGAGTACAACCCCAAGAACACCATCCCAACCGTGAAGCATGGAGGTGGAAACATCATTCTTTGGGGATGCTTTTCTGCAAAGGGGACAGGACGACTGCACCGTATTGAGGGGAGGATGGATGGGGCCATGTATCGCGAGATCTTGGCCAACAACCTCCTTCCCTCAGTAAGAGCATTGAAGATGGGTCGTGGCTGGGTCTTCCAGCATGACAACGACCCGAAACACACAAACAGGGCAACTAAGGAGTGGCTCCGTAAGAAGCATCTCAAGGTCCTGGAGTGGCCTAGCCAGTCTCCAGACCTGAACCCAATAGAACATCTTTGGAGGGAGCTGAAAGTCCGTATTGTGGGCCAAAATCCCTGCTGCAGTGTGTGCAAACCTGGTCAAGACCTACAGGAAACGTATGATCTCTGTAATTGCAAACAAAGGTTTCTGTACCAAATATTAAGTTCCGCTTTTCTGATGTATCAAATAGTTATGTCATGCAATAAAATGCAAATTAATTACTTAAAAATCATACAATGTGATTTTCTGGATAAAAATTACAGACCTCTACATGCTTTGTAAGTAGGAAAACCTGCAAAATCGGCAGTGTATTAAATACTTGTTCTCCCCACTGTAGCATAATTCTGCACCACACACAGGACCACTACATATGGTACATAGCATCATTCTGCACCACACACAGGACCCCTACATATGGTACATAGCATCATTCTGCATACAGGACCACTACATATGGTACCATCATTCTGCACACAGGACCACTACATATGGTACCATCATTCTGCACACAGGACTACTACACGGTATATAGCATCATTCTGCACACATGACCACTACATATGGTACCATCATTCTGCACCACACACAGGACCACTACATATGGTACCATCATTCTGCACCACACACAGGACCACTACATATGGTACACATAGCATCACATACACCTCACACACATGAACATAACATACTGTACGTAAGGGAACGTTATAACATATGATATACTCAATCACTCATCCATAAAATATGATATCAGATACGGTATACACACACCTCCTCATTCCTCCACCACCCACACTAACCTTGTCAGCTGCAGCCAGCAGGTCGTCAGCCATCTTGTCCAGGTTGGGGGCTTTGCCCGTGTAGATGAAGCACATCATCTCTTTGAACACCTCGGGCTCCACATCGTTGATCTCCACACGGTTCTGGAGGAGGAGAAGAGAAGGAGGGAGAGCAGAAGAGAGGGAGGAAGAAGAGAGGAGAGAAGAAGAGAACAGACCCAGGTCAGTGCTCAGAGCCTATATGCTGAGGAGTATTTGTCTGCAATAAAGCCCTTTTGTGGGGAAAAACTAATCATGTTTGTCTGGGCATGGGAGGGCATAGGCCCACCCACTTGAGAGCCAGGCCCACCCATGGCTGCGCCCCTGCCCAGTCATGTGAAATCCATAGATTAGGGCCTAATGAATTTATTTAAATTGACTGATTTCCTTTTATGAACTGTAACTCTGTAAAAATTGTTGAAATTATTGTGTTTATATTTTTGTTCAGTATAGCTAATTTTACTATCTACTGTATCATTCATGTCACAAACCCACCATGTCTAACCCCATAAAACACACACACACCAAATAGTTGTGAGCAGACGAGCACACCAAAACACCTCTGAAACAGTCTGAACACGTTCAACCCCAAAATTGAAAACAACATTTGAGATATATATTTTTTCCCCCAGTCGATTCCTGGAATTAATCCGGAGCATTCGTTTCCAACGCACGGTGCCTGCAGCCAACGGCAGACGCTCTTTATCGCTCGTCGGCACGGTAACGGTAACCTGAACCCTTTTCGCCACGGCGACCTGAGGTATTTCAGCGGGGTCAGGCCGGGTATACAGACAGCTCATAGCACATTAATGTTCCACTTTGGACACTAACAACAAAACAGCACACTACAAATCACCCGATTACACATTAGCACAGACAAACACATACGTGTTTGTTTATCACCAACAAACACAAACACTCATGCTGTACAGAGAGTTCACACGTGATCTTTTATGGTCTATAGGCACACACTCACCTCATCACAGACACACACAGAGTCTACCAACACACACAAACAGGCACACAGCTTGGCTATTAGTGTGTTTCTTTACAAACTCATTAATCCTCCCTCTATAGACTGTTGAATCTATCTGTTTTCTCTATCATATGGAGACATATCCCTCTCCCTGATGAAGACGCCAACTTAAATAGCAATTAAGATGCATTTCCTAGCTGTGTGCTTTATAATTTCCCCATTTGAGCGGGGCATGCATTCAATATTCCGCTGACACGGCCTCTAAATCACTGAGGTTCAATCTCACCACCTCCCTATCAGATGAGCAGGACCCACCATGACACGGGGCTCTCACTCATGCACACACACACAATAATAAGCAACACTCAAACATATACCTAGCAAGGATCTATTTTGGTCAAACTCCCACAAATCCTACAGTTACAGCTCTTATAGTGAGCCTGCCAACTCCATGCAGACAGATGCAACATTCTGGAAGGGTACAGTAACCGTGTAGACACATCCCTGTCTGAACTAGTGATGATGCAACAGAGAGAAAGATATGTGAAAATCCTCCCCACCGAGACACATGAGTGTTCAGGTCACAACACCGTCTCCAACACTCACTCACCTTCTTGCTCTCCTCCATCTCATGCTCAAACATGGCACTGAACACTGGTGATCGGGCTGGGGGATGAGAGAGACATTAGATTTTATTTGTCACATGCGCCGAATACAACAGGTGTAGTAGACCTTACAGTGAAATGCTTACTTACAAGCCCTTAACCAACAATGCAGTTGAAGAAATAGAGTAAAGAAAATATTTACTAAATAAAATAATGTAAAAAAAATAAAGAGTAACACAAAATAACAATAGAGGCTATATGCATGGGGTACCGGTACTGAGTCAATGTGCGGGGGTACAGGTTAATCGAGGCAATTTGTACATGGATGGGAGGGAGAGCGAGAGAGAGAGGAAGAATGGGAGGAGGAGAGAGCAAGAGATAGAATAGTTTAGTTGGCTGATGTGCTAAACACCCCCAAAGTCTCCCATCTGTCTGTCTGCCACAGAGGCAGTGGAAAGAAATAAAATCCTCCTGTACACACCGTCCTGCTGCTGCTATTGCCTAGGCCTAATGAAGCCCTCTTCAGTGAGTTTGACAAGCAGCACCAGTTCTCACTGAAGACTAGCAGGGCCATGATCCAGGAGAAACAGGATGTGCCCCAAATGGAACCCTATTCCCTATATAGTGCACTAGGGAATAGGGTGCCATTTGGGACACACAGTATCTGCAATTATACCCCACTAAACCACAGTGTTGTTCAATTAATCAGAGAGGAGTCCCAGAGAGAGAGAGAGAGGAGAGAGGGAAATAGGGAAAAAGAGGAGGGAAAGAGAGGAGAGAGAGCACAATTAAAATGGCCCGATCCTATTTAGAAATATTGTTGTTAGTTTAAAAAACAGATTGATAGTTTTTCGCATTTTTAAAAAACGCATTAGAAAGATTCACCATCTATGGGTTTATGGCAGGGATGGGTAACTTTTATGGGGGTGGGGGGGCCACAAAAAATCTAAACTCATCATGATGGGCCGTAGTTGCCCCCACACACACACACACATTGCGAGTAGAACATTTTGGTGGCCCCCCTGTTGACAGTGGAAAGAAATGCTTTATGTTTTAGAGTTCATTTCGTGCAATTCTACACATTTTGCTATGGGGTGTAGAGAAAATGTTGCAGTTTAAAGGTGGTTGCTAAAATTCTAATAGTTCGCCTAATTTCAGTTTGTGACAAAACAAGCAGTGTGAAATATCTTTCAATAACCAAAAATATTGTATTTTCAGCTAGTGTACAAAACCAAAAGTAAAAGACGCAAAAATGAAACTTATGAACAGGAAGCATAGAAATAGCGCACATAACTCAGATTTCTATGTGAATTTGGTCAGGTCACCCAAAACTTTACATATTGCAGATTTAAAGCAAGTTTGCTGGAATTCTACTCATTTTGCCATGGGGCGGAGAGAAATGTTTGCCGTGCTTAACATGATATCTGAGTGAGATTGACTAACAAAATCAATGTTGTGAGCAGTATAGGAGTGAGTGGACATTCGCCCTTTCTCTTTATATTGGATCTTTATGCAGCTCCTTTAAAAAGTTTGGATGTGCGTAAAACCCTACATAGTCCAAGTTTCCTTGTCTGTATTATATGCCCACGATGAGCAATTATGGTTCCTGGAACTATTTAGACATAGCTTATTTAAAACATGTTGCTGTTTAGTTAATTATTAGAATTTGATTCGAATTATACACTTTCTTTTTAGGCCTTATCAATAGCCTAGTGAATTTAATCTTGCTTATTGACTATGTTTGGCATGTCCAGGCTGCAATTTACAGTAGGCCTAGCCCCTATATCAGTGTGAATGCTATAGCCTATGTTTAATCATGTATTTCCATATTGAAGCAATGCAATTAAAACAATGTTCGAAATATTTAGCAAATATGGGGCAGGCTATTTATCAAATCAAATCAAATTTTATTGGTCACATGCGCCGAATACAACAGGTGCAGACATTACAGTGAAATGCTTACTTACAGCCCTTAACCAACAGTGCATTTATTTTAAACAGAAAAAGTAAGAATAAAACAACAAAAAAGTGTTGAGAAAAAAAAGAGCAGAAGTAAAATAAAGTGACAGTAGGGAGGCTATATATACAGTAAAATAAAGTGACAGTAGGGAGGCTATATATACAGGGGGGTACCGTTGCAGAGTCAATGTGCGGGGGGCACCGACTAGTTGAGGTAGTTGAGGTAATATGTACATGTGGGTAGAGTTAAAGTGACTATGCATAAATACTTAACAGAGTAGCAGCAGCGTAAAAAGGATGGGGTGGGGGGCAGTGCAAATAGTCCGGGTAGCCATGATTAGCTGTTCAGGAGTCTTATGGCTTGGGGGTAGAAGCTGTTGAGAAGTCTTTTGGACCTAGACTTGGCACTCCGGTACCGCTTGCCGTGCGGTAGCAGAGAGAACAGTCTATGATTAGGGTGGCTGGAGTCTTTGACAATTTTGAGGGCCTTCCTCTGACACCGCCTGGTATAGAGGTCCTGGATGGCAGGGAGCTTTGCCCCAGTGATGTACTGGGCCGTACGCACTACCCTCTGTAGTGCCTTGCGGTCAGAGACCAAGCAGTTGCCATACCAGGCGGTGATGCAACCAGTCAGGATGCTCTCGATGGTGCAGCTGTAGAATTTTTTGAGGATCTGAGGACCCATGCCAAATCTTTTTAGTCTCCTGAGGGGGAATAGGCTTTGTCGTGCCCTCTTCACGACTGTCTTGGTGTGTTTGGACCATGATAGTTCGTTGGTGATGTGGACACCAAGGAACTTGAAGCTCTCAACCTGTTCCACTACAGCCCCGTCGATGAGAATGGGGGCGTGCTCAGTCCTCTTTTTTTTCCTGTAGTCCACAATCATCTCCTTTGTCTTGGTCACGTTGAGGGAGAGGTTGTTGTCCTGGCACCACACGGCCAGATCTCTGACCTCCTCCCTATAGGCTGTCTCATCGTTGTCGGTGATCAGGCCTACCACTGTTGTGTCGTCGGCAAACTTAAATGATGGTGTTGGAGTCGTGTCTGGCCATGCAGTCATGGGTGAACAGAGAGTACAGGAGGGGACTGAGCACGCACCCCTGAGGGGCCCCCGTGTTGAGGATCAGTGTGGCAGATGTGTTGTTACCTACCCTTACCACCTGGGGTCGGCCCGTCAGGAAGTCCAGGATCCAGTTGCAGAGGGAGGTGTTTAGTCCCAGGATCCTTAGCTTAGTGATGAGCTTAGAGGGCACTATGGTGTTGAATGCTGAGCTGTAGTCAATGAATAGCATTCTCACGTAGGTGTTCCTCTTGTCCAGGTGGGAAAGGGCAGTGTGGAGTGCGATAGAGATTGCATCATCTGTGGATCTGTTGGGGCGGTATGCAAATTGGAGTGGGTCTAGGGTTTCTGGGATTATGCTGTTGATGTGAGCCATGACCAGTCTTTCAAAGCACTTCATGGCTACAGACGTCAGTGCTACGGGTCGGTAGTCATTTAGGCAGGTTATCTTAGAGTTCTTGGGCACGGGGACTATGGTGGTCTGCTTGAAACATGTTGGTATTACAGACTCAGTCAGGGACATGTTGAAAATGTCAGTGAAGACACTTGCCAGTTGGTCAGCACATGCTCGGAGTACACGTCCTGGTAATCCGTCTGGCCCTGCGGCCTTGTGAATGTTGACCTGCTTAAAAGTCTTACTCACATCGGCTACGGAGAGCGTGATCACATAGTCATCCGGAACAGCTGGTGCTCTCATGCATGCTTCAGTGTTGCTTGCCTCAAGCGAGCATAGAAGTGGTTTAGCTTCGTCTGGTAGGCTTGTGTCACTGGGCAGCTCGCGGCTGTGCTTCCCTTTGTAGTCTGTAATAGTTTTCAAGCCCTGCCACATCCGACGAGCGTCAGAGCCAGTGTAGTATGATTCAATCTTAGACCTGTATTGACTCTTTGCCTGTTTGATGGTTCGTCGGAGGTCATAGCGGGGATTTCTTATAAGCGTCCGGGTTAGAGTCCCGTTCCTTGAAAGCGGCAGCTCTACCCTTTAGCTCAGTGCGGATGTTTCCTGTAATCCATGGCTTCTGGTTGGGGTATGTACGTACGGTCACTGTGGGGACGACATCATCGATGCACTTATTGATGAAGCCAGTGACTGATGTGGTGTACTCCTCAATGCTGTCTGAAGAATCCCGGAACATGTTCCAGTCTGTGCTAGCAAAACAGTCCTGTAGCTTAGCATCTGCGTCATCTGACCACTTTTTTTATTAACCGAATCACTAGTGCTTCCTGCTTCAGTTTTTGCTTATAAGCAGGAATCAGGAGGATAGAGTTATGGTCAGATTTGCCAAATGGAGGGCGAGGGAGAGCTTTGTATGCGTCTCTGTGTGTGGAGTAAAGGTGGTCTAGAGTTTTTTTCCCTCTGGTTGCACATTTAACATGCTGGTAGAAATTAGGTAGAACGGATTTAAGTTTCCCTGCATTAAAGTCCCGGCCACTAGGAGCGCTGCATCTGGATGAGCGTTTTCCTGTTGATTAATGGCCTTGTACAACTCATTCAGTGCAATCTTAATGCCAGCATTGGTTTGTGGTGGTAAATAGACAGCTATGAAAAATATAGATGAAAACTCTCTTGGTAAATAGTGTGGTCTACAGCTTATCATAAGATACTCTACCTCAGGCGAGCAAAACCTCGAGACTTCCTTAGTATTTGATTTTGTGCACCAGCTGTTGTTTACAAATATACAGAGACCGCCACCCCCTTGTCTTACCAGAGTCAGACGTTCTGTCCTGCCGATGTAGCGTATAGCCTGCTAGCTGAATGTTATCATTGTTGTCGTTCAGCCACGACTCCGTGAAACATAAGATATTACAGTTTTTAATGTCCCGTTGGTAGGATAACCGTAATCTTAAATCGTCCATTTTATTCTCAAAAGCTTGAACGTTGGCTAATAGGATTGATGGAAGAGGCAGTTTACTCGCTGCGCCGTCGGATCCTTACAAGGCACCGGATCTGCGTCCGCGATATCTCCGTCTCTTCCTCACGCGAATGACGGGGATCTGGGCCTTGTCGGGTGTCTGTAGGATATCCTCCGCGGCCGCCTCGTTGAAGAAAAATCTTCGTCCAATGCGAGGTGAGTAATCGCTGTCCTGATATCCAGAAGCTCTTTTTGGTTATAAGAGACGATGGCAGAAACATTATGTACAAAATAAATTACAAATAACGCGGAAAAACACACATAATAGTACAATTGGTTAGAGGGCTGTAAAACGGCAGCCATCTTCTCCGGCGCTGTTCTATCGAGCTAGGCTACAACGGACTAATATTCAAATTGGAGTTGATGACAATGCAATACATAAAAGACCGTAATTAAACAACTACATATTTTGCCATGGAGCACGTTCTGATTGGTAATTGAGGGGTCAAGCCTCAACACACCCATAACTTGTTTATTCATCAAAGTCCAGACCTTTTGCTCCACCGCCAGCTACTGCGCCCATAATTCTGGTTGTGAAAATTGCAAAAATATTTCTGACACCCCCCGAACCTGCAGCACTAATGTTTAACATTGCGTTAGGTTTGTTAAAATAGAGCCCATAGTCTGTGTTTCTGTCATTGATCTGTCAATACCTGTAAGAAGTCGGTTGGTCGGGTGTTCAGTGTGGTGTGTGTGCGTGACAATAGTAGTCTTACCTGCCAGGATGGCTTTGTGTGCCTGGAACTCCTGCCCCGCCACACACAGGGAGCAGTCAGTGAAGCGGGAGTGTTCCCACAGCCCTCCCAGCTCATCAGCCAGCCTGCAGTCCGGCACCTTCACCATGTTCATAGTGTTCTGACCTGAGATGTTCACAGAGTCCTGCACCACACTCACCTACAGGGAGGGAGAGATAGATGGAGAGATTGAGAGAGAGAGAGAGAGAGAGAGAGACAGACAGAGAGCGAGACAGAGGGACAGAGACAGGGAAGATCAGTCAGTCAGTCTACTCACACTGTATACATCACAGTAACCAACAGACAGAAACATCAGTGAATTAGACCGTCTATCACCTTACACTTATGCAAACAATGGACAGAGACCTTCTACCTGACAAAACAGACAACACACACAATCAAATCATATACAGGAAGACCAGCCATGAACAGATTATCTCTGCCACACTAATCAATACATCAACTGTTAAATAAAGCTACCATGCAAAGACACACCTCCAATAATTAACTGTGTGCTCTACTCATTTACCACATCCACTCACAAACAAGACAACACAGGGACTTGACTCAGTCTATTACTTATTAGTGTGTGTATGTGTGTATATATATATATATATATATATATATATACACATATACAGTATCTCACAAAAGTGAGTACACCCCTCACATTTTTGTAAATATTTGAGTATATCTTTTAATGTGACAACACTGAAGAAATGACACTTTGCTACAATGTAAAGTAGTGAGTGTACAGCTTGTATAACAGTGTAAATTTGCTGTCCCCTCAAAATAACTCAACACAGCCATTAATGTCTAAACCACTGGCAACAAAAGTGAGTACACCCCTAAGTGAAAATGTCCAAATTGGGCCCAATTAGCCATTTTCCTCCCGGTGTCATGTGACTGCGTTAGTGTTACAAGGTCTCAGGTGTGAATGGGGAGCAGGTGTGTTAAATTTGGTGTCATCGCTCTCACACTCCCTCATACTGGTCACTGGAAGTTCATGGCACCTCATGGCAAAGAACTCTGAGGATCTGAAAAAAAGAATTGTTGCTCTACATAAAGATGGCCTGGGCTATAAGAAGATTGCCAAGACCCTGAAACTGAGCTGCAGCACGGTGGCCAAGACCATACAGCGGTTTAACAGGACAGGTTCCACTCAGAACAGGCCTCGCCATGGTCGACCAAAGAAGTTGAGTGCACGTGCTCAGTGTCATATCCAGAGGTTGTCTTTGGGAAATAGACTTATGAGTGCTGCCAGCATTGCTGCAGAGGTTGAAGGGGTGGGGGGTCAGCCTGTCAGTGCTCAGACCATACGCCGCACACTGCATCAAATTGGTCTGCATGGCTGTCGTCCCAGAAGGAAGCCTCTTCTAAAGATGATGCACAAGAAAGCCAGCAAACAGTTTGCTGAAGACAAGCAGACTAAGGACATGGATTACTGGAACCATGTCCTGTGGTCTGATGAGACCAAGATAAACGTATTTGGTTCAGATGGTGTCAAGCGTGTGTGGCGGCAACCAGGTGAGGAGTACAAAGACAAGTGTGTCTTGCCTACAGTCAAGCATGGTGGTGGGAGTGTCATGGTCTGGGGCTGCATGAGTGCTGCCGGCACTGGGGAGCTACAGTTCATTGAGGGAACCATGAATGCCAACATGTACTGTGACATACTGAAGCAGACCATGATCCCCTCCCTTCGGAGACTGGGCCGCAGAGTAGTATTCCAACATGATAACGACCCCAAACACACCTCCAAGACGACCACTGCCTTGCTAAAGAAGCTGAGGGTAAAGGTGATGGACTGGCCAAGCATGTCTCCAGACCTAAACCCTATTGAGCATCTGTGGGGCATCCTCAAACGGAAGGTGGAGGAGTGCAAGGTCTCTAACATCCACCAGCTCTGTGATGTCATCATGGAGGAGTGGAAGAGGACTCCAGTGGCAACCTGTGAAGCTCTGGTGAACTCCATGCCCAAGAGGGTTAAGGCAGTGCTGGAAAATGATGGTGGCCACACAAAATATTGACACTTTGGGCCCAATTTGGACATAATGGCTGTGTGTTGTGTTATTTTGAGGGGACAGCAAATTTACACTGTTATACAAGCTGTACACTCACTACTTTACATTGTAGCAAAGTGTCATTTCTTCAGTGTTGTCACATGAAAAGATATACTCAAATATTTACAAAAATGTGAGGGGTGTACTCACTTTTGTGAGATACTGTATATATACACTCCATGTTGACTTAGCCACCTGTTCAAGACAACATCGACAATACTAATTTATCTCACTACAGGACAGCGAGCGCGCCACACACACAGTCTTGTACAACTAACACCAAATTCCGTCCCATTCAAAATCCTATTTTCCCTCCTAACCCTAACACTAATTCTAACCTTAACCCTAAACCCCCTAGAAATAGCATTTGACCTTGAAGGGACTAACAAAATGTCCCCACTTTTTGTTTGTTTACTATTCTTGTGGGGAGTTCTGGTCCCCACAAGTATAGTTAAACACGTCCACACACACACACACGTCCACAGATGTCCACACACACTCCTCTGAGGTTATCAGCAACCTTTGAAACCACAGAAGTAAAGAACCAAACATCACCCAACAATTTCCAAGAAGAATTCAAACATTTTCAAGCACCATTCCTTTGAAAAAGGTTTAAGACACAAACTGTTCCCAGAAAAATATGTTTCAATGCCACTGAAACTGTTCCCAGAAAAAGCTGTGTCATGGCCACTGAAACTCCCAAATGCATCCCAGTAAGGTGACCTTGCTACTGGGCTGTTCAGACAGGGAGGGATGGAGGCTGCCCCCCATGAAAAATACCCTCCCAGTTCCACCCACTGTCCCCCTCTCTATCTGTTCATCTCTGTCCCTCTGTCTGCCCGTCCCTCTGTCTGCCCGTCCCTCTGTCTGCCCGTCCCTCTGTCTGCCCGTCCCTCTGTCTGCCCGTCTAACTCAGGCAGAGACGAAAGGGGAGAAAAACACACAATGAAAAAGTGTGTGGCAAGCAGGAAATTGAATGTCAAGGACCCTTGTTTGCTCCTGATGGAGGTGTAAGTGTTAGCCTGGAGGGAGAGAAAGAGGGAGGGAGGGTTAGACAGAGGGATGGAGAGAGATAGAGAATAAAAGACCGGGAGATAAAAGGCAGGACAGGGTGACAGACAGATAGAGAGAAATAATAGGACGGTATAGGATCCTAAGGAGGAAATAGACTTTCATAAACACAAGCTCATTTCCTGTGATGACATTACAGGGGCACAGTACAAAGAAAATGGTGCTGTTGAGAGGAGGAGGGCATTGTGGCCATGTGTATTGCGTATCACCGTGTGTGTGGGTGTGTGGCACAGGCTGGTGGCACAGGCTGGTCCCCACAGCTGGCTCCATAAATCACACTCCAGGGGGACTTCAGTATGAATGACGTACATCCATCTCCCCACACACACACACACACACACACACACATTCACTCAAGAGTACACTCGCAAGGCACTCATAAGACACTGATTAGCAACAAGGACTGGGAGAGAGGGACATGTGTGTCGGGGAGATGAAGATTGAGATGGAGAGAGAGAGGAGAAAGAAGAGAGGCAGATTAAAGGAGGTAAACTGGAGACTGAGTAAGAGGGAGGGAACAGGTAAGTCAACACAGGCAGCACTGTGTCTGTTGAGATGCACTCTGTATGGCTGCGTCTCAAATAGCGCCCTATTCCTTATATAGTGCTCAACTTTTGACTGCAGGGAATAGGGTGCCAATTGGGCCGCACCCATTATCTACAGTAGTAAATGCAGATGGGCGTTTCAGTTTCAGGTGTGTCTGTAGGTATATATAGACCAATAAGCATGGCCATGCACTCAGCCGCTGTATGGCACGGCTAGCCACGCTAGGCTAATCACACTGGCTAACCTGGCCCATTATTCCACCAACTAAACACTATGCTGTAGCTCTGCAGCTAGCTCCTGACTATTTACACACACCGACTGAACTACTCTGTCTTCACCTCACTGTCGTGTTCTCCTGTCATCTTCATCATCAGCATGTTCAACAATCATCATCACCACCATCATCCTCCTCGTCAGCTAGGCCGTATATTACTGTATCATTATGGTGGCGATGTTCATTAATGGCCTTAACCCCTGACCTGCTGGTTTCATTATTAATGACTCACAGCAGCCCTCTTGATCTCTGCAGACAAGCCAGTTGCTATGGAATCTCAGAGCCCAGAAGATTAATTAATTTATGCATCAGTCTCTTTTACCCGTCTATGTGTCAGTTTATAGATTTACAGTACCTCATGCGTGAAATAGTCCTGAAAAAATCATCAAATCAAATAAAGTTAATTAAGTTATGGAACATTTGTTTTTTCCCTCCAGTGTCTCCACTTTTCTCTAATCAATCCAGAGCATACTGGGTCACATACACACCCACGCACACGCACACACACACACAAACCCAAGCGCATACACTCGCACGCACACCTTTCCTCAGTTCTGCCTTAATAGGTGTGTGATCTTTTAAACTTGTCGTCTGAACCCCCGAGCGCAGAACTCATCAGCAGCTTTTTATACTGCATGACTGGCCCTCCCTCCGCTCTCTCTCCAGCCGCTCTCCACTCAACCAGAGTAAACAGCGCTGCTCAAGACACACATCAACTATATTGAATACACAGACACATGCACACACTATCTATATAAACACACTTTCCTCAGAGGTATCAGCAAACCCCAAAATAAGGCCACACACATCTAAAAGCCCACACTCACACATTAAACCAAATGACTTCAATCTAGGTGCTTAACTGGGGAAAAACATACCAGTCAACCCTGTTGGCAACCCATTAAAGCTTCATAGTGGATGAGCCAAATTATTCCCCTACTTTATTAGATAGTGAGTGACAGTTACCACTACTGATGAGTATTCCATTGAGTCCGTGGAGACACCATTCACACCAGGGTACTGGACTAGATCTACAGCTGGTATTTCAGCAGACCAGCCTGCACCTGCACCCGTCTGCCACAGAGGTTTTTGAGTGGATCGACAGAGACAGGGGCAGAGGCATATTTCATGCATGATTTGAAGTCAAGCTGGTGAACGACGCGCACGAGAGAGAGAGAGCGGACCCAAGCCACAGCAGCCAGTTTCCCATTGTTTCGGAGCCAAGAGTTGCTGTTGTCTCGCCGGCCTTGTTCTTCCACAGAGACAAACAACTGTCTGGCTGGCAGAGAGCAGTGCAGACAGACAGACGCAGACACAGACAGACGGATGTAGGCAAACAGGCAGGCCAACCATTCAGGTCCCTTTAAACTAGTTGTGTTTTCTCTGCTGGAAGATCACAGAGACACTAAACTGATAGCTTTGAGACTCAGAGGCCCGATTTAACGGCGCTTGAAGGAAACAATCTGGAGGAGCGAGGGAGAAAATTACTTGCTGCTTCATTTTTTATGAGAAGAACTAAAAGGGCTTTTTGATTGGGTTTAAAGAACTGTTGATGTTGTTGTGTCAAGGTGTAACTTGTTCTCAACCGAATGAGGTGGCCTAGAAACTAGGGTTGGGCGGTATACCATATACATTTTGAAATACCCTCATATGATTTGCTAATACCGTTTTAAGCTAATTTAAATAAATACCTGCAGTCAACTTGTGCACTAGGTAATAGATAAAGCAGATTGCATTCATCATTTCGACTGTTACATTATTTTTCATTATGAAGCTTACCAGTACTAGTTTCCAAAAACAGCTGTTTGAGCCAGTCACGTTTGTTTGTTTACAAAGCGAACAAAGCAAAACGAGCAAAACGGGAGCTTCTTGATGCGAGTCACTCCTGCAGCGCAACTGAAGTGAGGTGATCAAGTTACACTTGTCTGAAATTCACTACTAATGTTTGCCAGCTATACATCTTGTAACTATTAAGTAAATTATCTAAGATGTGCCAAATACATTCTCTCCAGCTAAGTTTTGCTAACTTGCTAAGTGGCTAACGTTAGCTTGAAAGATAAAGCTTCTTGGTAACAACAGAAGAGACAATCCCCTCCTGGATTAAGATCCCTGCTGTCTGATATTTGTTTTGTGCGTTTTGAGATACTTGCAGACCTGTATGAGCTGGGTTGTCTGTCTTAGCGCTCGTTAGCATTTACTTAACATCCGCTATTCTGGTAAGTTAGGTTTTTTGCAGGTTTTTTACGTTTTGAAACCAAAACTGTGCCCCTTATCTGCACTACCGGTAAGACTGTCTATCCTGGGAAGGCACAAGCACGGTATGAAGTTATGCAAATCTGGATACTGCCAAACCCTACTAGAAACAGATACACGTGAAGTCAAAAGGTGAGAGGCTGGGGGCACAGCGCCATGGTGAAAACCCAGTAGATGAAGATCAACATGAAACGAAGGCACTTTTCTCCTTTCTCACCTTCTCTCCATCTATCACTAATCATCTATCCATCTCAGTTACTGTGTCTCTAACCCTCTTTCTTTCTCTCAACGGTCATCCTACTTTTCTTCTCACTTATTCTTTCTGTCACCAACTCCTTTCTACGCCATTTTCCCCTCGCTCTCTACCTACTCCAAACTAGGCTTGGGCTGTATATCGTATATATAGTATACCGGGGTATTTGGAAAAAGCCACGGGATGGTTTTTTAATACCGGCAAAAAGTGTTTCAATAAATTGGAATATTTGTAGCTACTATTTAAGTTGTTACCTGCAGACAACTTGTGCAATACCTTAGGAGATAAAGCAGATTGCTTTCTTCATTTCACCTGTCACATTTTAAATTATGAGGCTTACCATAGTTCCCAAAAACAGTTGCGCCAGTCATGGGTTTGTTTATAAATTGCACAACGGGAGAAAGCGAGCTGGTGAGTCCATAGCGTTCTATATCTATCTGCGAGTCTCTGTTGTGCAGTGCACATGAGGTGATGAAGTTAGATATCTTAGTATGGCTTTCTGCCAGAAGTCAAAGAGTTCTGGATGAGTTCTGTACAGCTGCCATTTTCCCCTGTGCTTCCTACTAGTGTTTTTTTCTCCTCCGTTCTTCTCCCATCTGGTCCATGTACACATGCTGCTCTTCCTTCAGAAAAGCATGCATCAAAACTTTGTTCATTTGCACAATTTATCTTGTCCACTTTCGCTTGTAAATGTCCACACTGACCGAAAATGACATTCGGTAGCTACTAGCTATGCTTGTATAACTTTATGAGCTTGGGTTGCAAGTCTTTGCAATTAGTTTGTGCTAATTTTGTTAGCATTCTGGTAATGTGTTTTTAGCACCCCCTTGTGTGCTATGCCGGAAATACCGTAAATCCCAGTATGAGAGAAGGACGATATGACAATATGAAAATCTGGATACCACCCAAACCTACTCCAAACCCTGTTACTTACATCTTCTCTCAAACCATTTCCACCCTTTTCTTATACTCATCTTCCATCCATCCCATTCTTTCTCTGTCTATCCTTCCTAACGAAGTCTCTCACTTTGTGTCTCAGTCTCACTGAGCCTCTACACATCTCCCCCCTCTCTCCGTCTCAGTTTTGGGGAGGTGTGTGAGGCGAGAGAGGGAGGTGTGTAGGTAGGTGGGGGGCAGCTGGAGCATCTGCAGCAGTCTACTCTGACAGCAGCGCGGCATATGGCAGGGCCCTGTGAAGGATGGGCGCTGTCACCCGGCAAAGTGCTTACCCACAGACAGCCAGGAGAAAGAAGGGGGAGAGCAAGAGCGAGCGAGAGAGAGGAGCTCAGCTCAAACACCAGGAGTAAGAGGAGGAAACAGCTGAACATCAGCACCCACCTCATTTATTCACACACACACTCATCCCTCCATCCCTGGGAGGAGACGGTGGAGAGGAAGGGAGGGGAGAGGATACGGAGGAGTGAGAGAAAGATAGATAGAAAGCTCTTTGGATGCAAAGAAGCTGTAGGGTGGTTAGGATGAGACTAGAAGCACTATTGTATCTTCACTGTTATGAAGTGAGTTATGCTGGGGTAGAATGAGAAAACCCTTCAGTGGTTCATTCACTCTCCCTGAGGTAACAGAGTGGGTGAAAAAGACGGAGGCTCCCTGAAACAAGCCAATCATGTCCACCAGCCGATGCTCTCTGACACTACCTCTGGCTGCCTAAAGGTGGACCACTGACTTACCAATTTAGGATGACTGACAGATAGATGGGTATCCAAAAAACACCTCTGTTGGACTGTCTGAATAGACCTAGCCACACTTAACAGTAAACAAAACCCCTTAGGCAGAGACACAAAGTAAGTTTTATGAGTAAGTTCTCCAACTGTAACGTATGTAAGGGGTGGTAAACTACGGTCCTTGAGAGCTACTGGTGTGCAGGTTTTGCTCCATCCCAGCTTGTTTTGGAAAAAAAGCCTGCATACACAGTTCTCCAGGACTGGAGCTAGAGATCCATACAGTACACTGCTTTAAAACTAGAACCATACAGTGTATTTAAACTGTGACCTTAGTGAGGTTACTATGAGCCCTGTCAAAGATAAGATAGGAGGAGAGAGAGGAGAGGAGAGGAGAGGAGAGGGAGAGGAGAGGAGAGAGGAGAGGAGAGGGAGAGGAGAGGAGAGAGAGGAGAGGAGAGGGAGAGGAGAGGAGAGAGGAGAGGAGAGGAGAGGAGAGGAGAGGAGAGGAGAGAGAGAGAGAGAAGAGAGAGAGAGAGAGAGAGAGAGAGAGAGAGAGAGAGAGAGAGAGAGAGAGAGAGAGAGAGAGAGAGAGAGAGAGAGAGAGAGAAAGTCATTTACCAGGGTGTCTCATTAGAGAAGAGGTGAGGAAAGTAAAGAAACACTTCTCCTCCAGATACCAACCCATTAATCTGTCTGCCTCCACATTTCTCCTAAACTTATATCCATCCAATTCTGCCCATCATCTCCCCTTTTCCTGTCATCCACATTTCCTTTTCTCTCGCTCTGTCTCTCCTCCTCTGCCCCCTCCCCTCCTGCCACCTCCTGTTCTCTCTCCTCCTCTGAAGGGACCTCTCCTTTCCTTCACTCCTCCTCTCAGAGCGCCTCTTATGACAGCCAGCACAGAACCTTTAATGGGAACTATCTTCTCATTAAATACCTGCAGGTGTCTGGAGCTTTGGCAGAGACGGAGAGAGGGGGAGGGAGGGAGGGAGATCTTTTTATATATATACATATAGAGAGAGAGAAGAAAAAGAAGAAAGATGGTTAGAAAGGATGGCAAGGTTTGTTCTGGCCCTTTCCTACATGACACACAGCCACAGACCCCTGGTGCGGTGTTTAAATAACTAATGCCTAAGGAGCAGACAGATAGACAGAGGGGTTAGAGTAGGGCCTTCAGCTGGCACCTATTCACACTGGTACATGTCTCCTCTCCACCACACACCCTGTTCTACATCCATACATCTCTGCCTGAGGGGAGAAGATGAGAGGGGCCAGGGGAGGGAGAGAGGATAGGAGAGGGAAGGGGGCCACAGGAGAGGATAAGAGATGGAGAACAAATGCCAGGAGAGAGGGAAGACATGAGGGATGGCATGGAGCAGAGAGGGAAGAGATGTGTGCTGGGCTCTGGGGCGATTCCACTCTCTCAGAGGCAGGACGGGACCATCTGGCCATGAGCGAGAGACAGAGAGATAACGAGAGAGAGAGATAAAGAGAGAGAGAGAGAGAGAGAGAAAGAGAGAGACAGAGAGCGAGGTCGAGAGCGCAGCCATTTAGTCATTTACCAGGGTGTCTCATTAGAGAAGTGTGGAAAATAAAGAAACACCACTTCTCCAGATACCAACCCATTAATCTGTCTGCCTGAATCCACATTTCTCCTAAACTTATATGCATCCAATTCTGCCCATCAGCTCCCCTTTTTCCTGTCATCCACATTTCCTTTTCTCTCGCTCCGTCTCTCCTCCTCCGCCCCCTCCCCTCCTGCCACCTCCTGTTCTCTATCCTCCTCTGAAGGGACCTCTCCTTTCCTTCACTCCTCCTCTCAGAGCACCTCTTATGAGAGCCAGCACAGAACCTTTAATGGGAACTATCTTCTCATTAAATACCTACAGGTAGAGGAGAGGGAGAGACGTAAAAGAGGGGAGGCGTAGAGCAGAGGAAGGGAGAGGAGGGAGCAGAGGAGGAAAATAGAGAGAAGGGAGAGGAGCAAAGCAAGGAGAGAGGGAAGAGATGAGGGGTGGCATTGAGAAGAGAGCCAAGAGAAGATGGAAGAGCACTGGGCTCTGGGGAGTTCCCTCTCTCTCAGAAGCAGGACAGGACCATGTGGCCAAGAGAGCGAGAGAAAGCGGAGAGAGAGGGAGAGAGCGAAGAGAGCGAGAGAGAGGGAAGGAGAGAGAGAGGGAAGGAGAGAGAGAGGGAAGGAGAAAGAGAGGGGGAGAGTGAGGGAAGGAGAGAGAGAGAGACCGAGAGAAAGAAAGAAAGAAAGGAGAGGTTTTAAGTTTTAATGTCACGTGCACAAGTACAGTGAAATCCCTTTCTTGCAAGCTCCAAACCCAACAATGCAGTAATCAATATCAATGTAGCACTAAAAATAACATAAGGTAGAACAAAAACACAAGAAATAAAAATAAAGAAGAACACAAGAAAGTAAGAAGCTACAGTGAGGGAAAAAACTATTTGATCCCCTGCTGATTTTGTACGTTTGCCCACTGACAAAGAAATGATCAGTCTATAATTTTAATGGTAGGTTTATTTGAACAGTGAGAGACAGAATAACAACAACAAAATCCAGAAAAACGCATGTCAGAAATGTTAGAAATTGATTTGCATTTTAATGAGGGAAATAAGTATTTGACCCCCTCTCAATCAGAAAGATTTCTGGCTCCCAGGTGTCTTTTATACAGGTAATGAGCTGAGATTAGGAGCACACTCTTAAAGGGAGTGCTCCTAATCTCAGCTTGTTCCCTGTATAAAAGACACCTGTCCACAGAAGCAATCAATCAATCAGATTCCAAACTCTCCACCATGGCCAAGACCAAAGAGCTCTCCAAGGATGTCAGGGACAAGATTGTAGACCTACACAAGGCTGGAATGGGCTACAAGACCATCGCCAAGCAGCTTGGTGAGAAGGTGACAACAGTTGGTGCGATTATTCGCAAATGGAAGAAACACAAAAGACCTGTCAATCTCCCTCGGCCTGGGGCTCCATGCAAGATCTCACCTCGTGGAGTTGCAATGATCATGAGAACGGTGAGGAATCAGCCCAGACCTACACGGGAGGATCTTGTCAATGATCTCAAGGCAGCTGGGACCATAGTCACTAAGAAAACAATTGGTAACACACTACGCCGTGAAGGACTGAAATCCTGTAGCGCCCGCAAGGTCCCCCTAATCAAGAAAGCACATATACAGGCCCGTCTGAAGTTTGCCAATGAACATCTGAATGATTCAGAGGAGAACTGGGTGAAAGTGTTGTGGTCAGATGAGACCAAAATTGAGTTCTTTGACATCAACTCAACTCGCTGTGTTTGGAGGAGGAGGAATGCTGCCTATGACCCCAACACCACCATCCCCACCGTCAAACATGGAGGTGGAAACATTATGCTTTGGGGGTGTTTTTCTGCCATGGGGACAGGACAACTTCACTGCATCAAAGGGACGATGGACGGGGCCATGTACCGTCAAATGTTGGGTGAGAACCTCCTTCCCTCAGCCAGGGCATTGAAAATGGGTCGTAAATGGGTATTCCAGCATGACAATGACCCAAAACACACGGCCAAGGCAACAAAGGAGTGGCTCAAGAAGAAGCACATTAAGGTCCTGGAGTGGCCTAGCCAGTCTCCAGACCTTAATCCCATAGAAAATCTGTGGAGGGAGCTGAAGGTTCGAGTTGCCAAACGTCAGGCTCGAAACCTTAATGACTTGGAGAAGATCTGCAAAGAGGAGTGGGACAAAATCCCTCCTGAGATGTGTGCAAACCTGGTGGCCAACTACAAGAAACGTCTGACCTCTGTGATTGCCAACAAGGGTTTTGCCACCAAGTACTAAGTCATGTTTTGCAGAGGGGTCAAATACTTATTTCCCTCATTAAAATGCAAATCAATTTAGAACATTTGTGACATTCGTTTTTCTGGATTTTTTTGTTGTTATTTTGTCTCTCACTGTTCAAATAAACCTACCATTACAATTATAGACGGATCATGACTTTGTTAGTGGGCAAACGTACAAAATCAGCAGGGGATCAAATACCTTTTTCCCTCACTGTATATACAAGGTCAGTTCCAACACCATATATACAATGTGCAGGTATACTGGAGTGATAGAGGCATGTACAGTGCATTCGGAAAGTGTTCAGACCCTTTGACTTTTTCCACATTGTTACATTACAGCCTTATTCTAAAATTGATTAAATTGTTTTTTCCCCTACTCAATCTACACACAATACCCCATAATGACAAAGCAAAAATAGGTTTTCATTAAAAAATTAAAAAACGGAAATATCACATTTACATAAGTATTCAGATCCTTTACTCAGTACTTTGTTGAAGCACCTTTGGCAGCGATTACAGCCTCAAGTCTTCTTGGGTATGATGCTAGAAGCTTGGCACACCTGTATTTGGGGAATGTCTCCATTCTTCTCTGCAGATCCACTCAAGTTCTGTCAGGTTGGATGGGGAGCGTCGCTGCACAGCTATTTTCAGGTCTCTCCAGAGATGTTCGATCAGGTTCAAGTCCGGGCTCTGGCTGGGCCACTCAAGGATATTCAGAGACTTGTCCCAAAGCCACTCCTGCGTTGTCTTGGTATGCTTAGGGTCGTTGTCCTATTGGAAGGTGAACCTTTGCCCCAATCTGAGGTCCTGAGCACTCTGTAACTGAGTGTGGCGTGAGATCGCTTGTAGGCAGGGAGCCTAGGGCGACAGAGGATGACACAGTGTGTATATAAATGTTGAGTCAAAGTTTTTTTCAGATTATTTAATTTTTGAGAGCTGTGTTTTGTGGTAACCCAAGCCCGCCAGCATACATCCTTGTTGTACTATTTTAATATTGATTGTAATAAAATAAAAATAAAATGTTGGAAAGAGTACCCAATTGTCATACTTGAGTAACAGTAAAAGATACCTTAATAGAAAATGTGCGTGAATTGGACAATTTTTCTGTCCTGCTAAGCATTGAAAATGTAATGAGTACTTTTGGGTGTCAGGGAAAATGTATGGAGTAAAAATAACATTATTTTCTTTAGGAATGTAGTGAAGTAAAATATGAAAGTTGTCAAAAATATAAGTAGTAAAGTACAGATACCCCATAAAATGACTTAAGTAGTACTTTAAAGTATTTTTACTTAAGAACTTTACACCACTGCCTTCATGTGGTGCATTTCCATATCCAGTACCCAGTTCAGGTCTTCTGTCTGATTCCCTCAGCATTCTCTCTCCTCAACATATCTTTCCATGTAACTTACTGTGGTATCTCACAATCAAAATCTACAACATAAAATAAAAACCTGTGTTTACAGTTAAAGATGAATGTGTTTCTGACTTAGTTTTGTATTACAGTACTAATTGGTGGATTACTGTTGCTACCAATATCCCTGTGAGCCTCCCAGGCCCATGTTGCCCAGGGTTAAGAATATAAATTGTTGATTCATAATATTACATTGTATTATATTACACTCTCTAAACTTGTTCTACAGATCTCTTGGCCAAAATCTGTTAACTGTTTTTTTATATACATTTTGAGATCTGGCCGTGTAACCCCTGCAATACCTCTGCGGAACCCACTTGGAGAACCGCTGATATATACGTTCATTGTGTGGTCTTGTTGGTTTCCACTCCAATATCATGTGATCTCAAAATTGCAGAAATGGAGAATGCAGTGATAAGGCTATTACATTTTAGGACAAGTAGTTTTGGTCTGTGATATAGTCTTGAGTGGTTTTGATATGAAAGTGAAACCCTCGTATACTTTCACGTTATCATCTTGTTTAGCTGATTAGGCCACGTAGCTGATTCACCTGGGAATACACTGCCCTTGCAATAACCTGTTTTTAAGGCTCCCTTGTCATTCTACTATTGCATACAGTTGCATAACTGTTTACACAACTGTTTGTATATGGATTTTGGTAGGGAAACAAGGTCTTTAACACATTCTAAAAGTTATCTGATTACTTTACAGGATGTGCTGCATTTCAAATTGTTTCCTTTATTATGAAAAAAAGTTATGCACTCACTAACTGTAAGTCGCTCTGGATAAGAGTGTCTGCTAAATGACTAAAATATAAATGTAAATGTTTTCATTAAGGATCTCTCTGTACTTTGCTCCGTTCATCTTTCCCTCGATCCTGACTAGTCTCCCAGTCCCTGCCGCTGAAAACATACCGACAGCTGCCACCACCATGCTTCACCGTAGGGATAGTGCCAGATTTCCTCCAGACGTGACGCTTGGCATTCAGGCCAAAGAGTTCAATCTTGGTTTCATCATACCAGAGAATCTTGTTTCTCATTGTCTGAGAATCCTTTAGGTGCCTTTTGGCAAACTCCAAGCGGGCTGTCATGTGCCTTTTACTGAGGAGTGGCTTCCGTCTGGCCACTCTACCATAAAGGCCTGATTGGTGGAGTGCTGCAGAGATGGTTTTCCTTCTGGAAGGTTCTCCCATCTCCACAGAGGAACTCTGGAGCTCTGTCAGAGTGACCATTGGGTTATTGGTCACCTCCCTGACCAAGGCCCTTCTCCCGCGATTGCTCAGTTTGGCCGGGCGGCCAGCTCTAGGAAGAGTCTTGGTGGTTCCAAACTTCCTCCATTTAAGAAAGATGGAGGCCACTGTGTTCTTGGGGACCTTCAATGCTTCAGAAATGTTTTGGTACCCTTCCCCAGATCTGTGCCTCAACACAATCCTGTCTCAGAGCTCAACAAACAATTCCTTCAACCTCATGACTTGGTTTTTGCTCCGTCAACTGTGGGACATTACATAGACAGGTTTGTGCCTTTCCAAATCATGTCCAATCATTTGAATTTACCACAGGTGAACTCCAATCAAGTTGTAGAAACATCTCAAGGATGATCAATGGAAACAGGAAGCACCTGAGCTCAATTTCGAGTCTCATAGCAAAGGGTCTGAATACTTATGTAAATAAGTTATTTCCATTTTTTTATTCTTAATACATTTGCAAAACATTCTAAGAACCTGTTTTCGCTTTGTCATTATGGGGTAATGTGTGTAGATTGATGAGGCAAAAAAAATATTTAATTCATTTTAGAATAAGGCTGTAACGTAACAAAATGTGGAAAAAGTCAAGGGGCCTGAATACTTTCCAAATGCACTGTATGTATAGGGGTAAGGTGACTAGGCATCAGGATATACACAGAGTAAACCAAACATTAGGAACACCATCCTAATTATTGAGTTGCATCCCTTATTGATATCAATAAGGGATCATAGCTCGTTTGTTAAGTCTAATGACACTGCTGGTCCTGCTCACACTGCCCTACCCTATGCTTTGACTTCTTTCTCCCCTCTCTCTCCAGATAAAATCTTGCGACTTGTGACTGCAGGCCGCCCAACAACCTGCCCGCTTGACCCCATCCCCTCCTCTCTTCTCCAGACCATCTCCGGTGACCTTCTCCCCTACCTCACCTCGCTGATCAACTCATCCTTGACCGCTGGCTATGTCCCTTCAGTCTTCAAGAGAGCGAGAGTTGCACCCCTTCTCAAAAAACCAACACTCGATCCCACTGATGTCAACAACTACAGACCAGTATCCCTTTTTTCTTTTCTTTCCAAAACTATTGAGCGTGCCGTCTTTAGCCAACTCTCTTGCTATCTCTCTCAGAATGACCTTCTTGATCCAAACCAGTCAGGTTTCAGGACTGGTCATTCAACTGAGACTGCTCTTCTCTGTGTCACGGAGGCTCTCCGCACTGCTAAAGCTAACTCTCTCTCCTCTGCTCTTGTCCTTCTAGACCTGTCTGCTGCCTTTGATACTGTGAACCATCAGATCCTCCTCTCCACCCTCTCCGAGCTGGGCATCTCCGGCGCGGCTCACTCCTGGATTGCGTCCTACCTGACCGGTCGCTCCTACCAAGTGGCGTGGCGAGAAGCTGTCTCCGCACCACGTGCTCTCACCACTGGTGTCCCCAGGGCTCAGTTCTAGGCCCTCTCCTTTTCTCCCTATACACCAAGTCACTTGGCTCTGTCATATCCTCACATGGCCTCTCCTATCATTGCTACGCTGACGATACACAACTAATCTTCTCCTTTCCCCCTTCTGATAACCAGGTGGCGAATCGCATCTCTGCATGTCTGGCAGACATATCAGTATGGATGATGGATCACCACCTCAAGCTGAACCCTGGCAAGACTGAGCTGCTCTTCCTCCCGGGGAAGGACTGCCCGTTCCATGATCTCGCCATCACGGTTGACAACTCCGTTGTGTCCTCCTCCCAGAGTGCGAAGAGCCTTGGCGTGACCCTGGACAACACCCTGTCGTTCTCCGCTAACATCAAGGCGGTGACCCGATCCTGCAGGTTCATGCTCTACAACATTCGGAGAGTACGACCCTGCCTTACACAGGAAGCGGCACAGGTCCTAATCCAGGCACTTGTCATCTCCCGTCTGGATTACTGCAACTCGCTGTTGGCTGGGCTCCCTGCCTGTGCCATTAAACCCCTACAACTCATCCAGAATGCCGCAGCCCGTCTGGTGTTCAACCTTCCCAAGTTCTCTCACGTCACCCCCTCGTCCGCACACTCCACTGGCTTCCAGTTGAAGCTCGCATCTGTTACAAGACCATGGTGCTTGCCTATGGAGCTGTGAGGGGAACGGCACCTCCGTACCTTCAGGCTCTGATCAGTCCCTACACCCAAACGAGGGCATTGCGTTCATCCACCTCTGGCCTGCTGGCTCCCCTTCCTCTGCGGAAGCATAGTTCCCGCTCAGCCCAGTCAAAACTGTTCGCTGCTCTGGCACCCCAATGGTGGAACAAGCTCCCTCACGACGCCAGGACAGCGGAGTCACTCACCACCTTCCGGAGACATTTGAAACCCCACCTCTTTAAGGAATACCTGGGATAGGATAAAGTAATCCTTTCCCCCCCCCAAAAAAACAAAAAAATAATAAATAAATAAAAAAAATAAAAAAACATTTGTAAAGTGGTTATCCCACTGGCTATAGGGTGAATGCACCAATTTGTAAGTCGCTCTGGATAAGAGCGTCTGCTAAATGACGTCTGCTGGATTCACCTGTCAGTCTGTCATGGAAAGAGCAGGTGTCCTTAATTTTGCTCAGTGTACGATAAACAGAGTAGCAGCAGCGTAAATGATGATAGTATGTGAGTGTTTGTGCGTTTCTGTAGAGTCCGTATACATTTGTGTGCATGTTATGTGTGTGTTGGAGTGTCAGTGTGTGTGTGTAGAGTCCCGTGAGTGTGCAAAGAGATAAAAAATAAATACAAGGGCCAACTCAGATATTCCGTATAACCATTCTGTTAGCTATTTAGAAGTGTTATGGCTTGGGGATAGAAGCTGTTCAGGACCCTGTTGGTGTCATACTTGATGCAACGGTACCACTTGCCGTGCGGAAGCAGAGAGAACAGTCTATGGCTTGGGTCGCTGGAGTCTTTAATGATTTTCTGGGTCTTCCTTTCACACCGCCTGATATAGAGGTCCTGGATGGCAGGGAGCTCGGCCCCAATGATGTACTGGCCTGTCCGCACCACCTTCTGTAGCGCCATGCGATCGAGGGCGGTGTTGTTGCCATACCAAGCAGTAATGCAGCCAGTTAAGATGCTCTCAATGGTGCAACTGTAGACCTTTTTGAGGATTTGAGGGCCCATTGCCAAACCTTTTCAACTTCCTGAGGGGGAAGAGGCACTGTTGCGCCTTCTTCACGACTGTGCACGTGGACCATTCTAAGTGCTTAGTGATTTGGACACAGAGGAACATGAAGCTCTCAACCCGCTCCACTGCAGCACGTCGATGTGGATGGGGGAGTGCTCGCCCCCCCCCCCTTTCCTGCAGTCCATGATCAGCTCCTTGATCTTACTGACGTTGAGGGAGAGGTTGTTGTCCCGCCACCACACTGCCAGGTCACCGATCTCCTCCTTGTAGGCTGTCTCATCGTCGCCGGTGATCAGACCTACCACCGTCGTATCGTCAGCAAACTTAATGATGGTGTTGGAGTCGTGTGTGGCCATGCAGTCGTGTGTGAACAGGAAGTACAGGAGGGGACTAAGCACACACCCCTTTGGGGCCCCCGTGTTGAGGGTCAGTGTGGCAGACGTGATGTTGCCTACCCTTCACCACCTGGGGTCGGCCCACCAGGAAGTCCAGGATCCAGATACAGAGGGAGATGTTCAGTCCCAGGGTCCTAAGCTTGGTGACGAGCTTGGAAGGGACAATGGTGTTGAACACTGAGCTGTGGTCAATGAACAGCATTCTCACAAAAGGAGAGAGAAAGAGTGGATAGAGAGAAAGGAGAGAGAGAGAAAAAGAGAAGGAAACAGAATGAGAGGAGGCGAGAACAAGGAGCCAGGTCTCTGATGGTAATAAAGACTGCATCACAGGGAGAACAAGGACCAGGAATATTGAAGTACTTTACACTACTAGACCTTGTGGTAGCACCCTCATCATTTATTCCAGGGTCACTAACTCACTACAGTAACCCACACTAGGGCTGGGCGATATCTCATTCCAAAATCATGGGCATTAATATGGAGATGGTCCCCCCTTTGCTGCTATAACAGCCTCCACTCTTCTGGGAACACTTTCCACTAGATGTTGGAACATTGCTTCGGGGACTTCCATTCAGCCACAAGAGCATTAGTGAGATCGGGCACCGATGTTGGGCGATTAGGCCTGGCTCACAGTTGTCGTTCCAATTCATCCCAAAGGTGTTCGATGTGGTTGAGGTCAGGACAGTCAAGTTCTTCCACACCGATCTCGACAAACCATTTCTGTATGGACCTCGCTTTGTGCACGGGGGCATTGTCATGCTGAAACAGGAAAGGGCCTTCCCCAAACTGTTGCCATAAAGTTGGAAGCACAGAATCATCTAGAATGTCATTGTATGCTGTAGAGTTAAGATTTCCCTTCACTGGAACAAAGGGGCCTAGCCCGAACCATGAAAAACAGCCCCAGACCATTATTCCTCCTCCACCAAACTTTATAGTTGGCACTATGCATTTGGGCAGGTAGCCTTCTCCTGGCATCCGCCAAACCCAGATTTGTCCGTCGGACTGCCAGATGGTGAAGTATGATTCATCACTCCAGAGAACGCGTTTCCACTGCTCCAGAGTCCAATGGCGGCTATCTTTACAACACCCCAGCCGACGCTTGACATTGTGCAGGGTGATCTTATGTTTGTGTGCGGCTGCTCGGCCATGGAAACCCATTTCATGAAGCTCCCGATTAACAGTTCTTGTGCCGACGTTGCTTCCATGGCCGAACTTGGTAGTGAGTGTTGCAACTGACAGACAATATTTACGCTCTACGCGCTTCAGCACCTGGAGGTCCCGTTCTGTGAGCTTGTGTGGCCTACAATTTCGCGGCTAAGCCGTTGTTGCTCCTAGAAGTTTCCACTTCACAATAACAGCACTTCGAGTTGACCAGGGCAGCTCTAACTGGGCAGAAATTTGAGGAACTGACTTGTTGGAAAGGTGGCATTCTATGACGGTGCCACGTTGAAAGTCACTTAGCTCTTCAGTAAGACCATTCTACTGCCAATGTTTGTCTACGGAGATTGCATGGCTGTGTGTTTGATTTTATACACCTGTCAGCAAGGGGTGTGGCTGAAATAGCCGAATCCACTAATTTGAAGAGGTGTCAACATACTTTTGCATATATAGCGTATCATATTACAGTTAATTTTTTTCTATGTTGAAGGTATGATGGCATTTTATGTTTTTGAATAATACAAATTCTATATTGTCTTTATGAGTAGTGCGTGACCCTAGATGATTTCAATGGGTCTTTCTCCATTCTGATTGTTTTATACGGTTTATTAAACAAAAAATTATTTCCTGCATATCCATGTAGGGCTGCACGATATGGGCAAAAAACACTAGGCCTTATTTTTAACCAAATGTTGCAATTGTCATTTGACTTGCGAATTAGATCAAAACACTTGGAATCATGGAAATATATTGTTTATTCTAATTCTATAATTAGAATATAAATATTATTGGCCACTTTGAATACAGAGTTGTTTGACATGACAACGAATGAAAACACCAGGGAGGAGTTATTGTGACTGGGTAGGAACCAAAGTGATGGTCAGTGTTTCCTAGGGGACCCCATCATCTTTGGCAACATTCAATGTTTCTTCATGTAGCTAACATATTCATGCTTTGCCTATTCCTCTTTGATTTAGAAGATACTGTTGCACAAACAATATGCATATTTAGGCCTACACCAAAACTCATATCAGGTTGTACTAGCCAGCTAAATTTGCTCTGACTCAGTACATTTATTAACTAGCTAGCTAGCTAGCCAGCTAACTAGCGATTAGCATTAGCGGCTAACACGATTTAGCTAAAACTTGCTAAGAAAAGACAAACTAGCTGTTTGCAGATGTAAGAAACACAAACTAATAGTGTAATTAATTATAGAACGCTTGTGGATGTATTATTAAGAAGCAAAGTGGAAACATCGTTGTCATTAATATTGTTGCATGTGCTGCATTTACCATGCAGACTTAACACAAGTGTCTCATGGCCAAGCAACAACAAATGTGCTCCTTGAGTGACAGGTGGTGGGGCTAGGTCTGAGAAAAACGGAATTGAGAGAGAAAGGGTGGAGTGGGATGACTCAAGTAGCGGTGTAAACAATAGAAATTGACGTTACACACGGCATATCACAAACCAAACATTCAAATACCATTATAGAAGGTAAAGTAAAGACTCAAACCGGTCTATGCAGCAATGCTGGTATATAGTAAAATACTGTATACCGCCCAGCCCTAAACCACACTGTAACCAACATTGGTTTCCTCATTAATGGAGCTGGTGTAATTACCAGAGATTTACAGACGATGCGCAGCCACCCATTACTACAACCACCCAGCAGCCTCACACCACAGGAGAGGGCTGTGTTGAAGTACTCTCTCTATGTCAAGCCTCTCTCACATACACAGGCACAGTACACGCAGTCACACACACACACACACACCTCCACCCCCACCCCCAAACACAGCTCTGTAGTAGCTGCTATGCCCCTCCTACTCATAAGTCAATAGGCCCAGTTTGGAAACACTTTAAACATACTTGCACATCGCTCTTCTCTCTCGTAACAAACAGGGGGAAACTTCAAGACATGGTTTCCAGCACCATACCCCCGCAGGGTTAATTAGGATTGTTTTAAACAGCCACCGCCATGCTTTTTAAACATTTATGGGCACATGCATTACAACAAGGACATTAACATATCCAGAAAGTTTTACCTCTACTCTGTTCCCCCATCCAACATAAGGGAGAGAGAGAGAGAGAGAGAGAGAGAGAGAGAGAGAGAGAGAGAGAGAGAGAGAGAGAGAGAGAGAGAGAGAGAGAGAGAGAGAGAGAGAGAGAGAGAGAGAGAGAGAGAGAGAGAGAGAGAGAGAGAGAGAGAGAGAGAGAGAGAGAGAGAGAGAGAGAGAGATACAGGCAGAGAGAGAGAGAGAGCGAGAGAGATACAGGCAGAGAGAGAGAGAGAGAGCGAGAGAGATACAGGCAGAGAGAGAGAGAGAGAGAGAGACACAGAGAGAGACACACAGAGAGAGAGAAGGCATAAACATCAGCGCCACAGGTAACTTCCACAAAGCTGTGAACAATCTGAGAGACAAGGCAAGAAGGGCCTTCTATGCCATCAAAAGGAACATACAATTTGACATACCAATTAGGATCTGGCTAAAAATACTTGAATCAGTTATAGAACCCATTGCCCTTTATGGTTCTGAGGTCTGGGGTCCGCTCACCAACCAAGAATTCACAAAATGGGACAAACACCAAATTGAGACTCTGCATGCAGAATTCTGCAAAAACATCCTCCGTGTACAACGTAAAACACCAAATAATGCATGCAGAGCAGAATTAGGCCAATACCCGCTAATTATCAAAATCCAGAAAAGAGCCGTTAAATTCTATAACCACTTAAAAGGAAGCGATTCCCAAACCTTCCATAACAAAGCCATCACCTACAGAGAGATGAACTTGGAGAAGAGTCCCCTAAGTAAGCTTGTCCTGGGCCTCTGTTCACAAACACAAACAGACCCCACACAGCCCCAGGACAACAACAACAACAACAACACAATTAGACCCAACCAAATCATGAGAAAACTAAAAGAGAATTACTTGACACATTGGAAAGAACAAACAAAAAAACAGAGCAAACTAGAATGCTATTTGGCCCTAAACAGAGAGTACACAGTGGCAGAATACCTGACCACTGTGACTGACCCAAACTTAAGGAAAGCTTTGACTATGTACAGACTCAGTGAGCATAGCCTTGCTATTGAGAAAGGCCGCCGTAGGCAGACCTGGCTCTCAAGAGAAGACAGGCTATGTGCACACTGCCCACAAAATGAGGTGGAAACTGAGCTGCACTTCCTAACCTCCTGCCAAATGTATGACCATATTAGAGACACATATTTCCCTCAGATTACAGCGATCCACAAAGAATTCGAAAACAAACCCAATTTTGATAAACTCCCTTATCTACTGGGTGAAAAACCACAGTGTGCCATCACAGCTGCAAGATTTGTGACCTGTTGCCACAAGAAAAGGGCAACCAGTGAAGAACAAACACCATTGTAAATACAACCCATATTTATGTTTATTTATTTTCCCATTTGTACTTTAACTATTTGCACATTGTTACAACACTGTATATATACATAATATGACATTTGAAATGTCTTTATTCTTTTGAAACTTCTGAGTGTAATGTTTACTGTTAATATTTATTGTTTATTTCACTTTTGTTTACTATCTACTTCACTTGCTTTGGCAATGTTAACACACGTTTCCCATGCCAATAAAGCCCTTAAATTGAAATTGAAATTGAATTGAATTGAATTGAGAGAGAGACACAGAGAGAGAGACACACAAACACAGAGAGAGAGAGAGAGCGAGAGCGGAGCGAGAGCGAAGGAGAGAGAGAGAGAGAGAGAGAGAGAGAGAGAGACACAGAGAGAGGGAGGGAAGGTTGACCTCTGCTGCCCCCTCTGTTACAGCCTAGTAATGACAGGGGATATCATTTGACATTTTGACATTTTAGTCATTTAGCAGACGCTCTTATCCAGAGCGACTTACAGTTAATCATATCATCTAGCCCAACAGCACCCAACACAACAGCATCTGATCTGAGCCCTACTGACAAACTGACAGAATAAGAATCAGCATGGAGCTGGATAGAGGGAGTCACACAGACACACAGGTGCTTTTGTCACAGAACATGCACACATCACACATACATGTACAGTGGGGGAAAAAAGTATTTAGTCAGCCACCAATTGTGCAAGTTCTCCCACTTAAAAAGATGAGAGAGGCCTGTAATTTTCATCATAGGTACACGTCAACTATGACAGACAAAATGAGAAGAAAAAAAATTCAGAAAATCACATTGTAGGATTTTTAATGAATTTATTTGCAAATTATGGTGGAAAATAAGTATTTGGTCAATAGCAAAAGTTTCTCAATACTTTGTTATATACCCTTTGTTGGCAATCACACAGGTCAAACGTTTTCTGTAAGTCTTCACAAGGTTTTCACACACTGTTGCTGGTATTTTGGCCCATTCCTCCATGCAGATCTCCTCTAGAGCAGTGATGTTTTGGGGCTGTCGCTGGGCAACAGACTTTCAACTCCCTCCAAAGATTTTCTATGGGGTTGAGATCTGGAGACTGGCTAGGCCACTCCAGGACCTTGAAATGCTTCTTACGAAGCCACTCCTTCGTTGCCCGGGCGGTGTGTTTGGGATCATTGTCATGCTGAAAGACCCAGCCACGTTTCATCTTCAATGCCCTTGCTGATGGAAGGAGGTTTTCACTCAAAATCTCACGATACATGGCCCCATTCATTCTTTCCTTTACACGGATCAGTCGTCCTGGTCCCTTTGCAGAAAAACAGCCCCAAAGCATGATGTTTCCACCCCCATGCTTCACAGTAGGTATGGTGTTCTTTGGATGCAACTCAGCATTCTTTGTCCTCCAAACACGACGAGTTGAGTTTTTACCAAAAAGTTATATTTTGGTTTCATCTGACCATATGACATTCTCCCAATCCTCTTCTGGATCATCCAAATGCACTCTAGCAAATTTCAGACGGGTCTGGACATGTACTGGCTTAAGCAGGGGGACACGTCTGCCACTGCAGGATTTGAGTCCCTGGCGGCGTAGTGTGTTACTGATGGTAGGCTTTGTTACTTTGGTCCCAAGCTCTCTGCAGGTCATTCACTAGGTCCCCCCGTGTGGTTCTGGGATTTTTGCTCACCGTTCTTGTGATCATTTTGACCCCACGGGGGTGAGATCTTGCGTGGAGCCCCAGATCGAGGGAGATTATCAGTGGTCTTGTATGTCTTCCATTTCCTAATAATTGCTCCCACAGTTGATTTCTTCAAACCAAGCTGCTTACTTATTGCAGATTCAGTCTTCCAAGCCTGGTGCAGGTCTACAATTTTGTTTCTGGTGTCCTTTGACAGCTCTTTGGTCTTGGCCATAGTGGAGTTTGGAGTGTGACTGTTTGAGGTTGTGGACAGGTGTCTTTTATACTGATAACAAGTTCAAACAGGTGCCATTAATACAGGTAACGAGTGGAGGACAGAGGAGCCTCTTAAAGAAGAAGTTACAGGTCTGTGAGAGCCAGAAATCTTGCTTGTTTGTAGGTGACCAAATACTTATTTTCCACCATAATTTGCAAATAAATTCATTAAAAATCCTACAATGTGATTTTCTGGATTTTTTTCTCTCAATTTGTCTGTCATAGTTGACGTGTACCTATGATGAAAATTACAGGCCTGTCATCTTTTTAAGTGGGAGAACTTGCACAATTGGTGGCTGACTAAATACTTTTTTCCCCCACTGTATCAGTTAGAGCCAGGCGTTTTTCCTAATAATTTGACCTGACCAGGAAAAACTCTGAGCCCTAGTTATAGCCCATTAATATGGTTTCCACTAGTTTCCACAGCCACAAAGTTAAAATAGGCTAAATCGTAACTCCTTTTGGTCTCAATTTAAGGTTAGGATTAGGAATAAGGTTAGCAGTGTGGTTAGGGTTAGCGAAGAGAAATTGTAGCAATAGACAGGGTTTATGACTTTGTGACTGTGGTAACTAGTGATGACCGATCACTAGGACTCAGAGGTTTTCCTGGTCAGGTCACATTGTTTCAGCTCATTTGATCTTGTTCTTGATACCATTTCTTGTTTTGAGGTGTTTTGACTGATGTCACATCTATGCTAATATGGCTAAAATTTGCTAGCTAGATAGCTAACCAACAACCATAACAATGTATTTGAGAGACAAGTTCTCATTGTGCAACTTTATTTATGTTTTCAATAAACATTGGAGACAAAATATAGTTTACATGTTATCAACAATCTAAGCCAACCCGTCTGTTTTGCCCCATAGTTGCGCACAAGTCGGTTTTGTTGCTAAACAACCAACCAGTCTATAGAGATACAGGTAACTGCCAAAATAAAGGAAACAGTAACAGTGTCTTAATAGGGCGTTGGGCCAACATGAGCTGCCAGAACAGCTTCAATGCGCCTTGACACCATTCTACACGGAGAAATTCCATCATTTGGTATTTTGTTGATGGTGTTGGAAAACACTGTCTCAGGCGCCACTCCAGAATCTCCTATAAATTGTTCAGTTGGGTTGAGATCTGGTGACAGACACACACCCTTTAAACCCCTATGCTCCTTTGAGACCCCTCTTTCAAAGTCACTGAGATCTCTTCTTCTAGCCATGGTACTCAAAATAATGGGCAACTGGGCATTTTTATACATGACCCTAAGCATGATGGGATGTTAATTGCATAATTAACTCAGAAACCGCACCTGTTTTCAATATACCTTGAATCCCTCATTCACCTTATTTCCTTTATTTTGGCAGTTACCTGTATCTCTATGTTATGTGAACTTGTGTCCTACCTCACAGAAGAGAGTGAGCTTGTCGTCAGGCAGCAGCCCATTGGCCTCGTCCAGCAGGAAGTCTCTCCTGATGAACTTCTTAAAGCCCCAGTCCTTCCCCTGGACAAACCGGTACGCCCTCTGGCTCTCTGTAAAGGGGAACAACACACAGACAGTTAGTGCATGTGTGTGTGTGTGTGTGTCATGACCATGAGAAAGGAGAGAGAGAGAGTGAGCACAGCCCGACAAGACAGGAGGTTGAATGAAGGAAGTGTCACCTGCAGGGGACTTTTAACACCTCATAAGAAAACGATGCCACACATTTTTTACACACTCTCTCATCTCTGGCACGCACTCACGCACACAAGCACGATAAGCAGGTGGGATAAGCAGGGATCAAAGCCTCTCATTATAATGTGCTTATGGACTGCACGTATGTCTGACTGAGGAAAGGCAGGGAGGGTTCTGGGCACTACAAACACACAGGAGAAATGCCTTCATCCGGTCCTTCACCAGGAATACTTACACACACTGGCTGCGTCCAGAATGGCACCCCTTTCCCCATATAGTGTACTACAAATGTAGTGCACTATGTAGGGAATAGGGTGCCATTTGGGACACAAACACTGAGGACATACTCACCGTACATATCACAATGACTAGAGTCAAAGACGTTGCTGTACCATGGTGGTTCTGGTGGCCCAGTTGGTAAGAGTGTAATGCTAACAATGCCAAGGTCATGGGTTCAAGTCCCTCAGGGATCACTTACTACAAATATAATGGCCTCACTTTACTGTAAGTGGCTTTGGATCAAAGCGTCTGCCAAGTCAGATCACAATGAATTCCCTGCTCAGAGATTTTACTCCTCCAAGACCCTCTCAAAGACCTCCAATGAAACTTCACATAAATATCTCGTCATGTATAGTATGACAGGATCCTAAGAAGCTCCTGTAGGGCATGTATCTCCTGCAGTATAGGATGAGGGTCCCTGGGGCCTAAAGAACCACACTCACACCAGGCCGATTGTCGATCTGCCGTTCGTCTGCCGCTCGTTTGGGGTGGTGTGTTTTAGGGACCACCCACTGATGGACGTCTGGCTGCAGACTTATTCGCGTGATTCTACATGAAGAATCGGTTTGCCGGCACTCTGTTCAGAGGTGCAAAGTACCATCGGCCAGCAAACGCTGCTGGTGTGTCCAAGCCTTAAGAGATCTCCTGCCAGATTCCAGTGGGAGTCATTCAGATGGGGTAACAGCTCTGCTGTAAGCTCTATGTCGTATCCCAAATGGCACCCTATTCCGTTTATAGTGCACTATATTGACCAGAGCCCTATGGGTTATATGGAATAGGGAATATGCTGCCATTTTGGACGCATGCAGGCAGTGATGGTGTTGAGTGGATATGCAGTTCTCCACCCCAGTGCTCAATCAGGGAGTCCTCCCCCTCTAATCCCTCCTCTGGAGACGGGCTCCAAACAGGCCCTGACAGCCACCCCCTCTCAGACTGACAGAAATCCAAACACTCCAAAGGCTCTTTTCTCTCCTCTTCTTTATTCATCGTCACTCTCCTCTTTTCCTCTCTGCATAACAGGAACTGATGTCAGAAGTGTTTCATTTAAAGGCTTTGTGTCAGTCTCTCACTCTCTCTCATCTGAAACCTGTGTTGTTGAAAGCCACGTCAAACTTCGGTGGTCATGACATGCCAAGTAGTGTATGGTTGGATACACACAAACACACAGCGCAAAAGCACTGCATCTTTGCCTCATCCTCGTCTGCCTGTTTGTCTCAAACCTTTCTGTCTGCTTTTTTTCTATTTCCTTTCTTTTCCGTCCTTTCTGATATGCGAGAGAGACTCAGGCATGGTCCCCTGGCCAGCAGCTCCTCTCCCTGTGTGGTGGTGGGATTGTTCTCAGTGTTATCAGGGTATATGGAAGAAGACCAGCAACCTGTGACAACTTCCTACTGGGTTGGGTCTCAGCCTAAACTGAGGTGTGAGGACAGTGGGAGGAGAGAGAGAAGGCTAGCTGGGAAGAGGAAGGGAGAGAACGGGAGCACAGAGAACGGAGGAGAAAGGGTGAGAGGAGTCCTACGGCAGGAAGAGGGAGAGAGGTGAGATTTCCCCTCCACTGCTCACTGCTAAGTCCCTGCTCACTCTCCACACTAAGGTGTATGTGTGTGCAGGTGTGTGTGTGCCTGTGTGTGTGTGTGTGTATTAAGCTGAGCTCAGCTGACCCTGCAGCCTCCACTGGGTCTCCTGAGCAGGACCAGAACCTCACCCTGGCAGGGGATCAACCGCAGGTCAGACTGCATGTGGTCACGGTCGGGTCACAGCAGGCTGGGGCCACCGAGTCAGGAGGGGAGGAACACACCAGGAATAACAAATAGGAGAAGAGGAGGGGGGGGTGAGAAGAGTAGAGATGGAAGCCTGTCACTCAAACAGTGCAGGCAGAGGGGTAGCATGTGAGTTGAAATATGTAGATGGATGGAAAGAAATGCTGATTTAAAAATGGGAAGGGAGAGAGACACCGGGACAGAGTTTCAGAGAGGAGAACGGAAAGATGGAGTCAGAGCGAGCGAGAGAGGAGTGCCAGGGTGTTTTAGAGAGCATGGCATACATATTCAGGCTGTGGCTCAGGGGCCTGGTTGGCACACACAGTGAGAAGGTCGCCCAGAACACTGGCTGGCAAACATCACACACACTCTGGGCCAACAGCGGAGCACTCCTCAATAGTGGGGGTCACACCAAGAGATTGTGTGTGTGTGGGCATGACAGAGAAAGTGTGGGTAATGTACAGTATGTACATTAGTTCAAAACACAATTCTAATCCCTCCCTCCGTGGGCGATCATCTGTTCTCCGTAAGGAGGTTTAGAGAATCCCAAAGGAGCCTGGAGATTTTCCCCCATTACACAAACACATTCAAACATTCACACACACTGACCTTGACACACACAACTCCAACCCCATCCTCCCAACCATTACTGCCTACATCCCCATCCCACTTCTTCCCTCCACTTCAATTGCTGTTTTTTAGTCTAAAACCCATTGATTAAATACATTTACGTCATTTAGCAGACGCTCTTATCCAGAGCGACTTACAAATTGCTGCATTCAACTTATGATAGCCAGTGGGACAACCACTTTTTAAAAATATATATATATATATATTATTGGGGGGTTGGTGAGGGGGGTAGAATGATTACTTTTCTATACTATACACAACACATAGAGTCCAATGTCTAACAGCATGATAGACAATGCTTCAATATATGTAATGGAGTACCTGCATTTGCATCAACCCCCACACTCCTTATACACACACACACACACACACACACACACACACACACATCTACATAGGCTGACATATAACCAGGAAGGCAGGCACACATGCTTGCTCGCTCACACACACCACAAATACACAGGCAAACATAAACGCACACGAGCACATACACACACACACGCCATTCCCGAAGAAAATCTCATCTCTATTGAAGAATGAGCTCTATAAGCAAGTGTCAGCACAAACATCTGTAACGATGTTCCTTCTAGCCGTGTCGATACTATGTGATTATGTAAAGACTGTCCAATGACTCTTCCATTCTTCCCACAATACAACCACACTGAATGCCTGATCGCCCCCATCAGTTACCGCGGGCAACCAGCTCTGACAACCACAGACAAGCATTCAGACAGAGGTTTCAATCAGCCAGGACACCATCTAGAACTAAAGACACACCCACTACTCTCTAACCACAACACCACAAACACTGTACTGCCAAATGAGATAGTTATTTTAAAATATACAATGTATGAAGACCTGTGTACACACAGCAAATTAAATTGAACCTGTGACCAAACACACTGGAGACATAACCTCTCCTTAGACCTAAGCACTTAAAAAGCACTACAAAGCCCACTGTCTGAGAGGAACACTAAGCTCTGGGTCATTTGAATAAACCCTAGCCACCACCGCCATATAGCAGGAGACTTCCTCTCCCTCTCTGTTCTCAGAGCAGCAGTGTGTCTGCCAGCAGGCTGTTTTATCTGGCACAGGAGAGAGAGGGGGGGTACCAAGAGACATGTTTTTTTTTTTATGTTATTTTTTTTTTTTTTTTTTTTTGTCATTTAGCAGACGCTCTTATCCAGAGCGACTTACAGGAGCAATTAGGGTTAAGTGCCTTGCTCAAGGGCACATCGACAGATTTTTCACCTAGTCGGCTCGGGGATTAGAAGCAGCGACCTTTCGGTTACTGGCACAACGCTCTTACCCACTAAGCTACCTGCCGCCCATGTTACAAACCGTTCAACCACACTCCCACAGGAGAGCCAGCTAGCTAGCGCCTTTAAACCAGGAAGAGAAATTATGTGGTGGAGCAGAGAAGAGGCGGATGTTCGAGGGAGGGAGAGAGAGAGAGAGAGAGAGACAGAGAGAGAGAGAGACAGAGAGACAGAGACAGAGAGACAGAGAGACAGAGAGACAGAGAGACAGAGAGACAGAGAGACAGAGAGACAGAGAGACAGAGAGACAGAGAGACAGAGAGACAGAGAGACAGAGAGACAGAGAGAGAGAGAGAGAGAGAGAGAGAGAGAGAGAGAGAGAGAGAGAGAGAGAGAGAGAGAGAGGTGGGGCGCTGCCAGTGGAGCCCAAATCTATCTCCATTAGCAGGCAGTAACACCCTCAGAGACCAACAGAGGGCCCAGATACATTACTGATTGAGGCTCTCTATTCAGGTGGGGGTGGATGAACAGTATGAGGTTAAAGGTTAAATCCACTGTGAAACGGTTCATGTTTAAGGCAGGAAATTATATATGCACCATCTTTACATGACTCACAATAATCTTTCTAACCATATTTCTAACCACCCATATATCTGTCTATTTAGCTATGTATCAAACCAATCTGTACTTGGTCTTAATATCAATTTCAGCGGAGCCCTGTGAGACTGTGTGGAGAGACCCAGCAGTGACATGCCACATAAATAGTCTTCACACTCTGAGCCAGAGCCTTCTTAATTAAGGCACTTTGTTTTTATTTGGCCTGGGTTTTCTTCAGGAGGCCGGGATTAAATTGGATTCTAAATGATCCAGAACCGATAGAGCTATCTTTACTGCCATATTCTCAGACAGAGTGCTCGCTGAAGCCCCTTGTCACGAATACGGTGGCTGCGGGTAATTTTCTCCAGTGACAGGGAGAGCGGAGAGCCCTGTACTCCACAGGAGGCTGAGGGGAAGATAGGGTGCATCTGGGGGTGGCGGTGGGGGGTGGGGGGGTTGTACCACCAAAGAACACCATTTACAGCAAACCCCCCAGAGACACGAAGAGGAGAACAGAAGATAAGACATTTTCTCCACTTTTCTCACCATTCTCCATCCTTAATCTATTTCAATGGTCATGTGGAGAGGCAGATTCAGGTGAGCTGACCGAGTGAAGGAATGAAACGGCTCCAGGTGGTGTTTACCACCCACTCTGCAGGCTACTGCTGTCCCCCTTAGAGTGGTACAGCGACATGGACACAGCCCACTATGCATTAACTGTACCTTAAGAGCCTCTCAAGTGAGCTTGATGCACAATTACATTGAGACACAGGGCCTGTTTCATAACAGTAGTGTTGGTGAACGTGTTGTTGTTGAGAGAGGGTGAAAAAGCACTGCCACAATGAAGATGGAGTGAGAGTGTAGAACAGAGAGAGTGAAAGTGTGTGAGAAAGAGGGAGTGAGGAGTTGAGTTCACGCGGTAGATGTTTCTCAGCAGGAAAACGATTTCCCTTTCTACATGACCTGCACTGCGGGGGGTTGTAAACAGTCTTGCTGCATACACCTCCGATACAAACATTCCTCCTCTGCCCCTCTCCTCTCCTCCTTCCATACTTCCTGTGCTCGACGGGGTAACGGAGGAGAGACAACCAACCAGGTAAAGAGCCTGATAACCAGGAAGCGGTCACATCTGGCCCACACTAATTCAATTCCACACAAGTTTGCTTTTCCTCCCCATAACATAACCTAATTAAAAAGAGTAGGCATTGGAAGAAACACGTTTCCTTTCCAATTCATCAGCCAGATAAGCTGATGAATTGGTCATTTTTAAATTTAAATCAAATATTGCCTCACGCTACTTTGAATTAAATATGTGGGGGGGGACGAATCCCACCTGCAGTGATTATACACACCCATATGGCTATTAACACCTCGGGCCACACACTGAATTAGACACACTTTGGCTCCCTGACCCCCTCCTATACACACACTCACTTAGTAAACCTCAGAGACACCGGTAATAAAGCTCTGAAACTTTCTAACCTTGTTTCCATCGGAAACATGTCTTCCATTTTCTACTGCCAAGCTACATGTTTGGGCTGAGAGGTTCAAGAGTGGATTCTTATAAGTATGTTGTTCTGTTATCACATGACCTCTCTCACACCAGCATAATATCAAGCCAGGTACACTATGGGACTACATTGGCAGAGCACCACTGACCCTATAGAGAGGGTGGGTTGTTGGGGATAAATATTTCCCAAGCCAAAAATGTCTTCACATTCAAGAAAACATTAAAAGTACATCTACTAAGATTGACCATATGACTGGACAGATACTGACCCCTGGATTGACTGTTAAATGTTACCTTTCAGTTATTTTACATGTCTGTAATGTCTACTTGTTAATATTATTTAAATGTATGTAAATTGTAAAGTATTTTCGTCTGTAATGCCTTTTTCGTCATGTGTCGGACCCCAGGAAGACTAGCTGTCGTCATGGCGTTAGCTAATGGGGATCCAACTAAACTCAAATCAAGTGCGACTCACCCATGGCCTTAGTCTCCTCTCCCTTGGCGTTGAGGATGGAAAACTTGAACTTGGCGCGCACTTCGCTCTTGGGACAGCTGACCAGGAGCAGGTAGAGGGACAGGTAGTCTTTACTCTCCTCATCCAGACCTTTAGGGTTTACACGCAAACACCTGGACACACAGAGGGAGGGAACAGCATCAGTGATCATCAGACCCAGTCATACAGAGACAAAGTCAGTCAACTATGCTCAGTAACAGTCCAATAGAATAATACCAGTTCAATATACTTAGGAGTTCAAATCAGATCAATCATGGACAAGCTACTGGTCCTGTAGTCCCCTACGGCTTATCCATAGTGCCCACTTCTTGGCCCCGCCTCCACTCACCATTTAAGCTTGTCATTGGCTCCAGAAGAGAAGGTGGAGCTCTTGATGACCTCGCCCATCTCCTCACGACAGAAGCTGAAGTTGTTGATAGTCCACATGTAGGAGAACTTCACCACTTTGATCTAACAGAGGTAGGGGGAGACACACACAAACAGACGGCAGGAATCAGACATAATGGCTTTAATTTATTTATCTTTTCCATACAGGTAGCTAAGTGGCTGGTTGGTCAGCCTGGACTTCAAAACCACACATCAAACCTGTCTTTCATCTCAATAAACACTGACAACAAACAGGGGGAGAAGAAAGGATATTAAAAAGCTGCAACAAAAAACGATTTTGCAAATACAGAGAGAGGAGAGATGATGAAAAAACACATCAATAGAAAACAAAACATCCTTCTTTAAACAGGCGTGTCAAAAACACCAGCACTGGCAGTCCAGACTGACACACAGGTGCAAGTAAACACAAACATGTACATAGAAAAACAGATACATGTACACACACACACACCCAGCCTTACCTGAGTGTAACACCAGCTCTCAGCAACAGGGCCGCTGGACATGTCCGCGGGGGGAGGGGGACTCGGGACTCTTGACATCGCCAGCGTTGAGGCGGGGGAGGCCTGGGTGGGGCCTGAGCACCAGCCAGGAGGGGGGCAGCGTGGGGGGGTTGGCTGAGCCCAACAACACCACCGAATGGGCTAAGTATTCAACCAGACCACCACACACACTAACACCTCTAGTCCTCCACACACAGCACCAGGGTCCAGCCAAGGAGAATGTCTGGGGAACGTCCAGGGAACCCACAGCCACAGGCACCAGCACCCTATAACCTACAACCAGAGAGAGTGGCATTATCATAGGTGTTATAGTCAGTGTGTGTGTGTGCGCTTGCATGCATAGCATACACAGTATTTGTAAAAGGCTAATTGTAATTGAGCCGTTAGTGTAATTGAGCGGTATTGCTCAGTAAGTAGGACAGAACAGCTCTGAATTCATTTGTTTTCAAAGGGCCTCTGCATTCAAAGCACAGCAGTTGTGCACGCTGCTCGCTCACTTGGCTTCAGTGAGAAAAGCCCTCGTTTATCTGCCTGTGTGTCTGCCTTTCTTTTGCTTTGAGCGGAGCGCCAGCCAGCCAGCTGATCTGTCGCCGTGTGCCGTGGCAGAGAGTGAAGAGCAAGGCTTAAGACTTTCATCCCACGCCTACCTGCCAATCTCCACTCACTCAAGTAGCCTACACAAGGTCAGATAAAACTTTCAAAGACCACATTGACTAGGGAAGGTCATAGCCTATTCCAAAATGTGCAAACTTCTCCCAATCTCTGTGTGTGCACAAGTTATTCACTCTGTTTAAGGTAAATGTGTGAATACAGCCACAATAGAAAAACAGCATTGACTTCAGCTGAACCACAGATCTACAATCTATGTAGAGAGAGAACTGTGACTTTATCCAATTACTTCTCTTCAATATCACCTTTACAGAACCACAGAAGACCCCTGGGAATAGAAGAAGAATGTGTTCTTAATTGACTTGCCTGGTTAATAAAGGTTTAATAAAATCAACAAATGATCTTCTGTTCACTTTTCTCTAATTTCTCCCCTGCCCCTTTCCTCCACTGCCCCTTTCTCTCTTTTCTCACTCATCCTGCATGTCAAATTGAAGCTATCACAGGGTCTCAGGGCAAAGTCTCCTCTTTTCTCTCGTTCTCTCTCTTTTCTCAGTCAACCTGCAAGTCCCCCTGTCTCGCAGCCAGACGATCCCTTCGCTTTGCTTCTTAATTAGTGGCTGATTGAAAGGGAAGTTCAGGACCTGGAGAACTTCCCAGAAACTGTGTGTGTGTGTGTGTGTGTGTGTGTGTGTGTGTGTGTGTGTGAGTGAGTGAAAGAGAGAGAGAGAAAGGAAGAGGGAATTAAATAAGAAAAGGGCAATGGGGTGTGGAAGGGGGGGAGCCGACAGACCTCCACGGATGCAGACAGGACTTTATGAATGTTTAGAGATAACTTTCAGTTGGATCTGATCTTCACTGCCCTCCCCCGGTTTCTTCTTTTGTATCTGATGAAAAACACTGGTGCCATTATTGCTCAGTAAAACAATACAATATTAATCAATCAATCACAAAAGATGGAGAACAAGGCGCCACTGATTTGCAATTTAAATTACCTGAGACTTCCTAACAATGAATTATAGTCTGTGTGAATGAACTAGTGTGTGTTGATGTGTGTTACAAATATGTAGCTTAAGTGCACAAATGCATGCACACATGCAAACTGCTGTTTGACGGAGTGTGCGCGTTGCGTGGGTGCATAAATGTGTGCATGTGTGTCCCCGTATGTTTCCTTAAGCTGTGTGTTCTCTCTTGTCTCTGTATAGGCTACTGTCTCCCAACGTGTGTGCTGCCAACAGCTATCACGAGGGAACCACTTTAAGAAAACATGACAATACTGGCAGTGTCGCTAACCACTTCACAGCTTTTCTAAATACACCCAGATGACACTTAACCAGAATAAAGCTGGGGATTGATTCATTGAGCAGCAGAAAAATGACAGTAACAACTCAGAGATAGTGTGTGTGTGTGTGTGTGTGTGTGTGTGTGTGTGTGTGTGTGTGTGTGTGTGTGTGTGTGTGGTAATCCTTGTACTCCCTCACTAAAAGGTATTGAGACAGTTCATTCATCATGGTGATTCAGCTGGTGACAGTCAGCACCAATGGACAGTAGGACTAACCGGGGCTAACACACACAGCAGGGGGAAATAAATATGGTCACAACAGCAGTACGTCAGAGAGAGTTAAGGAGATTGTGTGGATTGTGTGCTCCCCCGAAAACAATCCCTAGACAAAGTATGAGGTAAGGATGGCACCGGTGTGTAACAGATAAAGTCAGTGTGTTGTGTGTGATCCCACGGGTTGTGTATATGTGCGTATGCGTGATTGCCTACCGCCCACATTTCAGTTCCCTATCACATCCTAGTCTGCTGCTGTGGGGACTGACAGGATGAGGGAGAAAGGACGCCTGGAGCACATTTATATTCACTACATAGACAGGCCTCTCGCACTCTGACAGTCCAGTCTTCATCTCACTCCACATCTCACTCCCACCACGGTCTACATCTCACTCCCACCACAGTCTTCATCACACCACTAAGAGGTGCATGCGTTACTGAAACATTGACATATGGACAACAGTTCCCAGGAAACCAAGGAGCTGAATGATGTCATGTCCTCCCCATCCCTCCCATTAGAAACAGAAGATAGGGATGCAGAGGAGGTTGTTGAGACATGGAGAGCCTGGGGCGATATTAATGTTTCTCAGGCATCTCAGGTGAGTTCAGTTAGCCTAACTGACAGTTGGGGCATCCCACCCACCTCAAGTGGTTCTCTTTCTCTCTAGAACGGTCCAGTGGGGGTTTAGTCTACTCATATTTATGGCAGACCAGCCATGATTCCAATCTATAAGCATTCAGAACGACGCTCCATTCTCTCTCTCCTAGACATGATATACAGCTGGACAGTAGCTTGGAGAGAGCCTGCAGATTCAACAGTCCACTTCTTAATAACCACAACATACACTATTTTGAGAAACATAAATAAAATCGACCCACATGAACAAAGCCCTGGGTATATGTTGAACATTTGTAGACACACAATCTTACACTAGTGCAAGTGTAGTCAATTTGTGTAGTGACAAGCGCAGGAGTGGGCAACATACGGCTCTAGTACCGAATCCGTCCTGCAAGCTCATTCAATCCGGCCTGGGAACATCTAATACTAGATAGAATGTACGTAGAAATGATAACGGACCTATATGTTTTCAAATAAATGTCTCTGGTCCGCAAATTGCTTTTGACGAACAAATCAGTCCGGAAAAAAATCTGTGCCTCCCTCCGCTGAATTTTGAAATCCCGGGGTGGCCCTCAAGCCAAAATGATTCCCCACCCCTGGACTAGTGAGGGTCTAAATCCATCCATATAGAATAGTTAAATATAGCCTGAACAACATATGGCAGGGACTTAAAGACGCCAGGCCTGCTGTGAAATAGGAGGTCCTGCTGGATGACAAGAGAAGAAGAGGATGGAACCCCTTCTGGAATTCATTACAGCTGGCTACTGCTCTACTCAGAAGAAGAAAAAACATTCATTATGAAAAATACAACATTACACACGTAACGGCTATCCATTTAAATTCCCTTTCACTTGCAACATGAAAGAGAAACATCAAATACACGGCACCACCCACCAGCCTCTCCCTCCGGGCCCACTTCCTGCTGGGATGAGAAGACACACGCTAGCTAGCGCCGTGCAGCCAGACACCGCCACCACCTGGCCAGGGGGATGACGTGCAGCCACATATCAAAATACTTACATTCTCGTTACCATATTTTAACATCGCCCCCCTTCTCCCCCACCCCTTCCTTCCCTGCAGCTCTGGCGAGACATCTGACAGAGGGTTAAAGAAGTCTGCTAATTATAAGGTCAGGTTGAATTAAAAGCGGCTAGGTTGGTAGAGCGATGAAAGGGAGCGTATTAAAGCAGTGTGTACAGACCAGACCAGACCGATCAGCTGAAGGCTCTGACCCCATTTGAAAAACACACACGGTACTGACTGAAGGTTCCACACCAATTAGACATACCGACCAGTCATAACTGATCGCTGAAACACTCTGCTATTAGAGCATGTATAATTTCATCTGCAGGCTAGCAGGCTGCTGTGTGGTGAGCAATAGAAGTGGGATCTTAGCTCTGATATGATCTAGGAGTCTCACTGAGTCTGGGATATAATCTGCTCAAACATCAGTGGGGGTCAAAGGAACAGGAAGAGGTGACATACAGGGAAGAGTAAAGGGATAACTTGATTTCCAGATACAGGAATCAAAGATAAGGTAAGAGTAACAGGCTAAGGTAAGAGAGATTGGAGAGAGGATAATGCATTTTGATGGTTACAGTAAATAAAAGACAGGAAGAGATACTGGCCTTAACGGCAAGAGAATACAAAATATATTGAGCGCAGTTACAGGTAGGCTTGACAGTCGGAAGAGTAACGTACAGCACCTGTCTGACAGACATGTCCAGCTCTGACAAAAAGAGGTGGTGGTCGTGGTGTATTTAAACTGAGCTGTGTCTGTCCAGCCAGCTCAGCACAGAGCAGCCCTGATACCCCAGACACAAAGACCAGAGGCAAGGAGAGCAGAGCAGAGGTGAGCACACACGTGTGACAGGGCTGAGCATGACCTCATCATGGAGCAGTGCGGCGCGGTGGCGAGCTGGGAACACACTGGAGTGTGTCAGAGCCAGGGCTGCAGAGCTGCAGGCAGGACCAGGGGGCGTGATGGATTAAGAGCCGCTCACTGAGACAAAAGCCCTATGTGAGCCGTGGAGAAAGCCCTAATGACACTACATCACTATCTGGCTCCATATCACTGACTCTCAACCCAGCGATCTCCAACCTTCGCTCAGTATACCTCCACCTCATCCCCCTTTCTCCTCTGGCATTCTATAGCCCCCAGAAGGCTGCCATAGCATTAAACCTACATCTCACACTCTCCCCTTCTTTGGCTCTATCACGTCTTATATCACAACCCTCTCCCCTCCCTGCTTCCCCTCAGAGCTGGCCAGCTGCCGTGTGGCTCAGTCCCCTCTCATTAAAGCAAGGCTTCAGACCTGTGACATCTGTACTCTCATTAAGTCACAGATCTGAAGCCTTGCTATCTGTACTCTCATTAAGTCACAGATCTGAAGCCTTGCTGGCAGTTTGTCCTTTCACACAGTTCCAGTAGGATCAATTAGAGCTACACTCACAACAGAACACCTCTGAAGCAAAGACACACATACAAAGCCCTAACTGTGTGCAATTGTAATGGCAGACAAATATACACAGATGTAAGCTCACACACACAGTCATACAGGCACAGTCAAACCCCACATATAAGTATAACTTTTTCCAACATGACAGGATTCCCTGACAAAGACAAATGGTTGTGAGCTTTAGAGGCCCTTAACGCGCCAACCTTCTCCCGATTAAAGATGACAGTGGCCATAGAAGGGCTCTGACCAGACATAACTCTAGACCGTAGCTATATATCCATCTCGTCCACATTCAGTTGCCAGGAGGGATTGTGTATAAACCAACAAACTGCAGAGCTAAGAGTAATGCTGCTTTAACCTTTGCCTGCTGTTTTCCTCCTCCACCTATTTCTTTTTCTACCCTAAAGAAATACTTGGAGTTAAGAGTTCTTCTAACCTATGAAGCGAGCAAAGCTGGGAGGAAGAGAGGGAGGGAGAGAGAGAGGCTGGTGTGATACCTTACTCACTGTAATTATGCGATTTATAATTAAAATGCAAATGAAGTGAGAGGGAGTCTTTCTTCGGCTTGTTTAATTTTTTTAATGTTTTTTTCTCCATTGTTCCATTAGTCTCTTACAGAGGAGCCTGAAAGGCTGCTGATTGGTTACTGCCGTGTTACAGCACATTTTAGATGGATGGTGCTACTTGCTAATGGTGGTTATGGAAACAACTCTGGTCATCCATTTAATTTCCCTCACAGTGACCTTCTTGGTATCTGGTACTCCATTGGTTAGAGACTAGCCAAGAGAGAAATGTGGTGCAAAATGTGAATAAAGAGAAACTGCCAGAAACAAGAACAAGAATAGCAACATAAACAGAAAACCTCGCACACGTATTCACTCATGTGGCTAACACACAAAAAGGTCAGATGACATAAGTGGGATGAGCCCAATTAAAAGTAAGACTTAACATGGACCATAAGGCTCATACCATCAGGAAAAATCCCCACAGACGGTCTACTGTACAAAGTCTCTACAACAAAGCCTCTACAACCCACACTCCTATAGTCATATAACAGCTCTTCGAGGCCCATGTTTGTATCTGTGAACGCAATCATTACACCTGGCAGAGGACATGAGCTGTAAACATAGATGTAACTATCTGTAAACGTGAAGAGACGCTTGAATTCCATAATAAGCGCCAAGCAATCAGTAAGGCAAGAAGAGAGCTTTCAGACAGAGTGGGGATCCCCAAGGCTCCCTCTTCGACCCTTTCTCTTTTGCTGCAGATAACAAAAAGGTGTCTCAATGTGGACCCAAATCTCCTTTGAGCTTAAAACTGCAACCCGATAAACAACCAAGAGAGATACTCTAAACTGCTCTATAATTTACAATTCAAAGGAGAGCATGAGAAGAAATAGCAAACAAAAAGAGGAGAATTAGAGAATGTTTTTGAAGTAGACGTCCTTCAGTTTGACTTTGCCAGGTAACACGCTTTCGCCTCAATTATCCGCATCCAGTGGATTTCAAACACATTTTCTGAGGACCAGAGAGCTTGGTAATTAGCAGTCCTTGCTCATAAAGGGACCAAAAACAAAGCCTGTCTTAAACTCCATTTCTCCATACCCTCCAGTTGTCTCTCTTTTGATTCCTCTCCTCCCACAAATCATGTTGCCTGGAAACAATCAATGTGCCTAAATGTTTTATTTTAACATATGCTGACCAAAGCTGTCAGGCATTCGGCCTATTTTCTGTTCCCGAAATACAACATTGTTGTGACGGTCCTTCCTGCCCCTGACAACTTGACTGGTCTACACTGACAGATACAAGAGCTAAGACAGACTTCACTTACGGTCTAATGTAGTAGGCTACATTACATAACATGTCTACTATAAATGCCGTTTTTCTGACAGAGGCCTAACCCAAGGCCTTATCTCTTCAAATAAATTATTTTCAAAATCTAGTCTCGGTCCACAATCCGCAGTTCCTTGTTATAAACCCCAATCTGGACACATCACCACATTTCCCACACAAATAAATAATACTTCACTCACATCATGGCAGCCTCTCAGTCCAGTTCCTACTAAATCTATTTGCTTTTCATAATCATGATTTGTATGATATTCATAATGAGGCCAAAACCACCCCAAACTCCAGCCACCATCCTTCCTTCAATCCTCCATGCATCGTTTTCCATTTGAATGTGGTTTAAATCACTTTCAGTATGCTCTAGCACAGGAACGTAGCCTCAGGTACTGCTGCATTTCCCTGGACGCCCAATAAAAGGCCCATTTCAATGAGGGGCATTTCCATCTTCCCCTTCATCCCTTGGTCCAACTCAGCCCCTCCCGCTCTCTTCTCCTCACCCCTTCGCTCTCTCCCCATTGGCCTAGTGAAGGAATGGGCAACTGGCGGCCCCCCTTTTGAAGATCCTCGGATACATTTCGGATAAAAAATATTAATAAAAAAATTATTTGATGATATTTCATGGGGAAATGTTTATAGTCAGGCCGATGTGGAGTCTGCTTACCAGACTTTTCTCACATCTTTCAATTCTGTATTTCACAACTGCTTACCCTTAGTTAAACCACGTAAGAGAGCAGCAAAAGGGTTCTGGAAACCTTGGTTTACAACAGGTCTCAAAAAATCCTCAGTTTACAAAAAAGGTTGTATAAAAAGTTTCTCACAAATCCCTCTCCCCTGAATTCTGCAAATTACAAAAAGTATAAGAACAAATTTACTCACCTACTTCAGATATCCCAAAAAAATACGTTTTACTTACAAATTCAAAGAATCCTTCAATAATATAAAGTAAACAATCAACTGTTGAATAAGAAAAAGGCATCTACAACTATCCCATCTCAATTTACTGTTGAAAATAAGACCTATAGTGATCCTGATGTTATTTCATGTGAATTTAACTTTGTGAATGTGGGTTCCTCTCTGTCAAAGGAAATAGAGAAAACTGATTGAAATCCCTTGGAAAACATTAAGGAACATTTCCCTTCCATGCTTCAGTTTGATCCTCCTGATCAAACTTGGTGTATAAGAGAATGTTGAAACATTTAAATCAACACTGTATTCTATATGAGCACCAATATGGTTTCAACACTGTATTCTATATGAGCACCAATATGGTTTCAACACTGTATTCTATATGAGCACCAATATGGTTTTCGGAAACACTATTCCACAGATATGGCTCTTTTGCAAATTGTGGATAAAATCTTAACAGCCCTGAACATCAATGAATACGCTCTTGGCATCTCTTTAGATTTATCCAAAGCGTTTGACACAGCTGATCATGAAATATTACAGTTTTCATGATTATACATATAATTGGCTATATGGTTATGTTTATGATAGAGAACAATTTGTTTATGCAAACGGCTGTGCATCTACCAGAAATATTGTAAAAATAAAAATAAAATAAAAAGGACCAGAATCTCAATTAGTGGGAATGAAATGGAACAAGTCACCATCCACTAGATTCCTCAGTTTTAATTGATTAAAAGTTATCCTGGAAATATCATATTCAATTTGTCTGCAGCAAAGTGATGAAATCTGTTGGTATCATCAGAAAGATTAGTGGTTTGGTTCACCAGGCTTGCTTCCTGACTCTACACTATAGCTTAATTTAAATTAAATTTACCCATATGCCTCCTACCTACACAAATTACTCATCATACAAAATATATTTGCAAGACACCTCCTCTAATTACCTGGCTCCATCTGCACCTTTGTTTAAGAAACTCAATATCTTGTCCATTTACGATATTAATGTAAGCCAATTACGCACTTTAATCTACAAATACTCATACCTCCCAGACAGTTTACCGAAACCCTTCAATGGATTCTTCCAGGTCAATTCTGAAATCCATCTATATACAGTGCATTCGGAAAGTATTCAGACCCCTTGACTTCTTCCACATTGTTACATTACAGCCTTATTCTAAAATGGATTAAATAGTTTTTCTCTCAATCTACACACAATACCCCATAATGACAAAGCAAAAACAGGTGTTTAGAAATGTTTGCACATTTATAAAAAAATTAACCTCTGAAATATTACATTTACATAAGTATTCAGACCCTTTACTCAGTACTTTGTTGAAGCACCTTTGGCAGCGATTACAGCCTTGAGTCTTCTTGGGTATGACGCTACAAGCTTGGCACACCTGTATTTGGGGAATTTCTCCCATTCTTCTCTGCAGATCCTCTCAAGATCTGTCAGATTGGATGGGGAGCGTCACTGCTATTTTCAGGTCTCTCCAGAGATGTTCGATCGGGTTCAAGTCCGTGATCTAGATGGGCCACTCAAGGACATTCAGAGACTTGTCCCAAAGCCACTCCTGCGTTGTCTTGGCTGTCTGCTTAGGGTCGTTGTCCTATTGGAAGGTGAACCTTCGCCCCAGTCTGAGTTATTGAGCGCTCTGGAGCAGGTTTTCATCAAGGATCTCTCTGTACTTTGCTCCGTTCATCTTTCCCTCGATCCTGACTTGTCTCCCAGTCCCTGCCGCTGAAAAACATCCCCACAGTATAATGCTGCCACCACCATGTTTCACCGTAGGGATGGTGCCAGGTTTCCTACAGACGTGACGCTTGGCATTCAGGCCAAAGAGTTCAAGCTTGGTTTCATCAGACCAGAGAATCTTGTTTCTCATGGTCTGAGAGTCCTTTACGTGCCTTTGGCAAACTCCAAGCGGGCTGTCATGTGCCTTACTGAGGAGTGGCTTCCGTCTGGGCACTATCATAAAGGCCTGATTAGTGGAGTGCTGCAGAGATGGTAGTCGTTCTGGAAGGTTCTCCCATCTCTATAGAGGAGCCCAGGAGCTCTGTCAGAGTGACCATTAGGTTCTTGGTCACCTCCCTGACCAAGGCCCTTCTCCCCCAATTGCTCAGTTTGGCTGGCCGGCCAGCTCTAGGAAGAGCCTTTGTGGTTCCAAACTTCTTCCATTTAAGAATGATGGAGGCCACTGTGTTCTTGGCGACCTTCAATGCTGCAGACATTTTTTGGTACCCTTCCCCAGATCTGTGCATCGACACAATCCTGTCTCGGAGCTCTACGGACAAGTCCTTCGACCTCATGGCTTAGTTTTTGCTCTGATATGCACTGTCAACAGTGGGACCTTATATAGACAGGTGTGTGCCTTTCCAAATCATGTCCAATCAATTGAATTTACCACAGGTGGACTCCAATCAAGTTGTAGAAACATCTCAAGGATGATGAATGGAAACAGGATGCACCTAAGCTCAATTTCAAGTCTCATAGCAAAGGGTCTGAATACTTATGTATTGTATATTGTTGTTTTTTTATGGTGTGGTTTTCATTTAAGCCCTTGGGCTTTCGAACACACCTGCACCATTATTTTTATTGTATTGTTTTCTATCGCTTGTTTTCTTTGGTACCCCATGGCAAAATGAATTGCACGAAATTAACACCAACTTAAAAATATTAATGAAATTAGTTAAGATTTTGTGGCCCTGACCCCCATCAAAGTTGTCTATCCCCGGCATGCATCCCTCCCGCTGCCCTTTCCACACTTCTAACAATTATAATGATGAACCGTGCCGGCAGCGGTACAAGTCGCTGAATTTGTGATATGCTGTCTGCAAACGAGGGAGAGAGAGTAGAGTGAGCAGAGAGAGAGAGAGAGAGAGAGAGAGAAAGTGGACTGAGTAAAGGGAGAGAGAGAGAGAAAGTGGACTGAGTAAAGGGAGAGAGAGAGAGAAAGTGGACTGAGTAAAGGGAGAGAGAGAGAGAAAGTGGACTGAGTAAAGGGAGAGAGAGAGAGAAAGTGGACTGAGTAAAGGGAGAGAGAGAGAGAAAGTGGACTGAGTAAAGGGAGAGAGAGAGAGAAAGTGGACTGAGTAAAGGGAGAGAGAGAGAGAAAGTGGACTGAGTAAAGGGAGAGAGAGAGAGAAAGTGGACTGAGTAAAGGGAGAGAGAGAGAGAAAGTGGACTGAGTAAAGGGAGAGAGAGAGAAAGTGGACTGAGTAAAGGGAGAGAGAGAGAGAGAAAGTGGACTGAGTAGAGTGAGAGAAAGAGGGTGTGAGGGTCTACTCAGGTCCACTGCTGCATAGAGAAACAGAAAGACAAGGGGGCGAGCGTTTTGAGCTGAGGACAGGCTTTTTTCTTCTCATTAAATACGGAAACCTGTAATTTCTAAATGTACACCCTAACACACAGAGACACGGCTGACAGTGAGGGTCAGACACAAAGGCCCAGACCACCCACTGCCCATCTGCCTCTCCACAAGGCATCTCACTGAGAGAGACTAAACTACTTGAGGAGCAATATACAGTCATGGAAGAATGTGAGCACCTATAGCTGCAATTGCCACCAGCATATAAGCTTCAAACACACACACACACTTCAGCAGAGCCAATTAAGATCAACCCTTCTCTGAACTTGTCATGCTGGCGCACCGAGACACTGCGATCAAGGGCAAACGCCTGCCACAGGGAGATAACGGGGTACACCTCTTGCCCCTCACCCCACCTCTGTGAAGATTCTCCCTCATTTCTAACAGAAAGAACACAGCCTCCCTTCCTGGCCCTCCTCACCCCCCTCCCAGAAGAACCTGTGGGACCCCCCACAATGAGACTAAGCAGGACCATTCAACACCACAAACCCCCTGTGGAATAGGCATGTCAGCCAGGACCACTGTACTACACCATCGCCAGAGCTGTGCCCAGTAATGGAGGATAAGATATAAGGGCTAGTCAGATACTGGAGGGTCCAAGTGAATGGTAATGCATGGACAGAGACAATACAACAAAAAGTAACATGGACACTGCAGCCATTTTCTTGGCAATTTTTGGACAAACACTCGACAGTAGACAAGCAGAAAGGAGAGGGAGAGAAAAGAGAGGGGGGGGGTTGGAGATGGAGGTAAAGAAGGAAACACCGTGCTCTCCCTCTTTCTGTCTTCTTGTGCTGCTCTTTTCCTCTTGGGGAAAGAAGGGGAAGGCAGCAGCACTAATAAGTTCAGCTCTATCCATCTGCTGCTCGCCCTGAGACAGGGGCTACTCTTCTGGTGTCCCGACGTCACTCTGCTTCCCAATTACCACATTTACACACTTCACCTTGTACTGCACGCACACTGATACACACCGCATATATACACACACACACTCCTTCCCTCATTTACAGTTCTGCAGCGCTATTTTAAAATGCTTACCATTAAATCCATATAAGATGGATCACCTTTTCAAAGTGAGTACTTCCATCTCTCCTTTCTACATGTATATTAGCCATTCATTAATTAAACAGTGAGTTAGTTATACAGTGAAGGCTGAGAATGAGCAGCTCCTCTCTCTTGAAGGTGTAAAACCAGTGCATAAAGACTAACAGAGAGATGCCACCACCCGTAGCTGTGGCAAAATAACTATTTTTAAAGCCCTGCGGTTGTGATGAAGTGTTGAGACTAGGCTGAATGATGAGTGCATCTAGACACCTTGGTGTCTCAGTGGTGGCTGGCCTCTAAATGCCACCGTGTTTAGTCTGTACTCAGACCCAACACTGCCTTGACTCAGAAGGACTGGGACTGAGAAAAATATACAAAATTGTAAAGCTTTGCAACTTTTACAACCTGATTCCAGAGCATTTGGCCATCTCAGGCTGAGGCATGTTGTCGACTTAATAACATCTAGACTGATCTGATCCAGGATCAGTGTATTACCTGGCCAAAGAGCGCTGCTCAAAGCTGCCTGGCGGACAACAGGCATCACATCCACCCAGCCAGAGTCTGTTAAGATAAGATCCAAACAATAACAGTGCTGTAAGTGGCGGTCCCCACCTCGTACCTCACCCTCCCCGTCTGACCTTTCCTAATTCATGTTAAGGTTAAGTGTACCTGCGCTCGCTGCCTCTCAATATTGTTCTCTCAGAGAGGCCTTTTGGTGAGTCATCAGATAGCGCCGGCTGCAGCAGTATTCGCTGAGGTTGGAAATGCCAGGCAGATAAGGCTGCTCTGGTGTGGGCCGTGCACTGATGCACACACACACAGTGCCAGGTGACATTTTAAAAGTCCTCACTGCTTCTCAGAGCAGGCCCAAACACACCAGTTTAGATTAACATTACCCATTCTCCTCACTGCAGCTTATCCTCAACATAATACTCCAGCCATCACTCTCAGCAGCCCAGACCCTTTAGTCTACCAGTCCATCCTGTCAGTCTGTGCTGAAGTTGATTAAGTTAACTTTCCCCCAGCCACACTTTTTTCAGCATGGCTGTGCTAAATCAATCAGCACTGCCTAGTAACAGAGCTCTCACAGATTAACACAATCTAATGGAGTCATTAGAGTCTGGCACATTCCAATCTCCACCCGGCCAGTCAAATGCACCACAGAGACTGATTGAGTTCCAGCAGACAGGAGACTCATGGTGACAACACCAGACAATGACGCAAAGAGAGACTGGAGAGAGTGATGGCGTGAGAAAGTCTCCACTCACAGGAGACTCAATGCACAAACCAGTAGAAGTAAACAACTGCACATCACAGAGCAAGTACCTGTAGAGGCATGAGGGAAGGCGTGGCTGGGAAAATAGGTGGAAGAAAGTGAGGAAAGGAAAGAAGGAGAGGGATAGACACAGGGTGGTGGAGGAGCTGATCACAGTTGGAGTGTGGCCCTTCAGGAGGAGAAATAAAACCCAATCATTAAGCAACTCCACACAAGCAGCATGTTTGAGACTGGGGGATCCACCGGCAGAACAGCTGCAGGGTTGCCGCAGCAACTGGAATTAGAACCAGGAGGCCGAGTGTGAGACAGAAACCAGGTAAAAGAGAAGTGAGAGCGATTGAGGGAGAGATGGAGCGAAAGAGAGAGGGAGAGGAATCAAACCCCTTTCCAGGTTGCCAAGCGACAGGCGATGCCAGTCAGTGAATGTAGAGCACAGTTGATCAAAGTTGGCCGCTGGGCGGTAATACGTCCCAAAATAATTACTGTGAAAATACCTATTAAGATGTAAACCTGGACTGTCACATATGGCCGTTGAGCTGCCACATCCATCTGTTAGCATATGCGTCAGTGAGTAATTGCAATATGGTTGGAGTAATGACTTAGTTATATGTGTATATCAGACAAGTCCTAAGGATTCCTTTCCCAGCACTGATAGGTTCATCGTTACGTGGTCTCAAAGGATCAAATCATGTAAGGGATAATCAACGAGGGGCTATGTATTCTATGGAATATAATGAACGACGTGGAAGGCATGTTCCACGACACGCTAGCAGAGTGGAAGTGACCTTCCACGGAGTTGCATTATTTTCCAGAGAACACATAGAGCCCCTAGTTGATTATCCCTTTTATACCCTGGCTATAATTTAACACATTTGCCGCTAGAAATGTTCAACATCCACTGAAGTAGCTAGCAAGTTAGCTACAGTAGTTGCCTTGGTAACCAAACAAACAGACTTGCTAGTTTAGCTAACCAAACCATCAGTCTTACCTTGCTATTATGAAAATCGAATTCAACAATGCCAATAATGTTTTCAATTCGACTTTTGCTTTCAAAAGCAGCTCAAACACAGGACATGTAAGAATTAACTATAGCCATTTAATTCTACCGTGCAAATATACCATGCGTTATAGGGAAATAATTAACTCTAGAATGCCCTTCAAGCCAATCAGAAACAAGTATTTAACAATGCCATGGTATAAAAAGTATTATAAACTGGGTGGTTCGAGCACTGAATGCTGATTGGCTGACAGCCGTGGTATATCAGATCGTATACCACGGATAAAACATTTATTTTTACTGCTCTAATTACGTTGGTAACCAGTTTATAATAGCAATAAGGCACCTTGGGGATTTGTGGTATATGTCCAATATACCACGGCTAAGGGCTGTAACCAGGCACTCTGCGTTGCGTCGTACATAAGAACAGTCCTTAGCCGTGGTATATTGGCCATATATCACACCTCCTCGTGCCTTATTGTTTAAACAAAGTATACCACAATCAATGACAGCTTGCATAAAGTCCATATGAAAGTGGTTTGAGGTTTCATCCACCATAGATTTTCAGTCTTGCATGAGTTGTTTCACATAGATCACAACAGTTGTTCTCATTAAAGTGTCTGTAATGCAGTGTCTTCTGATTAATTGTGAGTGGACCGGTCCACTGTGCTGGACAGGAGGCTGCCAGGCCAGGTCCTCCAGGGTCACCCCTGCTGTGCTGTGAATGGGAGAGGCAGAGCGTTGGGAGCTCGTTGGGCCTGGCAGCCGGCTGGCAGGCCAGCCAAGGGTGAGTGACAAGTCAGGTGAGCGACGCAGTTGAGTCAGGCGTGGTGAAGCCAGCAAGCATAGAGCAGAGCAAAGCCACTGAATGACAAAAATAAATAAAAAGCCACTGAATGATCTGAAGTGGCGTCAATTACCTGGAGTAGCCGTGCGTGAGGGAGGGGGACAGGGGATGGAGCCACTGACCGATGAGGTGAGGTGGAAGGGGGCTGAAGGATGAGAGACACCCAGTGACAGGTCCTCTAATGCCCCACCCCCTCCTCTCAAAGACAGCTTGCAAGAAAGACATTTCACTTTACTTGTGCAAGTGAACTAATTACTCTGTCTCCATAAAGAGACACTGGTCTCTGTGATCACTGCTTAGGGCTCTCACTGCAGGGTCAGCCCCGCACGTCACTCATACACACACCAGCGTGCACGAGGGCCTTCACACACACACACAAAACTATCTTAACATACATACTTCTCATTTAATCTGAGAAAGAAACTGGTTTTATTATTAACACTGTGTGGGCGATGTTTAATTTATACAGAATGGATTCTGTTGACCTTTCGTTCTATCTAGAGGGTTGTTTCAAATAATATTTAAGGATTTGTTAAAAGTGTGTATTAGAATGTCTACAAACATACACTTTCTATTTCTTTGGAATCCTATATTCTCTCCACTTTACAGTTCTGTCACCTGTCATATACAGTGGGGGGAAAAAGTATTTAGTCAGCCACCAATTGTGCAAGTTCTCCCACTTAAAAAGATGAGAGAGGCCTGTAATTTTCATCATAGGTACACGTCAACTATGACAGACAAAATGAGAAAAAGAAATGCAGAAAATCACATTGTAGGATTTTTAATGAATTTATTTGCAAATTATGGTGGAAAATAAGTATTTGGTCAATAACAAACGTTTCTCAATACTTTGTTATATACCCTTTGTTGGCAATGACACAGGTCAAACGTTTTCTGTAAGTCTTCAAAAGGTTTTCACACACTGTTGCTGGTATTTTGGCCCATTCCTCCATGCAGATCTCCTCTAGAGCAGTGATGTTTTGGGGCTGTCGCTGGGCAACACAGACTTTCAACTCCCTCCAAAGATTTTCTATGGGGTTGAGATCTGGAGACTGGCTAGGCCACTCCAGGACCTTGAAATGCTTCTTACGAAGCCACTCCTTCGTTGCCCGGGCGGTGTGTTTGGGATCATTGTCATGCTGAAAGACCCAGCCACGTTTCATCTTCAATGCCCTTGTTGATAGAAGGAGGTTTTCACTCAAAATCTCACGATACATGGCCCCATTCATTCTTTCCTTTACACGGATCAGTCGTCCTGGTCCCTTTGCAGAAAAACAGCCCCAAAGCATGATGTTTCCACCCCCATGCTTCACAGTAGGTATGGTGTTCTTTGGATGCAACTCAGCATTCTTTGTCCTCCAAACACGACGAGTTGAGTTTTTACCAAAAAGTTCTATTTTGGTTTCATCTGACCATATGACATTCTCCCAATCCTCTTCTGGATCATCCAAATGCACTCTAGCAAACTTCAGACGGGCCTGGACATGTACTGGCTTAAGCAGGGGGACACGTCTGGCACTGCAGGATTTGAGTCCCTGGTGGCGTAGTGTGTTACTGATGGTAGGCTTTGTTACTTTGGTCCCAGCTCTCTGCAGGTCATTCACTAGGTCCCCCCGTGTGGTTCAGGGATTTTTGCAGGTGTCTTTTATACTGATAACAAGTTCAAACAGGTGCCATTAATACAGGTAACGAGTGGAGGACAGAGGAGCCTCTTACATTTACATTTACATTTTAGTCATTTAGCAGACGCTCTTATCCAGAGCGACTTACAGTTAGTGAATACATTATATATATTCTTTTTTTTTATACTGGCCCCCCATGGGAATCGAACCCACAACCCTGGCGTTGCAAACGCCATGCTCTATCAACTGAGCTACATCCCTGCCGGCCATTCCCTCCCCTACCCTGGACGACGCTGGGCCAATTGTGCACCGCCCATGAGTCTCCCGGTCGCGGCCGGCTGCGACAGAGCCTGGATTCGAACCAGGATCTCTAGTGGCACAGTTAGCACTGCGATGCAGTGCCTTAGACCACTGCGCCACTCAGGAGTACTCTTAAAGAAGAAGTTACAGGTCTGTGAGAGCCAGAAATCTTGCTTGTTTGTAGGTGACCAAATACTTATTTTCCACCATAATTTGCAAATAAATTCATTAAAAATCCTACAATGTGATTTTCTGGATTTTTTTTCCTCATTTTGTCTGTCATAGTTGACGTGTACCTATGATGAAAATTACAGGCCTCTCATCTTTTTAAGTGGGAGAACTTGCACAATTGGTGGCTGACTAAATACTTTTTCCCCCCACTGTACAGCTGCATTATCCTCCCCTCCCTCATCTCTCACTCCAACACTGATAATTATTCTCCTTTTCACACCTTTAAGCCCTTTATTAGCTTTAGCTCTTTTAAGACAGACACATCTGAATCATATACTAAATGATTAAATGCTGCCACATACATCTAATTGTGGTCTCTGTGCATCCACTCCCTTCCCTCTCCTCCTTTGTCTATCCTCGTCCTCTTTCATTTCTTTGTGTCATTCATTTATTCAAACCCTAAATCTCACACCTTCTCCCATCTAAACTTCTTCCTCTCTGTCAACAAAATTCTTCCACCCCTATATATTTTTATCTCTCTCAACATTTCCCTCAGTCTCTTCAAACTAGCCACCAGCCAATGCCCCCCCCCTTATCTCCACCCCAGTTGGTACTCACCCAGATCAAAGTCCCTCAAACATATGTGCTGCTGGCTGATGCCATGGCTGGGCCAGCTGGGCCCTCTGTCCGTCAGTCTGAGAGAGGTCCTCTGTCTGTACGTCTCTCCGTCTGTCTCTGGCTGTGTCCCCCTGTCTGCCTGGGCCTCCTGTCCAGCTGCAGAGAGGGAGAGAACACAAACACAAGAGATTAATTGAGAGATTGAGAGAGAGAAAGAGAAAAAGAGAAGGAGGTTGGTTTGTTTGTTTGTGTTTGTTTGTTTGTTTGTTTGTTTGTTTGTTTGTTTGTTTGTTTGTATCTGAACGGGCTCAGGTACCTCTACTTGACGTGTAAGCACAGAATAATAATTTTGTGAATGTGTAATGTTAGCTTAGCAAGGAAAGTCCAGCCAGACAATACACAGTAGGGCCCCAGTAGTTCACTCAGAGAAGATGATATCAGTGAGACTCCAATAACAGTGCTGTCTGTCTGGCACTCTCTCTCCCCCCTGGCTGAACAGTTCCAGTCTCTGGTGGAGGAGAGGTGGCCCCGTCTCCCCCAAGGATGAGCGGGGTTCATTTAGTGAGGTGTCTGATTTGAGGTGAAACCAGACCGATGCCACACAGAATTATTAAACACTTCAACAGGGAGGATGTGTCTAGTAATAATAATAATGCACACTAGCACTTCCTAGTTCTTACAGAGACGCCCATGTAACTGAACAGGATATGGGCTTTTTCAGGGTGTATGGTGCCTTTAAGATATGTACACATATTAGGCTTCATTATATAACTTACAAACTGTACAAAGACAATAGCTGAGAGATGCGAGTCACTTCAAGCTCATCTGGTTTGTAAGACAAAGTACTGTTTCAGAGCAGTCATCAAAAACAAATAGGCCCAACTTGAGACCATGAAGAAAGCCAAGTGCAATACCATTCTGACTAACAATCTCTCTCTGTGACATGTTCTGAATAAAGAACACTTTCCCCTTCTCTTTAATCCAGACCCTGCCATAGCCCCTGGGTAAGAAATACAGAGAGAAGAGAGCTGGACTGAAGGAATGAATGAAATCATCTTAACACCCTCAGGTTTACACATACCAGTCACAAATGTCAATCAGATGCAAAATATAGAGGTAAAATACATGCACAGAATGTGAAAGAGGCAGTGCTATTCTCAGAGGTGTGTGTGTCGGGGGGAGAGAGGCTTGATCAATAGCTCACCTGCAATGAATATGTGAGTGTTCTTATTGACTGGACAAGCAGATGTGTATTCAAAACCTGACAACAACAGAGGCATGAGTCCGATCGATATTTTTTGTCTCCAAAATCCCTCTAATGCCTCCTGGTTCAAAGCACCGTTTTAACAGGCAAAACGGGGATTGAGAGAAACTTAGGTCTGACAGTATGCTGTGATTGAGTCAGACTGTGTACAAATTAATGTGTCAAATGTGTGAGGTGGAGAGGCTATGTCTCTGTGCTCCTGTGGTGGGCAGAGCCTGCCTGGTTGGTCTGTACAGTGAAAGTCATCTGGCCAAACCAGCCTTCAGACCTACATAACAGCTGCACAGCTACTTAGACCTACTACTGCTACCTCTACTGTCTGAATCAGAGACTAAAATCACCTTGGCTCACTGAAACAGCTATCCTCCTCTCCCTGTCTATGACCGATGATCATTTACTCTGACTGTGCTTTCTCTCACCTCCTCAAATCTCTTCTGGCCATCCCTCCTTCACTCCCTCCTTCTCTGACCTGTACTCATTCTCTATGTATCCTTCTCCAGCCTTACTCCTTCACGCTCCCGTCCTCCTTCTCTTCTCCTCCCGCCCTCCCTCCCTGACTGATAGCCGTTGGTCAGCGGTGTGGTAATGAGTTGTGACTCCAGGAAATGAGGGTTGACCTGCAGTGTGTGATCCTGTAATCAGGTTGGGTAAACGCTGGGGCCTAACCCTGCCACCCTCCTTGCCTCTGTACTCCCTGCCCCGGCCTCTCTGTCTGTCTGTCCACCAGTGAGGCTGATCATTTAGTCAGGTTGGAGAGGGGAGGGGAGATGAGATGACAACACAGACACCCACTGCCATCCATCCTGTCAAAACTCCATGGCAGAGCCACCCTACATCTCCTCAATCCCTCAGCTTGAGAGAGCAGGGATTGGATGGTGAGGAGGGGAATGAGGGAGAGGGAGGAGAAGAGCGGAAGATGGAGCTGAGAGAGACAGGAGAGTAGTGGGGAAACAAAAGTGTAAGAAGAAAATAGAAGAAAAAAAAATAGAAAGCAGAAAAGGCAAAGAGAGAGGAAGAATGGGAGATGGAGGAGGGGGCAGGATGAAAGATGGGTGGATGTACTACAGGCTGATGAAAAAGAGACAGAGAAGGGGAGCAGCAGCTCAAACAAACGGCAAGACAAGGAGAGGATTTAAAAAACGACACGAGAAAGGATTGAAGACAAATTAAGCAGAGGGCGGAAAGGGACAGGGAGAGATGGGGATAGACATAAAAAGAAACGTCAGCCATGATACGGGGAAAATGAAGGAGAGAAAAAAAGAGAGGAAGAAAAGACTGTTCCTCACAGGTTCACTGCTGCTGAAACCCCCCAAGACTTGAAAAATAGGAATATTTAGAGAGTGGCAGCTTGCCAGGGGGTCACATCAAGCGCTTGACTATGTTTATAAAGAGCCACTAAGCGTGAATAACTGTCATAATTATGAGCCCAACTGGGCCAGTCAACCCTGTGCTGCTACTACTAGTACTACTGCACACACACACACACACACACACACAGTGAAGGCTCTGGGTTACTCTCACACACACAGTGAAGGCTCTGGGTTACTCACACACACGGCCATAAAGGAGTAATATTATTTTTTATTTTTTTTTGTCATTTAGCAGACGTTCTTATCCAGAGTGACTTACAGGAGCAATTAGGGTTAAGTGCCTTGCTCAAGGGCACATCGACAGATTTTTCACCTAGTTGGCTCAGGGATTAGAACCAGTGACCTTTCGGTTACTGGCACAACGCTCTTAACCACTAAGCTAATATGCCTAGAGTAATTCAAAGAGGTCGTCTACGATAGACTAGCTTCCTGTCCAGGTGAGCTGCCACTCCGGCGGCTACTTAATACTATGGCTGGGAATTGCCAGGGACCTCACGATACGATATTATCATGATAATTAGGTGCTGATACGATATGTATTGCGATTCTCACGATTCTATATGTATTGCGATTCGATAATGTGATTTTATTGCAAGTCGATGTTCCAAGCATATTGCTCACCATATCTCTGCTGCAGAGGGACAACAGAGAGCCATGAGAAAATGAGTTTTGATAAACCTATTTAAAAAGAAGTTAGAAAACAACATATGAAGGAAAAATACGGGAGTTTTGGTGCAGGTACAGCCAACTAGCGCAAAAATAACATTGCGATATTGTCAAAACAATACAATATGGCCTCCCGAGTGGCGCAGCGGTCTAAGGCACTGCATCGCAGTGCTGAGGCACCACTACATCCACTACAGTCTGATCCCAGTCTGTGTCACAGCCGGCCGTGACCGGGAGCCCCATGGGGTGGCGCACAATTGGACCTGCGACGTCCGGGCTAGGGGAGGATTTGGCCGGGTTATTTCATTAGCTCATCGTGCTCTAGCGACTCCTTGTGGAGGGCCGGCTGCCTGTAAGCTGACTTCGGTTGTCAGTTGGACGGTGTTTCCTCCGACACATTGGTGCGGCTGGCTTCCGGGTTAAGCAAGCAGTGTGTTAAGAAGCAGCGCGGCTTGGCAGGTCATGTTTCGGAGGACGCATAACTCTCGACCTTCGCCTCTCCCGAGTCCGTTGGGGAGTTGTTGCGATGAGACAAGATCGTAACTAATAAAAAAATTATACAATATATCGTCAAAAATAATATCCCAACATGCAACTGTATTGATTTTTTCCCCCATCACTACTTAAACACTGAGGGCTGTGGGCAGCTTAGCGGAAATGGAGGAAAACTAAACTTCCAGAGGACCTATCATCCTTCCACTCTACCTTCTCTTCCTCTGTATCCGCTGCTTAAGCCACTTTCTATCACGCTAAATTTCAAGCTTCTGCCTCCAACCCTGGGAAACTCTTCTCCACTTTTTCTTCCCTCCTTAATCCTCTACCTCCCTCCCTCTCTGCGGACGACTTTGTCAACCACTTTGAAAAAAAGGTTGACGACATCCGCTCCTCATTCACTCAGCCTACTTAGTCCACTGGTCCCACTCACACAGAACTACTTGACCTCTTTCTACCCTCTCTCTCTAGATGAAATCCTGCGACTAGTGATGTCCGGCTGCCCAACAACCTGCCCACTTGACCCATCCCCTCCTCCCTTCTCCAGACCATCTCTACAGACCTTCTCCCATTCCTCACTTCCCTCATCCCTGACCACTGGCTGCGTCCCCTCTGACTTAAAGATGGCCAGAGTCGCTCCCCTCCTTAAGAACCAACACTTGATCCCTCTGACGTCAACAACTACAGACCGGTATCCCTTCTTTCTTTCCAAAACACTTGAGCGTGCTGTCTCAAATCAAATCAAATTTTATTGGTCACACGCGCCGAATACAACTGGTGCAGACATTACAGTGAAATGCTTACTTACAGCCCTTAACCAACAGTGCATTTATTTTTAACAAAAAAAATAAAACAACAGTAAAAATAAAACAACAACAAAAAAAGTTTTGAGAAAAAAAGAGCAGAAGTAAAATAAAATACTCACTCGTTATCACCCTCAGAATGACCTTCTTGATCCTAACCAGTTAGGCTTCAAGTTGGGTCACTCAACCGAGACCGCTCTCCTCTGTGTCACGGAGGCTCTTCACTCTGCCAAAGCGGACTCTCTGTGTCTGCACCACGTACTCTCACTACTGGTGTCCCCCAGGGTTCGGTTCTAGGCCCTCACCTCTTTTCACTAAGTCACTCTGCTCTGTCATATCCTTTCATGGTCTCTCCTATCATTGCTATGCAGATGACACTCAACTACTTTTCTCCTTCCCCCTTCTGACAGCCAGGTGGCGACACGCATCTCTGCGTGCCTGGCAGATATCTCAGCTTGGATGTCGGCCCACCACCTCAAGCTCAACAAAAAGCACCTGCTCTTCCTCCCAGGGAAGGCCTGCACGCTCCAAGACCTCTCCATCACAGTTGACAACTCCAAGGTGCCCCCCTCCCAGAGTGCAAATAACCTTGTCGTGACCCTGGACCACACTCTGTCAGTCTCTGCAAACATCAAAGCAGAGACTCGCTCCTGCAGGTTCATGCTCTACAGAGTACAACCTTTCCTCACACAGGAAGCAGCGCAGGTCCTAATCCAGGCACGTCTAGACTACTGCAACTCTCTTTTGGCTGGTCTACCCGCTTCTGCCATCCAACTCCTGCAACTTGTCCTGGCACCCTTATGGTGGAATAAGCTTCCCCCTAAAGTCAGGGCAGCAGAGTCCCTGCCCATCTTTCGAAAACGTCTGCAAGAAATATGTTGAGGGAAATGTACTTGATACAATTGTGATGTGTTGTTGTCTCACCTAGCTATTTTAAGATTAATGTACTAATTGTACGTCGCTCTGGATAAGAGCTTCTGCTAAATGACTAAAATGGAACATGTAGAATGGAACAGTATGTGCTCACAGACCTAGACACACATTATGGATACACATGGTTCTTATGCACAGCCCTTTTGTGTATGCAAATATGCATCTTGACAGGAACTGTAGTACAAATCTGTTTATTAGTGAAAATATCATTTTGACAGCACCCCTTTTGATTTGAACAAAACCTTACATACATATTTGCCCATTGTAGAAGTGCTCAGAAAGTGAATTTAATCAATTTTCGAATAAAGCTGTAGCGTAACAAAATGTGGAAAAAGTCAAGGGGTCTGAATACTTTCCGAAGGCACCGTACATAGACAGGTGTGTGCCTTCCAAATCATGTTTAATCAATTGAATTTACCACAGGTGGACTCCAATCAAGTTGTAGAAACATCTCAAGGATGATCAATGGAAACAGGATGCATCTGAGCTCAATTTCGAGTCTCATAGCAAAGGGTCTGAATACTTATGTAAATAAAGTATCTGTTTTTTTATTTTTGATAAATTTGCAAAAAATTCTAAAAACGTGTTTTTGCTTTGTCATTATTGGGTATTGTGTGTAAATTGATGAGGAAAAAACATAATTGAATCCATTTTAGAATAAGGCTGTAACTTAACAAAATGTGGGAAAAGTCAAGGGGTCTTTTTCTTTTTCTTCTTAAAACTTCAATTATCTAAAAACGCGTAAACTTCTGGTTTGTTTTCATATTCGCATATGTTGTTGCTTAGACCCTACTTTACATCCTGGAGTTTTTGTGTTGTGCCCGCCATCGGTTGAGACAACATGTTCTTGAATAGGTGTCATGTTTTGGCTTCTAAATGTACTGAAATGGGAATAAAATGGACATTTCAACTTACAAATGGTACCACAAAGATGGTTGGAGAGGGAATGTTGCCTTGAATGGGAATATCTGTTGTTTTAAATTATACTGTCAATCCTCCATAGGAAACCTATTGAAATCATAGAAATATAGATAATAGAATAGACATTACCATTTAAGTTGACATTTGATGGTGGGTGGACCAGCGGCCATCTTTGTGGTAGTAATTAGACGTTACAATTTCAATTAAATTTACATTTCAATGGTATACAAGCTAAATTGCAGTGGTCTGAAGTGATAGGTCCATTCTATGAATAATTGTTCTATGATTGAAATGACACCAACCAGCCTGTATTCAAGAGCATGTTGTGTCTTAACCGATGGCGGCACAACACAAAAACTCCAGTATGTAAAGTAGGGTCTAAACTACAACATACGGGAATATCCCAAAAATTGGAGTTTGCGCATTTTTGGATAATTGGTCAATTACATTTTTTATTAACAGTTATTAAATAGTTTGACAACCCTGTTTGTAAGCATTTGATATTATTTAAACTCAACCGTTTATCTTTTCCAGTGATCAACTTTGAGCACCGTTATCTTCTTAATGTTTTGGCAATCAGGTCCAAAAAGTCACTTTCTGACCACTTCTTCCATGGGAAAACATGTATGGAAAGTTTTGTTTAAATCAAAAGGGATGCTGTCAAAAAGTGATTGAATTCAAATGGATTAAACCAACAGACAATTTTGTGTGTACGACTACTGCGTGTGTGGGAGTCAGATAATGGGTGAGGACTGAGATGAGTGCTAATCCAAGCCTAATCCTTGGCCATGTTTAGACATACACACATTCAGATAAACACAGTCCCCCTGACCCGTTCTCCTTCACATCATTTCATAAACTCCCAACTCATCCTCCCTTCATCTCCTAACCTCTCAAGCGCCATCTCTTTCTCCATCATTTTTTCTCCCCTTTTTCCACTATCAGACTAGCTCCCTCTATCCCTCTCCTTCAAATCTCCCATTCTAAATCCATTTCTCTCCCTCCTCTCTTTTTTTCTGCCCGTCCACAATACCAGCCATTCCAGGAGGGCCATCTATCTTCTTCACCGAGAGCAGAGAGCCAGAGAGTGCCAAGGTTAGGGCAGATTACCATCTCTCCTTACTGAACACTGCTGCTGCTCACTGGACAACACAGGGAGGGAGGCATAGGGAGGGAGATCGTGGCTTGAGCCCCAAACCAGGAGAGAGCTACACCCACCAAATCTGCAAAAGGTATTTACATCCTAATTCAGAGGTGTACACATTTAAATCCAAACTGAGAACTCCCTACCGGTCCAACCCACACCTGTCTCAGAGCCTAAGGAGAGAGCGGTTAGCTAGGTTTTCTATAGATAGACTAAAGACTAGAGGTGGGTCTTATCTATATGTAATGACAGGGTAGAGGTAATAGCCCAGTGATGGTGGGGATCCATAACCAGCCTACACAGATCGGTTTCCACTTACAGCCTGTCAGATATGGTAGAGTTAGAGGGAGAGTAGAGGACAAGTGGGGGGGAGATAAGATAGAGGTGGAAGAGAGGAGAGCATTATGCGTTAGGTAGAGGCTGGGAGGCAGGGGGGCAATGAAGCAGCTGATGTTTATTCACTTGTCAAAATGCTACAGGCAAAGACATGTGAGCGTGTGGGAGGTGTGCCTCCCGAGATTTCAGGGCAGAACAGAGAGGGTTAGGGGTGTGTGTAGCTGAGGGGAGGTATTATGGTGTTAGTGTGGGGGGTGTTACATATTTATAGGCCAGGATGAGGGGATGAGGCAGAGAAGAGACGTGACCTTGCAGCCAAGTTTTTTTTTTTTTTTACAAGACGCCTCACTGCGCTGTATTGCCGCACAATAATCCACACACCCACACACACACACACACACACACACACACACACACCCACACCCACCCACACCCACCCACACCCACACCCACCCACACCCACACGCCTGTGCCACCCCCAAGGCCAGTCCTCTACTCTAGAGAGAGGCTGGTGGAGAGGGGGGAGAGAAGGGTGTGAGGACTGAGCGACAAGGGCTCAGATCTTATATATCTCTATGCCATCTTCTATAACCCCCTGCAAGTCCAAAATCTCTTTAACTGGAATAATAAGAATCACTAATACCATTCTGCAATGTAAGGCCCTGTCCTTGTATCTCCTTCTGAAAGCAGGGTCATCTCAGCTTGGATAAGAACCTAAGCAAAAGAATAGCTTTATACAGTTATCCTATAACTTAATGCAACGCCTCTTCCTCCTCGCGGAGGTTAAGGCTTTGGGAGTGTTGCCAACTTTCAGTACGCTGTCACCTTGCTGTCTGGGGATCAGAGTGGAGGACAGGGCTTATACTTAGAGCGGTCTACATACGTACCTTCACAGCGCTGGCTTGGGATCAGTAGCTCTGCTCGGGGCCTCTGTGCCACACGGCGGGGAGGAGAGGTATGGCTCAGCGCTAAAGACTGACACTAACTTAATCACTGATAATTGATTCGACTGGTGGGGAAGGTGCAACATTAAAGGGGTAATACGCAGTTGAGGGATGGGGCTGGAAAATTTTTACCACTATCAAATTCATAAGCAGAGCTATGGATGCAAGGCTATACAGTGTTTGTTTACACTTAGTTTACAAACAGTGGAGTAAAACAAGCTTATATTTTGGGTTTTGATAGGCTACGACAGTTGAACTAAGCTCATGAGGCATTTATAAGCTATATTCTTCAAGAATCAATGGGTACTTATCATTCATTAATACGTTTTTTTAAATGGATTTCGCAACTGCAGATTGCCCCTTTAAAGGATAAAAACAGCAGGCTGGCTGGCTGGGGCCTAATGGGGCTGGCTCAGCCTGTCATTGGGTGTCTAATCACTAAAGGAGACACACGCACACATCAGATCACTATCGGCTATTAGCTCAGAACCACTCAGGACCCTCAAAGGGGCTTTGATCAGTCGAGGGGCGAGGAGAGCGAACGGACAGAGGGGGGCGAGGACACGGCCCACACACACTGTCAGAGGAGCGAGGGACAGAGAGACAGACACACAGACAAGATGAGTGTCCTTCCCTGTCATCAGGACCCTGAGGTGTCCAAGGAGATGACAGTGGGGCATATTCAAAGGGCCGTCTGCCTCCATAGCTGCCCCCAAGAAGGTTGGATCAATTACACTGTAATGGCTTAAGTTAGGCTGCTACCCCCAAAGTCAGGGTGCAACCCCCAAAGTCAGGGTGCAACCCCCCAAAGTCAGGGTGCAACCCCCCAAAGTCAGGGTGCAACCCCCCAAAGTCAGGGTGCAACCCCCCAAAGTCAGGGTGCAACCCCCCAAAGTCAGGGTGCAACCCCCCAAAGTCAGGGTGCAACCCCATTCCATGGCCTTGAATATTATCCTCACTCTCATCAACTTGAGCAACAACACATGCTCTTGCTAGTGATCCCAGCAGCAGTTTTATTGAGTGATGAGACAGGTGAAGTGACAGTGGGTTGTATAAAGCCTATAGCAGTGGGTTGTGTATAGCCTATAGATAGCTGGTGAGTGGATTTATGAAGATGGAGGGGTCCTGTAATAGAGTGTTGATGAATTGACCAGCCCCCACCCTTCCCTGACCATAGGGAGCATGTCTGGGAGAATGAGACTGGAGATCTGTCATACTGTCTGGAGCTGACAGGTTAAATATCATCTGACAAAACTACTGCTCTATCGAACGACAGAGAACAAAGGAAAGGACACACTAGGAAAAAGACCAACAGGAACAAGCAGAGAGAGGACAATATCTTCCCTCTTATTAAGAGTTTCTCCCACAAATGCTGACAGGCTCACACTGCCAAATGAAAGGTTTTTGAGCACACACACATTGACACACAGTCACATGTTTCTTTCTTGTGCCGCAACATCCATACACTTCGCTGTCGTGGCTCAGTGCAAGGATGGCGTGAGATCAAAGATTTTACAGATCGTATGAGCTGCTTTAGTGGTGGGCTACAGGGGTCTGACATCCCCTGCCACGGAGACAGAGGTATGGAGCAAGGGAGGAGAGAGACAAAGGAAGAGAGCGAGGAAGAATGAGAGAGAGAGAGATAATCCAAATGAAAGGCTGACAAGCAAAAAGAAAAAGGAAAAGAAAGAGGTAGAGTATCTCTAAAATGAAAAGCAGAACAAAGCTGACATAATGAAAGAAGAGGAGGGGAAAGTGAGAGGTATGTTGGCAACGTGTGAGAGGAGAGATGTAAGCACAGCATACATCAAATACATTGAGCTTTCATTTCTAAAATGGGCAGCGCTGTATTTCTCACATGTCCTTCAGAAGGTAAAGCTGCTCCAAACATCACAGCACTGAGCGCGATCTGTTCTCTGAAAGAAAATAGCCTTGGAGGAGGAAAATAAGAAAGACGGAGAGAAGGAGAAAGAAGGAACGGTGAAAGCGTGGAGGTTCCCTGGAGAGAGACTTCCCAGGGTGTCATTTTGTCTAGAGACCAAGGCAGGAGAAGAGAGGGGGATAGACTGAGGCCCATTCAGTGGTAACCCCTATGTCCTCTGCTACCTGGCTGCTCTGCCCCAGCACAGACACCCTCAGCAGGGACAGGAGAGGGGGGCATGGGGTCAACACTCAACCTGCAATCACACAAACACACACAATACGTACGCTACACAACACAAAAAAATCCCTGCCAAATGTCCTGAAAAACATGCAACAAGAACTTAAAAACTCAATGTAGAAAACAAATATGAAGTGAAAGTATCAATCCTTCCATCTCAATACGCACACCAGTCCAGGGCTCGACATTAACGCGTGTCCTCTTGTCCGGGACAAGTTTTAAAAAACAATTAGGACAAGTTGTCTGAAACGACAAGAAAAAAAAATATCCACACAAAATCACAATATAAAAACAATTACTCTGATCAGAATTAGATCAGAGGCCAATATTGGAATAATATTTTAAAGTTTTATTTAGGGATGTGCCAAATGGACAATTTTTCTTAACGTTTAAACTGCCGGTTTTCCGTTTAAAATGATAAGAAAAATTAATTAATTCATAATGCAGAATAATGGTCCTATTACATATGTATGACCATTAGGGCCGGGCAAGGAAGTTATATCTACCGCGACCCTTTACAGACATAAAACACAGTACAGTAACATGTCATCTGTACCTTTTCAGACACTAGAATTCTGCTCCAGTTTTAGAAATGAAAGCTTCTATTGTTGCCCTGACAACAATAAACGTTGCTGATTGATGTGCGGCTGTGTAGTTTATGCTGTTATTTATGGTAGGGTAGCTAGAAGTGCTTTCTTTCTACTAACGGTCTTTTTTATAAAGACAAAAAAATTATTTGGTTGTAATTGTAATGTTGCAATATTTTATAGGCTACCAAGGGTGGCCAACCATCCTCCAGGACAGCCTTAAAGGGGAAGTGTTATATTTTGAGACAGGCTTGAATATGCAAAGAAGCCAATAGCAAGAATGTAGCCTAGATTTCTGTCTGATTCTTTATGGTAAAAAAGATAGTATTGCATTTTATTTCGTAAAGTGGTTCCTTGCATCATACAATGATGTAAAAATGGTGTTAGTGACATGACAAGCAAAAAAAGTACATGTCTAGCCCTGCCACTCCATATTCCCTCGACAAGACCTCCACAGCGATGTCAGCTCTGCCTCATGAATATTCATCCACCTCATTAACACACAAGTGGGGAAACAACATATTGCATGAGCCTGACATTATTTGGAGAGACGGAGAGATGGGATGGAGGGAGAGAGAGAAGGATGAAAATACAGATGGGACAGACGCTAGAGAGAGGAGGGGAGGAGAGAGTCTGCTAGTAGAGACAGACAACACTAACTCTTTACTGAACCTCAAGGAGTACCAGAAAGTTGTCCTACATTATTCCAAGAGCAAGCAGCCCCCTGTCCCCCAATTCCAAACCCAGAGAAGGCTTTCTGAAAGCAGAAGCAGAGGCAAGGACAGCAGGCTGGGAATTACATGCCATTTTACCTTCGAAATCCTCCTGCAACAAAGGCTACAAACAGCTGCAATTTCTCTGCTCATGTCTGGCTGAACACACACTGAACAGCTAAGTGCAGCGTGGAGGAATCCACAGAGCAATCTGCTGTCATTCTACTGCCATTCAGCCAGAGAAAAGAGTCTGCAACCTGGGGTTCTTTTTCCAACCTGCCCCCACAAATACACACACTCAATCACACAAGTGTGCAAAGAACGTATGTTTCCTGCACATAGGCTATGCAAGCCCACTCCCACAACAGAGACATACTCAAATCCACTTAGCCACAGACACAGATTCACACACTGACAACCCTACACACAAACACATAAACAGGATTATTTTCTCTTTATGCTGTAATGCCAGTGAATCTCTGAAGAGGGACAGCCATGGGGGAAATCTCCATTCTCTAGTGATGTCCTCTGAGAGACCCAGTGAGACAGCACATTATATTTCCCAGCTAGCTTCTTTGATGACTGGAAAAAGTGGGCCGCTTTGGGGAAGCGATAAGACAGAGTCAGTCGGCACCCAAAAACTTTGTCCGGCCTTGTCCCCAGCTCTTTAAGGGCCACAGAGCAAGGGCCTCGGACAAAAACAGCCAACAATAATTGGAACACGGCCCAGGAATCGATACTGCTGCTAGAGTAACGGTCCTCAGCCAGAGCCATTTCATATTATACCCTCCATACCTGGTTCTCTGACCCCAAAAAAAACTCCATTTCAGAAACGTATGAACTATCGATTTCACTACCGCAATCCTCTTCCACCACCTCTCTCTCTCCACCTCTCTCTCGCTCTCTCCACCCTCTCTCTCGCTCTCTCCACCCTCTCTCTCTATACCTCCACCTCACCTACTATAGAACTCATTTTCTCATTCCATCTTCATCTAGATTTGTTCATTATGTTCTTTTTTTAAATCTCCATCTTTACACATAACACTCCTCCTGCATTAAACCCATTGCTCTCACTCCCAGTTTACTCCACGATAGTTTAGTATCTCACTCTGTAAAGTCTCATTCTTTTATCTTTCTCTCTCCATCTGTCTCTCTCTCTGTCTTGCTGGGCCTCTCTTTGTATCATTTCACCTTTGACCTCGAATTTGCACGGCGCTTAAACCCCGTCTCTCACCCAATCCTCAGAGATACTACCCCTAGATGGGTGATTCATTCCCCAAATACCAAACAGCCATATGGAAATTAACTTAGAATTCAACTGGCCTCGAATCACAATAGCAAGATGGTCTACTGCTGCTTTCCAAGCTCAAATGGCAGTAAATACCAGCAGGATTAGATCTGACTTTGGGGCCACGGCCACTTCTAAATCACTGCATTGTCATTGATATTCAGATAGCTTCCCGGGGTCAGTGGCAAGGCTACCCGGCCAGGGAGAAGTAGGCCTCCAGCCCCCAGACCAGGCAGGCCTCCAGCCCACACTCTCCACACCCAGCCAGCCAGACACACACTCACTAAACTAAACCGCAACCAGCACAGCAGCACATTTAAATACATCTAAATGGCTGATGGAGTGAGCTGGGCCCGGTTTCTCGATAGAGATGGAATTCAGGCTTACGAGTGTTTTAACAATGCATTTTTCCTACAACAGCCGAAGATGTAACAAGCGTTTCGCAAAACACCACGCAGAGAGAACGGTCGCTAAGTGCGTCGTTGGAGCATGTGTCGATACTGATAGGATCAATAGAAAGGGAGTGCTGCTCTCGGATCAACTTTAACATTGGAATCTTGCCTTAACATTAGAATGAATTCCCAATACTGACGACGGATCAGTTCCTAGAGAGAAGTTACCATCTAAGGCTGCAAATATTGAGGCGCTAAATCACCGATTTGGCACATCATTGCGCACGTTAGTCTACACATCATGAAATATATTGAGACAAATTAGAGTAGCCTACAAGTAGCAAAATAGAACTCAATTGAACATTAAATGTATTTCAATATGATTGAAATAAGCCTATAGCTTACTGTTTGTATTTGAATGCAGTCATCTCGGTTTTTATTTGAATAATCTTTTTATACGTAGCTTGTAATCAATTGCATAGACATTGACAACTTTGTATTTGTAATCAACTTTGTTCTGAAGTTATCAGCGGTCACAGAGAGACAGATAAACCATTTGATTCTATGTTTAGTGGAGATCTTCTGTGTATAAAGTGACGTGGGTGGGCATCAAACGACGCACTTAGCTGTTAGCTGGCGATAAATTACGAGCATTTTCAAATGCAACATTAATAACGATGGTTTGCGGAAAAAGCTTGGATTTAACGATGCTCCTACGAAGGATCTAACGATGAACTTAGCATTATGATGCTTTTGGGAAACCGGGCCCTGGTTTGTGTTTCACTTTAAAATGGATGCCATAATGTAATGGAAGAGCAGCAGGCTGGGTGTTAGTCTGGCGTCTCTTTAAGGTGACTGAAAACATCCACTTTGTCTGTGTCACTCCTGCTCCCATCCTGTTATTGGAATGCAGGAACGAGCAGTGGAAAACCATTAGATACCGCCACTGTCTGCATCAGTCACATGCTGACACACACACAAAATACATTTCATCCCGCACATCCGAAACAACCAATAGCACAGGCAGGTGTTTGCAACCCCAATCCATATTTCAATTTCCATCCTCTCAGCAAACTAATTCAATACTTGTTGCATTCCCACACAAGCGATCAGCAATGTGAGAAATGGGCTTCTTCTAAAGCTACACCTGTAATGTCACACTGACTCACACACACATTTACTGGAGCTGCACATACACACACATCTATTACCACCCTTATCCACATATATACTTAACACAGGTGGAGAGACACAGTTACACAACTAAACTGCCTGGTTGCACAGTCCGGAGCTCTTCTCCTCACAGCTCTGTGGCCATTTGGGAGCTGAGGCAGGCGGGTATTAGCGACAAATTTAGGGGCTTAAACAGCGACAGCTTTACGATGCCTGAGCTGCCTCTACCACTCCATTGCTGTCAGATTCCATTAGCTTGCCCTCCGCCATGCACTTCGATTGGCTGTTATTCCTAGAAGTTAGAGAAGCACCTGGCGTAAATAAACCAAAGGGCTCTGTCCTATGGAGGGTGAGGAGGGCCGGGCTGGGGGATGGTGTATAGAGTGCATCTCCGCTAAATCCAGAGCAGTCCAATATAACATTACATAACATAGAATGGATGGAGTTGGCTGGGAAGTGATGGCTGGTTATGAGTTTGTGTGCAGTGAAACGTCTGTAGGTAGGCACTGCAGTACCGGTAACTGTTGAAGTGTTCCATCGCCAGTCATGGTCATGAAGGTGTTGTGCTACGGAAAATGACTAGCCTGTCTTGTACCATTTTGGCCTAATCACTGACCACAGCCTGACTTTAACTATGGAACAATGGAACTCTGTGCCTGCTCTGAGGATCCTCTCCTGTCAACGCAGTCTGGAAGCATGTACAAAATCAGTCTTCAAACAGAGAAGCACATTCCTGTTGACAACCACAGGGTTTTCCTTACCGTGATGAGATGGCTGTCTCTCAGCACAACCACACTGACTGAGGAGGCCAGCATGTCAAATCAAGGTAAGTACTCCAGTCAGACAAGTACTCCACTCACACCAAAATGACTTTTCCAGTTAAACAGCTGCCAAGAGGAAGTCTCTGCACTCAAGCCACAACTAAACACCTGTCTTCAGGCTTTCACAGGCCCCCTTTTCTCATCAATGGAGCCAAAACTCTCACTTACACTGAAATAGTGTGTCTGTGGTAGCAGGTGTGTGGCAGGTGAGTGAGTACTTCTAGTGCTGCTCCTTGAAGGCAGTTTTGGGACTGGGACTGTAGTGGGTGTCCCAGTAGTTGTTATCTATGATGTCTCACAGCATTCCTCACTAAACCACTCAGATGCTCAACTAAACTCCTCCAACATGGCTCCCTCAGTTTCAACCTGCATGTGTTTAAAATCTGGAAAAATGCTGAAGGACCACACAAGAATGATTGAGAATTCCCACATCACTTTATGTACTAAAACTAATCTTCCGTCAATTTTCTTTGCTGAAATACCAGCTGTGCCCCAAAACACCCACTTAAAAGACATCTGCCACCGTAATTCTCTCAGTCTGTGCGTGGTAACCCTATCGAAAATGTCACTGCTTGCTCATCTTGAGGCAGGACCTTATTCTGCAATGCAGCAACCCCTCAGCCTGGCTCTTCACATTCTCTATGGAGCTCAGTTTCTGGCAAAGGACACTGCTCAGTTTCTGGCAAAGGACACAGCTCATGCAAACAAATACGGGAGACAAGTGATGGTTACTATTTGGCAGGATACAGGCAGCTGTGGAAGGGTGGCTTCAGAACAAATAGTGGGTTCATAATCTGGCAAAACAAATATTTTACTGACGCACAGGGCCCCTGTGAGAATTACTCATGTATTCATTTCTACGAATAACCCAACTCTTTACCCGCACACCAACTGCATCAAATTCATTTTTCCTTCACAAACGGTCAAACTAAAACCAGCTGTCAAACCATTGTCAGACAAGCGCGAGGCAGCGTAGATTAGATAGCTAACTAGCTCAGCTGGCTAACTAGCTAGCAAACTGGCTAACTAGGAAGCTACACCAAGTAGTTTGCTACATTTTAGCACGATTAGCTAATGTTTGGTTAACGATTTGACAGGGCTTGCTTCCGACGAGCTAGCTAGCAGTTTGCTGGCTTGTTAACTAGCTAGCATTAGCTAACATTAGCTCGCTAGCTAAGTGTAGCTTGCTAGCTTGAACATCAACAGTCGAGACAGTAAAATAGATACAAGTTAGCTAAGTGCCTTCCGTATTCCTGTCAGATACCAAACTCACACGTTCACTGGTGTTTGGTCTCAGAATTTAAGCGAGTACAAGCAAAGTTAGTATTTGTTCAAAGAAAGGTTTTCTTTTGTTTTAAAACTCACCTTTCTTCAGTCTGTTCCAGGACAGGATTTTTTGTCAGCACTGGCACTCTACATCCGGGTTATGCCTGTGACGAAAACATGCACGCCCATACCAAAACATTGCCATGCTGTGTTATTCATAAATGTAAATGTATTATTAAAACATTTATTAATGTGAATGTATGAGTAGAAAACCTCTGTTTATTCTTTTTGAGAATTAAATTGAATAATATATAAACACAATGTATTCTTCTCATAACAAAAAAGCAATCAAAACAAGGTGTTTATATAATGTATTGTATGTATTACCCTGACTGTCGTTTGAGATTTGAGATTCTTCTCATAACAAAAAAGCAATCAAAACAAGGTGTTTATATAATGTATTGTATGTATTACCCTGACTGTCGTTTGTAATGTTGTATATACTGTTGTAAACTCTTTGTTGTTCTATATGAAACATTTTGAATTGCTTTACAATTTTTTTATATATATATACAATACCAGTCAAAAGTTTGGACACACCTACTCATTCAAATTTATTTTTACTATTTTATACATTGTAGAATAATAGTGAAGACATCAAAACTATGAAATAACACATACGGAATCATGTAGTAACCAAAAAGGTGTTATATTTTATATTTGAGATTCTTCAAAGTAGCCACCCTTTGCCTTGATGACAGCTTTGCACACGCTTGGCATTCTCTCAACCAGCTTCATGAGGTAGTCACCTGGAATGCATTTCAATTAACAGGTGTGTCTTGTTAAAATTTAATTTGTGGAATTTCTTTCCTTCTTAAAGCATTTGAGCCAATCAGTTGTGTTGTGACAAGGTAGGGGTGGTATACAGAAGATAGCCCTATTTGGTAAAATACCAAGTCCATATTATGGCAAGAACAGCTCAAATAAGCAAAGAGAAACGACAGTCCATCATTAATTTAAGACATGAAGGTCAGTCAATATGGAACATTTCAAGAACTTTCAAAGTTTCTTCAAGTGCAGTCGCAAAAACCATCAAGCGCTATGATGAAACTGGCTCTCATGAGGACCGCCACAGGAAAGGAAGACCCAGAGTTACCTCTGCTGCAGAGGATAAGTTAATTAGAGTTAATTGTACCTCAGATTGCAGCCCAAATAAATGCTTCACAGAGTTCAAGTAACAGACACATCTCAACATCAACTGTTCAGAGGAGACTGCGTGAATCAGGCCTTCATGGTCGAATTGCTGCAAAGAAACCATTACTAAAGGACACCAATAAGAAGAAGAGATTGCTTGGGCCAAGAAACACGAGCAATGGACATTAGACCGGTGGAAATCTGTCCTTTGGTCTGATGAGTCCAAATTTGAGATTTTTGTTTCCAACCGCCGTGTCTTTGTGAGACGCAGAGTAGGTGAACGGATGATCTCTGCATGTGTGTTTCCCACCGTGAAGCATGGAGGAGGAGGTGTGATGGTGTGGGGGTGCTTTGCTGGTGACAATGTCTGTGATTTATTTAGAATTCAAGGCACACTTAACCAGCATGGCTACCACAGCATTCTGCAGTGACACGCCATCCCATCTGGTTTGCGCTTAGTGGGACTATCATTTGTTTATCAACAGGCCAATGACCTAACACACACCTCCAGGCTGTGTAAGGGCTATTTGACCAAGGAGAGTGATGGAGTGCTGCATCAGATGACCTGGCCTCCACATTCACCCGACCTCAACACAATTGAGATGGTTTGGGATGAGTTGGACCGCAGAGTGAAGGAAAAGCAGCCAACAAGTGCTCAGCATATGTGGGAACTCCTTCAAGACTGTTGGAAAAGCATTTCTCATGAAGCTGGTTGAGAGAATGCCAAGAGTGTGTAAAGCTGTCATCAAGACAAAGGGTGGCTACTTTGAAGAATCTCAAATACAAAATATATTTTGATTTGGTTACTACATGATTCCATATGTGTTATTTCATAGTTTTGATGTCTTCACTATTATTCTACAATGTAGAAAATAGTAAAAAATAAAGAAAAACCCTTGAATGAGTAGGTGTGTCCAAACCTTTGACTGGTACTGTGTGTGATATATATATATATATATATATATATATATATATATATATATATATATATATATATATATATATATATATATATATAATTGCCATGCTGTAATAGAAGGACAGTCAGTATGTGAAAAAGCATGATGGTACAGTCTTCTTCATCTTCTTCTATGTTATCATGGCGGTCTGCAAACAAACATTTAAGGTGCATGCCGCCACCTACTGTGTTGGAGTGGGCGATCAATCATGGTTTGCCTAATTCTGTACTACTAAGAAAATACACTTAACAAAAATATAAACACAACATACAACAATTTTAAAGATTTTACTGAGTTACAGTTCATATAAGGAAATCAGTCAATTGAAATAAATTCATTAGGCCCTAATCTATGGATTTCACATGACTGGGAATACAGATGTGCATCTCTTGGTCACAGACACCTTAAAAGAAGAGTAGGGGCATGGATCAGAAAACCGGTCAATATCTGGTGTGACCACTGTTTGCCTCATGCAGCGCGACACATCTCCTTCGCATAGAGTTGATTAGGCTGTTGATTGTGGCCTGTGGAATGTTGTCCCACTCCTCTTCAATGGCTGTGCGAAGTTGCTGAATATTTGCGGGAACTGGAACACGCTTTCGATCCAGAGCATCCCAAACATGATCAGTGGGTCCCATTTCTGGTGAATATGCAGGCCATGGAAGAACTGGGACATTTTCAGCTTCGAGGAATTGTGAAACAATTGTGAAACAATTCAGCATGTTAACAACCATTTCAACAGTAACATCTGCTACCCCCAATAACTATTTTGCCGTATTCACAATAACCTTCAACCTGGCATTAAAGTGTCCTTTGACAAAGCACATTCATGAGTGCAAGATTTCTGAACAGGTCTCGAAACCATGCCAGGACCAGCAGAAGCACCAGCCCCGACAGTAGGTCCACTTACTACAGGAGCAGCCATGGAAGCTCCATCAGTCCGCACTGTAGTTCCACCAATCTGTCTTACAGCCTCTGTATATGATACATCATGACTGATTCTATATCTCTGAGCCTCTCTCTGCACCTGGCATCCACCAAATGCTGCACTGTGTTCACCCAACAATTACAACACTTAACCTTCACATCGCTCCCACATTCACATTCCCCTCCATACTTGGCACATCTTTTTCTTTCTTAACACTGAACAGCTACATGTCCCATTCTTTGGCATTTAAAATACCACAATGGAGATGGGATAAATTGTCTGATATTGAAACTAAGGAATCATATCTGTACTTCTACAGGCAAAACCTTTTCAAACCTCAGCAGCACTGATAAGCTTTCACTTCTTTGACCCTCTTTCCTACTGATCAACCTTTTTTTACATTTCCATGTTTTATCATTTATCAGATCCTCTTATCCAGAGTGACTTACAGTAATGAGTGCATACATTTTCATTCGTACTGGTCCCCCCGTGGGAATCGAACCCACAACCCTGGCGTTGCAAATGCCATGCTCTACCAACTGAGCGAAACGGGACCTTAATCAGTCTACCTCCCTTCACATTTTCTTTAACTTTCACATTTTCTTCAAACTAGCATAAGCACCAGCTACATGGCTTTTAATCTTCTTCCCATTAAGCTTTTCCATTTGCAGAATCTTCCCTTGCTGACCATGGCTACCACCAAATATTAGCAATCTACCATTTCCAATGAACCGGGCTAGTTTGACTTCACCTATCTCTTTCTCTACGGAATTGCTTAATCAGATAGGGTGTAAATAAGGCCCTGTGGTCTCATCAAACACTATCACAACTTTCCACTCCGACACATTATTACTCTTGCTTCCTACCCTGGCGGTCTTTATGCTTTCTGTACTAGACGCTCCACTGCTTTCTGTATCATGATCTCTCTTCTTCCTATGTCTTTCTACTACAGACATCCTTCCGCTCTATATCATCAGAACTGTCCTTCATTTTGATCCCGTTCCAGTACAGCTGTTGCTTCTCCAAACTTATCTCAATTTCCTCCACTTCGTCCGTACTACTCACCGCCATTTCCACCCGCCATTAACCTGGCGATACAGTCTGACACATTCAACACTTACAAACTGTAACAGAGAAAATAGTAGAATAGTCGAAAAAAACTATAACGGAGGATTTACATGGTACATCATGTCTTTGGTGTGTGTGTGTGTGTGTGTGTACTCAAATATAATTACAAAACAAAACTGTTTGTCTTGTTCTTGTGCCTATACTTTTGTCTTGTTCTCATTCCAGGGCCATGTTCATTACGAAACGTTGCAGATAGAAATGCCACAAATAGAGCTGATGTTATTTTCTTATTCTACATGTCAGAGAGGCATGTTTGTTCTACATAGTATATTTCTATCTGAACGTTCCAAAACATTGTGTCCTCCTGAACGTGGTGGTGAAAACTGTATAAGCAGCAAGTGACAATATCACAGTGTTGAAATTAAAGATGTGATTTTCACAGACAAATTGCAAATTATTTTGTGGACTTTAATCTTTCATAGATTATTTATCTTAAACTGAAGTTCTTAGATTCTATTTCTGTGATCTTCTTCCAAGCAGTTGTCTACCGGGATATATGGTTCTGAAGAAGTTGTCTACCAGGATATATGGTTCTGAAGCAGTTGTCTACCAGGATATATGGTTCTGAAGCAGTTGTCTACCGGGATATATGGTTCTGAAGCAGTTGTCTACTGGGATATATGGTTCTGAAGCAGTTGTCTACCAGGACATATGGTTCTGAAGAGGTTGTCTACCAGGATATATGGTTCTGAAGCAGTTGTCTACCGGGATATATGGTTCTGAAGGCAGAAGACGTTCATAGAAATACAGTAAAGAAATGTAAAATTGAACTCTTACTAAAACTTCAAAGTGCATTGGCACCAGAATTTGGGCGTTGGCTTGAACATCAGTGATGTTCCCAAAACAGTGGATGTGTTCGCTCTTTCCCACTCTCATAGCAAGGGGAACAGCAATACCATTACATATTTTATTGGTGGTTTTCACTACCAATCGTAACACACATGATCATGAGTTATTTTTACATTTTAGTCATTTAGCAGACGCTCTTATCCAGAGCGACTTACAGTTAGTGAGTGCATACATTATATATTATATTTTTTTCATGCAAAATCCTTGTTATTCCAAGCCAATAGAATGCAGTCACCACATAGTAGTGTATTACCCTGTGACAGTGTCTGCTCAGTCTGCAGGGTTGGCACCATGTTCTCCGGTAGCGCCACTCTGAAGGAGTTTAATGCAATTATAAATAAATAAGCATGTGGCGGGGAAGAAGACGGGGCCCTTTGGGGACAAGCTGAGAGAAAATAGAGGAAGTTTAATTAAAGCTGCAAAACTATACTCCTACTCACACACACACACACACACACAAGCACACACACACACATAGTGAAACACACAAACAAACACATGCTGGCGAAAAATCTTTGTGTGTGCATGCGCACGTGCCTGTGTGTTCATGGATGGACTTTCATTATGTGTAACATCTAGAGAATATCTTCTCATGTGGCCACACTTATCACTTCATTGGTTTTGATAATGTAATCATTATCATTAGACAGAAAGGAATTAGATTACCTGAATGGGGAAGAAAGTGAAGACAAGATGGCCGGGAGGCAAGTCAAGTGGTGGTACAGTCAGTGTGCCTTAGTTGTGCACTCCTATCCCCACACCATAAAAAGGCAGCACATTGTATTTTTTCTTTGTTCATGTTTTTTTCTGGTGAATGATTGAACTGCCAGTCTCCCTGTAATTACCTGAGTGGTGTCAGGCGAGCAAATGCACAGCCTGTAAAAGGTTGATGAGGGAGTATTGAATTTGCACTTCAATTAGAGTGCTTATAGAGTGTGGATTACACGTAGGACTCCAGGGCCACCGCTCTCACTCAATTACTACACCAACCACACCATGGGAGGAGGGACAGCAGGGAGGGGGAACGGGAGGGTTAGGGTGAGGAGAGAGAAGGTACAGGAGGAAATGACGAAGGTTGGATATGACAGGATGAGGCGCTGAGGTGCAGTTAAGGGCATTCAGTGGACTGGACTGAGGACATGGGAGGAGAGTGAAAAGGGGATAAAGAATGGGTGGGGTAGGCAAAAGGAAGACCCTAAGAAATGAAGAGAATGATGAAACATTGAGCAGAGAGGAAGGTTGAATACATTCCCAGTGCACTTCTCTAGGTTTTATTAAAAGCAAGTGGATACCAACCACTTAGTCCAACAGTGATGACTTTCTGCCTGTTTAAGTGTTTATCTTCCCATTTTCCATTTCTATGCTGTTTATTTACATAGTTCTCCTTCAAGTTGAAGAGGCTATACCGAGGAGTCAGTAAAAAAGGAGCGTAAACAACAACATCAACCACAACAATGCGCCGGAGTCCCTGGGTAAATTCACAAATGGATTATTGAGCCAATGAGTGAATATCTCCAGCCATTTAGAGTGGATTTGTCTGTTAGGCAGCGATAAACGACAGCCTTTCTTCTGCTTAGCTCCTCCGTTCTGAAAAGGAGAACGTTGAAGGACGTGTTTATAGAGTAAACAAGGCAATGGAAAAAGGAAAAATAAACTAATTTCATTACTTGGCTTCACTTTAAAAGACAAAGCGAGATAATATGAATAATGAATTGTTACAGGTCATTATGACAAGCTTTTACTACTTAATTACTGTTTGTGTTGTTTGCACAATCAAGACAGACTCAGATTAAACATTTCAAAGGGAGAACTTGAACAGAGGCAATACAGTGGCAAAAATCTGAGACAGAGTCAAACTTATATAATAATATATAATAATTCATGATTTTTTTTATATATGCCTACACAAAATGTGTGAACAGACACAGAGGAATGACTTGAAGCTTATTAGCCTCCTGTACTCATTTAGAAAGTAATAGGCCTAAAATGATATTTCCATTGTCCACATGCTGTGCATAATATTAATTAGTCAGGGATTTGAGCCCACATCAGATCAGATCTCTCTCTCGTCAACATAGAGGCCCACCATCAACATAGACCCGTGTAGCCTTGTGTGTAGTCTTCCCACAAGCCCTGAAGGAGTCTCTCCCACCGCACTCACATAATCACTTCAGACCCGGCTGCTTAGGCCGACATATCCACCGAGACTCACCAGCCGCTCGCTGCAGGCCAAGTCAGACCGCTGAGAGAAAAAAAATCAACTGCAAAGTCAGACAAAGGAACACAGCTAGTCTGGGATCAATGAGTCTGTCTTTTAGATGCCTACTGTCATATGGTATTCTACTTTATTTCACTGTGGTTTGTATGGAAATGAATGCTGGACTTTAGGCCTACACTCAATGGAGAATGCAGGCTGCAAGACTAAATATTCAGTGTGTGTGTTTGCCTGATCAGGCTTGTATCCTTGAATTCCTTACCAGAGAAATGAAAATATTAATAGATAAAGCTCACAAAGCCCAATCCACAGACTAAATGGGCAAAAACTCCCTTCAACGTTATTAAAGGAGAGGGCTTTAATGGCGTGTTTAATGATTCCTTACTCTGGCAAATTGACTTTTTCAAAATCCCAATGCAGTTAGAAAGGGACTCTTTCTCCTCCAATTAGAGGCAACCATTAAAAGACTGTCCCACTATTCCAAACGATGGTCGTTTTCTTTATTGAAGAGAACAAAGCAGCGCTGTTTGTGCTTGCTACCTCTCTTATGACGAGCTTGAATAAGCTTGAAATGCATACTCAATCAGTCAGCCGGGTGGAAAACTTATTACGTTGAAAAGATAGTTTGAACATTTCCAGAAAGGCGTCGAGGGCTGACAGCATAACAAGATAGTTTGTGTGCGCTGAGACATATAGCATACATTTGTGGGAACCAGATTCTCAGTTTGCCCATGATGGGAAGGGGATCTCTTCACAATCCAACTAATATAATGCTTCCCAGATAGATGTCCTATTTGCTATTTTAGTTTTCTCCCCACATTGCTTGTCAAAGGAGCCAATTATTGATATCTTAATTAGCTACCAGGAGATGAAAAGTGAGGGAGAAATATTTGAAATGAAAGCTGCTCGGACACAGTTAAGCTGTAGCCAGCACTATGCAATTGGAATTAGAATTGCTTCATAAAGCCTGGAATACATTTTTTTCTGCTATGATTGACTTCTCAGCAAGGTGAATCTCAGGGCTATATGCCAGATACTGTACCTGCACTGCTGCACTTCCAACTGAGACACATTGGCACACAAGTAATGTTCTTCACACTGTTTAGCCCATACTGTATGTCTGCTCACTGCAGTAGATACCAATCAGCTCAGTATGGGTTTGTACCTGTCTTTATCAATCTGTTTTCCTGACACTGAAAGGGCGACCCTAAGCCACAGGTCAATGCACTTTTTCTTCTCTTCCATTATCACGTTTCAGGAAAAGACCCAGATGCAGACAGTGTCGAAAGTAACAAAAGTTTATTACAAAAACAGGGGGCAGGCAAACGACAGGTCAAGGGCAGGCAGAAGTCAGTAATCCAGATCAGAGTCCAAAAGGTACAGAACGGCAGGCAGTCTCAGGATCAGGGCAGGCAGAGGTCAATAATCCAGGGTGGTGTGACAAGGTACAGAACGGCAGGCAGGCTCATGGAAGGCAGAATGGTCCAAACCGGGAACTTGAAAAAGACAGGCGCAAGGGGGAAAACCACTGGTAGGCTTGACGACACAAAACAAACTGGCAACAGTCAAACAGAGAACACAGGTATAAATACACTGGGGATAATGGGGAAGATGGGCGACACCTGGAGGGGGGTGGAGACAATCACAAAGACAAGTGAAACAGATCAGGGTGTGACGTCCATCCCCGAATTAGGCCATTAGTGCAGCAGTGCTTATAGACAAACAAAAACTGTTGTGGCCATTAAAGATGCCATCTACGTTTTAATTAAGTCTCATTATGTCACGACTTCCGCCGAGGCTGCCTCCCCTCCTTGTTTGGCAGGTTTCGGTCAGGCGCGTTCGGTGTGTTACCTCCTACGCCTGACTCCTTCATTCACACCTCGTCACAGAATCACTCACCCGCTGAATGGAGTCAGCAGGAGAAGACCGCATGCCTGGAGTTGTGGCAAGGTTCCAGGAGCATTCCTCGATGCTGGCCAGCTTGGGGGAAGCGATGGATCGGATTCTTCAGGTAGTAGAACGCCTGGAGAGGAGAGGACCCGATCTATCGAGACCAGCTGGTCAACCGGATCCAGCCACCTACACCCCAGCCCCTGGAGGGATCCAGATATCCCGGCCACCGGCATTTGATGGGACGGCAGCGCGATGTAAGGGATTTATGCTCCAACTCAAGCTGTATTTCTCCAGCATCAGGCCGGCGCCACTGGAGTGGGAGAAGGTATCCGTCCTAGTTTCCTGCCTTTGTGGGAGAGCCCTGGAGTGGGCCAACGTGGTGTGGAACGAGAGAGGTGCCGCGTTGGAGGACTACGGGGAGTTTGCTCGCCTCTTTCGGGCCATTTTTGATCACCCGCCTGAGGGTCGAGAGGCGGGCGAACGACTGGTCCATCTGAGGCAGGGGACGAGGACCGCACAAGACTACGTGCTGGAGTTCCGGACGCTGGCAGCGGGGTACGGGTGGAACGAACGGGCTCTGATCTACCATTTCCGGTGCCACCTAAGGGAGGACGTCTGACGGGAGCTAGCCTGCCGTGATGCCATGCTATCGTTCTCCCAACTGGTGGACATGGCCATCCGGCTGGACAATCTGCTAGCAGCCAGAGGACGTCCTGGTAGGGGTCTGCCCATTCCCACTCCGGACGACTCTGACCCCGAGCAGATGGAGCTGGGGGGGAGCTGCCGGTCGAGAGAGCGCAGGAGGACAGCGACAGTGCCACTCTGGTGGCACAAAGGGACAATCCACCTCACGTCGCAGTCAACGTTCTTTTGAAATTGGAGGCGGTAGGCAGGGTACTCACGCATCACCCCAGGTAACGAACACCCAAACTTGTTCAGAGCCCTTTGCAGCGCACTGTACCCTATCTATCTCCTTTCCCGATCACCTGGTAGTTTCCCAGTGTAAGGCGCTAGTCGATTCAGGCGCAGCTGGGAACTTTATGGACAGGGCATTTGCACACCGTCAAGACATTTCATTGGTTCCCCTATCCATTCCACTCCCCATCAGAGTACTTGATAGTCGACCTTTAGGGTCCGGGTTGGTTAAGGAGGTTACTGTACCAGTCACCATGATTACACAGGAGACGCATGTTGAGCAGATCACTTTTTTGATTATTGAGTCTCCTGCTTACCCTGTAGTCTTAGGTATTCCGTGGTTAGCCCTTCACAACCCCAACTTTTCATGGCCGCAGAGGGTTCTTACGGGGTGGTCGCGTGAGTGTCCGGGTAGGTGTCTAGGTGTTTCCGTTGGTGCGACGACAGTGGAAAGTCCAGACGGTACTCCCACCGTGCGCATTCCTCCCGAATACCATGATCTGGCGCTCGCGTTTTCCAAGACGCAAGCGACTAAATTACCACCTCATCGGGAGAGGGATTGCGCGATAAACCTATGGGTAGACGCTGTACCTCCCAGGAGTCATGTGTAACCGCTGTCGCAGGCTGAAACGGAGGCTATGGAAACATACGTCACCGAGTCCCTGCGCCAGGGGTATATACGTCCCTCCACTTCAAATACTTCCTTGAGTTTCTTCTTTGTGAAGAAGAAAGATGGTGGTTTACACCCGTGCATTGATTATCGAACATTGAATAAGGTGACGGTACGATTTAGTTATCCTCTTCCACTCATTCCTTCAGTGATTGAGTCAATGCATGGGGCCCATTTTTTCACCAAATTAGACCTCAGGAGTGCCTACAACCTGGTGCGTATTCAGGAAGGGGATGAGTGGAAAACAGCATTCAGCACAACCTCGGGGCATTATGAATACCTGGTGATGCCCTACGGTTTGATGACTGCTCCATCCGTTTTCCAGTCCTTTGTGAACGAGGTGTTTTGGGACATGCTTGGTCGCGGTGTGGTGGTCTACATCGATGACATCCTGGTGTATTCCTCTACGCGCGCCGAGCATGTGTCCCTGGTTCGCAAGGTACTGGTCCGACTGCTGGAAAATGATCTTTATGCCAAGGCAGAGAAGTGTGAGTTTTTCCAGCAGTCAATCTCCTTCCTCGGATACCGCATTACTACCACAGGTGTGGAGATGGAGGGAGATCGCATTTCAGCCGTGCGTAATTGGCCGACTCCAACCACAGTGAAGGAGGTGCAGCGCTTCCTTGGCTTTGCCAACTACTATCGGAGGTTTATTCGGGGCTTTGGCAAGGTCACAGCTCCCATTACCTCCTTGTTGAAGGGTGGGCCGTCCCGGCTCTGCTGGTCTGCTGAGGCTGATTTTGCCTTCAGTAGATTGCGGGATCTGTTCACCTCCGCCCCGGTACTGGCTCACCCCGATCCATCACTACCGTTCGTAGTGGAGGTGGATGCGTCCGAGGTAGGGATAGGCGCTGTCATATCCCAACGCTCGGGCACGCCACTGTTAAGTTGCGTCAATTCAAATCTGGTATAGGAACAAAAAGAGGTCAATACACGTCTTCTAGTATTTTAATTAATGCAAACACTTGAATGGTAAGTATGATGTTCGTATATACGGGCCCACTGAAAAACCACGCAGGGCAGTCAGAGAACTGAGCCATTGTTATAAGTTCTTCTTTAAATACTCTGACAGAGATAGTTCCCGCTCCCTGCTGGCCTATCAGAGTAGAGACTGAGCGTGGTTTAGACTTACTCAGCCTATCGTTGGCGCACAGGCTGGTCCCAGCCCCTTGGCGCTTCACTCTTGCCAGGCATTAGTTGTTATCTCCACAACTTGTCTCGAGTCAGCAACCCCAGACACAGTTTGTCCTTGAGCGGTTTAACAAAGAGGCAGTGTGTGTGTATGTCACAAGTCTGTCTCAGCCTACCCCCATAACGGTTCCTCACATTAATCACAGCTTGTTATGTTAAACAATCTATATCAGTACAGCACAAACCTATTATGTTTAATCATTAATGTATTCTTTCTAAGCTAGGCATCACATCTAGTTATAAGAAAATAGATCCCCACACCACCCAAGCTCCGCCCATGTGCCTTCTTTTCGAAGAAGCTCAGCTCGGCGGAGCAGAACTACGGCGTTGGTGATCGGGAGCTGCTGGCTATTGTCCGAGCTTTGACGGTGTGGAGGCATTGGCTCGAAGGGGCGAAACACACCCTTTCCTCGTCTGGACAGACCACCGTAACCTGGAGTACATTTGGGCAACGAGGAGGCTGAATCCTCGCCAGGCCAGGTGGGCCCTCTTCTTCACCCGATTTGATTTCACACTCTCATACATTCCGGGTACGAAGAACGTGAAGGCAGACGCACTGTCTCGGCTGTATGACACAGAGGAGAGGCCCAGAGACAACACCCCCATACTCCCGGCCTCATGCATTGTGGCGGCGGTAGTATGGGCGATGGACGCGGATATAGCGCAGGCATTACGCACAGATCCATCCCCACCGCAGTGTCCAGCTGGGCTGCAGTACGTGCCTGCGCTTATCCGTGATCGTCTGATCTACTGGGCACACACGTCACCCTCCTCTGGTCATCCAGGTATCGGTCGTACAATGCGCTGCCTGACCGAGAAGTGCTGGTGGCCTACCTTGGCTAAGGACGTGAGGGTGTATGTTTCCTCCTGCTCAGTGTGTGCCCAGAGTAAGGCACCTAGGCACCTCCCAGCGGGTAAGCTACAACCTTTACCAGTTCCACAACGACCATGGTCTCACCTTAGCATTGATTTTCTTACTGATCTTCTCCCAAGGTAACACCACCATCCTGGTCGTTGTGGATCGCTTTTTGAAGTCCTGCCGCCTCCTTCCGCTGCCTGGTCTCCCCACGGCCCTACAAACTGCGGAGGCTCTGATTACTCACGTCTTCCGGCACTACGGGGTACCAGAGGATATAGTGTCCTACCGAGGTCCCCAGTTCACGTCTAGAGTCTAGAAGGCGTTCATGGAACGTCTGGGGGTCTCGGTCAGCCTGACCTCTGGATTTCACCCCGAGATTAATGGGCAGGTGTAAAGGGTGAATCAAGATGTGGGTAGGTTCCTGCGGACCTACTGTCAGGACCGGCCAGGGGAGTGGTCGGTGTTCCTGCCATGGGCAGAATACGCTCAGAAATCTCTCTGCCACTCCTCTACTAACCTAACACCCTTCCAATGTGTTTTGGGTTACCAACCGGTCCTGGCACCGTGGCACCAGAGCCAGACCGAGGCTCCTGTGGTGGATGACTGGTTTCAGCGCGCGGAGGAGACATGGGACGCTGCCCACGTTCGCCTCCAGCGCGCTGTGCGTCGTCAGAAGGCGAACGCTGACCGCCACCGCAGGGAGGCCCCGGTTTTCGTACCGGGGTTTCGGGTCTGGCTCTCGACCCGGAATCTACCCCTCCGCCTGCCCTGCCGGAAGCTGAGCCCGCAGTTTGTGGGGCGGTTTAAAGTCCTGAGGAAGATAAACGAGGTTACTTACAGGTTGTTACTCCCCCCTGATTATTAACCCTTCGTTTCATGTGTCTCTCCTCAGGCCGGTGGTAGCTGGTCCGCTCCAGGAGTCTGAGGTGCGGGAGGTTCCTCCACCTCCTCTGGACATCGAGGGGGCCCCGGCGAATTCGGTCCGTACCATATTGGATTCGAGGCATCGGGTGGGGGACCTTCAGTATCTCGTGGAGTGGGAGGGGTACGGTCCGGAGGAACGGTGCTGTGTCCCAAGGAGCGACATCCTCGATCCCTCCCTGTTGAGGGATTTCCACCTTCGCCATCCGACTCGCCCTGCTCCGCGTCCTCCTGGCTGTCCCCGAGGCCGGGGTCGGCGCACTGCTGGAGCCGCGCGTCAAGGGGGGGGTACTGTCACGACTTCCGCCGAGGCTGCCTCCCCTCCTTGTTCGGGCAGGTTTCGGCGTTCGTCGTCACCGGTTTAATAGCTACTGACGATCCCATTCTCATCACTCCACTTGTCATGTCTTGTCTTGTCAATCACACACACCTGGTGCTCATTCCCTTAATTAGTATGTGTATAAGTGTTCCCCTTGTCTTTGTGAGTGATTGTTTATTGTGAGAGCGAGTAGCTCGGTTGAGCTACTCTTCTATTTGTACTTGCCAAGATGGAATATTTTCCCTTGTATTAGTTTCGTTTTCACGCTGGGAGCGTTTGATATATGTAAACAGAATAAACTCTGGACTTCGGTGTTTTACCTCCTGCGCCTGACTCCTTCATTCACACCTCGTCACACATTAAGGCACTATCAAGTGATACAGAGTAAAGCCCATCCTATCTCGGTTGTGTGTTCAGAGAAGCAGAGAAGAGTGTGTTCTCATTTCAGTGTCTTAGAGAAGAGCCGAAACAGAAACATTTAACGTCTCTGTTATCAGTGTCTTAGTAATGCCTCATCATCTCCCAAAGCAATACTGACTTTTCTTATTACCGCTCCCTTTTCACCTCAGCCATCAATCACATTACTGATGTATAGAGAGAAAGAGAGATCAGAAATGCATGACCTGGATTTGGATAGCTTCAGACGTTGACTCCCCAGGCACAAATGGGCTTTAAATCCCAGTCTGTAGTGGAGTTATCCAGGGACAAGGTGTTATTGGAAAACCTTCATAGACCTCACACATGGGACAGGTCACACTGACCTCAAATCTTCACGCATAGTCTGGACTAGCAGGACCTGGGTTGACCCATCATCACACATGCTACTGACAAATAGAGGGTTGGTTGGTCGGCAGGTAGACTAGTGGTTAGAGCGTTGGGCCAGTAACCAAGAGGTTGCTGGTTCGAATACCTGAGCCGGCAAGTTGAAAAATCTGTCAATGTGCCCTTGAGCAAGGCATTTTACCCAATTTGCTCCAGGTGCGCGGTACTACTATGGCTGGCCCTGTAAAACAGCACATTTCACTGCACCTATCTGGTGAACCACTCCTAGGGCCATTCTCACATGGCATCACCAGATCAAACTGTGTCCTACCTCATATCAACTGACAGACTGGGAATGGCTTAAGTCTTCTTTGTACAGCACACAATTCATATAGATGACACATATGCTCAGGCAGTGGTATATCAAAAACATGAAAGTATCACATGATAATGGGCGGCAGGGGGCTTAGTGGTTAAGAGCGTTGTGTCAGTAACCGAAAGGTTGCTGGTTCTAATCCCCGAGCCGACTAGGTGAAAGATCTGTCGATGTGCCCTTGAGCAAGGCACTTAACCCTAATTGCTTCTGTAAGTCGCTCTGGATAAGAGCGTCTGCTAAATGACTAAAATGTAATAATATAAATGTTCTGGCCTAGAGCCTATTGTGAATATAAATGCCTCCGTTCAGGCATTCAGAGTGGGGAGCTTCTTTTCATCCTGAAACAATCTCGAGCTCCAATAGTCAAAGACCTACAGTCCCGTCTAGGACATTAGTTTCAACCAATCGTGGAGAGGCAGGAGAGAGAAGGTAATCGGGTTTGCCACTTAAAAGCGGCGCACCAGAAACTCTATTATTGGAAAAGTAATGGAGACCGACGTTTGTTTGTAAGCTTCAGCTGTTTGGTTAATTACAGATCTATGAACAACATTGGCACTCATTTACATGCAGTATGCAAATTAAGAGCAGGCCAGCAGAGCTGTTTCTGCCACTGGTGGCATTTGTCTGGAGGAGAGAGAGAACGAGAGAAGGAAAGAGGGGAAGAGAGGAGAAGAAACATGACAAAGGTGGAAATGTTGAGAGAAAATGGAGAGATAGCAAGAAGAGATAGAGAGAAAGGGGAGTCCTAACAGAGAGACAGGCAGAGGAGACAAGATATTGAGATTCTCTGCAGTCTAACTGAAGTGTTGAGGAAGCTGTGGGAGCGGTAGGGCTTTGTCAACACAAGCTAGTTATACACACAGTCAGTGAATCAAGTGGGAATGACTTCACCTGAATACACACCAATTATCTCAGTCCTAAATATGACAAGACAAGACAACCACACTGGTAAACACAGTACAGGGAGGATAGCCATATTGTCTATGCTGTTATGCTGAAACACTCAGTATGGTCATCATGTGAGTGTTTGTACTCAAACAATTACACATTCCATATGGTAACAGTTATACGTTTCCTTTAGGGGTTCTTCCCTAGTAAGTTCAAGGGTGCTCTCGGTGTCACTGTGATGCTCAGGTGTGCACAGATGTTGCTGTGCATGAATCTGTGATCTGCTAGCGTTAGTAGCATTGCATGTTACTAATTCATTTAGACAGCGGGGTGACACGGGGAGCGGGTCCCTAGTGCTTTCTCTGCTTTACACACTGTATGCCACAAGCTGTCGGGGAGAGGGTAGGGGACAGGGGGCTGGTTGTGGTGGGGTGGCACGTGTCACGTGTCTCCTGCTCTAATGAGTCACGTGTCAGTGCTCCATTGACGTCAGTGAACAGCGAGAGGCATCCCACTTGGGGAGGCCTTTGCAGACAAATACTCAGACGACCTCTCTCTGTCTCTCTCTCTTTCCTCTCTCTCTCTCTGCCTCTTTCCCTCTCTCACACAGACACCAACTGAGTTTACACACTAATATCAATAAAATCCATGTCCCAAGTTGATGTCTTCCTCCTGACTGAAGCCTCCTCCCTCCTCCTGCTGATTTCCCCATCAGACTGCCCTAATTCCCACAGTCTCCTGAGGAGCCATGAAAGTGCTAGGTGTTTTGTCTGTGTTCTCTTCCCAGCTTTCCCCTCTCCTCCTCCCTCTGTACTGCTGAGGAGGACTGCCTGTGGATGCTGCTGGTGCTGGAGCTACAGTCCAGTAATTAATCTCTTCAGAGGACAAGTGAGATTCCAGATGGTCTCTGATGGTGTGTGTGTGTGTGTGTTGTTTTATTGGATTATTAACTTCTGTTTAATGACCTCGCTCCACTTTGCCTAATCCACTTCCACATTGGAGCCCTATGTGTGCCTACCTTGGGTAAAGAAGCACCCATGAGTCAGCCCAACAACGGCACAGAGAGTAGAGTAAGGTTTGGAAGGAACACCATGGACAGCTTCATCCCCTATTACATAGGCCCAATTATATAGCGAATGGAATTTAAACTGCGACTGAATAAATAACCTGCTCTTTATGCCCCATTTTGTGTCTGTATATTGATAGATATTATGAGCAACTTGCAACAGAGGAATGTGGGTCTGTTGGACGCTCACAACCACACACTCGCAAAATCAATAATCCAATATGTTCAGTCAGAGATAAAGAATGATCAGAATATAGGTGCATCGGCCCCGAGAGAAGCTTCCATCACGCGGGGTTTGCACATTACAGGAGAGGAACGGAGGGTGAGCCTGCCAAATAGATTATCAGGGGACTGTCAATCACATGCACAGTAATTGTCATGAGCACTCTCTCTCCCTGGTAGCAACATTAATTGCATTCAATTATCTTCCACTCTGCTCACCTCCCTCTCTCTACTCAGCCTAACTAGCTCCACCTGCCCTGCTCTGCTCTTGTTACCTGGCCAGCTGCACTGCATTTCCCACTCACCATCCTCACCTTGCCTCACTCTGTTCTATTACTCTGCCAGCTGAACTGCATTTCCCCACTACCTCTCCCAGTATATCAAGCCCTGTTTTTCAGCCAAGCCCTGTCAGATCGTCTTCAAACCCGGACCAGTAACCTGCCTGTCTGCGCTCTGACTCCTGTTTGTGATACCGATCCTTTCTTGACTGCCTCCTTGTTCTACTGCCCCGTCTATCCCAACCTGCCTTCGGGACCTCGACTACTCTCCGATCTTCAGCCCCTCCGGTAACTCGTTTCTGCCTTCTGTCTCTCACCACGATATTTGCCCAGCCCTGATCTGTACTTCTGCCTGCCATTCATATTGCTGTTGTGTGTGTGTGTTCCCCCAGGTCTCCGACCACCAGATGAGCGTGCCCAGACGTTTCACCACCCTCAGCCCGATACGCCGCTCCATCACTGGGAACACACACACTAAGCACTTGGACTGGACACCCCCGGACATTTGGTGACCCCCGGAGCACAGGTACCCACAGGAGGACCCTGAAAGACCCCTGACACCCCTGGGACTCCTCTTCCCGCCTGTAACCTTGAATAAAGAACTCTGAATTTGAACTTGCGCTCTTGGGTCCTCTTCTGTTCGTGACAGAACGATCTGACCATCATGGACCCAGCGCACTCCCTGACCACGATGGAGGAAGAGCCAGAGAGGACTGCCCTACAGCGACTGGAACGCTCTGAGGGAGACATAAATCGGATGGCTGGCGACATCGCTTCCCTTCTCCAGCTATTCAACCAGCAGCAACAACAGTTCCAACTGCAGCAACAACAGCTAGCCCAAGCCCTGCAACTACTCTCAAGCCCGGCTACTCCACCTGCACCCCCCTGGTCCTTTTGTTCCTGTACCACCGATACTCCTTCATCCCTCCGCTGGAGGTCCCAATGCTGCAGGCCCGGCAGTGCTGCCACCAGATCCCCACGCTCCTGAACCAAGGATTGGGAACCCGGAGCGTTTTGATGGCAACCAGAAGCAAGTAAGACCATTCTTGAGCAGCTGCCGAATCCAGTTTGCACTACAGCCCAGGACTTTCTCAACAGAGGGAGCCAAGGTGGGGTATGTCATCACACATCTCACCGGTCGAGCTCGGTTGTGGGGAACGGCGGAATTCGACCGGCAAACCCCAGCCTGTGCCTCCTTCAGTGCCTTTGAGGAGGAGATGTTAAAGGTCTTTGACCTAGGCTCGCCAACAGCCGAAGCGTCACAAGCTCTGCTCACCATCCGTCAGGGCAATCGGACAGTGGCAGACTTCTCCATTGACTTTCGTACCCTGGCCAGTCAAAGCTCGTTTAACCCAGAGGCACTGGTGCAAGCCTTCCTCCATAGCCTGGCGGACTATATCAAGGACGAGCTTGTTTCCCATGACCCGCCCTCAACGCTTGATGCCGCCATTGACCTTGCCGTTCGCATTGACCGCCGTATACAGACCCGGAGGAGGGAGAAGGGCCGTCTCAGTCAACCTGCCATCCGTACTCGGGTCGATACCGCTTCTGTCCAGCCCCTGCCTGTCAAGTCCCATAGCCAACTCAATCAGCCTGAGCCCATGGAGATTGGCCGTGCCTCTCTGACTCCCGAGGAGCGTCGGCGCCGTCTAAGCTCCAACCTTTGCCTCTACTGTGGTGGCGAGAATCACCGTGTCGCTACTTGTCCGGCAAAAGCCGCAGCTCACCAGGTGTAGGGGAGATCCGGGTGAGCTCAACAAGCCTTCAGTCTCCCTCCATCCGAAAGACCCTGCTTCATCTCCGCCTTCAGCTTTCTGACAAGACTCATACATTGGCCGCCCTTGTGGATTCCGGGCCGAAGCAAACATCATGGACCCTGAGCTTGCACAGCAACTGGGCGTGAACCATCATCAACTGACACAACCCATTCCTGCACGAGCCCTGGATGGGCATCATCTTGGCACTGTCACTCATATCTCCGCCCTGTGACAATCCTGCTGTCAGGAAACCACCAGGAGTCCATCCAGTTTCACCTCCTACACTCACCTGGCCAACCACTCATTCTTGGATACCCGTGGCTCCGTCAGCACAACCCCCACATCGACTGGGAGACAGGAACAGTCCGTGAGTGGGGAAGGAGTTGTCACCAGACCTGTTTAAGGGGGCCACCCTGCCCGTTCACCGGGAAGGATCTAGCGCTACCTCCGACATATCCAATGTTCCGGCCTGTTACCACAGCCTGAAAGAGGTGTTCAACAAATCCAAGGCGACATCTCTACCCCCCACACAGACCCTATGACTGCGCGATTGATCTCCTGCCTGGCACAGCACCTCCCAAGGGTCGTCTGTATTCACTGTCAGCCCCGGAAAGAAAGGCCATGGAGGACTACATTAATGACTCTCTTGCCTCCGGGATAATTAGACCGTCGTCTTCCCCGCAGGAGCGGGATTCTTCTTTGTCGGCAAGAAGGACGGTTCTCTTCGTCCATGCATAGATTACCGGGGTCTGAACGACATCACGGTTAAGAATCGCTACCCACTGCCCTTACTTTCGTCTGCCTTCGAACTGCTGCAGGGAGCCACTGTATTCACTAAGCTGGACCTTCGCAATGCCTACCATCTGGTGCGGATGAGGGAGGGAGACGAATGGAAGACAGCGTTCAACACACCAACCGGCCACTATGAATATCTCGTCATGCCCTTCGGCCTCACCAATGCCCCAGCAGTTTTTCAAGCCCTAGTGAATGATATCCTCAGGGACATGCTAAATACGTTCGTATTTGTGTACCTTGACGATATTTTAATATTCTCAAAGACTCTGTCAGAACACACGCACCACGTCCGGTTGGTCCTGCGCCGCCTGCTGGAGAACTCTCTTTTCGTGAAGGCAGAGAAGTGCGAGTTCCATGCCAAGACCGTTTCATTCCTGGGGTATGTGGTGACCGAGGGCAGCATTCAGATGGATCTCACGAAGGTGTCGGCTGTCACTTCCTGGCCAGTTCCTGAGTCTCGGAAGAAGTTGCAACAGTTCCTGGGCTTTGCCAACTTTTATAGGAGATTCATCAGAAACTATAGCACAGTGGCTGCACCCCTCACGGCGCTAACCAGCACTAAACAACCGTACCAATGGACATCAGCTGCTGATAAGGCCTTCAATATCCTCAAGACATGTTTCACTTCTGCTCCCATCCTCCAGATGCCAGATGCAGCAAGGCAGTTTGTGGTGGAGGTAGATGCTTCGGACGTGGGAGTGGGTGCAGTGCTTTCTCAAAGAGCAGCTGAGGATGGCAAGATGCACCCCTGTGCCTTCTACTCCCGTCGGCTAACCCCTGCCGAATGCAACTACGACATTGGGAACCGCGAGCTGTTGGCTGTCAAGCTCGCCCTTGAAGAATGGCGGCACTGGTTAGAGGGGTCAAAGGAACCATTCGTAGTGTGGACAGACCACAAGAACCTGGAGTATATCCAAACAGCCAGGAGGCTGAACTCCCGTCAACAGCGGTGGTCTCTGTTCTTTACGCGCTTCAATTTCACGCTCTCCTACCGCCCGGGATCTCGCAACATCAAACCTGATGCTCTTTCCCGGATGTTTCAGAAGGACGAGACCACCGCCATGACAGCTCCCATTCTTCCCAGCCACTTGGTCGTAGCGGCCCTCACCTGGGAGATCGAGAAGCAGGTCATGGAGGCTCTTCGGGACCAGCCAGGTCCAAGCACCAGCGCCCCCAACCGTCTGTTTGTTCCAGCAAATCTCAGGTCACCTGTGATTCAGTGGGGGCACGAATCCCGTCTGGCCTGTCATCCCGGCATCACTCGCACCCTTCATCTGGTCCGCCAGCGGTTCTGGTGGCGGGGGATGAGACGGGATGTCCGAGAATTCATCCGAGCTTGTCCCACTTGTAACCGAAACAAGACTCCCAACCAGCCTCCTGCTGGGTTGCTGCAACCCCTACTCATACCCAAGAGGCCCTGGTCCCACGTTTCACTGGACTTTGTTACGGGCCTTCCGCCCTCTGACGGACACACAGTCATCCTTACCATTGTTGACCGCTTTAGTAAGATGACCCACTTCGTGCCCCTTCCCAAACTACCCTCTGCTAAAGAGACCTCCCAGGTGGTCCTGGAACATGTGTTTCGTATCCATGGCCTACCCCAGGATATAGTGTCAGACCCGGGGCCCGCAATTCTCAGCAACCTTTTGGAAGGAGTTCTGTCATCTCCTTGGGGCCACCGCCAGCCTATCGTCTGGATTCCACCCGCAGTCAAACGGCCAGACTGAACGCATGAACCAGGAGCTGGAGAAGGCACTGAGGTGTGTGGCTTCCCAAAATCCCTGGGCCTGGGCTCAACACCTGCTCTGGGTGGAATATGCCCATAATTCACTCACCAGTTCCTCCACCGGGCTCTCCCCCTTTCAGTGTGTCTACGGGTATCAACCTCCACTGTTTGCCAGCCAGGAGGCGGATGCCACCTGTCCGTCTGCTCTTGCGTATGCCCGCCGCTGCCGCCGCACTCTGGGCCCAGGCTCGCACTGTGCTCCTGAAGTCTGGAACCAGCTACGCCGTCGGTGCCAACCGACGGAGGACCCCAGCACCTACTTACCGGGTTGGTCAGAAGGTCTGGCTGTCTGCCCGGGATCTGCCGCTGCGGGTTGTATCACGAAAGCTGGCCCCTCGCTTCATTGGTCCTTTTCCTGTGCAGAAAGTCATCAGTCCAACGGCGGTCCGACTTCAGTTGCCCGCTTCCATGCGGGTCCACCCCACCTTCCACGTCTCCAAGGTCAAGCCGGTCCATGAAAGTCCCCTGGTCCCTGCAGCTCCGGCGCCACCTCCTCCGCGCCTCGTGGATGGCGGTCCTGTCTTCACCGTCCGGCGGCTGCTCCGCTCTAGGCGAAGGGGTAGGGGTCTCCAGTACCTCGTTGATTGGGAGGGATATGGTCCAGAGGAGAGGACCTGGACCCCGGCCAGGAGGATAGTGGACCGGACCCTTATCACTGACTTCCACCGACTACATCCTGATCAGCCTGCAATCCGTAGGGGGCCGTCCAAGAGGGGTTCCTAGCCGTCCGGCCCGCCCTGCTCCTGTCTCAGTGCCTGTCCTGTCTCCCGACCGTGACCCTCCAGCTCCTTCTGAGGATGAGGAGATTCACTCGGACCGCTCGGAGGAGTTCTGACCCGCCGCCTGCTCCCCTCCACCCTCCCGGCATGATGTTGTTCTTGGGACTTCTGGGGCCGTCCCTTGGAGGGGGGGTCCTGTCATGAGCACTCTCTCTCCCTGGTAGCAACATTAATTGCATTCAATTATCTTCCACTCTGCTCACCTCCCTCTCTCTACTCAGCCTAACTAGCTCCACCTGCCCTGCTCTGCTCTTGTTACCTGGCCAGCTGCACTGCATTTCCCACTCACCATCCTCACCTTGCCTCACTCTGTTCTATTACTCTGCCAGCTGAACTGCATTTCCCCACTACCTCTCCCAGTATATCAAGCCCTGTTTTTCAGCCAAGCCCTGTCAGATCGTCTTCAAACCCGGACCAGTAACCTGCCTGTCTGCGCTCTGACTCCTGTTTGTGATACCGATCCTTTCTTGACTGCCTCCTTGTTCTACTGCCCCGTCTATCCCAACCTGCCTTCGGGACCTCGACTACTCTCCGATCTTCAGCCCCTCCGGTAACTCGTTTCTGCCTTCTGTCTCTCACCACGATATTTGCCCAGCCCTGATCTGTACTTCTGCCTGCCATTCATATTGCTGTTGTGTGTGTGTGTTCCCCCAGGTCTCCGACCACCAGATGAGCGTGCCCAGACGTTTCACCACCCTCAGCCCGATACGCCGCTCCATCACTGGGGAACACACACACTAAGCACTTGGACTGGACACCCCCGGACATTTGGTGACCCCCGGAGCACAGGTACCCACAGGAGGACCCTGAAAGACCCCTGACACCCCTGGGACTCCTCTTCCCGCCTGTAACCTTGAATAAAGAACTCTGAATTTGAACTTGCGCTCTTGGGTCCTCTTCTGTTCGTGACAGTAATGATAACACGGGAGACAAATGAAGGCAATAACTAGCAATGGGATTACACTTCCTATGAAAGTGCGGATGTGGGCGATTTGGGGCATTTGTCTCCACTATATTGTGCACATATGGAAGCAATACAGTAGGCTCATATCGTTAACGAGACACGAGCTTTAAAAATCAGGAATAGACCTACAATTATTCGCATGGTCCAGAGCAGAATTCCTGCATCAGCTGTTACTCAACTCAGGTAAAACACACAGGGAGATGTTCATTGAAAATAAGTGGTATCACTTATGTAGACAGATTTCTAACAGAATACACAAGAAAAGCATGCTACTATTTAGCACTCGCTCCCATTTGCCGCATAGCCTATTACCCTTTTCACACCACTGAGCCAAACCAAGCTGAGCCAAGCTGTACTAGGCTAGCATGGTTGGTTACACATCCACCATATTATTTTCAGTTGGCTAAACATAGGCCCAGACTTCTTTGATTTGTGGCCTAATATCCTCACGCGGATAGATGATAAAAGGGATTTTTAGTTGGATGGTTGTTCTTCTGTGTGGGTAGAGGAAAGCGTGCGTATAAAAGCACCTGGGTGGCTGAAATAGCTTTATAAAACGACTGTCGGAATTCCGAATGCGATGCATCACAACAGGCCCGGAGCGAAAAGCCTAAGGTGTAGGCGGTAATCGCCTCTACTGCGCGCTCGGCCATTTCTTCGATGTGATTGTGAGCTGAGCCGCGGCCCAACCGTCTGCCGTCTCCCGGGACGTTTGAAACCAAGGTAGAAAATGAACATTTCTCACCTCACTCACATATCAAACCACCAATGTGTCAATAAGACAGGGAGGCTAGCCAAATATTTGTCACTGTAAGAGATGTCCATATAATATAATAATATAATATGCCATTTAGCAGACGCTTTTATCCAAAGCGACTTACAGTCATGCGTGCATACATTTTTTTTATTATTTTTTTGTGTATGAGTCCATGAGTTTAGAGACGAGGTATAAGCACCTATCAGCATAGGCATATGTTTTAAATGATTTTATGAGGATGACCATCACATCATAGGCATTTTTAAACAAATAATGTAATCTTGGGCCATTGAATAAATGCTCTGCTGCACATCCATCAATCTTCTTGCAATTGATAGCCTGTAGGTTTCACAAAGCGCTGACTTTAGTGACCCAGCAGGGACACAATCAGTGTCAGGTCTGTCTGGGGGAATAGATGCCCTAAGAAATCAGAGGCCATATTCGCACCATGTCACAATGTGTCGCTTAATCGACTACATGACTGTGGATGCTATTGCTGAGGATATTTGCAGGGACAAATTATTGTTTAGCACTCCGGTTTTAGGAGAGCGCGCAGTCCGTGTCCCCCGTGAGGCGTCTGACCCTGAACAGCAGCCTACGCACAGTGGTTTGGAAGTAGACCTAGGCTATATCCCTGTCTCTCATCAAAATACTGCCAGCATGAATACAATATTGTGATAATCTCATCTCTGCCTCATGCACGTACGCATTTGTCAGGAAGGAAAAACTGATATGAAAGTCTAGACAAAATAGTTCATTATTTATATTTTTTCACCTTTTCATATCATTGCCTCTAGGCTCCAGCTATAATGACCAGCATGGCTCCTGATGAGTTTTCACTTTAGCTGTGCATAATGTTTGGGTTTTAAGCATGCTAGAAGTCTCCAGGTCTCATTAAATGTTTTGCTTTGACTATATGATTCAGTTTTCAATCAGTAACATCAACCTTGCTTGACAAATTAAATCTGCTATATTATGTAGTTACATATCCAGAATATTGAATGTGCAGTGTGTTATGGGAGCCAGGGTAGCATATATACAAAAAACTACAGCAAGCCAATATGTCTGTAGCTGTTAAAGCTGAGTGAATTGGCTACATACAGCCTAATCAGGTCTGGCTGATTGTCTGTTTTGAAAATTCCTCTCCAGCCTGTATCAATTTGCAACTAAATGGGAACGGTCCGCCAGAGATGTATCAGAATTAGTCATGTGTTTTTCATCACTCTTTTTTCTCTCTCAGTCAAACACATCTGCGGTGTCAGTTCATTTCTGCATTAGGCTATAACACAGGCGAAGGATAGAGTGTGAATCCCAATGTGAAGACCTTGTGGTACGATTTAGAAGCACTTGAGCTCAGAATAGAAAAACCAGTCCCAGTGTAGCAGAGCACGACTCTTGTGTCCCAACAGTGTACAGGACCTTCACATAATTACAATACAGTGGCTGGCATGTAGAAGAGGTGACACCGCCCCCTAGGGCCAGCGTCATATATTGCACACACTCATATTCTTACTGGAGCAACATCTTGAAAAGCAAGAACACTTCCCCTCTAACCTGGTGTTTTCTACAGATAAATATACTCCAAATGTAGAAATTGTAGGTTATCACAAATAGCCCCAACAATAATAACACCCTGGGTGAAGACATTTTGAGCGGAAACAGAACGAGGCAAAGCGAGAAGGAGTAGAGGATGTGATAGAGAAGATGAGGAGGAAGGAAACTTTGTTTGGCTGCGGGCTGCAGATGCTGGGAGCGGTGGCAGCTGGTGGGGGTGGGCACACCTATCTGTGGCTCACTCTGTCTCCCTCTGCTCTGGTGTGACTGTGAAGAAGGCGACAGATGGAGTCGGAAGGTTCTGCTCCAGTCCCAGCGCTGCTCCTCCAGTCTGCCTGCCCAGCTCTGCTGGCTGCCCAGGGTGAGGGCCAGGAGCCAGGGGAACATGGTGGCCATGCCTAGCCCCAGGTGTCAACCGCTTACAGAGTGGGGTCGCCTTGCCTGGTGCTCACCTCTGCTGCCACACACACACTCTGCTGCCTCCCTGTGGCGGAAATAAGAACAACATAGCAATTACTCTGTCAAAGCAATCGGTGAATTCAAATCAAATCAAATATTATTTGTCACATGCTGCGTAGACAACAGGTGTAGACTAACAGTGAAATGCATACGGGTCCTTCCCAACAATACAGAGAGAAAAATAATTGTAATTAAGATGAATACACTGATGCATATACTCTTATTAGAGAATAGTATTGTATATCATCGTGGACCTATGCTTATTCACCCAAACTCACAGAATGTGTACGAATGTACATTCATTTTCATCAGCAGTCATGTTGACAGCTACAGTAACATACCCAGCAATCCTCTGCAATAAGGCAGTAGAACATTTCTGTCTGTGGTCCCCTATGACTTCTTCGTACGCGTGGCTTGCGTGCACTGTGTGACAACATGATGAGAAGACAATCCTGACTCAGGAGGAACAGCATAGTGGGGGTCACTGGATCGTGTCAAAGCCCCAGGGCTGTGAAGTTGATGAGAGTAACTGTGTGACCTCTGTGTCACTGCTCATGTGGAAAATCAATGGAGAGGGTCTCTACAGCCATACAGAGTGGACTGTTCTAAGACATAAACAAGCAAATGTTGCTTGATCTATTGGTCTTCCTATTAATCTCATGCTCATTTGTTGTTGTTCATGCCTTGGACACTAATTACTGGTACCAAGATAGCAATGTGGCAAAAAATATAACAATCCAAAAAGTGGCAACTGTTTCCTTTGCAGAAGGAGAAACAAGTTACAAATATGTCTAAATGTGTTTATTTTTTACTCTAGGGCTTCCTTAGACCTACATCTGTCTCCCTCCCCGTCAGAGGACATTTTGGTTCAGTCCTGTTCCAGTTTCTCCTGGGATCTGCCTCAGTTGTGTGGGTGTCTGTGTTCATTAGCTACAGAACTGAATTATAAGTAAGGCCCCTTTTCTTATAGTCTTACAGCAGCAAAACTGTTGTTTCTCCTCACAGCAGTCCTTACATCTCCCGGAGGTGCTTTTGGAGCATATTATCAGATCTTCTTCTGTCCAGTTAAAAAGGTACAGTTGGCAAAAGCTCCCTCTCAGCATTAAAGAAAGAGTCCCAACTGATATGTCTGTGATTTATATTAAGAGACAGGACTGAGGGAATCTCACTGGGTCTTAACATTCTAGACTGTACCTCCTCAAGGCTCTGGCTGTTAGAGTGACAGACTGTGCTACGCAGAGTGACCAGGGGGCCCAATGGGAGGGCCACAGCTCCCTGACAACACTCTGGGGCTTTGCATGGCATGATGGGAGGTCAGTGACACAGCCTGTTGGGATCTGAAGGGATGGCGAGATCATGTGGAACTCAAAGTAAAAGTTGCAGACTCGCAGGATTTCTGGTCCCTCTTAGATATTGTGGTAATAAAATAGAACATGTGGGAAATGGATCCTGTCGTCCATAGGTTGAACCACTACACAAAAGATAAAAACACATCTATGATTCTACAATTTGGCATTGAAAATGCAAAGTCAGGCTGCCTACAAAACAGATGATCCGTCTCTCTCACCAGTTTACCATTATCAAGACAGACAAAGCCCCTCCATTATCAGTGAACATGAAATGAATCCTCTGAGACCATTTCAGCAAATAGTTCAGCCATTATCATTCATGACTCAATCACAGAGGAAATTGCCAGGGGAAGACATGCCGTCAGCCTTCAGTGGAGGAGAAGAAACGAGAAGAGTGACGTTGGGGAAAACAAAAGGAAGACAGACTGGTGTTATTGATAAAGATATTATGCTTGGCCAGAGACGGGGTGCTTTCTATTAGGGCTGGTGATGGTAGCAGAGGGGGTAAGGTGTGTAGGTTGTTGGGTGGTGGTGTGGTGCTAATCAGCTGCTGGCAAGCGTGTGAGCGGGCGGTCTCCTTGCGGCGGAACCCCAGGTCGAAAGCAGGTTTGAAGTTTAATGATGCCAGCTGCCAGCCTTGCCAGTCTGCAGGCGCTAACGAGCTGGCAGCGCCTGTGGCTCGGGCCACATACCTGAAAATGCAGCGTGCGTTTCAGGGGGGCGGGGTTCTACCAGGGATGTCGAGGGGCCTGCTGGAGACCCAGGACGGCACGGAAGGCCCGCATCTCTTTGAAGAGGGCCCTCATTTCCATATTTCATTACGCACCGCTGACTGACAAGGCCCAGCCAGATGTTCTATTTCCAGCTATTTAAATTTTGACCTGCTTTCTTTCCACGGTTGAAGAAAAGATTAGATTCGATTTTAATCAACACACAGATGCCATGGATGGTAAGAACTTGGAGATAGATGTTTGTTTTATCTGTTGTTGTTTTTTGTTGTCTATATTCTCCTACTGTATCTTATCCTCTGAGTAAAGGTGTTGATAACACACAGACAGTAGCTGCCATTTAACTTCAGAATCATGAAATGGTTCCAAAGTGACTAGGCACCTTAGACTCCAGCACAGTCCCTGATTCATTCCAACGGTATTTCCTTTGAATTGGCTGTTAAATTGCGGTGTCCTTACTCAATCTCTCACCCAAAACTACATCGACAGCCCTGACCTTTCTGGGTGTCTGCAGCAAATAGCAGTTTGTCAGAGGGAGTGAAGGAGCCCTAGGATCAATGTGATTGTCTTGGTATACAACAGCATTGACTTCACTCTGTGCATGTGCGTGCCTATGGGTTTGTTTGTGCATGATTGAGTTGTATTAGATAACAAAATGATGGCAGAGGAAGAACGGTAGTGATCAGGGGGAGAAAGGGAGCAGAGAAAGAGACAAACTTTTATTTGGACAGGAAAAATATAGCTCTCCACAACCTCACCCCTTTTCTCTCTGAATGAACAAAACTAGGCCAAAGGAAGACAGTTATTTAGAAAAAATGTGTTGGGTGTCTATGAAAGTGATCATGTATGGAGTGGTAAACAGTACAGCTGTTTCTGGTCTAGGTGTGTAGGGTGCCTGGAAAACCACCGTTCTGGAGAGAGAGAGAGAGAGAGAGAGAGAGAGAGAGAGAGAGAGAGAGAGAGAGAGAGAGAGAGAGAGAGAGAGAGAGAGAGAGAGAGAGAGAGAGAGAGAGAGAGAGAGAGAGAGAGAGGAGAGAGAGAGAGAGAGAGAGAGAGAGAGAGAGAGAGAGAGAGAGAGAGAGAGAGAGAGAGAGAGAGAGAGAGAGAGAGAGAGAGAGAGAGAGAGAGAGAGAGAGAGAGAGAGAGAGAGAGAGAGAGAGAGAGAGAGAGAGAGAGAGAGAGAGAGAGATGGCTGTCAACACATGAGCATATCCATCACTCTAATTCAATCAGGTTTTAGCACTCTCAGCCTGTAACCCAATCATGAGCCTGGTTTCCCCTTTAGCAGCCCGTGCCACCTGTCATCACCACACAGTGCGTGTCAGATTAGGGTGTGTCATTGGTATTATACACTGGGGTCGGGACGGCACAGCTGTAGGTGTGAGGGGTTACCTGCTGCCTGTCAAACCTCATTTGTAGTGCAATAAATCTTGATATACTATACTATAGTTTATCATTAAAATCCACCTCATGATTCCTATTCTTCATTGTTTTAATGTAATAATAATACACAGCACAGAGCACTGAAGCCATCTAAATCTCTAAATATCTCTGCAAATATATCTAATGTAATATATTCATAACCCAGATTTACCAGAGGATCCTTCTACTAAGAATGCTATGATCCTGGGTAAACATTAATATTCCCAGAGAGAGAGCAATGACTGTTCTGATAAAGATAGAAACTCCTGCTCTTTGCCTTAATGGGTTATAAATTGTCAAAGAAAACATGATTAATATCAGAAGACTAAATGTCATGTTTACTTTGGATTTGAAATTGCGGTTGAACTCTGTGAACCACAGTGATGTTGGGGGAAGGAGCTAGAGAGGGAGGGGGGCATTGGAGCATTATTGCTGATGTATATAGAAGCTGAAAACTAATGAACGTGTGCTGGTGGCATGTGAACTATGTGACCACAGTGTTGCTGTGTTTACCAATGTACCACCAATATATAATACCTTCAGATTCGCTACTCACCAAACATGGAGACAGATCTCGGTATTGTTCATGCTGCTATTGAAACCCTGCTAGCCTGTGCATGCGTGCATGTATTATCATGTGACTCAGATTGCCTGGGTGTCTGGGATTGGCATCCAATGCTGAGTGCCATCCAGTTATACATTATAATACCATGCTAAACTGCTATGTAACCTAAACATGGCTGTGTGACAGAGCTAATGTCTGTCGAGTACAGACATTCATTAAAAATTATACAAGTTTATAAAGTACACATCAATGTGAATATGTAATTAGTACCTGTGTGCACACAAACTGTGGTGGAAGCGTTCCAAGTACCTACTCATTGTCAGAAAATATGAAGCAGGGGATATACTGTATATCTGGATGGACAGTGTGTTTCTAGTCTTTTGTGTTCCTGGCGGACATGACCTCTGTTGTGACCTGCAGAAGACAATAAGATGCAGCAGCATTCACCAGGCTCCACATACTCATTATTTTCTCTCAGCTGCTCTGGCAGTACAGCGACACAAACGGCCTTGTCCAGCCAAGAGGTCAGGGTTCATGTGAAAAAGGGTAAATATGCTGGCCAGTGGTTAAGGTGAGCCAGGACCCTTGAAGAATTCATGCAAACGGTTTTCTTTGTACAGTGCAGAGCTGCCACTCACAGCTGGTTTCTCACTTTTGACTGTTCTTCCACTTGTAGGAAGCATTCACCACGTAATAAAGAGGACTAATAACATATATCCAATTTTATATCGTGACAATATTTTGTATGACTAAACATAGGTCTCGCGGTGAGGAAAATACTCCTGGGCCCAATTACAGTAGTCTCTGATAAAGCACAAAAAGGTAGCAACTCATGTAATTCGTTTTCTACAATCTGTATATTTCAGAGTAATCAAACAGGTTCATTGTAAAACAAAGAAAAGTTTTGATGGAAACAGTTTCATTTCTCATCTGAAACAATTATTTTATGGGAGACAAAGCCTGTTCCAACCTTTAAGAGGGTGGGGGAAGTTTTTATATGTGGCTTTCTATTCAAATGTGAAGTCATCCTTGACATTTCCGGCGTGGTTTGCTGAACATCCTTGTCAGAATTTTCCCAGCCTGAGAGATGCAGTGTGACCTGATGACATTTACAAACTCATCAGGCAGAGAGCCATGACATTCTAGGAGAAACACCTCCGCATCCGTCTCCCTGAGAACCCGGTTTTATCTGCTCAATTTATTACTCTCAGGCACATTATTATTGCTTTATTGGTTGCTAATACAATGTCAACCTTTATAGTTTGTCCGTGTTATCGTTTACTCCCACCTGCCTGGTTTTAGTCAGTGAGTGATTGCAGACCTTCAGACAACATGGCCCATAACGGTGCAGTGCAGCCTTGAACAGATGGTCAGACTATGAAGATCTATCAAAAGGCACACAGCACTTATATGTCGAGGATCCATTTGATAATTTGAGGGTGAGCACCACTAGAGGGAGCATATGCAGTATCAAGTATGTTGAGTCATACTGTAGATTAGATGCTGGACTACAGTCCAGCGTAGTATGATATACATGTATGCAGACAAAGTCGCCAGGGGGAAAAGGAGGGCAAAAGGTGGCATGAGGCAAAAACCAAGAGCAAAATATTGAAAATCAAGCCAGTGTAGGGAAACAAGAATGACTGCCTTCATGATTTCAAACCTATAACGTGGTACCAGAATATGTTTTAGGATTAAAATCAGTCCTCAAACCCTTTAAAACACTGACTACAAAGAAATACAGAGACACATACTTTTCTCTGTACACAGGAGAAAAGACTCCTTCACTTTATTGCTGCACAACCATGAGGTATGAGAAAAAAGATGGTTAAAAGGGCAAAGGGAATGGGAACTTGTGCGGTTTAGCCTCTTTGCATCCACTGGGTTCAAGTTAGAGGTTTAAGGGAGTCAGTCTGTGGGGATAAGTCGTTTTTTTCTCAAGCCTTTGGTCCAGCAGTGCTCCAGCAGTAGATAAGAGTTTAGAAGTCAGGACCCTCCTTCTTCAGCTTGCTGTAGTCCATGTTCACAGCATAAAACTATGAATGAAATAAAGGAAGAATAAAAGATTAAGGACAAGACCAGCAGAGATCCAATATTGACTAATAACAGTAGATAATCTGAGCAAAAACCTGCCTTTACTTTCTGAATCATTCCCAGGTCTGTTATTCAGTCACAGTGTCAAACTTGCTTTGTTGTTGTGACTGACAAGTAGATTGGTTGATCAGATTACTTAAACTAACAGGATTATCCTGTTTTAATTCATTCAACTATGGGATTAGTAAAATCAGACTACAGCTCTATTACATTTTTGCCTCAAGCCACTACATTAACATGTTCCCTCAATGCGCTGTACAACCTCTGCTCACTACCATGTGCAGCAGAGACCAAGTTTAATGCACTGGCCATTGTGATACATTTATCCAGACATAATGGATCATACTGCAAGTGAGTGACCTACCTTGTGCTGATGTGTGGGTGCCATCTTGTTCCATGGCTCGGGGTTGCCGTTACGATTCCAACTATAGAAACAACATACATATTGAAATGAAAAGTTTTAAATCTAATAGCAATATACCTGTCCTGCACATTGACTAACTATAGCTAAAGTTGCATCAAAACACTCAAGGTCAATCCAGTTACTATGCGGTTCCCATTTCAGACAGTTTCAATATTACCGGCTTGTTTTAGAAGGGCCCTTACCTGACATGGGGTCCCATTGCCAGGCGCAGGAGGTACGCCCCAGACATAGCCATCCCACCACCGATGAAGATGAAGAGGGGGACCAACTGGAGGGAACAGAAAAGAGTTAGGGGGAACAATAGGAGGACAGGGTAAGGTGGCAATCATGGGAAATAGGGCTATAATAGGGCTGACCCCATTTAGTAAACTGGTCAATTGTTTGGTCGATAGATTTGTTTTATTTTTCATGGCACACTAGACACCCGTCTGATTCGTGCCGGTCTCAGTGGACTAATCCATTGCGGAGGCTGCTGGGGTTGGCACCGTCCATCACACTAAGATGAGCATTGGCAACGCAAGGCACCGGTCCCGTGAGGGTATTTGAGAAAATATAGAAAACAAGTTAAATTCCATTGGTTTTCCATAAATGACTACTGCTTTGGACCAGAGGCCATTTGAGAGAGTATTCCTTAGGCCTACAGTATGTGTGAAGGAAATGTGTCTTGGGTATAATTTAAAATGTTGAGTTAAGATGAGTGGCTTAGATGTACAAGGTTTGTGTCTCTCCAGAATCTGCTCTCTCCCGCCAATTCGTGTGCATTCATTGTTTCATAACTTCATTGTTTGCCCTTTGTCTATCAATTCACCAATACATACAGTGGGGGGAAAAAAGTATTTAGTCAGCCACCAATTGTGCAAGTTCTCCCACTTAAAAAGATGTGTACCTATGATGAAAATTACAGGTGCCTCGTCAACTATGACAGACAAAATGAGAAAGAAAAATCCAGAAAATAACATTGTAGGATTTGTTATGAATTTATTTGCAAATTATGGTGGAAAATAAGTATTTGGTCAATAACAAAAGTTTCTCAATACTTTGTTATATACCCTTTGTTGGCAATGACACAGGTCAAATGTTTTCTGTAAGTCTTCACAAGGTTTTCACACACCGTTTCTGGTATTTTGGCCCATTCCTCCATGCAGATCTCCTCTAGAGCAGTGATGTTTTGGGTCTGTCACTGGGCAACACGGACTTTCAACTCCCTCCAAAGATTTTCTATGGGGTTGAGATCTGGAGACTGGCTAGGCCACTCCAGGATCTTGAAATGCTTCTTACGAAGCCACTCCTTCGTTGCCCGGGCGGTGTGTTGGGATCATTGTCATGCTGAAAGACCCAGCCATGTTTAATCTTAAAATGCCCTTGCTGATGGAAGGAGGTTTTCACTCAAAATCTCATGATACATGGCCCCATTCATGCTTTCCTTTACACGGATCAGTCGTCCTGGTCCCTTTGCAGAAAAACAGCCCCAAAGCATGATGTTTCCACCCCCATGCTTCACAGTAGGTATGGTGAGTGGCGCAGTGGTCTAAGGCACTGCATCGCAGTGCTAACTGTGCCACTAGAGATCCTGGTTCGAATCCAGGCTCTGTCACAGCCGGCCGCGACCGGGAGACTCATGGGCGGCGCACAATTGGCCCAGCGTCGTCCAGGGTAGGGGAGGGAATGGCCGGCAGGGATGTAGCTCAGTTGATAGAGAATGGTGTTTGCAACGCCAGGGTTGTGGGTTCGATTCCCACGGGGGGCCAGTATAAAAATATATGTATTCACTAACTGTAAGTCGCTCTGGATAAGAGCGTCTACTAAATGACTAAAAATGTAAATGTAAAATGTGTTCTTTGGATGCAACTCAGCATTATTTGTCCTCCAAACACAACGAGTTGAGTTTTTACCAAAAAGCTATATTTTGGTTTCATCTGACATTCTCCCAATCCTCTTCTGGATCATCCAAATGCACTCTAGCAAACTTCAGACGGGCCTGGACATGTACTGGCTTAAGCAGGGGGACACGTCTGGCACTGCAGGATTTGAGTCCCTGGTGGCGTAGTGTGTTACTGATGGTAGGCTTTGTTACTTTGGTCCCAGCTCTCTGCAGGTCATTCACTAGGTCCCCCCGTGTGGTTCTGGAATTTTTGCTCACCGTTCTTGTGATCATTTTGACCCCACGGGGTGAGATCTTGCGTGGAGCCCCAGATCGAGGGAGATTATCAGTGGTCTTGTATGTCTTCCATTTCCTAATAATTGCTCCCACAGTTGATTTCTTCAAACCAAGCTGCTTACCTATTGCAGATTCAGTCTTCCCAGCCTGGTGCAGGTCTACAATTTTGTTTCTGGTGTCCTTTGACAGCTCTTTGGTCTTGGCCATAGTGGAGTTTGGAGTGTGACTGTTTGAGGTTGTGGACAGGTGTCTTTTCTACTGATAACAAGTTCAAACAGGTGCCATTAATACAGGTAATGAGTGGAGGACAGAGGAGCCTCTTAAAGAAGAAGTTACAGGTCTGTGAGAGCCAGAAATCTTGCTTGTTTGTAGGTGACCAAATACTTATTTTCCACCATAATTTGCAAATAAATTCATAAAAAATCCTACAATGTGATTTTCTGGAGAGAAAAAAAATCTCATTTTGTCTGTCATAGTTGACGTGTACCTATGATGAAAATTACAGGCCTCTCTCATCTTTTTAAGTGGGAGAACTTGCACAATTGGTGGCTGACTAAATACTTTTTTTCCCCACTGTATATGACCAGTAGTATATTTAACGTTAATTCCCATCATTTCTAATCTACGTTTGTTTGGTTACATCATCACAGTCGTTTACCATTCCTATTGTCGGAGCGGACACGTTTGCAGAGCTCACTACCTATGCTACACTTGTGAGAAACACATTTTGGTTCATTTCATTCCATTTACGAGTTTTGTCAATTTATTCATTGTATTTTGTTTGGAGCACTCCTGTCAATATTGAGTAAGGACACGCACCTGATTACACATAGAAGTAAGTCTAGGCTACCTGGCCTACACACAAATGTATAAAATGTGCCCTTTTGGGGATGTCTGATAGTATTTCTGATTGTCTTAACTCACCACCACTAATGAGCTGTGGAGCTTCTCAAAGTATTTTTTTTCTTCACCTCAAACAGCAAGTAAACAGTCTTTTTACATCCATTGAGAATGACAATAGTTCCTCACTGTATTCGGAAAGTCTTTCCAGCTTGCTCACTTTCGATAACCACCTAGCCTCAGCCTGAAAATAAAAAAGTAATGCTCTGATCCAGTGGAAACGTCATAAAACAGCTGATTACTTCTCATCCCTTGCGCAAATACAGCTGTGTCAGTCCACAGCGGACTGGCGCATTAAATTCTGAGGACCAAGAAGGGTTGATACAGTTGCGACAATGTTTCAAGTTCGTTGCAGACAGAGTAGAGATGAATGCGATTGAAGAACATGAAATGAACAAACCTCCATTCATAGCCAATGTGATTTTTTGGATTTTTTTTTCCTGCAATGTTATTTGTTGGCTTTATGTAGGTTTTTTTTACCTAGTTGGCAATACTACAAACATTTTAATGTAATAGAAATTAAACTGTCCCACGAAAATGTGCACGAAAACCATAACTGGCACAGAGATCGGTAGAAATGGTTAGATAAAATGTAAATTGGCACTCCACATGAAAAAGATTGACGACCCCTGGTGTAGCCTATTACCGGCAACTTCAGGAGCATAATGGCAGAATCTGCCAAGGCCAGCAGGATCGAAAGGATGGTCGGCTATAAAAACATTTAGTTAACTGGATTGCTTTCCTCCCCAAAAAAATAGTCCCGAGACTACAGTTACCAGATTTCCACCAAATCAACCTTGATTTAAAAAAATAAGGTGTACTATTTATTATAGTTAGGTAACCTTGTGTACTACTAGTATGCCTATACCGTGTGATGTTTGTAGCGTTCTTTTTTTTCAAGATAGGGCCACTAGGTCGTTCTGTGACACTGGCATAGTTGCCTGTCCTCGGTTAACCGTCTCGTCCTTGACTGAGTTGAGGCCTTTTTTGGCAGGTCGCACTTCCGCAACTAACCATGTAGCTAAACACGCTCGCTCCCTCGGACAGTCACTTAAAATGTCTAAATAATAGTAACTATACATTTAATTATCTTTGAGACCTTCCCCTTTCAAGTAAATAACCCACTGACAGTGGCACTGGCGCCAACTAGCTACAGTAACTAACTAGTTAGCAAACAGGGCCGTTTTATGGTCTGTGTGGTAAATGCCATCACTTGTCAATCAACGAGCAACGCAGCAGACACCATATCGTTATATTCAATCTTGTCGTCTTTTTCCAAACACGAAACAATACATGACAAAAACGCGACATTTTGGGGGGGAAACGAGTATATTCAAAATCGCAATGTGGCTAGCGTTAGCTTCGAAGTTCAAGTCGTTTGTTAGTTAACGTCGTTGACACGACGCAAATCCACCCCCCAAAAAAAATAAATAATAATAATAATCTATACGATTTAGCAAATTTCCCGATTTCCCCATGTACTTACAGCTGGGTGGCTTTTAAGTTGCCGGCTAACTGTGCTCAGCATTGTGAAGGTTTACTTCTCCCAATTTGTACAGCAATAACCGGATTAATGTAGGCCTTGCCAGGCAGGAGCTGCGCGTATTTTCAGATGCGTTGCAGAGATAGCAAAGATTTTTATAACTAACCCAAGACAGATTAGAGCCTATCGTTTCCAATGGGAGCAAATTAACGAATCATAGTGGGCCGAATAAATAAGGAGGTGGGAGCCAAACTCGAACTAGTGAGATCCTATTGGCGCGTTCTAGCAGTTATTTGCATATTTCCGTTAGGGAACGCCCGCTCCGTGAAATGCGCGTGTGCGATAACTCAATTCGTCCTTGCACTCCTTCTAAACAACGCACTTTTTTGAAACTTTGGCAAAGGGTAAAGTCTACAGATTCTAGTTTTGGAAACACTAACCTGTATGGAGATCAAATGTTACATCGATGAGAAAATTAGCAGAATATCGGCTAAAATCCATCTCGCTCGATCTTCTCCCACTGCCGGCCACTGGGCTTCCTCTCATCACCATATTTGGTAGTGAGTAGAAACAGCTACCGGATGCTTCACATTTATATATCCGGTGAAATATCTGGCTCATTGTTCTATCTGTGGCGATTCCTCACGCCCTTGAGTCCTCGCCTCCTTCTTCTTCGGTGTGGTTTAACGGCGGTTGACATCCAATATATGTCGCATTACCGCCGCTAACTACACCCCGGTATAAATCCCTTATACCTTACGGAATAAAATGAAATACAATAAAAAAAAAATTTAAACGGCCATTTAACCCTACATTCATTAAAAACCCACCACCCAATTCCACTATGTAACCATATCTGGTCCACAAAACACACCCTGTAACTCTTCTGAAGTAAAATCTCGCACGCCCAAATACTTCTCTGCAGCTGCCACCACAACCTCTATTTTCTGCGAATTACGTTCCATCCCTGCGGTACAGTTGATAACCATTGCTATAAACGCTAAGAAGCCAATCTTACTGAAGCATATGTCACTCATTGGCCTATCCCTCTGTGCTGGCACAGATCTACTACTCACACGGATCCTCTCAGGATCCTTCCCCCTTGACCCATCTTCCTCTACTTTCTTCACTGCCTCAGCATAGGACACCCTCTGCACTACTGTAACCCTGGTAACCTCAATCTGCCTCTCTCGCAATGGACACTTCTGATCCCCAGCACCATGGGCACCCCTACAATTAACACATAGTGCTTATTTCACCAATACTACACATTGCTTTGTCTCATGCCATTCTGCACACTTCTCACACCGAGGAACCTACCTCCTACACACTGCTGCCACAGGCCCATAAGCTTGACACCTGTAACAACCTAATGGATTCGGCACAAAAGCTCGTACAGGATAACTGAAATATCCTAACATCACTTTGTCGGGCAAAGACTCAACATCAAAACACAAAAGAACAGACAATGACTCTTCTGTTTCACCACTCACGCCACCCTGTCTGCGTCGCACAAAATGACGAGCATCACAATCACCGGGAATCTTCCCCTTCATCTGGTTCACTTTCACATTTACCGCTACCCCAGTAATCACTCCTTTCAATGGCGCCCTGTTCTTGAGAGAAAAACAAGTCACCGCTCTTGTCCCCATTCGTGTGGCGCGGAGCACCCACTCCCGTTGACTGACAGAAATACAAATAATTATCACAAGCCCACTTCGGGTTACCTTCCCCGACTCCACAGCACCCAACTCCGTTTTCACCCACCCTGAAACCACATATGGATCAGCCAAAAGGCAGGGGTCTACTTTCTCCAAAAATGTCACTCCTACGTAACAGACTCATATTTATCCTGACCATCGGTACAAGGCTCAGGCTCCAAGAACCTCACCAAACCTGCCACCTCTGGTAATTCACCCTCATTCACTTCCATTTCGCCTTCAGAACTGGATCTGGTGTACGGCTCACTCTGTTTGCACTTGCCACCAGCCTTCTTCGACCTACCATCTCCCTTTTTTTCACCATCTTCAACAGATTCAATCTCACCCTCTGCCACCCTCACTCTCTTCAACCGCGACCACTCTCTTTCCCTCCATTCTTCCTCCGTATTCCAAAAATATGTCTCCATGTGATAATATTGCACTTCTCCTAACATACATCTCATTTTTGCCCTCTCAAGGGACTCACTCTCCTCCTCCCTTGATCAAAGTCTCCATTCCTCGCCTCCTTCTCAACACGCATTGGAGGACAAGTTCCGGGGGGCGGAACCACTGACCTTTTCCTCCAATGTGTGTTGATGAGTAGGTGAGGAATCAAGGAGTTAAGGACATGAGGAAACAAGGAAAAATAAAAACACAGTGGACTGTGGAGGTCCTTGCTGCACTGCCTGACTGATAATATCCTATCTGATATAACTTGTGACTTCATGGCCAAAAATGTAGATACATCTGTCGAAATAAATACTTTTTTTTTCCATTGCAGTCTTGTTTTATTTTTCAACCAGTAGGCAGACATGGTTTAGTTAATACCACCACATAATGTGTTTGTCATCTGGCAGTAAATAAAGTACCACAACCTAATAAAGCTTTGACCAGTCCAATTATATCTGATTATATTCAATCATTGATTAGCCTACTTCAAGGAAGGGAATCAGGAAGGATGCTTTTTCAAAGTATTTAAACAGGGCCTAGGTAGGTTTGAAGATGAATCCCACCAGTCATACAACAGAAGCATTCATGGGAGAATATTTGTAGAGAGGGATGTCAGATTACTTTCACTTGACTCTGTCTCACACACCTACAGTACTTTCAGTAATGATACTCCAGCGTCTTCAGGGGTAGACCAAGCTAGACTCAAACTAACCCTTCATCTGTTCATCCAACACCTGAGACATTATGCCTAGCTGTCTGAAGCTCTTAACAAGGTGGGATGCGACACTATCCCCTGGGAAGCGCACAACGACATCATCCCACTTCTGATACCAATACAACCATTTTGTGGGGTAGCCAACCGGGACTCAAACCAGCGACCTTGAGTCCAAGCCACTGCACCAACAGGTCTGAAGGTCTTCACAAAGTTGCTGCTGGTGATGTACTAAGGAGGCTGTAAAACAGTATAGTACTGTTCAACTACTGCTATTCGACATAATTATTGTATATTATAAGGGTGATGTTACATCAGAGAACAGCATCCTCACACTACATGTGTTTTAATTCATCTGTCTCTATCAGCAGGACCTCAGGATAGCTTGCCCAAACAGTGGGCTGGACAATTTAGTTTTCTGTGTGCTCTGCCAGCATCCTGCAGCTCACCCTGTTAATCAGATTGCCTCTCCAACATCTACCAATGTTTGTTTCCTCTAAATTGTATTTTCACAGAAAATTGGTCATTAACATCTCATAAGAGTTTCTGCACAGCCTGTCTATGAGTCTGTGTGTGGGAAAGTTCTAACCAGGGGAGTAGACCTAATTTGATAGACTACAACGAACAAACCTTCCAAAAATCTTTCAGTATTATGTAAAACAAATGGACTCCCATGACATGCATACATGGTACATTTATAATGTTGAGAAAGAACTAGGCCGTTGTCAGCCTGGTGTTACAATCCTAGAACTGTGGAAAACATGTTTAATGGTCATATCAAAACACAGATACAAGCCAAATCATGTCTCATTCTGTTTAATTTCATCTGGTTTTAATTATCTGAAAAATAATTGTACGTTGGCAGATTTTCACCCAGTTTGGCCAAAACTTTAAATAATAGCAATTTATTAAACATATAGCTAGGCTGATACCATAATATTATGGTTTCCCTTTTATTATGTAGTTCATAGAATATCCTACATTTATTTTAAAAAAGAGCAACAACAATTTAGCTGTCAGATTGGCCATGAGTATCATAAACAAATTGGTTAATTTACAGTATTTTATGTTGATTCATTCCATAATACAGAGAGGCTAGTTGTCTGCCAGGATAATAATGGAAATGAAGACTAACATCATGAGTAAACTACATGGAAGTGTAAAAACTCCTCATCTATTGCATGTCAACTTTCAGAATCTTGTGCTTGTCTCAACAACTTGAGATCTGATAATAGATCTTTACTTGGTACACTTCTACTAACTGACAAGACAATCGACTCGTTTATTGGGGTGTTTTTCTGTAACCGATTTCTTTACTACGGTAACAAATACAAGTGAAAACCAGGCATTCCTTGGTGATGAGTTCATGAGGTAAATCTTGGAGCTGAGATTCATAGGCCTGTGTGGTTCAGATGTAGTCCAGAGAGAGGAGCAGCCTCAACAACCACAAGTGATTTGACGTGCATGTTGTCATCTTTCCTCTGCCCACCCCTCTCATTCTGTCCCATTTCCTCTTCATGTGGATGTGGTCTTGCGGTCTAAGTAGATGATACTTGTCTGTCTTAGTAGGTTCAGGAGAATGGGGACATTTGAAAACATAGGGTCTTCTTTCATGATTAAGTATTTTTTTTGCATATAATATGGTAACTAACAATGACTAGGTGTATGTAGGTGTACTGCCTAGGCAGGATGTGATAAGAACATTTCTGTCCACTGGACATTCAGTTTGTCAGTTTTGCCATGACACATATTCCAGGTTCCTCAGTGTGTTGTCTTCTTTGGTGTCTTGCCAAATTTGGCATCAAACCCGAGACCTTAAACGAGAAAGCACATGATACAATTAAGAAAATAGAGGTGTCTAGTCATCTCATCAGCCAAAGAAGACTTCACTACTAATCTAGGCCTATAAGCGCTAATGGAACAGTGCCATAAGCAGCTGAAAAGAAGCTCAGCATTTGTACAATGAGGTGAAGCAGAAAATTACTACAAACACAGGAGCACACGTGGAGGGAGATGGCAAGAATGAGAGAGAGAGAGTAAGTGATAAAGAGAAACAGACTGAGAGACAGTCACAACATCTGAGAGAGATATTAAGAGTTAACAAGTTAGTGTTGTTACTCACCAAGGAACACGAGGATAGTGCCGACCCACTGCATGGTGTTGAGGACATTGCCGAACAGAAGGACAGAGCCCAGGATGGTAAAGAACTTCCGTGTGGTAGTGACGATGGAGCAGGTGAGAGGGCCGAAGTACACCACGGTCATGAAGATGAAGGTCTAAGAGAGGAATAGGAGTGAATGACTGTTACTATAAAATACCCTCTGCACTGTAAACAAGACCACTGTAAACTACTGGCACTTATCCATAAGAATTACATGCATGTGAACCAATGAAAATGTATAATGTGATTTGCAGACATGGCACACACAGTCACACCCATGTGAGACCCACCTGGCCTAAAGCGCTGGTGATTCCAAACAAAAGGATGTTCCAGAAGATGCTGGGGTGACGGTCTGTGAAGCTCAGGAAGTCCCATACCTCACCTGTCCACAACACCCCTGAAAGAGAGAAACACATGGGATAATTGACTGAAAGTGACACAATTCAGAATAAATATATGTTTTTATCCTGCATGTAACAATTGCTGCTTGATTCTTATTTTTTAATCTCAAGTTATACGATTGGTTAGCTTTTTCTTCTGCTACAAATGGGGGGAGAAGCCAATTAATTACTTTGATTGTTTTGGAATCAAACCCATGCTGAGATTGGTTCCATGACTTTCCATTGAAAATACCTGAGCCAAAATCCAAATCAACAGTGGATTAAGGGCTCCCCCTACTGGAACGGAGCAGTAACAGCAGTTTGATTGGGTTGAATAGAATTGTGGAAGTGGGGACTGCTTTGGCCAAAACAGAAGAAAGGGTTTCTGACAAAAGTAGGGCCATAGAAAAGCATGAGATGGGGACACTTATTAGACTAAGAAGGGAGATCTGAGATTAAGATAATGGTATTTGTAGAGACATGGAGCTGGCAGAGATGGATATATAGAAGAAACACAAAGCAGAGAGATCTGACAAAGTGTATAATTTCAGACTAGTGAGGGGAAACAGGTGACTCACCTAGTCCCAGCACCAGGGTGGACCACATGTTGATGTTCAGCATCATGTGGTTGGCACTGGTCTGGAAGAGACTCCTCATGTGGTCCTGGGCCACACCAGTCAACCCGTCCATGGTCAGAGATAGCAGCTAGTATACAGGGAGAGAGAAGGTCACATTTACGATCCCACAGAGACACAGACAGCAAATACACATATAGGCAGAGACACACACAGCGAAACACATACCAGGTCAAAGAGATAATAACACAGGCAGATGAGGACAGTGTGAGGACAGTTACACTCACCAACAGGATCTCCCCGAAGCCGAAAGCAGATTCTGTGGAAGTGACACTCTTGTTGGGTTTATAGAGGAACAGGGCCACCCCGCTGACGATCAACAGCACACACAGGTACTTGGCCAGCGGGTATTTCTTCCTCAGTACAAATACACCCAGGATCATCACTGTGGAACCAAAGGCAAAGGGATGTGACGGGCGGTTATCAGCAGCAGCCATCACTGGTCTATTAGGTCAATGTGCACATAGAAAGACAAGTCAGTCAGGGGGTAATAATCATGGCTTTGTAGGTTAATGGGCTGTACATGCTCAAGGGATAAGACTGGGCAGTGTATTACTACAGAACACACTAACCCGAGACAGTGTTTACATATTACAACATACCGGGAGGGACAGAAGATAACCTTCATGTACTTATTGATAGCATGACACTTGCAGTCATAGGGTAGTCTACATGGGGAGTCAGAGACTCACAGCAGGTGCATGCAAATTGAATGTATGTTCAATGAACAGGGACACTGAGTTTGGAATTGCTGATGTGATGTGTAGTTTAAAAGGTGCAATATGCAGAAATCGCTCCGCCATTTCCTGGTTGCTAAAATTCTAATAGTTTGTCTAATTTCAGTTTATGTGACAAAACAAGACATGTATAGTGTAAAGAATCATTGTACCATCTAAACCGTGGTGAAATATATTTTCAATATCCAAAAATATTGTATTTTCAACAAAACCAAAAGTAAAAGATGTAAAAACAAAACTTAAGAACGGGAAGGATAGAAATAGTGCACATCTAACAGATATACTGCTTCTTAGACTTGCTTGCAATGAGAATGACAGATCTATAACTCATATTTCAATGTGAACTTGGTCGGGTCGCCCAAAAAGTTACATATTGCAGCTTTAAAAAGGGCACAGGAAATGCAGCTAAGGGAGTCCGGCGGACACTGAAACATGACACACTGCTACAGAAAGAGGCCCTGCAATAAAATATGGCAAACTAACCCCTCAAATCTGTACTGGTCACCAAGTCAAAGACTACAAATGACTTGTTTATTACATATTCACGTGTTGAGAGTGGGGTCAGGATGAGCAATAATATAATTATTACACCTACCTGGGATGGGCTTACAAGACTTCCCCAACACCTGTGACAACAATAGAGAGGATGTTTAAATATTAGAATAATAAAATATCACAAAAAATGATGACGACAGCGAGAGACAGTATGGGGTGAGGGATAAGACTGACCTGTGTGGGGTAATTGACATACTGTAGGGCAGAGTTGCTGGATACCATGGCTCCAAGATAAGACAGGGAACACACTCCATAGAGCCAGCTCTTGGTGTGGTCCGGTCTGGAACCCTCAAAAAACTGAATCACTGATGGGGAGGAGGAGGGAGAGAAGATACAAATCTATAATAAATGGAGATTCAACACCAACAGACCATTGAAACACCCACGCTGGCATGATATGTTGGAGATTAATGTGTTGGGCAGAAGGTGAAAGGCCATGATTGATGACTACGTGTGGTTTACTCACAGATCTTGGCGAACCCAGCATTGATGATGCATTGGATGAATACCAGCGTTGTGGCATAAACAAACTTCTCCTTCTTCTCCCCCTCACCATACTGTCCTCGGGTACTGGGTAAATCAGACAAACAGCATTATGACCATTTATCAGTGCAACCACTCATGTTAATCCACTTCCACACACAGATAGGACACACAGGCCTTGATTTCCAGCAAGGGAATTTGTTAATTAGACTGTGGAGTATCTGTAAGCTATACAAATAGAAGGAGAGGGCAGTGTGAGGTACTAGTAGTCTGCTCTGGTTGACTACAGAAACAAATCATCACTGTAAACAAGATATGGTTCCTCACCCTCGAGTGACATACCATTCAAGACATATCTACAGTATTTCGCTAGCTAATACCATAGGGATTATCGTTTTTCACCATTTTAGCTCTGTAGTGTTGGCTCGCCTACATTCCATATTGACATGAACTTGTTACACTACAGTATCACCAACTAAAATATATGCACAAAGAAACAGCCAATGAAAACAGTGAGCACAAAGAGCCACGAGATTATGTTTTGAAATCAATGTTGTGGCTCGGATGTCAGACCAGGATGCTACTTACATTGTCTCTTGTAATATGCCATAGTAAAAATAACAAACGAAGACTCCGAGGAAACAGACAATGAATCGTATACGCTCGTTCTGCAGTAGCGAGGGCTTCCCCGCTCCCTTTCCTGCAGCCATGCTGTCCTCTAGCAGTCCGGGTATGGAAACCGATACAGATCCGATCCCCGTACCCCTCAAAGCAACGTCCCGCTCCACTATCCCAGATGTCACAAGCCCGGAAATGGTGACGCTGTAACGTTACCCCAACTGGGCAGACAGTTGCTAATGTGACTATAGATCTGTCTTTGGTTCCTCTTCAAATATTTAGTTAAATGCGCCTGTTAGCTAGCCAGCTAGTTAGCCAACGTTAGATTGGTGTGTTTGTTGCTAGCTAGCAATTAGCAAAAGCCATCATTGTTGTCAATCCAGCTGTCGCAGTACAATGTTGAATCCGGAGTAGATGTCCTTAATTGCAGGCCTCTCGTACTAACTAACGTTACTCCTGTCCCGATCCAGGTTCTATGTCAAAGGCATCCCATTTAGACAATTTTCCCGGTGGAAAGGATACCGGAGTGTAGTTGTTTTCATTGAGGTACGTCAAATAACGAGCTGGCTCAAAGACCTCAGTAGTTCATTCAGAGCCCTCAACGGATATGCCTGAATTTGTAGCTACCATACTCTTCATATACATCAGTAGGTTGTACTGGTATTGAGTGGGTGGACGTGTTGGCAGAACTCAGATGCTACAATTTTGTAACTGCATGAACCATGTGATTTGTTTTTCTCCTTTGAATCGACTTATATGCAGCATACAAGGTAGTTCAATAATGTTCTTATTTTTGTTGATGTATCAAAATATTCAGCTGTAACATATATGTGATCTATACTCTTTGATTTATTGTTAATTTAAATAGCAGTCTACACAGACTACTATTTGAAACATTTGGGGGCCTTTCTCTAACTTGTTGCGTGGCTTTTTTCGTCCTGGTATGTGGATGGATTCTATTGGTCCAAATAAGGCAATAAACCACTAGATTCGGCCATTAAAACAGACGGAATTGTGAAAGGGCGGGGCTTCTACTCTAGAGACACAGCTACACGTGTCAAAGGGAAATTTGACAACAATGATATGCACCACCACGTTTTACCATTGTTCAATAACCATAATGACTGAACCCATTCACAATTCGTTTAATGTTCATTTAGTATTAGTGTCCACTGTCAAACTAAAAACATTTTAAACAACTTCAATGCTTAAAACTTGAAATTATACAGGAAAGTAATGGAAGAACACCTACATATTGTTGATACAATGTCATTTTACACCACAAAACAGGTAGGTAAAACGTCAGAAGCTGGGAGAAAAGACAACTATATTCCCAAATGATTCAAATTGTACCTTTACATCAGAACAGAGCAGAGGTTCATGCTCATGTATGACTACATGCGTTCGAAGCTCATCGCTGCATTTCAAACTGATAGGCAACTAAACCTGAGGCAAATAGTTCATGACACCTTTGAGAGGAACAGCCACTATATTGCCATAAAGATTGCTCATCATCAACCTGAGCAGGGGATAGGTCATGTCATAAACATAGCGAGTACTCACTAGGTATACTCACAAAGCAACTGTAAAAACGTTCTACTAGGCCCTATATATGGGAAACGTCTATCATAATGAAATTACTTCACAGATACAAAACAGTACCTCCCCCCCATGGAAAGCACCGGTTTTTTTTTTATTCCATTGAAATACATCAATGGGACAAGAGAATAGAAAGACAACATCCAAATTCATTATAAACATTGGGGTCCAGGAATTGACATATGAATGTAGGCAACCCGAAGAGTAAATGTGTCATTCGTACCCTGATTATTAATCTCCCTTGACAATAAGTATGTATGGTCATAAACATTTGAACTGAAAGTTGAAGAACCAGTTAACTGGGCCTCAGTGCGTTATTAATACTGCATGTCAATTGTACTGACTCCATCAGTATACTGGCTAGCTACATTACTGCAATTTCTAAGTGCTCGACTCGTCATGGAGATTTTGATTGGTAGGCCTATGACACATTCATATAGTTTTCAACAATAATCTTTGTTACAAACATTTGGGACAACGTCCTATTTTGCCATTACACAAACCTGGAAGAAAATACACATTATACAGCATGGATGCAACATAATGTGATCTTGAACATGAAAACATACAATGTAGATCTGTCAAACATCACACGGTTAAAAAGTGTCATTGGAAGGCAGCTTCATGAACACCAGATCATAACTGAACTAAAAATGTGGCTTCCTGATCACTTCCCCAAAATATAGTTCATGGCACTTTTGGGCACAATACTTAAAGTGCTCACTAGACTTCCATATGTCCATTTAACATTCCCATAAGTTAGCAACGGTCAGCGAAATTGTTAAAAGGTATAAAAATAATAATAAATGCAACAGTTGGATGATGAATGCAGATACTCCAAACATTTTGAATTTTTTAATCAGATATTGTTCAGACATTTTGGTGGAAATTCAGGTATTAAATTTATTGCAAAATTTCTCATTTTTTGCAACTCAATATTAGGAAGGTGTTCCTAATGTTTGGTATACTCAGTGTACATTTTCTTAGTATATCAGGTATTTTTTTGTTAATATTTTGTGATAAAGACAATTATATGTGACTAACTTGGGTGTATTTGCATATATCAATACATTTATATAAAGGGTAGGACCAGGACAGCAACCAAAAATGCTTTTAAAATCAAAACGCTTGGCTCTAGATGACACCTATCTATGAATACTTTACATTGTTTGCGAGATCAGACATAACCATAATCCGAGTGTTCCTTTTCAGAAATTGCTTTTAATTTCAGCGCATTCAATTTGTAAATATTGAATCTGTATTGAATCCTAACATTTGTTCCATTGCACAAAAAATCAACACTCACCAAAATAAAGTTATCCTTCTTGTGATGCAACTGTCGAGACATTGCGTTAAATCCCTGACAAAGCGTTTATAGATGCAACGGAAAGCCAATGTATTCCATTGAGCCGGGAAATAGATGGCTGAAAAGGAGAGATCCTCAGGTGGGCGGGGCATGCGTATTGCTACCATAAGTACTAGTGGTGTGCAGGTCAGCTGTTTGTTCACCCGCACTTGCTTATAACCCATCCGCACCGCCCGACTATATGTGATAGTGAAAATCTGAGGACCGCAACGAACCCTAACCCGCAAAGTTTGCCTGATTTAGATATGTTTCTGCTTATAATTTCCGACATTTATGTTGGCTATTTGTTAGTCAACTTGTCTATAATTAGATACATGTAGATTCTCTTTTGTCATGTGTTGCTCTTGAAGACTAAATAAACCCTTGCTCAACAGAATAATGTAATAGATCGATAGAATGAATGTTTAAATCTAGTTGACATCGGTAAAGTTATATGTCATCTTTCGTGGAGCAAAGACGTTTAGGGACAGGGGAGAAAATACAATAACGCAACCCCCCCCCCCCAAAAAAAAAAAAACTGGAAAGATATTCTGTGCAAAATGTCCAAATGACATCAGTTTGACCGGTTGTAAGGAAAAAGGAAGCTGTGAAAACGCCCAACGTGTTTATGATAACATTTCAGTTCGGCATCGATGCATATACTATGATGAAGACAATACCTCTACAGATGGTATCGAACTGAGCATTGCATTCTCTCAAGATGCAGAAATAAATAAAATCATATTTCTCCACTCCTGTTCCAAATTTTGTCTACATTTGGTGTATAGTTTTACTGCAAGAAATGCTTAATTCTGCAGGAGTTATTACGGCTATGTGAGAGGTTATAAACCTACAGTCAGTGTCCAGATTTCAGTTTCCAGTTTCCATTTAACCCATCTAAACAGTAGGCTGCAGTTCCCTTGACATGCCATAGGCCTATTTGAAGTCCCATCTTGTGACTTTCGAATTTGTATAGCGCCTCACAATCATCACACATAACATAGCCCGCACTGCCATCATCCTCTTTCACCACTTCACCACATATTTTTCCAAACATTACTTTTCTGCCCCCCCCTTCTCTTTTACATTTTTATGTATATATGTGTGTGTAATATATATATATAAATATATATCCTTGAAAAAGGAGTTAAAATACCAAAAACATATATATATATTTTGTATTTTACCTCCTTTTTCGATCTTGTCTCATCGCTGCAACACCCCAACGTGCTCAGGAGGCGAAGGTCGAGTCCTGCGTCCTCCGAAACATGACCCGCCAAACCGCGCTTCTTAACACCCGCCCGCATAACTCGGAAGCCAGCCGCACCAATGTGTAGGAGGAAACACCGTTCAACTGACGACCGAGGTCAGCCTGCAGGCGCCCGGCCCGCCACAAGGAGTTGCTAAAGCGCGATGAGCCAAGCACCCCCGGCCAAACCCTCCCCTAACCTAACCTGGACGACGCTGGGCTAATTGTGAACCGCCCAATGGGACTCCAGATCACGGCCAGTTGTGATACAGCCCGGGATCGAACCCGGGTCTGTAATGACGCCTCTAGCACGGCGATGCAGTGCCTTGGACCACTGCGCCACTCTGGAGGCCCCTTCGCTTTATTTTCAACTCTCCTTTCGCAGCTTTTGTCTTATTGAACTAAACTTCGACAATGTCCTTTTTGCTTCCATGGATTGACGTTAACTTTTTCTGCCCGTTCCCAAAAGCATATTTGGTGATATGCTGTGTAGGCTATTTGGTACATGTACAGTTAAGCCCTAAATCTTAGGTTTATGCACTAATACCAGATAGCCCAAAATAATGAAAGAAAAACCTCAATGTAGCCTATAGATATAAATTGCACAAGAATTATACATTTATGCATTTTTTTAAGGTATCGTTTTCTCTTTATTCAACAACCGCCCTTCAGCCACACAATATTTGATGACTAAACCCGTCCGCCCTGCTGATATAACCGCGGGAACAGCAGGTTGAGTCAACCCGGGTATCACTAATAAGTACATCTGACTCCAAGCTCTAGCTATATCTGTAACAAATCTAAGGGCATCAGAGAAAGGCCATGTTTTGTAGTATAAAAATACGTTTTTTACACAGTCTCACACAAACATTCCCACAACTAATTTACCCCCCACCCAACCAAGGGGGTAAGTGACTATCAATGTACCCAGTGGCCAGCAAGTCCCTCTGAGAACCAATCAGGAAAGAACACCAATGACAGATTTGATCTTGATCCCACAGAGAACCCACTGTAGATGTCTCTCTGGTCTCTCTTTTTGTTGATCTTAGCTGAATAGATCTGGAGGTTTGTCATTGTCACAACAGTCCCTGACAAAGTGGTTGCAGCCATTTTGATTGAATCTCCTATTAGGATAAATCCACATCTTCACCAGTCTGAAAACAACCCCCTCTACACATTCACATGGTGGTTGAGTCCTGGAGGGGTCCACTCATGTAGCCGCCAACCGAATGCCCAACTGTCTGGTAGGGGGCAGAGCCTTGACCTGAGCAGCCTGTGACAGGCGAGACTGACAGGCCGCGGAACAGGAGGTCCATGGAGGGCAGTAGGGGCTTGAGCAGACTGACAGGGCAGAAGGCAGAGCCTCCATGAGGAGTGAAATTCACCTTGTTGGGGTCAGGGCAGGATACCTGGAGGAGAGGCTCTCTCTGACAGGGAGAACTGGGGTTGAGGGACAGAAATAGAGGCGATTAGACCAAATCATTTCTAATAACACAAAGTCTGTGTGTGTTTCAATACTCACATAGCCTCTTCACACACTACTCGTACTCGCTCACAGCCCTCAGGGGGCTCCCTCTGGAAGGAGTAGGTCTTGTTGGGACGAGGGGAGGAGGAGGAAGGCTGCAACAGGAAGGGGTCCAGAACAACTGGAGAGGGAGAGGGGCACATTGTCTCACAGTCCACAGGGTCTGCACAGAAGAAAAAAACATGATTTAAACGTCCACTCCGGTATTTAAGTCATTCAAGTCCAACAAACCATCCATTTACTCACCTGGCTCTCCGATGGGGTAGGGAGACTGAGATGGGGAGAGTAGAGCCGGGTTCAGGGCACAGGGAGACTCAGATGGAGAGAGCAAAGCCGGGTCGAACGAGGCAGGGGAGGGCTCACTCTGGGTACCACTGCTGCACCTCTGGGCAGGAACTGGGGCTCTGTGGCCGTCTGGGACATCCAGGATCTAACAGGGGAACAGGGAGAGGGTATGGTGAGGCTCTGGGACACAGGCCATTTGAGAAAAATAAGGGCTAATTGGCTGTCACTAGGGGGATCCAGCGGATCCATACAGGGTTGAGATCATGGATCTAAGCCAGCCGGTACCCAAGCAGACAGGCTGCATTTAAACATGCTCACCTTGTGCTGGTCCTCAGGTGTCTCTGACACAAAGACACCCTCCAGCTCCAGGTTCAGACCTTCCACACTGCGCTGCAGCCGAGGGGCCAACCTGCTCAGGGGCACCGTCTGGGGGTTCACCAAACACACATGAAAATGGAGCACAGGAGTGTCTATGGTCTAATTTTATCTGTGCCACACAAAGTGGCTTGAGTGTGAGGGTATGTGCCAAAGGCCATGTATCTACACGTATGAGTAAGAACGTATTCCTGTCAATGTGTATTCCTGTCATAGTGTGGTGGTGGTGCAACCAGGCAGCTTGATGACACCAGCTCCTAAGAAAAGCTGTGCTGTTTTTATAGCCCTGTTGCTAGCTTCAGTCTACTCTGCCTGAGAAACTCAGAAGGCCAACCATCAGTGTTCTGCATCAGTGAATACTCTGAACACCTCCTGGGTCCCACTGTCTGCATACATGATCTTACATTACAGTCATTCAGGGGACATTCAAATTCAAAAATAACATTCAAGTAAACAAGGTGCAGTATAAATAAGGACTGGTTCAGGACTGGTTCAGAGTGCAGATCAAATCCACAGTATTATGGGGAGGGCTGTATAGGACGTACCTGTGTAGCGCCTGGTGCATGGCCTCCAGGTAGCGGGTGGTGGGGACGCTCATATCCCCCAGAGGGAGGGGCGTGTCGGGAGCGCTTCTGCAGCTGGTGCCTGAGCTTAGCCACCTGAGGCCAAGGCATAGAGGGGAAAGGACTTAGAAGAGACGCTTGTCTTTCAGAGGAAAGAATGAGGGGAGGAATGTTTCAACAGGGAGAGAGCGGTGTGACTGGCCTAATCACCCCTGACAACAGGAGAGTAAAAATAGTCCCATCTCTGAGTTCTACTGGTATATTGTGAGAATGACGTTTGATTGACAAGCTCCTGGTTAAAGGATATTTTTTATTAAACATTTACATTAGAAAAGGAAGTACTCACCTCCCTCAAGTGTTCCGCGCTGCCCCATGATGCTGAGCGTTTGTGTCCGCCAACACTTCTTCTTCCCCGAGTCTCCTCTGCCCAGGAGCTGGGAGTCTATGGGAGGAGCAGGGATGTTATCATAGTAACCAGCCACACATTGCTTATACAACTCTGCACACAACACACAAACTTTCTGAAAAATTTAACTGACTTGAAAATATTCGTTTTTTTCCTGTGGAAACTTTGGTGATTGGATTGGAGTCAGAGAGCATTATGTTCTTGTCGATCATTCAATTACACAACTGGTAACTTTATCTATGAGTTCTAAGATAGACCTTTCAGTAGCACATTACAGAGCAGTGAACCTGTTTTGCTCCTCTCTCGTTGTACAATTTACACCTATGGAAGTGAAACAGCACCCGAGCTCCATGATTTGACTAGAGTTCAGAAGTGGTGCCCTACAGCTGTCAGGCACACCTGCCAGTCACACAGCTGTGTAGATAGAGGCAGACAGTCAGGCGAGGAGTAAACCACTGATGCTGACAACACCCCCTACAAATGAGTAAAACAAAAACCACAGCAATGCAAATACACAAGCGACACATGTCAACTACAGCAATAAAGGCTACAAAACAGCAAAGACAGTTTAACATAAGTACACATAGGACCTACCTACACAAACAAGACATGCACATTGACAGCTGTAGTCACACACAATAGGAGAACGCCACACAGAGTTTGGGTAATCAACATGGTGATGTCCTGTGCTGTCCCTCCTTCATTTATCAAAACTGAGCTCCCTGTCTTCACATGCAAGAGGAGGAAGAAGAGAGCGTACAGTGGAGAGTTCCTACCGACATAGCCCCGGCTCCTCCTATACCCACAAGCCCCGGGGTGAGCGTTGCTAGCAGATGGGAGGATGAGAGTGTGGCGGTCTATCTGCTGAGCTGCCCTCCCTCGTCTCCACACACACAGCCTGGAGCGGATCCTCTTGCTTTTGCCCAATTTCTCCTCAACAATTTCTTTTTTTCTGTTCTGCCTCCCCCTAACTTAGTTATTTTCTCTGGGCCTCCACTCCTCCAAATGCAGGTCCCTCTCCGGGTCACGTTTCCCCAAAATGCAGCCTTCTCTCTGCGTCTAGTCTCCTAGAGCTCTCAGTCCTCTCACAGAGTTCCACACTGATGTCATGACACACAGTAGTGTAACAGAGTCGGTCCCGGGCTATAAATTACAATAAAAAACCTTAACGCCATCTTCCGCCCTATTTGGTGGAGCCGTGGTCAGACATCATGGCTAAATATGTCATGGAGGGACACCAGTCAGTTACCCAACCCGGTCGGTGTAGTGTTACTGCTCCTTACATCCCCCTCTCCTCCTCCACCAAACATGACCAGAGAGATCACGGGACACACAGCTATTAAAAGACCCGGTCAAAAGGTGATGGAATGTTGTGGGTGTCTAACTCTTCAAATGCCAATTCAGTCTTGTGTTTGATTTTATGTATATTTACTTTTAAAATGTTAGAAAGGGGTTTTGAACCTGTTACTACAAATTGTTTAGATTGGGTATCTCTTCAGTCTGTGTGTTTGTGGCAGAGGGGAACTCCCCCAAATCCACAAGAGGCTGGTTGTATGGGAAAATGGGACTGTTTTATTACTGAAGGAGGTAATGGCAGACAATAGGAGACAGTTATATCATCTTAAATAAAGCAGGGAAACTGTGCCGGGGGGGGTCTGTATAATGAGGTCGGGAGGGGTCTGTTCTGTACAATGGAGGGCAGGGGGTTTGTTCAGTGTAAACTGTGTCAAGATTGAGGGCACAGTGGTGGAGTGTGGTTAGGTTAGCCCAGGCCTTGTGCACTAGATGGGGGGGTGGATACAGTAGAGGGGGGCACAGGGGTAGGTTGAAGAGACAGCAGAGGTTGAAGAGAACAAAACAACTATTTCCAGTTGGCTGCCTTCCACTGCTCCTCAGCTTCAGACTGGAACTGTTAGACACCTGCAGAGCCAGCCTCAGATAGCCTCACTAAGTCTATTTACTTCAGAGTACACAGAATAACGCAACAGTGTTTATAACATACATTTTCATAGATTATAAGTCTGGCCATTGTAAGCAACAATGGTGACAAATTGAATGGAGAGCTACAAATGGTGTTTAAGCTAAACTCAGCAAAAAAAGAAAATGTCCTCTCACTGTCAACTACGTTTATTTTCAGCAAACTTAACATGTGTAAATATTTGTATGAACATAACAAGATTCAACAACAGACATAAACTGAAGGAGTTCCACAGACATGTGACTAACAGCAATGGAATAATATGTCCCTAAACAAAGGGGGGGGTCAAAATCAAAAGTAACAGTCAGTATCTGGTGTGGCCACCAGCTGCATTAAGTACTGTAGTGCATCTCCTCCTCATGGACGGCACCAGATTTGCCAGTTCTTGCTGTGAGATGTTACCCCACTCTTCCACCAAAGCACCTGCAAGTTCGCAGACATTTCTGGGGGGAATGGCCCTAGCCCTCACCCTCCGATCCAACAGGTCCCAGATGTGCTTAATGGGATTGAGATCCGGGCTCTTCGCTGGCCGTGGCAGAACACTGACATTCCTGTCTTGCAGGAAATCGCGCACAGAACTAGCAGTATGGCTGGTGGCATTGTCATGCTGGAGGGTCATGTCAGGATGAGCCTGCAGGAAGGGTACCACGAGGGAGGAGGATGTCTTCCCTGTAACACACAGCGTTGAGATTGCCTGCAATGACAACAAGCTCAGTCCGATGATGCTGTGACACACCGCCCCAGACCCTCCGCCTCCAAATCGATCCCGCTCCAGAGTACAGGCCTCGGTGTAACACTCATTCCTTCAACGATAAACGCGAATCCGACCATCATCCCTGGTGAGACAAAACTGTGACTCGTCAGTGAAGAGCACTTTTTGCCAGTCCTGTCTGGGCCAGCGACAGCGGGTTTGTGCCCATAGGCGACGTTGTTGCCGGTGATGTCTGGTGAGGACCTGCCTTACAACAGGCCTACAAGCCCTCAGTCCAGCCTCTCTCAGCCTATTGCGGACAGTCTGAGCACTGATGGAGGGATTGTGCGTTCCTGGTGTAACTCGGGCAGTTGTTGTTGCCATCCTGTACCTGTCCCGCAGGTGTGATGTTCGGATGTACCGATCCTGTGCAGGTGTTGTTACACGTGGTTTGCCACTGCTAGGACGATCAGCTGTCCGTCCTGTCTCCATGTAGCGCTGTCTTAGGCGTCTCAGTACGGACATTGCAATTTATTGCCCTGGCCACATCTGCAGTCCTCATGCCTTCTTGCAGCATGCCTAAGGCACGTTCACGCATGAGCAGGGACCCTGGGCATCTTTCTTTTGGTGTTTTTCAGAGTCAGTAGTGTCCTAAGTTTTCATATCTGTAGCCTTAATTGCCTACAGTTAGTGTCTTAAAGACCGTTCCACAGGTTCATGTTCATTAATTGTTTATGGTTCATTGAACAAACATGGGAAACAGTGTTTAAACCCTTTACAATGAAGATCTGTGAAGTTATTTTGATTTTTACGAATTATCTTTGAAAGATGGGGTCCTGAAAAAGGGACGTTTCTTTTTTTGCTGAGTTTATATCAATAAAGGCTTGACAGGACTATATTCCTCTCAGTTTCAGATCTACATGAGTTAATGGCTGTTAATGTTAAATTCAAATTTGGGCTGTGACTGAGTCTGGTGAGTTTACCTGTGTGGCCTTGTCATTGACACAGGTGACTCCTTGGCTCTCCCCCTCCTTAGGCCACAGGCCCTGCAGATATGGTCCAACGATTGTATCCAGGGACAGGGTGCGACGAATGGTCGGCTTTGGGGGGCGAGACTTGTTCCTGTCACCTTATGGAAACAGCCAAAAGACATCACATGTACTGATATGAAATGTGTCTGCTTTATACTGTGAGTGTGTGATGAGGTTAATATTTCTAACAGAAGACAGATGCAAATCTTGTATGGAGGGCTGTTTTGTGTTACGGTGCCCCAGTATGACAGCATGTTGGTCTGGCAAACTCAATGCTCAGCCTACCTCTGCAACAAATAGTCACATCATAATAAAGGAGGAACAAAACTACTTTAGCACCAGCAGGAGTTCACAAAATGGCCTCCCCCGGCCCCCACCACCTCTTGCAGGGCTTGGTGAGCTCGTAGTACAAGTAGGTGTGTGTTGGCAGCTCTTTGTAATCTCTGGCAGGTGTGAGCCAAGCCACTAAGCCTACAGCAAAGCCCTCCAAAGACATGTTGCACAAGACTGGCAACGATTCTACTCCTGAAACCTATTCCCCAACTCATACCACTTCCCTCCACCCCACTTCCCAGGGCAGATAGGATGTATACATAAACACCACAGAACAAGCACTAGAGTTACTGGTGCATCCTTACAGTGTACCGTTGAAACACACTGGGGAATTACAGGCCACAGGGCCCAAAACAAAGGTCCCTTTAAACCTCTCTTGGCATCTGGCTCTAGCCAACAGCTCACAGATACAGTGCGGGTAGGGTGGTCTACTTGAGATTATTATGGATAAGAGTGAGAATATTTGTATTTGTCAAACGGCAGTCAAGCATCAATCATGTCACCAGAATAATACCCTCGATATTTATTGGAAAGTAGCATCAAGATCCCCGTGCACTTTCACCACCCTGTGAAGCTTAGTATAAGTTATTTAATCTGTAGCCTAATAAACTGTATGGTTTCCTGAGTAATAGTGGGAGGACCACACACCTTATCATCGTGTGACTCCAAGTTTACTTCGATATGATGGTTATTCAGTGGAGGCTGGTGGGAGTAGCTATAGGAGGACGGGCTCATTGTAATGGCTGGAATGGAATTAATGGAACGGAGTCATACATGTGGTTTCCATATATTTTATGTGTTTGATACCGTTCCATTTAACCATTGCAGTCTTTACAATGAGCCCGTCCTCCTATAGCTCCTCCCACCAGCCTCCACTGTGGTTATTATATCAATATTTCCACCAGAATTTCTCGCATAATACATTTTACTGACACAAAAAGATCCCACCATGTCAAACGAACAAATAACCTGTCAGCATTTATAAAATTGTACCGAAACTACCTGTCGTGATTTGTTTTTTTTATAGATGGTACGACTTTAGTCGCATAAAAACTGTGGATAGAAAGGTGGTTACTGATAACTCTTTATGATGCCATTCAAATCATTTGTGACATAATAAAAGTATTGATGTCACTGAACTCTTGATGTCATTCCAATAATTTGTGATGTAATAAAAAACCGTTGATGTCACTGACTGAGAACTCTTTCTATTATGATGTTCCAGTTATGTGGTGTAATAATGAAATTATAGAATAAAACATATGATGGAACAAACATGACATTATGCTCCAATTAAGTAGCACATTTCTGCTTTTATAGTTTTTTTTAACACTTCATTTTCTAGGGTCCTACAGAGACCCACATCAAAACACACATGCTTGAGCAGGGCACATAGGGTGGGGGATGGCTGGTGCAAATTAGGCTATATTCACTGAAAGTCGGTGGTTTGTTTAGAAAAATTGAGAGGTGGGAGTTTCTGTCCAGAGGCTACTAAACGTACAATAGGCCCATGTAGCTCTACAGTAAGATACTATAACAGTTATTCATAATAGATAGCCCACATACCCGTTAGACTAGTGATAGACAGCAATAACAAATCAAACTCTAGCGACATTCCCACCATAGTGTAATATTTGGCAAGGGACATGTATTTAGCACCAACATTAGCATATTTATTTACCCGTCTTGGAATCTTTGCAGCGCGGTTGTGCTTTGTTGTGAAGCTGGAATGGGACAGTGGCTCGAAGTGGTTGTAGACAAGGGGTGCCCCCCCGAGCCGCTTCACTTCTGCACGACATCCCCCCCAAGTGCAAAATGAAGCAGCCGAAAACACTTCACGACTTCAACAGGCGACCGTATCAAAGCTCACAATCAGTAGTTTTAGCTACCTCTTCTTCGGTTTAAATTAGCCAGTTTACAATATTTATTTATGATAGCTATCCAACATGGTTAGCTTCTTGCTAGCAGCCAGCCTTCTTTTGTGATGACCATGATTTCCTCTAACTTCTCTCTCGAACTAAAATAAAGAAATAACCTCTAAAATATTATCCCTGCATTAGTTCACAATTAACCTATTAAATACCCAACCTTTTCATCTACCGTTGGCTATTATAACTTTACTTTATGTAAACTATTCAGCTACACCGTTGACAAAATATTGCCAAATCTTGTCTGAAACTGACAACAGCTCAACTAGCCAAATTCTCGTGTCTAATTTACTTACAAGTGGGCGAGGCGAAGGACAAATTCTTGATATGGTTGGGTACTGAAAAACACGACTTAACTTCTATTGGTCATAAACTCTATCTATCTATCAAGGGTCTGCCCTCGAAAGTCATTAAGTTCCCTCCCAGTTTATTAAATCAAAAACCAGCAGCGTGCACCAGTGCCTCCCACAATACATTCACACACATTCCTCTTTCATGTTCGAACATACTGGATTAAACTCCTTATCTACACTGAACAAAATATAAACACAACATGCAACGATTTCAAAGTTTTTAGTGAGTTACAGTTCATATAAGGAAATCAGTCAATTGAAATAAATGAATTAGGCCCTAATCTATTGATTTCACATGACTGGGAATAGAGATATGCATCTGTTGGTCACAGATACCTTGAAAGAAAAAAAGGGAGGGGCGTGGATCAGAAAACCAGTCAGTATCTGGTGTGACCACCATTTGCCTCATGCAGAGTGACATCTTCTTCGCATAGAGTTGATCAGGCTGTTGATTGTGGCCTGTGGAATGTTACCCACTCCTCTTCAATGGCTGTGCAAAGTTGCTGGATATTGGCGGGAACTGGAACATGCTGCCGTATACGTCGATCCAGAGCATCCCAAACATGCTCAATGGGTGACATGTCTAGTGAGTATGCAGGCCTTGGAAGAACTGGGACATTTTCAGCTTCCAGGAATTGTGTACAGATCCTTGCGACATGGGGCCGTGCAATATCATGCTGAAACATGAGGTGGTGGCAGCGGATGAATGGCACCACAATGGGCCTCAGGATCTCGTCACGGTATCTCTGTGCATTCAAATTGCCATGGATAAAATTAAAATGTGTTCTTTGTCCTTAGCTTATGCCTTCCCATACCATAACCCCACCATGGGGCACTCTGTTGACAACGTTGACATCACCAACCCGTTAGCCCACACAACGCCGTACACGGCCTCTGCCCGGTACAGTTGAAACCGGGATTCATCCGTGAAGAGCACACTTCTCCAGCATGCCAGTGGCCATCGAAAGTGAGCATTTATCCGCTGAAGTCGGTTATAAAACCGAACTGCAGTCAGGTGAAGACCCTGGTGCGGACAACGAGCACTCAGATGAGCTTCCCAAGATGGTTTCTGACAGTCTGTGCAGAAATTCTTTGGTTGAGCAAACACACAGTTTCATCAGCTGTCTAGGTAGCTGGTCTCAGACGAGCCCGCAAGTGAAGAAGCCGGATGTTGAGGTCCTGGGTTGGCGTGGTTACATGTGGTCTGCGGTTGTGAAGCCGGTTGGACGTACTGCCAAATTCTCTAAAACGACGTTGAGGTGGCTTACGGTAGAGAAATTAACATTCAATTATCTGGTAACAGCTCTGGTGGACATTCTTGCAGTATGCATGCCAATTGCACGCTCCCTCAAAACTTGAGACATCTGTGGCATTGTGTTGTGTGACAAAACTGTACATTTTAGAGTGGCCTTTTCTTGTCCCGAGCACAAGGTGCACCTGTGTAATGATCATGCTATTTAATCAGCTTCTTAATATGCCACACCTGTCAGGTGGGTGGATTATCTTGGTAAAGGAGAAATGCTCACTAACAGGGATGTAAACAAATTTGTGCGCAAAATTTGAGAGCTAAGCTTTTTTGTGCGTATGGAAAATTGCTGGGATCCTTTATTTCAGCTAATGAAACATGGGACCAACACTTTACATGTTACGTTTATATTTTTGTTCAGTATATAATTTTCATCAAGACATTGTCAATATTGGATCAACTTGAGTGTTAAAAAGGCCTATATACAAGCCAGAATGTTAATGACCTGATTTGGAGTTCTGTTCAGATCTTTCAGCTGGTCCATAGATCTACCAAATTATATTAGCTGATGCTGCTGAAGTAAGACACTGAAAATCAGAGCTCTTATCATATATTCTGAAAAACGATGAGATGCAAAAGACCTGCGTTGGAGAAGAAAACGTAAATCAAACGGCCAGTAACGCTTCAGTGATCTGTGGCCTCCAAAGGGCCTCTTATACAGTTCAAACTACAAACTGTCCTGTTGAGGTAAAAAATAAATAAAAATAACCTAATTTGGAACCTCAGCTAATGTAGGACAGCTAATGTGCTAATTCAGCTAATGCTCACTGGAGGACAGTATTTTAACCATATAATTAGGAATTAGAATAGTATTTAATAGGATCTCTATGACTTTAACCAACAAACCAAAGCCCATTGGTGTCATGATGACAGACTCAAATGTATGAATACATGCTGTAACTAGGCAAATATCCAGACTAGATCATGATGAATTGGTTGGAACTAGCATGGACCTTATCAAAGACCTTAGTAACAATATTGGTTTTAATGTTTGCAAGACAACTCTCTTTCCAAGAGAATTACATCATTAATTAGGGTGCGAGCATGTATATTATTATTTATTATCAGGGATGTCACTGTCAAATCCACAGAAAGGAGTCTCTGCTTATTCCTCTCTGGTCTCACCCAGCTTTGGGCTGTGGCCACCCACTGGACTGAGATGGTACAGGAAGTAATCTAGCATGTACATTCTGACTGGCCGAACGTAATGGAAGGATACAGATGAATTAGAGCAGCAGTCTGGACCCTGACAGAGAGAGAGGGAGAAAGAAAGGAAAAAGACTGATGAGCAGGAAGCTCAATGGCACTGAAGGGAGGTAATTTGCTATGTGTTCTACTGAGAGTGTAGACCTACTTACCACTTTGGAAGGGTAATAGTTGTACTGGTAGAACCATTTGGGCAGTATGTCTTTGGGACAGAGAAGGTTACCCAGCCACAGGGGGTGGAAGGTTTCCCTGTGTTGGTGGTCTCTAGAGTCCCCTGCCGGGACTCCCAGCTTCTGGAGGCAGAAACCCAGCTGTAGGTCCTCTGCAGAGGTGGACTGGGTGCAGGTCCCGTGGTGCAGGGCCCTGACGTAGCGGCTCACAGACTCGCGGCTCAGTACATAGCCAGCACCACCACTCATGTAGCCTTGATGGACAAAGCGGCGAAAACGTCTGCCCAGATACACAGGCCTGTTTGGGCTGAACCGAGACAGGAGCAGACGCAGGTTTTCCACGATCACATAGGTGTCATCATCAGCTTTGAGGAACCAGTCAGCCTTGTCTAGGTAACTGGAAATGGAGGGGAAGAGGGGTGAAAGACAGAAGGTAGAGTTTGTCTCCTTCGCCAGCACATACAAATACACATACAGTGCTTTTAGAAAGTATTCACACCCCTTGACTTTTGTTACAGCCTGAATTTAAAATGGATTAATTTGAGATTCTGTGTCACTGGCCTACACACAATACCCCATAATGTCAAAGTGGAAATATGTTTTTAGAAATGTTTACAAATTAAGTAAAAATTAAAAGCTGAAATGTCTTGAGTCAATAAGTATTCAACCCCTTTGTTATGACAAGCCTAAAGTTCAGGAGTACAAATCTGCTTAACCAGTCACATAATAAACTGTGTGCAATAATAGTGTTTAACATTATTTTCGAATGACTACCTCATCTCTGTACCCCATACATACAATTATCTGTAAGGTCCCTCAGTCGAGCATTGAATTTCAAAACAGATTCGACCACAAACATTTTACATTTTTACATTTTAGTCATTTAGCAGACGCTCTTATCCAGAGCGACTTACAGTTAGTGAATACATATTTTTTTTATACTGGCCCCCCGTGGGAATCGAACCCACAACCCTGGCGTTGCAAACGCCATGCTCTATGAACTGAGCTACATCCCTGCCGGCCATTCCCTCCCCTACCCTGGACGACGCTGGGCCAATTGTGCGCCGCCCATGAGTCTCCCGGTCGCGGCCGGCGGCGACAGAGCCTGGATTCGAACCAGGATCTCTAGTGGCACAGTTAGCACTGCGATGCAGTGCCTTAGAGGTTGTGGCGCACAAAGACCAGGGAGGTTTTCCAATGCCTCGCAAAGAAGGACACCTATTGGTAGATGGGTAAAAATAAAAAAAAGCAGACATTGAATATCTGTTTGAGCATGGTGAAGTTATTAATTACACTTTGGATGGTGTATCAATACACCCAGTCACTACAAAGATACAGGCGTCCTTCCTAACTCAGTTGCCAGGGATTTCACCATGAGGCTAATGGTGACTTTAAAAAACAGTCACAGAGTTTAATGGCTGTGTTAGGAGAAAACTGAGGATGGATCAACAACATTGTAGTTAGTCCACAATACTAAACTAAATGACAGAGTGAAAAGAAGGAAGCCTGTACAAAATATTCCAAAACCTGCATCCTGTTTGCAATAAGGCACTAAAGTAAAACTGCAAAAAATGTCCTGAATACAAATAGTTACGTTTGGGGCAAATCCAACACAACACATCACTGAGTACCACTTCATATTTTCAAGCATGGTGGTGGCTGCATCATGTTATGGGTATGCTTGTCTTCGGCAAGGACTAGGGAGTTCTTTTTGTGGATAAAAATAAACAGAATAGAGCTAAGCACAGGGAACATCCTACAGGAAAACTTGATTCAGACTGCTTTCCAACAGACACTGGGAGACAAATTCACATTTCAGCAGGACAATAACCTAAAACACAATGCCAAATATACACTGGACTTGCTTACCAAGACAACTTTTAATGTTCCTGAGTGGCCTAGTTAGTTTTGACTTAAATTGGCTAATAAAATCTATAACTAAGACTTGAAAATGGCTGTCTAGCAATGATCAACAACCAACTTGACAAAGCTTAAAGATCTTTAAAAATAATAATGTACAAATATTGTACAATCCAGGTGTACAGAGCTCTTAGAGACTTACCCAGAAAGACTCACGGCTGTAATCGCTGCCAAATGTGATTCTAACATGTATTGACTCAGTGGTGTGAATAATAATGTAAATGAGATCATTCCGTATTTAATTTCCAATAAATGTGCAAACATTTCTAAAAACTTTTTTTCACTTTGTCATTATGGGATATTGTGTGTATATTTAATCCATTTTGAATTCAGGCTGTAACACAACAAAATGTGGAATAAGTCAAAGTGTATGAATACTTTCTGAAGGCGCTGGTACTAGGGGTTGTTGAGAACACAACAGGTGGCCAATACATTACAACCAGACAGGGCAGGCTTTACATAGGTCACCTGACTGACACAGTCTGTCATCAGCCCATCCATCCACATTACATTTAAAAAACACATACAATCATACAGTGCATTCGGAAAGTATTCAGACCCCTTCACTTTTCCACATTTTCTAACGTTACAGCCTTCTAAAATGGATTATTGTTTTTTCCCTCAATCTACACACAATACCCCATAATGACAAAGCAAAAACAGGTTTTCCATAAGTATTCAGACCCTTTACTCCGTACTTTGTTGAAATACCTTTGGCAGCGATTACAGCCTTGAGTCTTCTTGGGTATGACGCTACAAGCTTGGCACACCTGTATTTCGGGAGTTTCTCCCATTCTTCTCTGCAGATCCTCTCAAGCTCTGTCAGGTTGGATGGGGAGCGTTGCTGCACAGCTATTATCAGGTCTCTCCAGAGATGTTAGATCGGGTTCAAGTCCGGGCTCTGGCTGGCAAGGACATTCAGAGACCGAAGCCACTCCTGCATTCTCTTGGCTGTGTGCTTAGGGTCATTGTCCTGTTGGAAGGTGAACCTTCGCCCCAGTCTGAGGTCCTGAGCACTCTGGAGCAGGTTTTCATCATGGATCTCTCTGTACTTTGCTCCATTCATATTTCCCTCGATCCTGACTAGTCTCCTAGTCCCTGCCGCTGAAAATAAATCCCCACAGCATGATGCTGCCACCACCATGCTTCACCGTAGGGATGGTGCCAGGTTTCCTCCAGACGTGACGCTTGGCATTCAGGCCAAAGAGTTCAATCTTGGTTTCATCAGACCAGAGAATCTTGTTTCTCATGGTCTGAGAGTCTTTAGGTGCCTTTTGGAAAACTTTAAGCGGGCTGTCATGTGCCTTTCACTGAGGAATGGCTTCCGTCTGGCCACTTTAACAAAAAGGCCTGATTGGTGGAGTGCTGCAGAGATGGTTGTCCTTCTGGAAGGATCTCCCATCTCCACAGAGAAACTCTGGAGCTCTGTCAGAGTGACCATTGGGTTATTGGTCACCTCCCTGACCAAGGCCCTTCTCCCGCGATTGCTCAGTTTGGCCGGGCGGCCAGCTCAAGGAAGAGTCTTGGTGGTTCCAAACTTCTTCCATTTAAGAATGATAGAGGCCACTGTGTTCTTGGGGACCTTAAATGCTGCAGAATTTTTTTGGGACCCTTCCCCAGATCTGTGCCGACACAATACTGTCTCGGAGCTCTACGGACAATTCCTAGAACCTCATGGCTTGGTTTTTGCTATGACATGCACTGTCAACTGTGGGACCTTATACAGTGAGGGAAAAAAGTATTTGATCCCCTGCTGATTTTGTATGTTTGCCCACTGACAAAGACATGATCAGTCTATCATTTTAATGGTAGGTTTATTTGAACAGTGAGAGACAGAATAACAACAAAAAAATCCAGAAAAAGGCATGTCAAAAATGTTATAAATTGATTTGCCTTTTAATGAGGGAAATAAGTATTTGACCCCTCTGCAAAACCTTAACAAGTCATTAAGGTTGAGGCTGACGTTTGGCAACTCGAACCTTCAGCTCCCTCCACAGATTTTCTATGGGATTAAGGTCTGGAGACTGGCTAGGCCACTCCAGGACCTTAATGTGCTTCTTCTTGAGCAACTCCTTTGTTGCCTTGGCCATGTGTTTTGGGTCATTGTCATGCTGGAATACCCATCCACAACCCATTTTCAATGCCCTGGCTGAGGGAAGGAGGTTCTCACCCAAGATTTCACGGTACATGGCCCCGTCCATCGTCCCTTTGTAGCGGTGAAGTTGTCCTGTCCCCTTAGCAGAAAAACACCCCCAAAGCATAATGTTTCCACCTCCATGTTTGACGGTGGGGATGGTGTTCTTGGGGTCATAGGCAGCATTCCTCCTCCTCCAAACACGGCGAGTTGAGTTGATGCCAAAGAGCTCCATTTTGGTCTCATCTGACCACAACACTTTCACCCAGTTCTCCTCTGAATCATTCAGATGTTCATTGGCAAACTTCAGACGGGCCTGTATATGTGCTTTCTTGAGCAGGGGGGACCTTGCGGGCGCTGCAGGATTTCAGTCCTTCACGGCGTAGTGTGTTACCAATTGTTTTCTTGGTGACTATGGTCCCAGCTGCCTTGAGATCATTGACAAGATCCTCCCGTGTAGTTCTGGGCTGATTCCTCACCGTTCTCATGATCATTGCAACTCCACGAGGTGAGATCTTGCATGGAGCCCCAGGCCGAGGGAGATTGACAGTTATTTTGTGTTTCTTCCATTTGCGAATAATCACACCAACTGTTGTCACCTTCTCACCAAGCTGCTTGGCGATGGTCTTGTAGTCCATTCCAGCCTTGTGTATGTCTACAATCTTGTCCCTGACATCCTTGGAGAGCTCTTTGGTCTTGGCCATGGTGGAGAGTTTGGAATCTGATTGATTGCTTCTGTGGACAGGTGTATTTTATACAGTTAACAAGCTGAGATTAGGAGCACTCCCTTTAAGAGTGTGCTCCTAATCTCAGCTCGTTACCTGTATAAAAGACACCTGGGAGCCAGAAATGTTTGTTATTGAGAGGGGGTCAAATACTCATTTTCCTCACTGTATAGACAGTTTCCAGATCATGTCCAATCAATTGAATTTACCACAGGTGGATTCCAATCAAGTTGTAGAAACATCTCAAGGATGATCAATGGAAACAGGATGCACCTGAGCTCAATTTCAAGTCTCATAGCAAAGGGTCTGAATACTTATGTAAATAAGGTATTTCTGTTTTTTATTTTTAATAAATTTGCAAACATTTCAAAAAACCTGTTTTCGCTATATTGTGTATAGATTGATGAGGGAAAAAAATAATTTAATCAATTTTAGAATAAGGCTGTAATATAAACAAATGTGGAAAAAGTGAAGGGGTCTGAATACTTTCTGAATGCACTGTAGATCTCCCATACCACATGGATACCTCTTCACCACCAGAATCATGTTCTCCATCAATGTGAGAGAGATTAGGAGAACATACTGATGTTGTGGGAGCATTACCCATCATGCAGTAAGTTGAAAGCGGCCATGGTCTTATTGTACAGTTTGTCCCGTCCCTCCTCTGTCGCCAGAGCCAGCACGGTCCCAGGGAACAGGAGGTCCGGCTTAGAGCTCATGAAGAGCAGTGTCACAGCGAGGCCCCCAGGTGTTCACTATGTGTTTAGCTTTGGCCCACAGTCTTGGGTGAGATCAACACCCAGCAGAGCAGCCGACCCGAAGAGGAGGGGGTGGAGGAGGGGGGCAATGGCGATAGGACTGAGGCATTAGTGGCAACAGCAGAGTGGTGTACTGACAGAGAGAGCGAGAGAGAGATGATCATGTGGCTGAGTGTATTAGAGATATTCAGAGGTGTAGAAAATACTGTAGCTCCAATTTACCTGAAGGGAGCTCACCCAAGAGGCTGCTGGTCAGTGAGGGCAAGGGCACTGTCCCCTGAGAGATCTGATATGCTCTGTAGTAAGCAATGGCCATGAAACAGAGACAGAACCCCAACACAAAGCCAGCACAGAACATAAAATCCAAGAGCCTGGAAGGATTTGAAGTGGGTTTAGACAATAATCTGGACAAGACAAAAATCTGATTGTACAAGTAGTGTACAGGTGAACAAAAGAGAAGAGCATTCGCAGATAAAGTAAATCAAAAATCTATCTGGTTTATAAGAAGTTGCAACAGGGAGACACGTCCGGCACAGAAAATGTCTTACTGACATCTTGGACAGGCCCTTTATATACTAATCAGACAGCGCCAAATGTTCTAGTAACGAAACGTGGGCCTTCAATTATGTAGGCAATGTCACACACATTTACGTAGAAAAAAAACGAAACGTCCCTAGTCTGTCACGAATGTTGAATACAATTATTTTAACGTACTCTGATGATTGTCCTGGTTGTTGGTCGTTCAGCTGGTCGAAATATGACAACATATCCACAGGAAAGTATTATTAAACAGACTTCAAAACATGGGTCTGTGTGTGGCAATCAATGTGTTTGCTCATGACTGAAGGCACGTGCACAAGATCGAAGTACATGCACACATACTACCAGATGTTTACATGGTTTTGCTAGAACTTTCTACTTCAGTACCAGTGCTCTAAAAAGTTGGGTAAACAATACTTTCCTATGGATATTTTGTCTCAAATTTCAAGCAGCTGAAGGTCCAACTGCACAGACAACCGATACAGTAAGTAAAAAAATTTTTTATTAAACATTCTGGCTTCTAAGGAACATTTCCACGATTCTGCAGTGCTTTGCTTCAGACTGTATACCAATAATTAGTATCAAAGTGTGATTGATTAGGCTATCAAAACACCAGCCCAAGAACCTTGTAGGAAGTCAAAACAAAAGGCAGTGACTTTGTCAGCTACTACAGAATCACAGTGTCATCAATACAATACTATAGTGAATAATCATTGTGTCCTCGGTCCTTGTACATCCAGTCTGGCGTCACCCACTATCAACAGATATGAGAATAATTCATAACATTAAAGTCTATTGACCATCAAACCCCACCTTGCGTGTCACAAACACTGGAAATCATGTGTATTACAGAAAGGGAAAATATATTAATATGCTAAACATTGTGTTAATCACTCTAAACTAAATATGAACTTTAGTGATCTAAATGTCCCCTTATCAACATGCATAGGCCTACAAATCAATCTTAAATCTTACATTTGGTTTTACAAAGTTCTATCAAACATACCTGCCTTCCAGAAACCGAAGAATGAGCTGATGTGATGGTTAATTGGACACCACCCCTGCTGGTGCACTGCCCACCAATTGATTGATTGGGGACACATTAGTAAATTAACCACTAGATGGTGCCATAGCGCACATTGGACACATTCCATCCTGGCCCAAGTTTTTCAAAAATGATCCATCTGGATTTCACCTTTCATATATTATTAAATGCATAGAAATATAATTAATAGAACGGTATCCCCCATTCAAGACAATGAGTCGTCCATTCTATTCATTCTATTTCTATGGATTTAATCATATCCTATAGGCTAAATCTGGGCACTGGTCCTGCAGGTTTGCAGCACAGTGTACTGAAATCAATTACTTTTGTCTTGGCCCAGTAGCTTACTAAAACACCTGACTCAACCAATCAAGGGCTGCTTAAAGTTGATCCTTTTGTTAGTAGAAAATCAACGTGAGCATTACAGATTTATACTGTTGAAATCAGTGGAGTAGTTGAGGGTACACGTACTTTAACAACGTTTACGCACCTTGCAGAGAAAAAATACTCACTCAAAAGGGATTGACATAACCAAAAGGCAGTTTATTGCAACTAATAGCATAGGTCATTGAACAAAAATAACCAAATATGCACGTGTAAAATAACAGAACACTTGATTTATAAAATCAGATTCATGAACAAAATATCAAAAGCAAAGTGACAACAAAACTGTTGATAGACAGACTTAACCAATTGCTGCACACATTGACACAATGTCTGATTACCCAAGCTGGTCAATGATTTGGAGATTCAGGCCTGGACAATCATCCAAAACCCAGTATAAATGGAGGAACAATGCCAATATCATTCAGCCACATGCTTTAAACACACATCTAGCCGCTATGTCAGCAACACTCAATCTGCATCCACTCACAAACACCTAAGAATAGCTGATGTTTTTGTTAGAATACAGTTCAGCCTTCTCCTCCAAGTGTTCTGACTTAATCACAAGTGCGTCTTTCCAATTTGCCTGTCATTTTGACAGGCAGGCAGGAGGATAGTATAGGCCGAGGCAGGGCTGGGACAGACTGACGGACAGACAGTACAATGAGCAGATGTATCAGGTGCAGAGAAAGAGTTGGATAAGGAGATCTAGAGGAGAGGAGGATTTAAATAGATAAATAAATATATGCTTTTGGATAGTTGTGTAGCTTTGAATTGGGATGGTTAGATGTGTCCAAAAGGCATTGAATATACAGGCCAACATTTTGACCTAGGAATTCACACATACAGCTGTGAAAGAGCAGGATGGACAGTGTGAGGATGTGAGAGAGGGTGTGGGTGAGGAGGGACACAGAACAACTAGGATCCTTTTAGTTTCATTATAACTTTCATTTAATCCACACACAAATCCAGAAATATTGAAGAGCTTTTCCCCCTCTAATCTTTGCAGACATGAAGCAGTGGGATGAGTGGAGTTGGTTGGAGAACGGTTTGGTTGGAAAAGGGTTTGGTTGGTAACTGTGTGTTAATAGTGTTGACAGTAGGTAGGTAGATGTTCATGGTCTATGCAGTGTCTCCAGGTTGAGGCAGGCAGGTGGGGTTGGTTGGTTGGTTGCTGGCTTTGCGCTGCGCAGACAGAGCGCCGTCGGCATGGCGTCCCCTAGCTGGGGGAGAGTGCAGGGCTGGGTGGTTCCGTGCTGATGTTGACCAGACACTCACTGGACTTGAGGCTGGACATGGACTTGCAGCTGGGGAGAGAGGCCAGAGAGCCACAGAGACCCAGCATAGAAGGGGTGTAGTCTTTTCCTACAGAGGAGCAAATAGACAAAACACCATAAAACTCTGTCCCTAAAGCACACTTTGGCTATCAGCATAACTTAAACACCCACGCAAAATACACCATAGACAAGGTTCAAACATGCCTTTGTATGTTTGTGTTTGTGAGGACATGTGGATGCATTCTTCTAAGTGGGTTTCTGTGTGGTTTTGTGTTGGTGCATGTACAGTGGGGGAAAAAAGTATTTAGTCAGCCACCAAATGTGCAAGTTCTCCCACTTAAAAAGATGAGAGAGGCCTGTAATTTTCATCATAGGTACACGTCAACTATGACAGACAAAATGAGAAAAAAAATTCCAGAAAATCACATTGTAGGATTTTTTATGAATTTATTTGCAAATTATGGTGGAAAATAACAAAAGTTTCTCAATACTTTGTTATATACCCTTTGTTGGCAATGACACAGGTCAAACGTTTTCTGTAAGTCTTCACAAGGTTTTCACACACTGTTGCTGGTATTTTGGCCCATTCCTCCATGCAGATCTCCTCTAGAGCAGTGATGTTTTGTGGTTGTGTTGCCCACTGTCGCTGGGCAACACAGACTTTCAACTCCCTCCAAAGATTTTCTATGGGGTTGAGATCTGGAGACTGGCTAGGCCACTCCAGGACCTTGAAATGCTTCTTACGAAGCCACTCCTTCGTTGCCCGGGCGGTGTGTTTGGGATCATTGTCATGCTGAAAGACCCAGCCACGTTTCATCTTCAATGCCCTTGCTGATGGAAGGAGGTTTTCACTCAAAATCTCACGATACATGGCCCCATTCATTCTTTCCTTTACACGGATCAGTCGTCCTGGTCCCTTTGCATAAAAACAGCCCCAAAGCATGATGTTTCCGCCCCCATGCTTCACAGTAGGTATGGTGTTCTTTGGATGCAACTCAGCATTCTTTGTCCTCCAAACACGACGAGTTGAGTTTTTACCAAAAAGTTATATTTTGGTTTCATCTGACCATATGACATTCTCCCAATCCTCTTCTGGATCATCCAAATGCACTCTAGCAAACTTCAGACGGGCCTGGACATGTACTGGCTTAAGCAGGGGGACACGTCTGGCACTGCAGGATTTGAGTCCCTGGCGGCGTAGTGTGTTACTGATGGTAGGCTTTGTTACTTTGGTCCCAGCTCTCTGCAGATCATTCACTAGGTCCCCCCCGTGTGGTTCTGGGATTTTTGCTCACCGTTCTTGTGATCATTTTGACCCCACGGGGTGAGATCTTGCGTGGAGCCCCAGATTGAGGGAGATTATCAGTGGTCTTGTATGTCTTCCATTTCCTAATAATTGCTCCCACAGTTGATTTCTTCAAACCAAGCTGCTTACCTATTGCAGATTCAGTCTTCCCAGCCTGGTGCAGGTCTACAATTTTGTTTCTGGTGTCCTTTGACAGCTCTTTGGTCTTGGCCATAGTGGAGTTTGGAGTGTGACTGTTTTAGGTTGTGGACAGGTGTCTTTTATACTGATAACAAGTTCAAACAGGTGCCATTAATACAGGTAACGAGTGGAGGACAGAGGAGCCTCTTAAAGAAGAAGTTACAGGTCTGTGAGAGCCAGAAATCTTGCTTGTTTGTAGGTGACCAAATACTTATTTTCCACCATAATTTGCAAATAAATTCATTAAAAATCCTACAATGTGATTTTCTGGAGAAAAAAAATCTCAATTTGTCTGTCATAGTTGACGTGTACCTATGATGAAAATTACAGGCCTCCCTCATCTTTTTAAGTGGGAGAACTTGCACAATTAGTGGCTGACTAAATACTTTTTTTCCCCACTGTATGACAGTGGGTGCCTCAGTGCACATATTTCTGCAGCATCAGTATGCATTGCTGTGCTTCTGCAAATGTATTTGTATAATGTACATTTATCTTTTGAGCACCAACCTGTATCTCCGTTCTGTTGCCCGTCTGTCTTCTGGGAATCAGAGTTCAGACTGACGTCAGCTGAGAGCTGCTCCAAACTGTGGAAGCTTCTCCTGAAGGGATGAGTGACATCATGAAATACTGTTACATTTCCTGGTTGCAAAAATTTTAATAGTTCGCCTAATTTCAGTTTATGTGACAAAACAAGCAAGTACAGTGTAGAGAATCATTGTACCATCTACAGTGAGGGAAAAAAGTATTTGATCCCCTGTTGATTTTGTACGTTTGCCCACTGACAAAGAAATGATCAGTCTATAATTTTAATGGTAGGTTTATTTGAACAGTGAGAGACAGAATAACAACAACAAAAATCCAGAAAAACGCATGTCAAAAATGTTATAAATTGAGTTGCATTTTAATGAGGGAAATAAGTATTTTACCCCCTCTCAATCAAAAAGATTTCTGGCTCCCAGGTGTCTTTTATACAGGTAACAAGCTGAGATTAGGAGCACACTCTTAAAGGGAGTGCTCCTAATCTCAATTTGTTAACTGTATAAAAGACACCTGTCCACAGAAGCAATCAATCAATCAGATTCCAAACTCTCCACCATGGCCAAGACCAAAGAGCTCTCCAAGGATGTCAGGGACAAGATTGTAGACCTACACAAGGCTGGAATGGGCTACAAGACCATCGCCAATCAGTTGGTGAGAAGGTGACAACAGTTGGTGCGATTATTCGCAAATGGAAGAAACACAAAATAACTGTCAATCTCCCTCGGCCTGGGGCTCCATGCAAGATCTCACCCAGTGGAGTTGCAATGATCATGAGAACGGTGAGGAATCAGCCCAGAACTACACGGGAGGATCTTGTCAATGATCTCAAGGCAGCTGGGACCATAGTCACCAAGAAAACAATTGGTAACACACTACGCCGTGAAGGACTGAAATCCTGCAGCGCCCGCAAGGTCCCCCTGCTCAAGAAAGCACATATACAGGCCCGTCTGAAGTTTGCAAATGAACATCTGAATGATTCAGAGGAGAACTGGGTGAAAGTGTTGTGGTCAGATGAGACCAAAATCGAGCTCTTTGGCATCAACTCAACTCGCCGTGTTCGGAGGAGGAGGAATGCTGCCTATGACCCTGAGAACACCATCCCCACCGTCAAACCTGGAGGTGGAAACATTATGCTTTGGGGTTGTTTTTCTGCTAAGGGGACAGGACAACTTCACCGCATCAAAGGGACGATGGACGGGGCCATGTACCGTGAAATCTTGGGTGAGAACCTCCTTCCCTCAGCCAGGGCATTGAAAATGGGTCGTGGATGGGTATTCCAGCATGACAATGACCCAAAACACACGGCCAAGGCAACAAAGGAGTGGCTCAAGAAGAAGCACATTAAGGTCCTGGAGTGGCCTAGCCAGTCTCCAGACCTTAATCCCATAGAAAGTCTATGGAGGGAGCTGAAGGTTCGAGTTGCCAAATGTCAGCCTCAAAACCTTAATGACTTGGAGAAGATCTGCAAAGAGGAGTGGGACAAAATCCCTCCTGAGATGTGTGCAAACCTGGTGGCCAACTACAAAAAATGTCTGACCTCTGTGATTGCCAACAAGGGTTTTGCCACCAAGTACTAAGTCATGTTTTGCAGAGGGGTCAAATACACTGCTCAAAAAAATAAAGGGAACACTAAAATAATACATCCTAGATCTGAATGAATGAAATAATCTTATTAAATACTTTTTTCTTTACATAGTTGAATGTGCTGACAACAAAATCACACAAACATTATCAATGGAAATCAAATTTATCAACCCATGGAGGTCTGGATTTGGAGTCACACTCAAAATTAAAGTGGAAAACCACACTACAGGCTGATCCAACTTTGATGTAATGTCCTTAAAACAAGTCAAAATGAGGCTCAGTAGTGTGTGTGGCCTCCACGTGCCTGTATGACCTCCCTACAACGCCTGGGCATGCTCCTGATGAGGTGGCGGATGGTCTCCTGAGGGATCTCCTCCCAGACCTGGACTAAAGCATCCGCCAACTCCTGGACAGTCTGTGGTGCAACGTGGCGTTGGTGGATGAAGCGAGACATGATGTCCCAGATGTGCTCAATTGGATTCAGGTCTGGGGAACGGGCGGGCCAGTCCATAGCATCAATGCCTTCCTCTTGCAGGAACTGCTGACAGACTCCAGCCACATGAGGTCTAGCATTGTCTTGCATTAGGAGGAACCCAGGGCCAACCGCACCAGCATATGGTCTCACAAGGGGTCTGAGGATCTCATCTCGGTACCTAATGGCAGTCAGGCTACCTCTGGCGAGCACATGGAGGGCTGTGCGGCCCCCCAAAGAAATGCCACCCCACACCATGACTGACCCACCGCCAAACCGGTCATGCTGGAGGATGTTGCAGGCAGCAGAACGTTCTCCACAGCGTCTCCAGACTCTGTCACGTCTGTCACATGTGCTCAGTGTGAACCTGCTTTCATCTGTGAAGAGCACAGGGCGCCAGTGGCGAATTTGCCAATCTTGGTGTTCTCTGGCAAATGCCAAACGTCCTGCACGGTGTTGGGCTGTTAGCACAACCCCCACCTGTGGACGTCGGGCCCTCATACCACCCTCATGGAGTCTGTTTCTGACCGTTTGAGCAGACACATGCACATTTGTGGCCTGCTGGAGGTCATTTTGCAGGGCTCTGGCAGTGCTCCTCCTGCTCCTCCTTGCACAAAGGCGGAGGTAGCGGTCCTGCAGCTGGGTTGTTGCCCTCCTACGGCCTCCTCCACGTCTCCTGATGTACTGGCCTGTCTCCTGGTAGCGCCTCCATGCTCTGGACACTACGCTGACAGACACAGCAAACCTTCTTGCCACAGCTCGCATTGATGTGCCATCCTGGATGAGCTGCACTACCTGAGCCACTTGTGTGGGTTGTAGACTCCGTCTCATGCTACCACTAGAGTGAAACCACCGCCAGCATTCAAAAGTGACCAAAACATCAGCCAGGAAGCATAGGAACTGAGAAGTGGTCTGTGGTCACAACCTGCAGAACCACTCCTTTATTGGGGGTGTCTTGCTAATTGCCTATAATTCCCACCTGTTGTCTATTCCATTTGCACAACAGCATGTGACATTTATTGTCAATCAGTGTTGCTTCCTAAGTGGACAGTTTGATTTCACAGAAGTGTGATTGACTTGGAGTTACATTGTGTTGTTTAAGTGTTCCCTTTATTTTTTTGAGCAGTGTACTTATTTCCCTCATTTCTGGATTTTTTTGTTGTTATTCTGTCTCTCACTGTTCAAATAAACCTACCATTAAAATGATAGACTGATCATTTCTTTGTCAGTGGGCAAACGTACAAAATCAGCAGGGGATCAAATACTTTTTTCCCTCACTGTATACCACTGTGAAATATATTTTCCATAACCAAAAATATTGTATTTTCAGCTGTTTGAAGCTGATGTACAAAACCAAAAGTAAAAGACGCAAAACTAAACTTAACGGAAGCATACAACAAGTGCACATAGAACAGATCTACGCTTCTTAGACTTGCTTTCAATGAGAATGACATGTCTATATCACACATTTCTATGTGAATTTGTTTGGTTCACCCAAAAAGTTACATATTGCAGCTTTATTTAACTAGGCAAGTCAGTTAAGAACAAATTCTTATTTACAATGACGGCCTACCAAAAGGCAAAAGGCCCTCCTGCAGGGACAGGGGCTGGGATTAATACAAATAAATATACAGTACCAGTCAAAAGTCTGGACACACCTACTCATTCCATGGTTTTTCTCTGTAGCTCAGCTGGTAGAGCACGGCGCTTGTAACGCCAAGGTAGTGGGTTCGATCCCCGGGACCACCCATACACAAAAATGTATGCACGCATGACTGTAAGTCGCTTTGGATAAAAGCGTCTGCTAAATGGCATATTATTATTATTATTATTACTATTTTCTACATTGTAGAATAATAGTGAAGACATCAAAACGATGAAATAACATATGGAATCATGTAGTAACCAAAAAAGTGTTAAACAAATCAAAATATATTTAATATTTGAGATTCTTCAAATAGCCACCCTTTGCCTTGATGACAGCTTTGCACAATCTTGGCATTCTCTCAACCAGCTTCATGAGGTAGTCACCTGGAATGCATTTCAATTAACAGGTGTGCCTTCTTAAAAGTTAATTTGTGGAATTTATTTCCTTCTTAATGCGTTTGAGCCTATCAGTTGTGTTGTGACAAGATAGGGGGGATATATAGAAGATAGCCCTATTTGGTTAAATACCAAGTCCATATTATGGCAAGAACATCTCAAATAAGCAAAGAGAAACAACAGTTCATCATTACTTTAAGACATGAAGGTCAGTCAATACGGAAAATGTCAAGAACTTTGAAAGTTTTTTCAAGTGCAGTCGCAAAAACCATCAAGTGCTATGATGAAACTGGCTCTCATGAGGACCGCGACAGGAATGGAAGACCCAGAGTTAACTCTACTGCAGAGGATAAGTTCATTAGAGTTACCAGCCTCAGAAATTGCAGCCCAAATAAATGCTTCACAGAGTTCAAGTAACAGACACATCTCAACATCAGCTGTTCAGAGGGGACTGTGTGAATCAGGGCTTCATGGTCGAATTGCTGCAAAGAAACCACTACTAAAGGACAATAAGAAGAAGAGATCTGTTTGGGCCAAGAAACACGAGCAATGGACATTAGACCGTTGGAAATGTGTCCTTTGGTCTGGATTCCAAATTGGAGATTTTGGGTTCCAACCGCCGTGTCTTTGTGAGATGCGGTGTGGGTGAACGGAGGATCTCCGCATGTGTATTTCCCACCGTAAAGCATGGAGGAGAAGGTGTTATGGCGTGGGGGTGCTTTGCTGGTGACACTGTCTGTGATTTATTTAGAATTCAAGGCACGCTTACCCAGCATGGCTACCAAAGCATTCTACAGCGATACGCCATCCCATCTGGTATGGGTTTAGTGGGACTATCACTTGTTTTTCAACAGGACAATTACCCAACACACCTCCAGGCTGTGTAATAAATACATATTTTACCAAGAAGGAAAGTGATGGAGTGCTGCATCAGATGACCTGGCTTCCACAATCCCCCGACCTCAACCCAATTGAGATGGTTTGGGATGAGTCGGACCGCAGAGTGAAGGAAAAGCAGCCAACAAGTGCTCAGCATATGTGGGAACTCCTTCAAGACTGTTGGAAAAGTATTCCAGATGAAGCTGGTTGAGAGAATGCCAAGAGTGTGCAAAGCTGTCATAAAGGCAAAGGGTGGCTATTTGAAGATTCTCAAATATAAAATATACTTTGATTTCTTTAAGACCTTTTTGTTTCCTACATGATTCCATATGTGTTATTTCATTATTTTGATTTCTTCACTATTATTCTACACTGTAAAAAATAGTAAAAATCAAGAAAAACCCTTGAATGAGTAGGTGTGTCCAAACATTTGACTGGTAGTGTATATAAATATAGGACCAAACACACATGCACATATACACACAGTCATACAGTAGATGTACCTGCGGAAGAGCTTGACGTCCCCATGGTTGTTGTAGCCTCGTATGGAGGGCCACTGGTTGACCAGAGGGATGGACAGGTCCTTGGTCAGGTGGGAGGAATCACAGGGGATGAGGGCAGTGCTGGAGGGAACACGCATGGGATTAACTCTTAACATCATCTGATATGTGATGTACTGCATTTGTGTGTGTCTGTTTATGATGTTTGTATGTGTCCCCGTCCATGTATACTAGTGTGTGTGCTGTGTATATTGCTCTCACATTTGTGCCTGCAGCTCCAGTACGATGGACTCCAGCTCCTTCTTCTCCTGCAGGCTCTGGACACTGAGCTCCTCCAGCCTGGCACTCAGCTTTTTGTTCTCCGTCTCCACGTTCTTCAGCTGGGACTCCCGCAGACGCACCAGCTCCTCCAGGTAGCCCTGAATCACAGACACAGACACAGACACAGACACACACACAGGCACAGACACAGGCGCAGACACAGACGAACAGTTAGAAGATAGGACTGGAGTGCATACAGATAGACTGTGTTCTGCATACCCCAAAAGTACAAACAAAGTTATTACTCAATATACAGTACACTGAGGATCATCAACATTTCCACCATGACACTCTGTTCTGGAAGAGATTCTATGCCCCATGTCTTTAGGAATGTAAGGTTATCAGGAGGTCAAAAGGTCACCTTCTGGGCGTACACAATCTTAAACCTCTGCTCCATCTTGCGACACTTGTTCCTCCAGCTCTCCTCGTCGGTGACCAGGGGGATGTAGGGGTGTTCTGGGACACTTTCGTCACTGGCACTGCTGTCCACACTGCACCGGTCATCCTCATCACTCAGGTAGTCATAGCTGTAAGCAAGGGACACATAGCAGGGGAGTTTGTATGGCTATGACTAAGCTACTGACTAGTATGACATATATTGGCGAAGTGAGCACGTGGTTGTCTCACCTCTGAGTAAACTTCAGGTAAGGTGTGAAGTCAATCACTGCAGGGGACTTCCCATCCAGCGCCTCCCCCTTCAAGCAAAAACTGGACAGAGAAAGAATTGTGAACTTTATATGATAACAATGTAACAAATAATAATGCTATGATTCTGCAGGCCTGAGTGATGCTGCCTCACCTGAAGTCTATGGCACTGAGACCAATGAGCATGCCTGTCAGAACAGTGGCCTCCTCTCTAAGCATGATGGCTCCGTCATCATAGAACCTCCTGCTGTGCAAAGCCTTGTGATTAGTTATGTATTGCATGTGGTTTCTAAGGTAGATTGGTAGTTAATAGGCTAGATGGGATACTATTTTGTGGTATATCTGACCTGGTAGTCCGTGTGTCCCTCAGGGCTGTAGCCACATACTCAGACAGACGCTTCTCCATCAGCGCCACACGGATCCATGCCCGACCCTGCAGAAAACGATGGAAGGAGGGAAAGAGAGAAAGAGAGAGAGAGGGGGTCAGAGGGAACGAGAGAGAGTGACAGCTAAGGGATTTTACTCTGAATCTCTGGTGACACAAACATGCACACACACACACAGAGGATCCCCGTCCTTGCCTTGGCGCGTGAGGTGCTGATGTTCTCGATGTTTTCGATGCTGGCGATGCAGTTGTTCTGCACCTTGCTGCATGCCAGCCGGATGTAGTCCCAGAAGCTGCGCTGGCCATCTGAGCTGAACCAGCTTCCTGGACCTGGTCCAAAGATAAAACACTGACAATGACTCCCATCTCCTACAACAGCCAACACAGTGTCCCTGTCACTCAACGCGCCACAGCAGATTGGCTTTGCACTTTAACTCGGTCAAAACCGATGGGAATGCCATGAGCTCATGTAAAAATCATTACATTTGCCTATTATATGTGTGACATTTTACATATTATGTAAATAAGTAAATAGTAACATTTGAAACTAGGGGAAGCCTTGAGGCTTCCGTTTCCTGAATGAGAAGACCAAGAGACTGATGGACACTTCCATGTCCTGTACCTGCTGTGTTACCTTTGAAGCGGTGGCTGAGGATGTGTTCCAAGATGGCAGCGAAGTTGACAAACTCCTCGGATGAGTCATCGATGGGCTCGGCTGTGTACTTTTCCAGGAGTGTCTTCACCGAGAATCTAAAAGAGAGGAGAAGAGAGAGACAGAGGAATGAGAAACAAACAAGATAACTATGTACAGTACCAGTCAAAAGTTTGGACACACCTACTCATTCAAGGGTTTTTCTTTATTTTTACTATTTTTTACATTGTAGAATAATAGTGAAGACATCAAAACTATGAAATAACACATATGGAATCATGTAGTAACCAAAAAAGTGTTAAACAAATCAAAATATATTTTATATTTGAGATTCTTCAAATAGCCACTCTTTGCCTTGATGACAGCTTTGCACACTCTTGGCATTCTCTCAACCAGCTTCATGAGGTAGTCACCTGGAATGCATTTCAATTAACAGGTGTGCCTTCTTAAAAGTTAATTTGTGGAATTTCTTTCCTTCTTAATGCGTTTGAGCCAATCAGTTGTGTTGTGACAAGGTGGGGGGGTTGGGGGTATACAGAAGATAGCCCTATTTGGTAAAAGAACAAGTCCATATTATGACAAGAACAGCTCAAATAAACAAAGAGAAACAACAGTCCATCATTACTTTAAGACATGAAGGTCAGTCAATACTGAACATTTCAAGAACTTTGAAAGTTTCTTCAAGTGCAGTCGCAAAAACCATCAAGCGCTATGATGAAACTGGCTTTCATGAGGACCGCCACAGGAATGGAAGACCCAGAGTTACCTCTGCTGCAGAGGATAAGTTCATTAGTGTTACCAGCCTCAGAAATTGCAGCCCAAATAAATGCTTCACAGAGTTCAAGTAACAGACACATCTCAATATCAACTGTTCAGAGGGGGCTATGTGAATCAGGCGTTCATGGTCGAATTGCTGCAAAGAAACCACTCCTAAAGGACACCAATAAGAAGAAGAGACCTGCTTGGGCCAAGAAATATGAGCAATGGACATTAGACCGGTGGAAATGTGTCCTTTGGTCTCGAGTCCAAATTTGAGATTTTTGGTACAAACCGCCGTGTCTTTGTGAGACGCGGTGTGGGTGAACGGATTATCTCTGCATGTGTAGTTCCCACCGTAAAGCATGGAGGAGGAGGTGTTATGGTGTGGGGGTGCTTTGCTGGTGACACTGTCTGTGATTTATTTAGAATTCAAGGTACACTTAACCAGCATGGCTACCACAGCATTCTGCAGCGATACGCCATCCCATCTGGTTTGGGCTTAGTGGGACTATCATTTGTTTTTCAACAGGACAATGACCCAACACACCTCCAGGCTGTGTAAGGGCTATTTTAACAAGAAGGAGAGTGATGGAGTGTTGCATCAGATGACCTGGCCTCCACAATCCCCCGACCGCAACCCAATTGAGATGGTTTGGGATGAGTCGGACCGCAGAGTGAAGGAAAAGCAGCCAACAAGTGCTCAGCATATGTGGGAACTCCTTCAAGACTGTTGGAAAAGCATTCCTCATGAAGCTGGTTGAGAGAATGCCAAGAGTGTGCAAGGCTGTCATCAAGGCAAAGGGTGGCTATTTGAAGAATCTCAAATATAAAATATATTTTGATTTGTTTAACACTTTGTTGATTACTACATGATACATAATGTGTTATTTCATTTTTTTTATGTCTTCACTATTATTCTACAATGTAAAAAATAGTAAAAATAAAGAAAAACCCTTCAATGAGTAGGTATGTCCAAACTTTTGACTGGTACTGTATGTCTTTGCAAAACCATTTATATGCAATAAAAATGCAAGTAGCAAAGAGGGACAGAATGTTGAAAGTATAATGTAAAAAACAACAGTAGGAGCAGACAGGCATAGACAAATGTACTACTGTACTTGACTTGCGCTAAACAATAGCTGAGAGGAGTTTTTTTGGGAGCAATGCCATCGAATACATCTGAGGTCACCTCCAATTGTCTTGTGTGCAACACAATGTCCCCCTTCAGATGCTCCGCAAAGTTGCAGTGACAACAACACAATTAACCCCCTTGTCTCAACCAATGGCATATGACACGGTTGTCGGCATGGCAGCCTTTGTTCAGTATGGGCTCCCAGGTCCTGTCCGTCCCTTGGTCTGATCTCTGTAAGGAACCAGCCGACATCAGAGTATGACCAAATCACCCCCCCCCCCTATACACGGTGGTCTGATCTATTTAGGACAGCTGTAGCCACTGATTTAGTTTGGCTGATGACCTCGAGATCTCACTGCACATACCACTGAGAGCTAAGAGCTAGAGGCTATGCTGTGCCTGCTGTGTGTAAGCTAGGAGTCGGAGTCCAGGCACAGACTAGGGCTGACTGCCTCTTGTTCCATGGGAAACACTAGCATCACCGAGGGCAAGACTGCCCTGGCAGTGGGTAAAACTTCCATAGCCAGGGGCAAGACCACGGTCGCGATGGGCAATACCTCCGTCTCCAGGGGAGTGACCACCACCTCCATGGGGGACTCCACCATCAGTAGGGAGAAGACCACAGTAGCTCTTGGCCGCGCTAGCTTCACCAGGGGAACCACCACCACCTCCTTCCGGAAGGCTCTGATGCCAAAGCGCAGGACAACCTAGAATAAATGGACAGGAGCTCAGACGCCAGGGCCAAGACTCCCAAAGCAACCAGGACGTCAAAAAAAGACTTGACTGAAGAGGAGGATTGGAAAGCCACCTTCCTGTCCAGCAAGACTACCTTCACTAAGGGCAGGATCTTGATTCTGAAGACTAAGTACGCCATCTCCTGGGGAAAGTCCTCTGTCTCGTGGAGCAGAACCACCATTACCCTGGGCAAGATCACCGTAACCATGGGAAAGACCTCCGTGACACGAGACCAGACCACCAGCTCTTTGACCACTCTCACCTTCACCCATGGAGAGAAGTCTGTGTCTGTGGTCAAATCCAGCCTCACCAGGGGCAGACAAACTACACGGAACATCTACTGGGATTTCCACCTGTGATTATTGTATACGGTTACACTCAAAACTGAGGGATATTTATCTGGTCAGTTTTAGCTGGTTAGTTGTAGCTTAAATCATGTCCATTTGTAATCAATTATTCCATGTGTCTGATCAATGTGCAGCATTCTGCAGCTCGAGTGTCAATGAAGCATTAATGTTTTAGAAGAAAAACATTTATCATGTCTTTCAAAATGAATCCCACATGATGAGAGTATTGTTAGGATGTGTTACGGATCTAACAGGCTTGAAATCAGATAAGATGTTCTGGAGCCTGACGGAGGAACATTATTCAAATGTGTGACAGAGGAGATGAGGTTGATGGTGTGTTGGCAGGGAGGGAGGCAGTAGGACACAGCTGTGTGTGATGTATGTGGAGACAGAGCATGTGTCATCATCAGTGTGCTGATCAACAGAGAAACTCAACGGTAATTCTCTGAAGCAAAAATACAGTTTAAATGTCCCCCTTTTTGTTATAAAACAACAACTGCATGCTGATTAAATTGGTCTATGTTTCAAGGTTGCATGCATTACAATAACTATGCTATGTTCAGTTTATAAGGACAGTCTTAAACTAGGATAAGTGTCTGTCATAACTGATTGATTGATGTAACCTGATGCTCATAAAATAACTGCTTCAACACTGCTTGGCTTAATTTTGTTTGTTTGCAAATGTGACTTTTTATATAATATACAAGTAGTAGGAAACAAATGATATGTACTGTCCTGACGTGGAATAATTAATTATTGTCATACTAAAGGACAAGGACCATAGTCAAATGCAATATAAGATTATCTGATCATCTCTAAATCAAATATACAATTTTACAGACACAGACACTTGGAAAACTCCTAAGAGCCACACCCATATTGGAGACTGAAGCCAAGATGCACATTGCACATTTGAGAAGAGCGGTCATAGGCCATGGATGGAAAACATGAACTTATGTCAACTTCCTTGCCTATATTACAATGTCTCACATATGTTTCATGTTGCACATGTTCCATACAGTTTCACACTGAACCAAGGCTTTACAATCAGGGGATATAGGGAACAATGCCACAGGATCAAGTGATGTCACCACAGATTGTCCTCTAGGCAACAATGTCTCCTTCAGCCGCTCAGCAGCGTCGTGGTGGTGATGGGACAATCGTTCCACTGTCCCCAGCCCTCAGATAGGCTACAGCCACCTACGGCTGCCTCTGTCCATTCACAGGGACACATGGGCGGTATGTGGCCTTCCTGAGCCCACGTCTATAAGCTCAACGAAGGCATTATGTGACAGCGGGTAGCACTGTCCACGCTTAGCATTCTGGTCTACTCTGGACTCTCGTTACTGTTACTATCACACCCAAGGCTTACTGAGCGGGGTGTGCTGCATGAGCGTGCGATGTGTCGTGCCGAGTGAACCCCAAAATCCACCACCTCAGCAGGGTCAGGAAGACAACCTTCTTCTCAATGGGCAACACCAGCATCACCGAGGGGAAGACGGCCCTCTCCCTGGGCAACACCACCATCAAGAGGGGCAAGACCAAGCTCACCGTGGGCAACTCGTCTATCACCAGGGGCAAGAAGACCACTTCTCTGGGCGCCTCCACCATCGCCAGTGCCAAGACCAAGCTCACCATGGGCAATGCCTCCTTCAGCAGGGGCACCACCACCACCTCGTTTCGAAAAGCATTTTTCGCCAAACGCAAGACCCTCTAGATGAGAGGGGACATCATTGGGTGGAGGGACTGGCGGCTAACTCAACAAAACATAAAGACAACATACAACAACACCATCACAGGGGACAGAAGGACATCACCGCAACATCTACACAGGCTAGATCTAAATTGACTTCTAAAACACTGGATTATTTTGCTTTGGACCATTTTCTTTTTCGATCAAACAGGATTTTATCAAGGAAACAGGTCAGTGGTTTTAGAATTCTTAGATGTGTTCTCCTCCACCCATGATTCCAGGTGAGTCTGAGTTATGTGTTGTACAGAAGTCAATGTCTGTTATACATGTTACTGTTGGACACCCTATTCAGTTGCCTAGAACAAAACTTTGAGAACATTTGGCCTGCTACATTGTTGCAATATTCTATGGCAATTAGGAACTTTAAGTATTTATGCTTTACTGATATGTCAAAGAAATCAGTAGATTGCAAGATAGTCGTCTTGATTATCAGTAAGATCAGTTTATATGTGATTACAACATCAGAATCTAATACTGTGGTTGAATGATTAGAAATTGACAAAGTCTCTCGATGTGAAGGAGAGTTAAAGAGCGGTAATAACTGGTATGCCTTAAATGCTAATGGATTGAGTGCCACAGCAAGATGCTCTTGGTACGATTTGACACTGAAAAACAACTGCCCGGCCTTATAACAAACGTCTTTTGTGCCCTCTCTCACTCCTCTTGGATCTCAGCCAAACCCACTCTCAGCTCTCTTCAAACATCCTCTTGTTCTTTTTTCTACTGTACTCATGTTTAGTTGTGTTTTATTTACAATACAATTTAGGATCAGGGTTCTCTAATTTGTCCGAAATCATCTCAGAAGATTAGGATTGACAGCTCTCAATCACTATTTTCTCTCTACCCCTCTTTGTCTGACTAACTCTCTCCCTCATCACCCCCCCTCTCTCTCTCTCTCTCTCTCTCTCTCTCTCCAGTTTTGGCCTAACCAGCAGGATCAGCTGACACTGGAGGATTCCTCCCTGGCCACGGCCATGTGGAGGGGACACTGTCTGTCTGATGGTGTTATTCAGATCCTCTACTGGGTGTGTGTGCACCTGGAGGATCCCTCTCCCTCCCAGAGGGGAGATGAGCTCAGCCAGGGGAGAAGATGCAAGCCCTGTGTCTATGTGCCATGCAATATCATGAGAGGAGATAGTATTAGTTGACTTATTTGCTCTGACAGAGAGATTACAAACGTTATGACCAAAATCATGTGTCACATCAAGCAATATCGATAGATGAAGGGTGTGCCTCACATCTCAGTGAATGTGAAGTGAATGAGGAGCCAGGCAAGGTGTCTCATGGCCAGTGTATGTGCATTTGGAGGAGGGTGCAAGGACAACAATGGAGGTGCTGGGCTGGGAAGAACTGAAGGCATAATTCATAATAATGAACATGATGCGGGGATGTGATATGAAGGATATAGTATGTCACAGAGAAAGTGGATATGGTAATAGGAGAGGAGAGGTTGCAAGGAAGGTGGGGAAAGGTTAAAGTGGTATCTGAACTTGTATAATAGTGTATTTATACTGTAATGTGAAGTGTTTGGTCCTGCTGGTAATGTTCACATTGCAATGCCAATGAACCTTGCTTATGTTTAGTAAGGCAGAGGTCATTTGTGCAATAATATGCTAGAAATATGTGAAAACAAGAGGGAAACAAGAGGATAATTAGGCTGAAAAGAGCACCAATATTTTCACCCATTACGAGCATCATTTTTTAGTGCTGCTTTAATGTGCACAATGAACAATGGGACAGCCACTTCTGAGTGGATGAGAAGGGCTTTTTTGAGGAAAAACGTAGAGCAGTGGAACCCTGAGGCTGAGAGAGAGAGGCAGAGAGAGGTAGAGAGTAGCGAAGAGTGGGACCATTTGTGGTGCTTTGCCATTGTTTAACACACGAAAGGACACACTCAGAGTGAAGAACCATACTGTATACTGTACAGTCCCTCACAGAACCCACATTCAAGATTCAAAGTACTTTGCACTCATTGTGCAGCTGGTTTCACTTTTATGTCCTCCTTGGGATAATGCAACAGAGACAGTAATGGCACATTCTCCCCAGCCACACCCAAAACAATTGAAGGCTTCAACAGACAAAAGATGACTTGCTCTTCCATCTCATCTCATCCACTTCTATTCACAGGGAACAAGGGTGCAGTAGGATAGGACCTCCAAATCCTTAACTATCTCATTTATGTTTTCTTAGGTTCAACGTGTTGGCACCAACAGTGTTCATCTAGTCATGGACCTCGTCATGAGAGCTCTTAGGCCACAATATGCAACAACAAAGTAATATATCCACTGGCCTATAACAAGATTCCCTAGTGATAGCTGTTTCTCCTGGTTTGGCCTCTTTTCAAGAAGATAAAATAGCACCTATTGGTACAGTCTGTTTCTCTCAGATGAACCGAGTACAGATGACGCTCTGGTCCCGCCATGTTTAAAAAACATATGCAGCCCATAGCAACAGCTATACTGTTATGTAAGACTTTTATTTTATTCTTGACATTTTATTATTATTCTGGGCATGGTAAATACTTATAAATGAAAGCCAGCTTAAGGCATGAGTGGTATCTCCTTCAAAAGTTATTTTTTTCTCAGGACTTGAAAAGTTGATGGTGCCAAGTTCCAACTGAGATTTCTACAGTCATTTTCAAACACACATCAAATTAGTACATGAATACATGAGACTTTTCCACTTGGAGACTATCAGCTGGACCATACTGTATATCTATGACCTCTGTTGACTTAACTATTGACCTAAGACCTTTGACCCAGGGAAGTTCCCTGTGATGTTGAGAGTATTTCAAGAATTCTAATACAGTCTATTGCTGTGCATGGAAATATCTGTCATCAAAATAAGTTTAGTCAATGAAACATGATGTAATGGGGAGGTCACTTTGACACATCAGATCACTGCATTTTAGAAGTCTATATCTTGGCTTTGGTGTCTATAACAGGGCCAACCCATGAGCTGTGCCATCAGAGACTAGACCTACTAGTATCCCTGGGCCCTACTATATCAGTACAGCACTAAAACAACCATGTTAATGACTTGGAGGAAGAGCTTTGAATGGGAGTGTGATGCCAGTTTGGTAAAATCCATAATGATTTCTGAGGACAAATTTACATGGGGATGGATGGAAGCTCTGGGTCCAGCATTTCAGCAAGGGTCAATGACACAGTGAACTGATTCAAATTCAGTATTCAAGAACAACTGTATGATAATAGAGCATTCACAAATAGGTCTCAAGACAAGGATTTACTTCAAAAAAATGAAAAGTAGGAAATCCAAACATGTTAATCTATGTGTCGATGTCTGGTAAATGTGTATGTTTTGAAAGTGAAGGAAATGTTGTGTGTCAATTTGAATATATACACGTGCATTAGTATTAGGATAATGATCATGCTTGGGCTGGTGTGCTAACTGAACACTAATGTGGGCTTAGCTGGGAGGGATGGCTAATGATCTGAAAATTACTGTGTCCATATCAGTCAAACCTTTTTCATGACTCCCTCCATTACTCTTGGCATTAATCTGGTGCACAGATCCACCCTCTATCTCTTTGCACCAAGGCTTCCCTGCTCTGCCATGCTGGTAGTCCTGCCTACACAATGAGACACACACAACACCAGCCTGTCTCTATGTACAGCCAGAGGTCCTGAGGTCACAAACTTTCACAACCTTTGTCTACTTGAACACCACCTGGGACAAGGGCTGTCATTGGCTGACACTGGCAGTTTGCCTCGACACATGGAAGTGGTACACGTCTGTCTGGCAGGAAAAGAGGCTTCTATGATTTACAGCCTATCTTAGACTGCACAATACAAAGCTAAGACTTGACATCGACACAGATGCTTTCAGATATTCAAAGCCTGGGGAATACATGTATTACCCTTGCATTAAACTGAATCCATAGCTCTCATTGAATAGTAATCAATGTCTTTCCCAGTGGAGAAAATTGTATGATTAGCATTACTGATGAAAAACTGTTGTGAACATTTCTTTTTTGTTTTGTGTCCTGTGCCTTTAAATGTCTTGGATTCAAATATTCTTGGCACAGTCAGCGTCTGAAAAATGACCGAACTGCAACAAATGTCTCTTTGTTCTCTCGCTAATCCTTCTGGAGTCTGAAGTCTGTGTGTTTTAAAACGTTTTTTTATTTTTGGTCATGTTCTATGTTTGTTCTACGTGTTCTATTACACTGTATGTTCCACTAAATGCAGACAGAACCCTCGGCAGAGAGGTGCTGTAATTAAAAGTGCTTGATCGTGTTCCTGGAGTTTTCATTTGTCTATTTATTCTTCTGTCCAAGCAGCAAACAAACACTAAACTCAACATGTCATATCATGAGGTCAACATGAGGATATGCTCCTGTAAGTCGCTCTGGTTAAGAGCGTCTGCTAAATGACTAAAATGTAAATGTAAAATGATATGTGGCCAATGTCGATGTCATCGGATTGGAAGGATGGAAAGATATCCATGATTAGTGACAATGTCATAAACCATATATGCCTACCTACACTACACATAGAATGGGTATATCATTTTCTGCTAATTGCTTTTTCTAGAAATGATTTAGAGAGACCACCAGGAGCTTGAGTGATGTCATTCCCGTTGGTCCTGTGTAGAACAATGCCTCCCTCAGGAGATAAAATGTTGTGTCCCTGACAACAGGACAATGGGTCTCCTGGCCCCTCAGAGTGACAGCACACACTGGACACATACATGCCTCGCCTGATGGGTTCACGTCTCATCATGAGGGTGCCCACAGATAACATATTCACATTGCTAACATACAAGCTACGAGCCACAGACCCACACGTTTCTGAGGCAACAATCCAGTTCCTGTTCCTACTGGAGCTCCTTATATGAAGACAGGGATATAAACCAGTATGACTCACCATGGTATGTGTTAACACACAACAGACATGAGGACACACAGTGAAGAGGAAGCTTACAGTATAGATGCATAAGGACACAGAGATGAGACACATATTGGGTATTTTGCAAAAACACATATGCACTCTTGAAATAATTGTGAATATATATATATTATATCATTGAATATATTATATTATATTAATTTACATGACAAATGTTTGTCATCATCATGTATGAAGTATTCACATTAATTATGCCTTTACAAATAGGAATATTCTAGGATGGAGCACTGATGATACATTAGCCTACATTGGGTCAAACAATTTCTCCTTCACCAAGTTATCAAATAGCATTCCTATGACAACCAGACACAGGGGTATGACTGCTATGCAATTTTATTATCAGCAGTATCAGCTGTAGATATCAGTTACTCTGGTATAGATGAGCTGGCATAGATGTCGTAGGCCTATACTTTTTTTTCTGAGAGCTATCTCTCAGGCCACCGGGTGAAATTCCTCTGGGTGTTTTCAGTGCAAGATGAGTACATCACAGCAGCATTAAATGACCATAATAAACATCCGATTTCACTGTGATGTCATTATCTTGGAGCAGCATTTCTCTAAGCGGTAAAGAATGTCCTCGTCCAAAGAAGGTTGTCGTCATTGCTACATCACCGACCTGGGGCATTCTGGTGGAGCAATGCCCTCTCAAAAATAGGCCTCACACACCCAATTCAATCCCATGTCCTTTCAAATAGCCCGACATAGCGGCTGAGACAGCCGGGTGTCCACCAAGGTGCAACTGCATCTGTGGCTGTTTATTTATAAGGCAATTTGATTCTCTCTCACCGTTATTTCTCATCGAGAGAAATAAAAAACATAACAAATGTATCCATTATAATTTCCCCAAGTAGTCTAATGTATAGGCTACCACAGTGCCCATAGCTGTAAAATATGTTGCCTTTTGTTTTTCTTTTCGTTTCCTTATGAGAATGCATGATTGAGAACAAACAACACAGGACACAGAGCTGGCACTTACATTTAACTATTGGTTAATGCGGCCGAAAATTATTCGAAAGCTTCTTACATTGTAGCCTAAAACATTATACATTTGTTTCCATGCATGCATTAAATAACCTGTGTGGTTAACATGACGTGCCAACCACACGAAACCTTTGCTCCCTTGTTTTGTACCTGCATACGGTGATGAGATTTTTTCGCTCCACGCCGACGCTCCGAGAAGATGCTTTTTTCGATGTCAAACCCATAGCCATTGCTTTTCGTACACAGCCGGATTCCATTCAGCGGCAGTACGGAGCCTTCCGGTAGCCCTGCACCACCAAGACCCCTCCCTCGGCAGGCCTATGCCATATATTCCGGTGTCCTCAGTCCTCCGCGAGAAGCAGAGAGATGCTGATGCTTAATTAGTGGGCTCTACGTTGACGCGCTCACGATTCACGATCGAGTTCTGCAGGGTGAACAGACAGACATTATAATTAAAATACCCTCTGCATCAAGATACCCAATGCACATATGTTGAATTAGCCTACATAAAATATCCCATCATTTAATTATCCTACATTTGATCATAATGTGCTTTGAGGTTTTATAACACTATGGAAGATGATGACTGACTATATAGGATATTATTTTGTTGCACCACAACATATCTACAAATAATATGTAATAAAACAATTACAAATTGGCATGAAATGAATGCCAATGTAGTCTACTTAATTTTATATTTTGTGCTGTAAGGTAGATAATTGGCCACAAGGTGGAATACTGTGGCTCCTCTACGCTAGAGGTCGCTCTAAAATAGTTACGTCACCAATTTGTTGTAAACAGAAGGAAAGATGGCGGAGTCAGGGGAGTCCAAGGCAACATGTACTTTTCTATTTAAAAAATCAACCAAAAAATGCAACACTCGGAAGAGAAAAGCCAGTGACAGCGACAAAGGTGAGCTACAATGTTTGAGTCCATCTCAGTGTTGTTTCAAAAGCTAACCATAAGACTGCATTGTGCATGAAAACAATGGCTACTAGTAATAGCCAAGCTAGTTAACCAACCTAGCTAGCTGGATATTGCTAGTAATAGTTAGCGAGATAGCTAACATTTGAAGTTTATTTAGTTAGGCGTTAAGATTGTGCCTAATAAAAACAAAACTACTGCCAGCTATAAAACACCCAAGCCATGGAAATAATTGTGCAAGTGACAAATGGACCCACAATGGCCGAGTACTGTAAACATGAAAATGTCCCACTCACATTCTGATGCTTGCCTCATTGCCTCCTCCATTGTCAGATGGCAACAGTGACGAAGACAAGAATGCCGTCGTCAGAAAAGAAAAAAAGACGGGTTCAGCAAACCCTATGATTCAAAGGGTAACGTCGCGCGACTGACTACAAACGAATCAGTCTTTATACTTAACATTTTTGATAGTGTGAAATCATTATTCTCTTCTCCCCAGACAAAGAAAGTAGAGAGAGAGGAGGTGTCATCTGCTGAAAGTGATGAGGAGAAAGAAAGAAAGAAAGTTACTGTTGCATACAAGTCCACACGGTCAGCAGTGAGTTATTTTGAAAAAGACCTCTCCTATACCACTGTACATTAATAATGTTTTGTATTTATACCCTACCAACCCCTTTATTGCTCTGCCCTGTATAAAGCTATCAATCTCGTCCTCCTCCCTTCTCTGTGCATAGAAACCAGAGGGGCCAGATGACATGGGAGCAACTGCAATCTATGAGCTGGACACAGCAAAGGACAATGATGCTCAGGCCATCTTTGAGAGGAGTCAGAAGATCCAGGAGGTAAGACATATGTCCCTAGTTGGAGGAACTTTGTTTCCTTAGTGTATCTACATCTTTAGTATTGTATCATTTGCATTCTTCCCCCAGTCTTGTGTAGTAAATTGGGACAACGTTGGTCCGCAAATGCTTAATAAGGGTCTCTATCCTCACCAGGAGCTGACCGGTAAAGAGGATGATAAGATCTACAGAGGAATGAACAACTACAAAAAGCACATCAAGCCCAAAGACTCCACCATGGGCAATGCATCCTCTGGCATGGTCAGGTATGTATGCATGTTGTGTGACAGAGTAAATTTGAAATGTCTTGGGGAAAATTTAAATGTTTTCGCTATGTATTTGAATCATCACGGTTTTCTATTTTCTTTGTCAGGAAGGGCCCAATCCGGGCCCCAGAGCACCTGAGGGCCACAGTGAGGTGGGACTACCAGCCAGACATCTGCAAGGACTACAAAGAGACTGGCTTCTGTGGCTTTGGAGGTGAGTGGGCTTTGCTGTAAAGTTGCCTCCCCCAATGTCGAGCTTTGCGCAGGTCCTCCTTTCCCTACTTGAATTTATAATCTGTGGAAGTCTCTGAAAGTCTCCTTTGTGTGTTTCTTTTCCCCTCTTAGACAGCTGCAAGTTCCTCCATGACCGCTCAGACTACAAACATGGCTGGCAGATTGAGAGAGAGCTGGACGAGGGGCGCTATGGGGCCAACGGTGAGTTCACAACAGGGGAGAAACACGGGGCTGTGTAGATTTAAGATTGATCAAAGATTAGAGAGTAGATGTTTGTGATACAGCTGTTCAGTAATGTGTGGTCTGTATGAAGATGATGAGAACTACGAGGTGAGCAGTGACGAGGAGGACATGCCCTTCAAATGCTTCATCTGCCGAGAGTCCTTTAAGAACCCCGTCATCACCAAGTAAGACAATGCTCCTTAAGAACTTCTTCACCGTTAAGTGTGTGTAGAGAAACTTCCAGCAGTGATTGCTAATCAAACCACTCATGTCATGTCTCCCGCAGGTGTCGGCACTACTTCTGTGAGACCTGTGCTCTTCAGCACTACCGCAAGTCCCAGCGCTGCTATGTGTGTAACGTCCAGACCAACGGCGTCTTCAACCCAGCTAAAGGTGAGGATAATGCATCTCAATTACCATGGTCAGCATAGTGGTATGGCATGTACAGTAGGGAATGGCCTCGGATGATCCACCAAAGCATAACTTTGGGCTAAGAAAACAAAAATAAAGCTACAGTAGTTTGTTGTTGACCATGGAGCTTATGTAGCCTGACGACTCAAGCTGAATTCTTCCTCTGCTCCATCGTTCACTACATACTTCAGTCTGAGACCGCAATCATTGAAGTCGTTTGTGGTGACGTTAAAATGAGGAGTGTTGTACAAAAGTAATCAGTGATTGGATTATCTCTAACAAATCAGAGTACCAATGCCGAATTTTCAAAACCTTGCTTTACCGTCGTGTTCTGGCCCAACCCATCGGTTTCTGGGAACAATCAGATGGTCTAGAACGTATTTCCGTAGGGGAGGTACTCTGCTTCAGATTCATTGCGGAGAAGAAACTAACATTGGTCGGCGTGGCGTTTGGCCAGAGCAAGGAGTTTTGGTGGCCAGACAAGAGCTTATGCACATCGGGTAAAAGACTAGTCTCTATAGTCAGGTAAATAGAAAAAGCTCACTGTTCCTTGAATATTCATGCCTGTGGCTGTGTACGGCTGAGTTGAGTTATTTAGCTCCAGGCAGTAGCCCTAAAAGTGTTTTTTCGCTCTACAGAGCTGGCAGCCAAGATCGCCAAACACCAAGCCATGCTTGACCAGCCACCCTCTGATGAAGAAGATTAGCAACCTACTGTAAATACAGTACCTGTCCCATCCAACTCCTTCAGTGTCTGTTATAAGTCTCCCCTCCCCTCCCCTGTTTTGTTTCATTGTGTCAATGTCAAGCCTTCTGGAATAAAACTTGATTTTGTAATAGTTATTGACTGATTCATTATAATACAATGACAGCGAGAGCCCCGATGTGAAAGGTATTTATTATCAAGTAAAATAGTTACACTCCCAACACTTTCCCTCCCCCACTCAACACCTTCCCTTCCCCTCTTCTCTTCCTGAAACCCAGACAAACTATCTGAAACAAGCACCATTGTAACATTCACTTTTTTGCAGGACATAAGTGGCCAGTAACAGGAAGGTTAATCAAATACATGGACCTCAGTTGGCACAGTCAAGTGTTAACTAGCTTTGCTATTTTCAGTTGAGGGTTTCAGGTAGAAACAGATGTTTTTTTTCTTCCCTCTCCTGTAAAACTGGTGGATCAGTATGAGAGCTTCTTCTCTCAGCTGTGAGTAAATACAAACACTGTCTGGTTCGTGATAGCCTTGGGACAAACTTCTGGAATCTTCCATCTGTTGTGCTGGCTAGAAGGCTGATTGGATCAACCCTTGGTAATGCGGTCGGAGCGTCAGTTCCTGGTCTTGGTAACGTGAACAGATGGCTCTAGATTGGGCCAAGTCGAGTGCAGCTCAGATCAAATAAGAGGTAGAGTCTCCCTGCTCTAATGCTTTAATGGAACATCTCCATTGGCAAGTGAAAGAGCCAACTGGACATACTCCCCCATACTGTTCCTCGCTGGGTCCAGAGCTTTTAGTAGAATCTGGAGAGATGTGTGCGTGAGAGGAATTAGGTGTCATTCAGTGCAAGGGTCTGTCTGCTCATGCATCTTTTAGACTAGAGCGATAGCAAGGAGGCAAGATGGCGGCTGGCTTTTAAACTCAGAGGGAGGAGAAACTCCTTAGTTTAAATAATTTACATAGGACATTTAATAAGAACAAAACGTAAATCCAGTCCGAAGTCTTCTCAGAGCGTCTCCTGTTAAAACCTCTTGGTTACTACACACACACACCTCTCCTCGTCTGCTTCCTGTTCCTCTGGTCAGAAGTCCCAGTCATCCACATCCATGTGGCTGAGGCCAGACTCCAGGCTGGCCAGCCCAGAGGCAGAGTCCTGAGGCTGGGTACTCTCAAAGCCGGTGATGGGCGTCACGGGCCGGAACAGCTCGGGCAGAGCCTCCGATGGCCGACGCTTGATCTAGGGAAGAATGGAAACATATCTCATTGGGATTCTAATAATCAAGTGTTGTGTGAATGAATAAAGCCTTTACATGACTGTTGAGGAGGGAGGAGCTAGATCCTACTCACCTGTTTGAAGAAGGAATGACCAATGAGAGCACTGGCTGAGGGTCTGAGGGGGGGAAATAAACACAATTAATTAAATGAGCTAAAATTCATAACACAATCAATGTGAGGACCAGCAGCCTAGCTTGGCGTGGCTCACCTCTTCTCTGGGTCCCTCTGCAGACACAGCTCCACAAAAGCATGGAAGTGGGGAGAGAAGGTGCGACTGTAGGGGTGGCTCCCCGAGGAGGGCTCTCCGTTAGAGTGGTGTGCCCCTCCGGCACTGGGGCCCTCACAGATCCCAGAGTCAGCCCCAGAGCGGGAGGGCTTCATGGTCAGCTCCTCTGGGGGGATGGTGGTGGTGTCCAACAGACAGGGGACTGTCCCGTTCAGCTTCTCCAGCAACATCTAAAGACCGAAGACCACGAAGAGGACAGAGGGGAGGAAGAGGAATGGACAGAGAGAGAGTGGCCAGTCAAGAGAGAAGCAGAATATAGATGATCTTTCAGAAGCAAGAGGTTGATCAGGCCACTAGTCACCTGTGTGGCTGGCATGTCTTTGAAGGGCACGTGTCCATTGGCTAGCTCACAGGCTGTGATGCCAAGACTGTAGATGTCTGACCGGAAGTCGTATCCCTGCAGATTCTGACACACACACACACACACAAGTGGTTACATAGGGTTGACCGATACAAACAAAGGTATTATAGTATACCAAAAGCAAGGTATTGTATGCTAGCCAGGTGTGGTATGGTGTTACCTGCTGCAGCACCTCTGGGCTGAGCCAGGGCAGCACCTTGATGCTGTACTGGGGGAAGTCATGGACCACTCTGGCCCGCTGGCCGTGACGGATCAGACTGATGATGCTCCGCAGACCAGACATACACACCTGACCGTCTACCGAGATCAACACGTGGCTGGCCTTCACGCTCCTAAACACGCACACAATTAGACGCCATGTCACATTCCTGCATGAAAAGTCCTGTGCTTGTGTGTACTGTGTACTTACCGGTGTACATAGCCCATGTGGTGGATGTACTCCAGGGCTTTGAGCATGCCCAGTAGGATGTAGGCGATGGCCAGCTCATTCATCCCATCAGTGAAGTGGGTGCTGATCAGGTCTCTGGCCGACCCTAGGACGTTAGACACTTCATTAGTCAGTGAGAGAGCACAGAGGACTGTGAGAATAGTAGGGTTAGGTGGAGACAAATTACCTTTGTGTGGGAATGGTAACTAGAGTCCTCCCATCTACATTTAGCTTTTGACTACATTTGACTAGGACCAGAGTAGTGTTACAGTGAGTGCTCTCCTGTCTGTGAATCCTCACCATAGGCCATGAAGGGAGAGATGACCCACAGCTCGTTCTCTGCTATGAAGATGCTCCTGTAGGGCAGGATGCTGGAGTGGTGGAACAGCTTAGATACATGGAGCTCAGCCTGAGAGAGACAGAGATTACACTGGGTTAGGTTTAATGGACAGAGAGAAACAGAGAGATTACATTGAGTTATATCTAATAGATACACATTTGACAGACAGATGGGAGGTTGGATTACATAACAGGTGATGTCATAAATCAAGGGATGAATGCATTCAGAGGGGAGGAGTGAAAGAGAGGGATATAAAGAGAAGTATGATTTGACTGATGTCAGTCTGCCTGGCAAAGGGAAATGTGACAAATGGATGGTAGAATGATAGATGGATGGTGATAGGTCCAGACCTGCAGGTAGTTGACCATTTCATTGGTGCAGGACTCCAGGTCAATCCGACGGATTGCTACGTGTTCCCCTGTTGGTCTGTATCTGGCAAGGTTTACGGTCATCAAGTCCTCTAGGCCTCGACCTAGCACAGCAAAACGCACACACACAAAATTAGACTAGAGACAGGAGCACGAACAATGTATTCAACAACAAGCACCTTGGCAGCCCAGTCACTGAGGTTGGAAGCCTGAGACTGACTGACAAACTGACTGACCTATGATGGTTAGCAGCTCATAGGCGCTGCTGTCAGGGAGGAAGCTTCCCATGGTGTCCCGCCGTGGGAGTGAGGTCAGGCTCTCGTGGCTGTCTTCATGGGCCTGGGGGGAGAGGCGGCAACAGGGAAGGAGTTAGCTTTGGAAACGATAGCATATATTGGCCCTTACAGTGTTGGGCATTACTTGTGGCATTGTGAGAGTGGCTTGCAAAGGCTTGGTCAGAAGTGATGGTTGATGCTAAATCATATACAGACAGACTACAGAACGGAGTGTGTACGAGCAGTACTTGTGGAACCTGAGTGGAGAACATCTAACTTCAGGTTTGAATTCTGTTGGTGGCAAATTATAAGCAAGAAGCTACATCATTTATGAATCATGCCTTCTCTAAACCTCATCACGCCATAGTGCTTGAAACATTAACGCTCATGGTTAGATACATGCAGAGTGGGCACCCCCCAAAAATAGTATGAGTGTGTTCAGAGAGGAAGAGGCGAAGCAAGAAACTTCACTCTTGCCAAAATATGTCCAAAATAATCCCAATGCGTTTCTATGGGCTTAATTTGGACTTAAGCTTGTCGCCTGCCTTCCCACATTTGGGACAACGACTCCATTGTTGGGCGTAGACGTGAGGATCTTGTGTATCTGGTGTGTTTCACCTCAAATTACAAAACAGGGATCCAATAACAGTCTTAAAAGATGCTCAGAAAAAAAAACTTATTTTCAGATTCATACCATCACTTTCAAAATGCTTGACTGGAAAAAAATATGTATGCAGGGCTCTATGGTGACATTTTTTGACAAGGATCACGTGCTCCTAAGTTGAAAAAATGTAGGAGCACATATTGAAATGTAGGAGCACAATGAAAAATATTCAAGGTATTAATGATAAGAATTGCCAACAATTACAAAAAAGTTTTTTCCCCCCACAGGGGCACTGGTGCTCCCAAATTAAAATTCCAGGTAACAGTAAAATATTTAGATGCATATGCAACCATAATGGTCCCTCTGTATTGCCCTGGTATGGGGTGTTGGCCTAAATGTATGAGGTTAATACTTATTTTTTTTTTATGTAGTAACAGCTTAATAACCATTTCTCTACCAATTTCCAGCCAGCATTGCGAGGTAGATGCCATCACGTTAAATCACTCAGATGGAGTTGCCATGCGTTGCCAAAAACAGAACACATGGAACTCCATCCATTCCATCCAACTCCAGTTCACAACCATTGGTGGATGCAGAGATTTCCACAACAGTGACACATTAACAAATAACCCCAGTTGCTCATACCCTCCCACCACCCACCTACATGCCTCTGCTTTCTAGTAAGGGAGAACTATAGTGAACACAGGCCACAGACAAAGAGTGTCCACATTTCAGACTTAAACTACTTCACAAACATGAAACAGGCTCAGTCAAAATTAGTGAGGACTTTCAGTGAAGAACAACAGAAACCATAAAGAAAACAGTAACACCACCATGTTAAGACCACACTGAGGTTCCTAAGGGCCCATTAAGGCCGGCATTACAGGGAGATTATCTGTCAGCTGAGACGAAACAGCCCTTTTCCATGACAGCCGTAAAAGACAAGTGCAGGTAAATTAAGCCTGGTAATTACGGATGACCCGTCATTGCCCACTCTAAAGACACAAACTACTCCTCCTATGGAGCGGACCTGTGGTCAACTTTATGAATCAGGTAGGACTGTTTGTTTTGATCTCTGGAGCAACCGATGGAGCCATCAGGCAACAAGTAGTATTAATGGGGTGATTAATGGGGTGATCCATCTATCCACTTATACTGATCACATTTACATTTTCGTCATTTAGCAGACGCTCTTATCCATGATCACATCTTTCCTTCAGACTTGACAACCTCAGTTTCTCTCCTCCAACCCAACCCCCTATAAACCATGTCTCATCAACAGGATGTCACTACTGTAAGCTCTACCAATCTCCCTACTCCCCCTATAGGAAACCCTGGTGGGTGAAGTAGGATGGGCCTCAAAACACAAAGCACATACAGCACAGCATTGAGAATCAGATGCCCATGCACAAAAGCACACAGGGCTTGTGAATTCATTCACGTTGGCTACACCCTCACAAACACACACACAGGCAGATGGAACGATCAAAAGCCGTGACTGGAGTACCGCACTTACTTTCCTGTGAGAGCTTCCCTGAGCTTGCTCTGTGGTAGAGAAACCACATCAATGACATAAACACAAACACACACACACACACACACACACACAAGAGAAGGATCTGTGTTTAGAGCAGCTCGGGAACCCTTAGGTACACTGTAAGTGTAAAGTATAGCATGTGGTGTTTGTTGCAGGAGTCGGATCAATGCTGCTGGCTGGCTCCTGTCACAAGGAGGATTCAGTCTAGGCTAATTAGATGCATCTGTTAAATCAGTGAGGATTCAGTCCAGCGGGATTCAGTGATTATGCATTGCCATGGGAACAGGAAGCAGCCAAAAACAAACTTGAAATCAAGCGAATGAACGAACAATGATGCAATGATGAGCTGAGCTCACAGGAATATAAAGATGATGCAAAGTTCAACCCCCCCCTTATAGGATACATACAGTAAAATCAGCATTAGGCCTATGTCTGTCATAGACTAGCTATTCAGTTTCTCTCTTTATGAAAACGGATTCTTCAACCATTGATAAATTGACAACGCTTTCCTATCCTCATGTTAGTGTCTAATAACAGACCCACATACTGTTGAACCTGCCTCATCCCCACCACACTTATGTTACCCTTAAAATATGATTTCCGTAAATAAATATTTGACCTAAGTATCATATCGACTTCATATATACTACAAAGACCGACGGCGCAACAGAATATTAATCTGACATGCAGTATTCTGAGGCTGCACATTTACTGCATTGATCAAGTCTGTCAGACAAGGACACATCACACTGGAACAAACTCTCTTCATGGCACACATGTATGGTACAGTGAGACATTTGACACCTGCAAAACATCGAAGCAAGCAGTAGTTCTTACGTGTCCTGAATCTATGTGGGAGACAGAGGTATCCATCCACATATTGCCAAATAACCAATGCTGATTGGATTCCTGTAGGTTTAAATTGTATTATTCCAATTGTTTGTTAGAGGGCGTTGCTTTTTAAAAAACTGCGCAATGCAATAATATCTTGTTTTGAAAGCAAAGCTGCACTTAAGATATAGCTAGCAGGTTCTGTATGAGGGTTGGGCAACTTCATAGCTGATGATAAGTCTTGTGTGTAAGCAGCAGTTGATTGGGGAAGCATTTTCAGCATCACCTTTGACCTTACCTCCAAAAAACTCAAAATCCCTCAGGCTCTCCACGCTCAATTTCTCTGAGACCCAACGCTGGGATAGAGAGGAAGAAAGAAAGAGGGCAGATACCACAGGTCAATCGCTTCTCCAATAACTGATCATTGCTGTGACACTGACTGGTAAGGATTCAGCACAAGTATTTGATACCTTTTCTAGACTGGGCTCTAATGCCAACAGGCAGGGGAGCGCTAACGGAGTTCACTCACCAGAAAAGACATGGATCTGTTGATTGTGGCAGCTAGAACCGCTGAAACCCCATCCAGAAAGAATGCCTCCAAAATAAATACTAACACATTAACAGAGGAAAGCATAAGCATTACTTCGCTATGAACTAGCTAGAACAAGACAGGTAGCAAGCTATTACCTACCTAATACTTAAATCTAATATGTGAAAACCATTTCACAAATAGTATGATAGGCCCAAAAACATTTTATTAGCAGGACAACTAGCTGCTAGCTAACTAACTAACAACATTAGCTAGCTACAGTAGATAGCTATGTCAAGGAACAAACTAACGCTAGGTAGCTATGGAATCTAGTTATATACAAAAAAAAGATAGCTAGTAACCTACCGTTATGGTAACTTGAACAAATAGCTAGCTAGTATCTGGTGGAGCGAGGTAGTTAGCTACCATTTTCAACAAACAACAATTATTGAAAAGGGGTGGTAACTAATTTCACATGTTTGCGTTGATTGGTTCCTTGTTGTGAGAGGCAATCCGTCGCGCGTAATCTACGTGAACACACAGTTGTGACGCAGAACACGTTCGAATCGCGCTGTGAGATTTGGCAGTGGTAAACAGATATTTATTTGGCACTGAAAACAGGTAAATAAACAGTACATGCATCCATTAATTAAGTATATGGTGTATAACGTACTCTAGATTCAACTGCTTTTGCAAATGTCCTTAGACAAGTAATATTTGCACAGTCAATAATTTGTCACATCCACTTCTTCGTCGTGCTGCTGCGGCCTTAGGCTAGAGAAGCGTAGCATGCTAGCTAGTTTAGCTAACGTTAGTTAGCCAATTTAATGAGATCCAACCATAATTAGCTAGATACAGATTAATGCAATATTTTCTATCTTAATTTGCTAGAAGCCACAAATAATCTTTGACATCCCCCAGACAGTGATTTACGAGATGATTTGGATTAGGTTAGCACTTAGCAGACGTTTGTGGGTGACACACAAGGCCTGCGATGAATGAATGGACTGGAATGCAACAGCAATGTACAACAGTCAAATACCAAATGTGATATTCTTTCTTTTCCCCTTGCTTCTGTAGGTCCGCTATGAACTGGAGCAAGGGTGGCCCGAGTGGTAAGCGAGGGTTCGGGTTTGGAGGATTCTCCCTTGGTGGTGGTGGTGGTGGAGGAGGAAAGAAAGAAGAACTGCGCTTGCCTCAGAAATCTTCCTTCGGAGGCGCAGGGACAGCTGGAGGTTATGGCAAGAACCAGCAACTCCCTGCATTCTACAAAATAGGAACAAAAAGAGCAAATTTTGATGAAGAGAATGCGTGAGTATAGACGTATCTTTCCTTTAGTGTTCGATTGGGTTTGGTGTGCTTCATATGCTGTATGATCATGACATTGTTTTCAATGACATTTGACTGGTGATACCTTTCCTAACCCATTTCCAGGTATTTTGAAGATGATGAAGAGGAGTCAAGCAGCACAGATTTACCCTATATCCCAGCTGAGAACTCCCCCACACGGCAACAGTTTCAGTCTGGAGGGGGTTCAGACAGTGAGGATGATCCTCTGGATGCCTTCATGGCCCAAGTGGAGGTGAGTCAAGGTTTCCCCTCTTAGACCTGGATCATGTAGAAATATACACATTTTCTCTGTAGTTCCTTTGTTTAAGATCTGGGGTTATTGTCACAGAGCTGTTGGGAAGTATTGCATGGGGGTATATTGTTCACCCTCTTGTCTGCTCTAGGACCAAGCAGCTAAAGACATGAAGAAACTGGAGGAAAAAGAGAAGGAGAAGAAGTGTGAAAAGTAAGATCCCTTCAATTTCTACCTTTTAAGCTCAGTGCCTTTCGAAATTACCTTGTCAATAATATAAATGAGCAAAAGCCCTATTCAAGGCCACCAGGTAGGCAGGTGTAGTACATTCTTCCCATGCACCTGTGTATTGATTTGCACATATTTCAATGGTAATTGGTCAAGTGTCAAAATTGTCAATCTCTTCTCATCCCGAAACTCTAGCATGTTATTAAGATACTGTAGATAGAATGTTCCCACTTCAACTGCATTCACCACTGAGGAGCAAAGGCTTGTCTCATTTGAAATAATCTGTTTTGCCATTCAATTACCTTAAATTTCCCCAGTTGGTCCATACTGTAGGTAACTAATCAACCCTGCCTTGCATAGCGACTTTGTAGGGAGGGGATAAGCGTGGCGTTAGACAGGTTGTGGGGAATCATGGGTGAACAAACGAGTCGCAGGGAAGTTTTTTTTCTCCGCTTGTTTTTACAGGGGTATACGTGATGACATTGAAGAGGAAGATGAACAAGTAAGTGATCCATCCAACATTCCTAATTTACTACTGATCAGAGAGCCTCCAGACCCCAACCTCCCCTCCCGACCCATCTATGGCCAAGTCTTACCACCTACCACATCTCTCCCTCTCTTTTTAAAAATCTTTTTTCTCTCTCTCTTACTCTCTCTCACACTATGCTAACAAACCTAATTGCAGGTTGAATCCTTCACCCTATCCTTCTGGGATATCTACATGCATACTTCTGAAGTTTCAAAAAATTTGAAAATGTACCCATGCCTATTCTAAGCATGTTGATTAATAGTTTATAATCTATTTTCAAATATGCCATACTGTAATGAACGTTTCCTATTAGCTGTTGCTGTTCTTACTACTTTGTGAAGGGGGGGGGGGGGTTATAAAATCTGACACTGATCAATTTCAGCCCGAATAACGCAAAGACGGGTTTAAATCAAGTGTTAAAACATAAAATGGCATAGACTCCGACATTGATCTGGGCGATCATCAGAGCATTTAGCCATTTACTGTATTTTAATGTATATCCCCAGGTTATGAGAGTGGTAAGAGTGCCTGCATGAATGTGTGCTACATTAGGCGTTTAAGCTGCACTCTGGTTGACTCATGTGGCTGTGCTCTGTGCAGGAAGCCTACTTCCGCTACATGGCAGAGAATCCCACGGCTGGGCTGACCGCAGAGGACGAGGATGAGAACATAGACTATGACAGTGATGGGAATCCCATTGCCCCCACCACTAAGAAGATCATCATGCCCCTGCCCCCCATGGACCACTCTGAGGTAACAACTGCATACTGCACCTATCTGACCCAAGAGTCAGTAAGTCATATGTTATCTTGTCAATTAGAGTTTTTATTTTAGTGTCTGAGGTCCTACATTTATGTCATTCCCTATCAGATTGACTACCCACCCTTTGAGAGGAACTTCTACAACGAGCATGAGGAGCTTCTCAGCCTGACGGACACAGAGGTGTTTGAGCTGAGACACAAACTCAATCTGCGGGTAAGTGTCAGGAAGAGGACACACACACATACAACCACATCTAAACCCAAACCACACAAAATCCTAGCCAACATACCACTTACTGTCTGCAAAAAGAGACACTGTGTTGTATGATCCCATTGTCTCTTTAACCGAAAGCCTCTTGTCTCTTTCTCTTTATTTTGCTTCATTGACGTTGGCAGGTGTCTGGTGCCGCCCCTCCTAAACTCTCCACCAGCTTCGCCCACTTTGGGTTTGACGAGCAGCTAATGCACATAATCCGCAAGTCGGAGTACACCCAGCCCACACCTATTCAGTGCCAGGTACCTAAGCAGCTTGTTTCCTAGGGCATTTTTTTCTTCATACTTTCATATTGCTTTAGTAGCATATAGGCCTCACCTGTATTTTCTTCCCCGTCTGTCCTGTAGGGAGTGCCCGTTGCCCTGAGTGGAAGGGACATGATTGGCATTGCGAAAACCGGTAGTGGCAAGACTGCAGCGTTCATCTGGCCCATGCTAGTTCACATCATGGACCAGAAGGAACTGGAGACTGGAGAGGGGCCCATTGCAGTCATCGTGTGCCCCACCAGGGAGCTCTGTCAGCAGGTAAGAGCCAGGGAGAGATGGGCCAGGAATTTTTTTCCATGACAAAAAGTTGATTTAGCCCCTGAAAATGATTGTTGTGCTCCCCAGATCCACGCGGAGTGCAAGCGTTTTGGGAAAGCCTACTCTCTGCGCTCGGTGGCGGTGTATGGAGGAGGCAGCATGTGGGAGCAGGCCAAGGCTCTTCAGGAGGGGGCAGAGATAGTTGTGTGCACCCCGGTAAGAGCTCTAGTTGACAATCGCTGTGGTAGACTGAGTTTAGTCTTTATGTATTGGAGGAAAAGAATCCCCTGAGGTTATTTCACTTATTGGGTTGTGTATGTTGTTCCTCACACAGGGGCGTCTGATTGACCATGTGAAAAAGAAGGCCACCTCTCTGCAAAGAGTGACATACCTGGTGTTTGATGAAGCAGATCGTATGTTTGATATGGGCTTTGGTAAGTTGGCTTTCCATTCTCTCTTTTTTTTTTTTTTACCAATGACCACTATGCCATAAGATTGTTTACTGAAGTTGGTTTGACACCTATTTATATCATATTCTTTTGGTAACATTTTTCAGAGTATCAAGTGAGATCCGTTGCCAGCCATGTCCGACCTGATCGACAGAGTAAGTGTGTGTGTGTGTGTGTGTGTGTGCACGCGCGCATGTACACTTGTTAGCGGTTTAGATAAGACAACACCATCCTGTGAACCTTAACTCCACTCCTGTCCTCACAGCTCTTCTGTTCAGCGCCACCTTCCGTAAGAAGATTGAGAGGCTGGCCAGAGATATCCTGGTGGACCCCATCCGTGTGGTGCAGGGAGACATCGGAGAGGTAAGACCCGAGGCTCTTCTAACACCATCTGATTGCAACTTCTACAATTTATTGAAAGTTCTACATTGCCAGAACAGTCAACCAGCCTGTTAGACTCTTATGTCAACCAGCTGGCAGCAGAACATTTTCTGGAGTTTAGTCATCTAATGCTCTTCAATCCTCCATCCTTCCTCCCCAGGCCAATGAGGATGTGACCCAGATAGTGGAGATCATGCCCAGCGGGGTGGAGAAGTGGGGCTGGCTGACCCGCCGCCTGGTGGAGTTCACCTCCTCTGGCTCTGTACTTATCTTCGTCACCAAGAAGGCCAACTGTGAGGAGCTGGCCACCAACCTGACCCAGGAGGGCCACAGCCTGGGCCTGCTGCACGGAGACATGGACCAGAGCGAGAGGAACAAGGTCATCGCTGACTTCAAGAAGAAGAGTCTGCCCGTGCTGGTGGCCACTGACGTGGCAGGTGAGGTGGGGGTGGGCTGCAGACGAGGGGACGGGGACTGAATGTGGCACAACATTCCAATCATCAGAGATCTGTGTATGATTACACAGACACTGACAAATGGTTTTTGCCTGAATTCCAGTGCTCCTACATACTTGTCATTCTATCATTTTTCACTCCTTCTTTGTCATTTCCTCCCTAGCCCGTGGTCTGGATATCCCTTCAATACGCACAGTAGTGAACTATGACGTGGCTCGGGACATCGACACACACACACACCGAATTGGCCGAACAGGTCGTGCTGGGGAAAAGGGCGTTGCCTACACCCTTCTCACCAGTAAAGACACATCATTTGCAGGAGACCTTGTGCGTAACCTGGAGGGAGCCAATCAGAGCGTCTCTAAGGAACTGATGGACTTGGCAATGCAGGTAAGCCATTCTACATGTCTCCGACTGACCATTGAGGACAGCTATGGAAAGGTTAATTTTATATGATGTCTTTACTGACCTTCTTTGATGTATTCCTCTCAGAATCCCTGGTTCAGGAAATCACGCTTCAAGGGCGGCAAAGGGAAGAAGCTGAACATTGGAGGAGGTGGTCTGGGCTACAGAGAGAGGCCAGGCTTGGGAGCTGAACGTTCTGTGAGTTGGCCATGTCTATTTGTAACAGAAATTGTTGTGTTATTGCGTTAGTTGTAGTGTTATATCTTGTTGGTAGATCAGTGGCATAATAGTGTAACTCTTGGTGATTGTTGACATTTTGTTGTTTCTCCAGGAGCGTGGTGGTGGTGCTGCCATGGGTAACTATGAGGGCTACAGCAAGCCTTCTACCGGAGCCATGGGAGACCGCATGTCAGCAATGAAGTCAGCCTTCCAGGTAGCTAAACTGTCACTCACTATCTATTCCGTCTTATTTTAATTTATACACATTCGACCTATCTGTTAGCTCTAAATGATCCCTTTTTCTCATGAATTCTTTCTGTACGTCTTGAAGTCCCTCTTTAATTGTTGTATGTGTCTATTTTTCCCCAGTCGCAGTATAAGAACCACTTTGTGGCGGCATCCGGCATGGTTCCTAAACTCACCACTAAGTCCAGTAGCTCTTCAGGCTGGACCAGCGCTGGCAGTCTGAGCTCCATCCCCACCGGGGCTCCTGAGGGCCCAGACCGGCCCCGTGGGCCCCCCTCTTTACCCATGGCCCCTCCAGCAGCCCTCGGCATGGGCACCAAGATGGCAGGCTTCACCAGCGCTGGCTCCCTGAGCTCTGTGTCAGACAGCCAGGCCAGTGCTCCTCAAGGGTATGCCGCCCCACCCTCACCCAGAGAAGGGCCCCATGACAGACATGGTGACGATAGGGGTCGCCATGGAGATGGCCACTATCGTGACAGGAGAGACAGGAGCGAGCGGCACAGTGGCGGGGGAGAGCGGGACCGCCACGCAGACCGCGACAGATATGGGGACAAGGATCGCCATGGCAGCAGCGGGCGCCATGGCGATAGTCGTAATGGAGACGGAAGTAGAAGGGACAGAGAGCGAGAAGATTGTAGAGGTGACAGGGAGAGTGGCGACAGGGCAGGGGGTGAAGGAAGGGGGGACAGGAGTGAGGGGAGAGGTGACCGAGAGGCAGACAGCTTTGCAGTCCCAGATCCACCAAAACGCAAAAAGAGTAGGTGGGACAACTAAAGCACAAAACACGTCACCAAGTCCTGAAAAGCAACCAACCAACTGTTCTTAGATGAGCATGCCTGTAGATGCACAGATGGTCATTTCAGCTGAAACATGCACAGAATTTCAAGGGTTAATGTGTGAACCGACCCTACTGCATGGTTTAAATGCAAGGGGAAAGATATGTCATCCTGCTTTGGTTTGAGATTCAGTAACATGGCTCCTGATTGTCTGCTTGTCTGAAGCTGTGTTGAGATTTTGGGTAGAGTTCTACTCCTGGTGTCAGACCTGTGCATGCAGAAAGAAATCTACTGTAAATATAACATCCAGATAGTTTTATCCTTACCATAAGTGAGTTTATCAATCTTTCTGGTCAATAGAAGGGAGCAGTGGAGCTGTTATGCAGTCCTGACGCCACAGAAAACACCTGTAATTGAGATGTCTGTTGTATTCTTACGTCCTTTCTCACTGGACACCCCCCAGTTGTTCTAGTTAAACTCTTAGCCCTTGGTAACCCCACACAGCCCTAATGGACATCTACTAAATGTGAGTGTGTATATTATCAACCCAAGTTGCTGACAGATCTCGTTTCCTTTTTTATAAGTGTACTACTTCCTGTGAATCCATCTGTGTTTATGTGAACTTTGCATCTTGTATTCACTTCTTAGTAAAGTGCCTCTGTGTCACTTAGGTGTTTTTTATGCTTTTGAAAGTGGAGTGTATGTCAAATGTATTTGTTAATGTGTGTGTGTGTGAAGCTACGCCTGAGTTAATTCACAGGAGGATGTCAAGTATTTTTTATTTAAATGGCTTTGGCAGTTTGTTTTGTTTGTCTATAGTTTCCTTTTCTGTTTGTCATTTGTCATTGGCAGTTCTATAGGTGTGCATTCTAAACTTAGCTGCAGCTGACACAGTGGTTCTGAACTGTAATAAACATCAATTCACTTGGTCCCACTTTTGTCACTACTCACTACATTTTGACACCTGATATTGTAGAAGTGGTTATTTGCAAGTGAAAAACGGAACTCTCAAACTCAATAACATTCTGTTTCAAAAACTTCAATTTTGGAATCTGCTTCTGTCTTGAAAATGACTAGTCTTTGGCATGATAATACCAGTGAGGTTCTCTGTTATATATATCTGTATTTTGCTCACACGATGTGACACGAACAGCTGTCAATGTGAGGATATCATTGGCAATTCCTTTTTGCATTTAATCCTTGATGCATTTATGCTCCTCAGTGTACATATAACTTCCATAGACTATAGGGTTAAGACTGTTTTTCACATGTACATCTACTCAATGGTCTAATTTTAAATAAAATCGTGGTTTTTAGTCGTGTCTTTTTGAGTGGTTTGTAGGGCACCTTTTTAGAAGGTACCCATAGCCAGCCACAACTCTGGATGCATCTCTTTCCTCACACATGGGGAGAATCGCAATTGCGTAGTCCTCGCATCCGCTCTCCTCGCCGCCACCTCAAAACCCATTGGATGAGAAATCCAGAGGTCCCTCCCCTCTGATCTTCTTTGCACAACCGAAGAATTTCTGCACCAACTGTAAGAAACCGTCTCAGGGAAGCTCATCTGCGTGCTTGTCATCCTCGCTAGTGTCTTGACCCGACTGCAGTTTGGCGTCGTTACTGACTTCAGTGGGCAAATGCTCACCCTCTATGGCCACTGGCACGCTGGAGAAGTGTGCTCTTCACGGATTAATCCTGGTTTCAACTGTATCGGGCAGAGGGCAGACAGCGTGTATGGCGTCGTGTGGGCGAGTGGTTTGCTGATGTCAACGTTGTGGACAGGGGTGGGGTTATGGTATGGGCAGGCATAAGCTACGGACAACGAACACCATTGCATTTTATCGATGGCAATTTGAATGTACACAGATACCGTGACGAGATCCAGAGGCTCATTGTCGTGCCATTCATCCACCGCCATCACCTCATGTTTCAGAATGATATTGCATGGCCCAATGTTGCAAGGATCTGTACACAATTCCTGGAAGCTGAAAATGTTCCAGTTCTTCCATGGCCTGCATACTAACCAGACCAGTTGGTAGAGCATGGCGCTTGCAACGCCAGGGTTGTGGGTTCGTTTCCCACGGGGGGGCAATATGAAAATGTATACACTCACTAACTGTAAATCGCTCTGGATAAGAGCGTCTGCTAAATGACTAAAATGTAAAAATAAAAAAAAAGACAAAAAAGAATGTAAGGCAAGAAACAACGCATGCCTTTTTTTTGTGACTTTTTCAAATCATAGTCGCACACCTCATGTAGCCTAGCCCATAGGCCTATATGTTTTGATAAGGTTTGTATCACAACTAAAGTGGCTAAATAACTTCTTAAAATTAAGCACATTAATCCGCTTTACAACGGGTGTAGCGCCTAACTGGCATACATACACAGCGCATGAGTGTCAAGTTTGGGGAAGTTGGCGGCAGGTAGCTTAGTGGTTAAGAGCGTTGTGCCAGTAACCGAAAGGTCGCTGGTTCTAATCCCCGAGCCAACTAGGTGAAAAATCTGTCGATGTGCCATTGAGCAAGGCATTTGTCGTAGTAAATATAAAATGTTATAGCTTGGTCTGACTAAAATCTTGTGCATGACCCATTTTAATGTTAGGAGCTTGTTTTCAATCAATGCTGTTCCTATGCAAGAACAATGGACAGAGGACCAATATCTTGTCAAGGACAACACCCACGCCACAGGCCACAATCTGGTTGCTCCCCACGAGTCTTTCCCATGAGACATACAAATTCACACACACATCTCCATGCATACGCACACTCATTTTCATGCCTCACGAGTTCTTGCTCTGAGGACGCACACACACAAAAATGCATACGCACACACACACAACTGCACTTCTTTCTACTGGTCGGGTGCCAAGGGCAGAGGACTCTGCCGTGCACCAATGGGGCTTCTGCTCTGGACAGAGCAGACCCGCCTCCTACGCCTCGGGAACCAATCAAGGGACTAGAAGAAAGACCCTTTCTTTATGTTGCATTGTATAAAGTAATGCTGAAAACTCTGTTTTTGATCCCTTTTCAACTGTCTCCATAAGAGGCAACTGAATGGGTCCATGCATGTAGCTTGAGCAGATACCAGCTATCTCTGTGTTTAATAAACTGCCTTTTGCTTAAACATATTCCTCTCCGTCTAGCGTCGTTGGTTCTGTACTTCCTCTCCTTATGGTTTCACCAACACACTTAACCCTAATTGCTCCTGTAAGTCGCTCTGGATAAGAGCGTCTGCTAAATAATGTAAATGTTTTGAGGAAGAGGGAGGGCATGAGGAGTATGCAATTGAGAAAAGGCCAGTGTCTTCTGATTTACCATTTGAAAAAGAATGCCACCACCCTGAAGAGAGTGATATACCTGGTGTTTTAGCTAGCAGATCCGACCCACTTGCTTACAGCTGAACTATGGTCGGACAGGCCTCCTGTTTAGATTAACACACTGCTGGTTAACTTGTGTTTGATATGGGCTTTGGTAAATTGACTGCCTTTTCTTTACCAAAGACTGGTCTGTATTTTGCCACCTATTTATATATATATATTGGTATCCTTTTTCAGAGTATCACGTGAGGTCCAACGCCAGCCATGTCCAGCCTGATCGACTGAGTAAGTGTGTGCCTGTGTATGGGAGAATCTCAATTGCATACTCCTCGCGTCCGCTCTCCTCTTCGGTGGGGTTTAACGGCGGTTGGTTTTCCAATATGTTGCATTACCGCCCCCAACTGGACTATAGTATAAATCCATTATACTTTGATACATAATACTAAATAAAATTCAACTAACCCTACACTCATTAAAAACCCACTACCCCATTCCACTACTTTGACCATATCTGCTCCTGTACCATGTCAACGGCCTGGGAGGCCGGGACACCACCACTCAACACACCATGTAACTCTTCTGAAGTCAAATCTCATACACCTCTGCAGCTGCCATCTATTTTCTGTGATTTACATTCCATTTCCGCGGTACAGTTGATAACCATTGCTATGAATGCTAAGAAGCTAACGTTACTGAAGTATATATCACTCGTTGGCCTATCCGAGTGTGCTGGCACAGATCTACTACTCACAGGGATCCTCCTCAAGGGTGAGGGATCCTCCCTCACCCTTGACCCATCCTCTTCTACTTTCTTCACTGCCTCAGCATACGACACCTTCTGCACTACTCTGACTCTGGTCACCTCAACCTGCCTCTCTCGCACCGGACACTTCCAATCCCTAGCAACATGGGCACCCCTAAAGTTGGCACACACAACCTTTTCCACAGAAACTACACAATCCTCTGTCTCAATGCCCTCCTACACACTTCCCACATCTTGGAATCTCCCTCTTACACACTGCTGTGACATGACCATGAACGTTGCACCTGAAACACTGCAGTGGATTCGGCACAAAAGCTCTAACAGGATAACTGATATATCCTAACATGACTTTGTCAGGTAAAGACTCTGATTCAAAACTCAAAAGGATAGACTGTGACGCCTCTGTTTTCGCCTCCTTCCCAAAACCCATTGGAAGAGATCACAGGGGAGGGACCCCTTGCTTTCTCATCCAATGGGTTTGAGAAGGAGGAGAGGAGAGAGGACACGAGGAGTATGCATTTGAGATTCTCCCTATGTGTGCATGTACACTTGTTAGAGGCATAGGGTGCATTTACACAGGCAGCCCCATTCTGATTTGTTTCTCTCACTAATTGGTCTTTTGACCAATCAGATCAGCTCTGAAAAAGATCTGATGTGAAAATATAGGATTGGTGATTGGTCAAAAGTCAAAATATCATAATTGGGCTGCCTGTCTAAACGCAGCCTTAGCAAAACACCCCCAACGTGAAGGGGAGTCTGCTCCTTATTGGTTGCCACACACCTCAGTCAATGTATTCAACCAAATCACGTCCACCTGAAAGAGGCGGGACTACCTCTTTAAATATCCCCACCTGCAATCATTAGCCTCTTTCAAACCAAACCAGCATGGAACCCTTACATGAAAACTATAAATGAAGCCTCAAAGACCAAGCCTGTTTTAATAAAATGTAAAAAGACTACCATCTCCCTGTGTTCTTGCAGACCTACCTATAGCGTTACCTCCCACCCAGACTTTAAGCTATTTTGCATGGTGCCGAAACCCGGGATGGTAACGCAATGGGGGGAGCGTAGCAGCGTACCATATGGTCTATTAAATGGCCTGCCAATCAGCTACCAGCAGGCTACCAGCTACCCACCGCGGCAGACTACCAGCTACACCCCGCCAAGGCGCTCTCCTTCCAGTGGTCAGTGTACCAAACCCCCAGAGCGCTCCTTCTCCAGCTATCCAGAGCCTACAGTACCTTGACCTATTCCACATTTTGTTGTTACATCTACACATAATACCCCATAATGACAGTGAAAACATATTTTTGGATTTTGTTATGCACATTTATTGAAAATGAAATACTAAAATCTAATTTACATAAGTGTTGACGCCGCAGAGTCAATACTTTGTAGAAGCACCTTTGGCAGCGACTACAGCTGAGTCTTCCTGGGTAAGTCTCTAAGAGCTTTCCACACCTGGATTGTGCAACATTCACCTACATTCTCTTCAACATTCTTCAAGCTCTGTCAGATTGGTTGATCATTGCTAGACAACCATTTTCAAGTCTTGCCATAGATTTTCAGTAGATTTAAGTCAGAACTGTAACTAGGCCACTCAGGAACATTCACTGTCTTATTGGTAAGCAACTCCAGTGTAGATTTGGCTTTGTTTTTAGGTTATTGTCCTGCTGAAAGGTGAATTCATCTCCCAGTGTCTTGTGGGAAGCAGACTGAACCAGATTTGTTCTAAGATTTTGCCTGTGCTTAGCTCCACTCTGTTTCTTTTTTATCCTGAAACTCCCCAGTCCTTAAAGATTACAAGCATACCCATAACATGATACAGCCACCACTATGCTTGAAAATATGGAATGGTACTTGGTAAGGTATTGGATTTGCCTCAAACATAACACTTTGTATTCATGAAAGTTAATTAGTTTGCCACATTTTTTTGCAATGTTACTTTAGCGCCTTGTTGCAAACAGGATGCATGTTTTGGAATATGTTTGTATTCTGTACAGGCTTTCTTCTCTTCACTGTCAATTAGGTTAGTATTGTGGAGTAACTACAATGTTGATTCATCTTCAGTTTCTCTTATCACAGCTATTAAACTCTAACTGTTTTAGTCACCATTGGCCTCATGGTGAAATCCCTGAGCTATTTCCTTCCTCTCAGGCAACTGTGTATTGATACCGTCCAAAGTATAATTAACTTCACCATGCTCAAAGGGATATTCAATGTCTGCTTTTTATTTTATACTGAACAAAAATATAAAAGCAACAATTTCAAAGATGTTACTGAGTTACAGTTCATATACGGAAATCAGTCTATTCCAATAAATTAATTAGGCCCTAATCTATGGATTTCACATGACTGGGAATACAGATATGCATATGTTGGTGACAGATACCTTTAAAAAAAAGTTAGGGGCGTGGATCAGAAAACCAGTCATTATCTGGTGTGAACACCATTTCCCTCATGCAGAGCGACACATCTCCTTCGCATAGAGTTGATCAGGCTGTTGATTGTGGCCTGTGGAATATTGTCCCACTCCTCTTCAATGGCTGTGCGAAGTTAGCTGGATATTGGCGGGAACTGGAACATGCTGTCGTACACGTTGATTCAGAGCATCCCAAACATGCTCAATGAGTGACATGTCTGGTGAGTATGCAGGCTGTGGAAGAACTGGTATATTTTAAGCTTCCAGGAATTGTGTACAGATCCTTGCGACATGGGGCCGTGCATTATCATGCTGAAACATGAGGTGATGGCAGGGGATGAACGGCACAACAATGGGCCTCAGGATCTTGTAATTCAAATTGCCATCAATAAAATGCAATTGTGTTCATTATGCCTGCCCAAACCATAACCAAACCGCCACCATGGTGCACTCTGTTCACGACGTTGACATCAGCAAACCATACATGTGGTCTGCAGTTGTGAGGCCCGTTGGACGTACTGCCAAATTCTCTAAAACGACATTGAGGAGGCGGCTTATGGTAGAGAAATTAGCATTACATTATCTGGCAAAAACTCTGGTGGGCATTCCTTGAGACATCTGTGGCATTGTTTTGTGTGACAAAACTGCACATTTCAAAGTGGCCTTTTATTGTCCCCAGCACAAGGTGCACCTGTGTAATGATCATGCTGTTTAATCAGTTTCTTGATATGCCATGTGTCAGGTGGATGGATTATCTTGGCAAATGAGAAATGTTTACTAACAGGGATGTAAACAAATTTGTGCACAACATTTGAGAGAAATGTGTCACACAACACAATGGTACAGATGTCGCAAGTTTTGAGGGAGCGTGCAAATGGCATGCTGACTGCAGGAATGTCCACCAGAGCTGTTGCCAGATAATGTAATGTTAATTACCATAAGCCGCCTCCAATGTCGTTTTAGAGATTTTGGCAGTATGTCCAACCGGCCTCACAACTGTAGACCACGTGTTACCACGCCAGCCCAGGACCTCCACATCCGGCATCTTCACCTGCGGGATTGTCTGAGACCAGGCACCCGGACAGCTGATGAAACTGTGGGTTTGCACAACCGAATAATTTCTGCAGAAACTGTCAGAAACCGTCTCACGGAAGCTCATATGCGTGCTCGTTGTCCTCACCAGGGTCTTGATCTGACTGCAGTTCAGCGTTATAACCGACTTCAGTGGACAAATTCTCACCTTCGATGGCCACTGGCATGCTGGAGAAGTGTGCTCTTCAATGATGAATCCCGGTTTCAACTGTATCGGGCAGATGCTAGACAGCGTGTATGGCGTCGTGTGGGTGAGCGGTTTGAATATGTCAACGTTGTGAACAGAGTGCCCCGTGGTGGTGGTGGGGTTATGGTATGGGCAGGCATAAGCTACAGACAACGAACACAATTGCATTTTATCAATGGTAATTTGATTGCACAGAGATACCATGACGGCATGATAATGCACGGCCCCATGTTGCAAGGATCTGTACACAATTTCTGGAAGCTGAAAATGGCCTGTATACTCACCAGACATGTCACCCATTGAGCATGTTTGGGATGATCTGATTGACGTGTACGACAGCCTGTTGCAGTTCCCGCCAATATCCAGCAATTTAGCAGTCATTGAAGAGGAGTGGGACAACGTTCCACAGGCCGCAATCAACAGCCTGATCAACTCTATGCGAAGGAGATGTCGTGCTGCATGAGGCAAATGGTGGTCACTCCAGATACTGACTGGTTTTCTGATCCACGCCCTTATTTTAATTTTTTAAAGGTATCTGAACAACAGATGCATATCTGTATTCCCAGTCATGTGAAATCCATAGATTAGGGCCTAATGAATTTATTTCAATTGACTGATATCCTTATATGAACTAACTCAGTAAAATCTTTGAAATTGTTGCATGTTCATATATACATTTTTTAAAATGAATTTTACTAAAATATTAAAATAATTTTGGCCAAGGGATCCGTGGAATAAGTTTAGAGGATATAATACAATGAAATATTATTAATTTACAATTTATGTTCTTAACCCTGGGCAACATGGGTCTCACAGGAATATTGGTATTCACAGTACTCCACCAATTATAAATTTTAGCTTTAAAACTGCAGGATATTAGCTTTAAACTGCAGGATATTAGCTTTAAAACTGCAGGATATTAGCTTTAAAACTGCAGGATATTAGCTTTAAAGCTGCAGGATATTAGCTTTAAAAATGCAGGATATTAGCTTTAAAAATGCAGGATATTAGCTTTAAAACTGCAGGATATTAGCTTTAAAACTGCAGGATATTAGCTTTAAAACGGCAGGATATTAGCTTTAAAACTGCAGGATATTAGCTTTAAAACGGCAGGATATTAGCTTTAACTGCAGGATATTAGCTTTAAAACTGCAGGATATTAGCTTTAAAGCTGCAGGATATTAGCTTTAAAACTGCAGGATATTAGCTTTAAAACTGCAGGATATTAGCTTTAAAACTGCAAGATATTAGCTTTAAAGCTGCAACTACAAAAAATATATTTGCCTTAAACTGCTAAATGTTCTCTACAATGTCAAGAGGCTGGCCTTTAAAATCTTCCTTCCAAGGGCCGGAGACTTGCTTTGTCCGGCCATTCACTGCCCGAAGTCATAGTAAAACTCATTGTATGCTATTTTTATCTCACTAGAGTTGTGTTCAGATTGTGGGGGGGGATCCCTGAATAATTTGGTATCAATAGGAGTCCCCGGACCCAAAAAGTTTGAGAAGCCCTGATTTAACCTTTTGCTGTGCATACATTTGCCCTTTCCTTGTTTGCTAATTGAATAGCGTTGTAGCAGCTAAACCTTTTTTGTTCAAGTGTATTTAATTTAGTGCCCATGTGGATAAGCTTTGCAGAGCTACCCATTGCGTTACCGCCCACCCATCCTACCCATACTTTTATTTTGTGTTTAGATAAGACAACCTCATCCTATGAACCTAAACGTCACTCTTGTCCTCACAGCTCTTCTGTTCAGCTCTGTAAGATTTTATTTTATTTTTATTTAACTTTTATTTAACCAGGTAAGCCAGTTGAGAACAAGTTCTCATTTACAACTGCGACCTGGCCAAGATAAAGCAAAGCAGTGCGATTTAAAAACAACAACACAGAGTTACATATGGGGTAAAACAAAACATAAAGTCAAAAATACAACATAAAAAATATATACAGTGTGTGCAAATGTAGCAAGTTATGGAGGTAAGGCAATAAATAGGCCATAGTATTGAGAGGCCGGCCAGAGATATCCTGATGGACTCCATCCGTGTGGTGCAGGGAGACATCAAAGAAGTAAGAGCCGTGGCTCTTCTAACACCATCTGATTGCAACTTCTACCAGATGATGTAGTGAGTCACTCACTGCACTGGATGGCTCCAGCAAAACCCTTAGTGACACCCCACTGCTGTGCTGTCTACAGGTTAGCAGGATTCATAGTCAATGGTGCACTAATGGAAATCCTCAATATTCCAATACAGAGTGAAACACTAGCTGGATGGATGACAGGAAAAAGGTGGCGGACACGCAATGCAGGCATTGCCATAGACCTGCAGGGTCTTCAGACCTGAGTCTCCTCAAAAACAGTTAGTTAGAGTGTACAGTATGTCTGATACTGAACGTGATGTGTGTACAGGCCACTGGGCTCTGGTTTAAAACATGGATGGTAAATGATCCCACACCACCAACAACAACGTTAATGCAATCACAGTAACCCCCCACTAGATGGTAGGTGTTTTCCAGTCTCAAGAGTAACAACCCCAACCCCTTTCTCTCAGTACAGAATAGCCTAAACACCACCCCCCACTTACAGACCCACACACCTCTCTCTTTCTAGTGTGATGAAGGCCTCTCAACATCTGTTTTCAATAACTGGACTCTGGGTCACCCCTGGCTCCCCACAACATGCACTTACATGGACCTAACAGTTAATGAAGACATCAGCCGCAAACGACACAGCCATTCCACACTTCACTCTTTCGTCTTTTTTTAATTGCCATACACAACCAATTGCTTTTATGGTATTTTAAGTGCTACTATTATCATGCTCAACTTTTGCATGTATGTCATATTTAAACATAGGTTCCCACCACAAAGCCAGTTGGCAAAACTGTGCATAACAGACTTGTGCTGTGAATGTGAGTTAAATTGAGCAGGAATTAAGGATTTGCGGGTGCTATTCTTTGCACTGTTACAAATTATTTGAGTCTGGCAGAATGTCTCAGCCTCTTAAATGTGGAACTATTTCTTTGCTGGGCCACAGGGCAAAAGAGTGTTCCATATCTACCCACCCAGACAAACACCTACACAGTCACTGGACTTTGGACAGAAGAGTGTGCTGAGACTTGTTACATGTACTGTAGACTTTGGGTTCTTTGTCATTTGCAGCACAAAAAACATTAGTGTCAGTGCAGTCAGACTATGTGCAGATGAGGGTCGAACGGTGTTTCCCCATGTACTTTTTGTATTGATTTGTTGTTAATCATTTTTTTAAACCCTGTCAGCAAAGGGGAGGACAATTAGTTATGCTGTATGCATATTAATGTGTGTGACAGTTAATTGTTTTAATTGAAACCTAAGCCTGATTAACATTGTTAATCTTTTTTTATCACTTTTTTTTAAGAATTACTTTATTTACTGAATTTGAGAACTATGCAGAAAACAAAAGTAATGGGGAACCGATGACCGTTTCAGTTGAGGGAGGAGGGGGAAGAGAGCGGGGGTGGGGGGAGGGGACTGGAACCAATAGCGTGCAACATCCTGCTAATATAAAGCACCAAAAAAACGACTCCTGAAAAACAAGAGCAGGGGTGAGAGCCAAGCTGAGGTAACTCGCCGGGTCTGTAGCAAGAATCCTGACAGCAGAAATCGGGGAAACGAATGAGAAAGCAATCGATCACAGCCTATTGAGCACCGAATTGTCTTTCTATTTAAAACGTTGACAAAAGTACACAGATGGTAAGTGCTTCTCGCCCATTTCTCGCGTTTCTTGTACAGAGATGGCTAGCGACAGCAGACAGCAAACCCTCTCTTCCCCCCTCCCTCTCATTTTGTGATGAGGTGATGTCCAGTCGATGCTAGCTAGCTAGCTACCACGGTTGTTAGCCATCCAACCCGTTTTTTTGTGTGTAATGACTCATGTATAACGTTACTCTGCTGTTCTGTTAAATAGGGCAAAAACGTGCAATGTAACCCTATTTTATTGCACTGTGCCAACTTGCCATCTCTGACAATTCTTTGTTGCACGCTAATTAATCATTCCGGCATTATGTACGGCATTGTGCCGCTACCCAGCATTTCACTCAATGAGCTTATCTCAAACAAAAAATATTTACTGGTAGCTAACGTTAGCTGGCGAGCTAGCGCAATAGTGGTTCTGGCTTTGTTTTATTATGTTTTGCCTGAAGTGAAGCTTTAAACAGTCACATTTTATTTAATGATTTAGGATAAAGTGCAATTGTTTAACTTTAGTTTTAATCATTCTGATGTAGAATCAGATAAAGAAACGTGCACTGTCCATCCCCCTTTGTTGGTTTTCTTAACAGATTGTCGCTGTGTATAGTGTAAATGTTTATATTTTGCCATTATGTAGGTAACGCCTGCCAATCATATGCATCAACCAGTTTGGCTTCAGAAGCGCTGGTTGGCTGATAATCTTAATGTCTACGTACTGTATTACTTAATCATGCCAGCCATTATTTGGTGCACAGCACCTGGCGTCTCCCCCCTGTTATATAAAGGGCTGTGGAAGGGGTTCTGGTGTAGTAGGCGTTTGTTAGAACTGGAAGGCAATGAGCGACCGCATCATTGCAAGCCAACGCTGTGTCATGGTGAACGGTATTTGCCTTGAAATGCATCCAATTATATCATATATTGATTTATTGTAACAACACCCGTGTGAATTATCTGTCTCCCTGCGAGCTCATGACCGTAGCAGCATGGCCCAGCACTAGCGGAGTGTGGGTAAAGTACCTCTTTCAAATTGTCTTCTCTTCCATTCCCGCATGTTTGTCTAGTTGAGACCTTAGCGCTGAAAATGTGTACTCTATCTGCGGTCTTGCCAAACCAGCTCAATATCAATTCAAGACGCAGAATCTCCATAATTACAGCCTTGGCATATGGTCATTTTCGTTTACCGTCACTTTGTGGGGACAGACCGGGGATCTGTCGGTGTGTTGTCTGTAATTTTGGCCCAGTGTTCGCCGAGGATTGACACATGGTTTGAAGACAGATTAACGTCAATGCTGTCAGATTTGTGGCGCAAGCTTCTGTGGCGAGACGACATTTGTTCTGAGTGACTGACTTCTGCGCCCAGAGAAGCTGGTTTCACTGTCTACATTGAACGCTCCAACACTGTCTACTTGTATTGACAGACCGCTGCGCCACTCGGGTAAGGCACTACAGACCCCCCTGGTTCGATTCCAGGTTGTATCACAACCGGCCGTGATTGGGAGTCCCATAGGGCGGCGCACAATTGGCCCAGCGTCGTCCGGGTTTGGCCGGTGTAGGCCGTCGTTGTAAATAAGAATTTGTTCTTAACTGACTTGCCTAGTTAAATTAAAGGTAAAATAAAAAAAATATATATAAAAAATAAACACCTAGGCTGCAATGAGAATTGCACCTGCAGTTTGCTTGAAGCATTTCCATTGTACAGCCATATGCACCTTTGCCGAATGACTCATCAAAGGTACACAGACTGCCTCTGTCTGTCAGAGGGAAGGGTTTGGTCACAGAATGTAAAATATGTTCATTACGTTACTTGCAGGTCCAATTGAAGTAACCATATAGTGCATACCACTATGGGAAATGTTTACACATTTGAGTGAACAGCTCCAACTGCACTTCATTGAGCTTTCCTCCATACCTGCTAGGTCCCCATAGTGTCAGATCCATTTGCAAATGGTCACAGAAATGGTCTGTTGGAATGGTGTAGATAACAATTCCATACTACTGTCATTGGACAGGAAGTGCAAAAAGAGAACCCTCAGGTACTGTATGTTTTAGAAGGTGCAGATCAATGGAGGGTGTGAGTGGGAGATGCATCCAGCTGATGTGTGCTAGATAGAATAGGACTATGAATGAGTAAAGGTAGGTAGCTGCCCAGTTGGTTATGGCCATTTTAGCTAGCCTAATGGGGCAGTTAAATTATTCATAGTTTTTGATACCTCAGTCTTTGATTCTGGGTATCATTGAACAACAGCCTGACCTAAGATAAACTAAGACATGGCATAATGACAAATGCCATGCCTCGTAGATTGCTTTTTAAAAATGAATGTAATTTGTTATTTGAAACTCTTAGTTTTGATTGTCATTATGTAGAGCACTTGGGTAAAAGTCCCAAATATAGTTACTAGCAATTAACCATAGTCAGGGAAAGAAACAAACATGACAGAAATAATCCAATAATCGTTGTTTTTAATGCCCTGGCGGGATGTAAGACTTCATTCACACAGCATTATGGGATTTATCCCAGCCGTTTCCGCTCCTGTTTTTATTATTGTGACACGGAAGCCCCTTGAAAACAGAAACTTCCTAAAGGGCACTAACTGTTAATTGTGTTGTTTACACCTGCACTATTGTATAGATAGATGGTTGTAGTGAAAAACTTTTTAGATGCAAACTCAACGAGACCATTAAAACGTTTCCATCGGTTAGATAACCCTTCTATTGGCTGTTCTTACAACCTAGTACCAAGCAAATGCAATCACATTGGGAGGACCCAAGGACAAACTGTGCCCACTGCCCAGTAAAAAATTCAACATTTTCCACAGCAACCTCCCCTCAAGCAGGAATCAGAATGACAGCAGCGAAGTGTCTACATGTGCAGTGTATACTGTGGGCAACCCAGTTTACTGAGGAATGCCTACTGCATCACACGCCACCCACTTTTCAAATCTTGGGATGCATAGGTGTAACTTTTCACGCTTTTGTCTCCTGCCTCTGCTGTCACACAGCCTGACACAACAGGCAAAGGGGGCAGAAGGTATCTTGCGCTGTAGTTTTAAAATCGCCCATGTTTTGTGAAATTCCAATGGAACGGTAGACTTCAGATTTGCATGTGTTTTGGTCGACATAATGGGGCATGTCTTCCTGAATTCTTGTCCCTCCACAGGCTTTGGTTGCGAAACTTTCTCTTCTCTGTGCGATAACGTCGTATCAGTTCTGAGGTTTGACGCTGAGGGATGTTTTTGAGTGACTTAAGTAAATGCATGATCAGCAGCCTCTCGCTGGGTCCCTACACGCTAAAGTCAATAGAGCCTTCAGGCTTTTAACGCATGCTTTAGTTCCTGGCACGGTCATGGGGTTTTAATTGGCGGCATGAACTCAAACAAGTTCTGTTATCTTTTATAATGACGTTTGTTGAGGAACAGAATCAAGCTGTGTTCATTGTGTGGCTGGCTCCATCAGTTGATTGGCAGATGTGGCAGTAAGAAGCAATGTTGTTAAAGGCTGACCTCGAGCCAAAGTTTGTGGGTTCAAATCCCAGATTAAACATTGCTCATTCACCTTTTGAAATGGGAGGTCCATTCAGCGTTTCTGTAACATATTGGGTTATGCCAGTCAAAATGTGTGAAAGCTAAGAGTAGATGTTATTCAGACGTTTTCCTTGGACAATCGTGACCCCTGTTTTTCAGCTATGAAGCTCTTCTCCCAGACGTCTGGGCTGTGACCTCCCTAGACAGGTTTCACATCTGTGATTATGGCCTTGAGGCTCTCTGTCACTAGTCGTGTCACGACAACCTCTCTCGCCGCAGCCTTACAGGAAATGGCCTCCCCAGACGTGTATGCGTGAAGAAAGACTTATCAACTGACAGAGGTTGGAAATAAATGTGCTAATTTAGTGGTTTTAAAGCCTCAATACTGCCTTACTTAATTGTTAGCTGAGGCTTGTTCATTGGACATAGTGGCCTTGTTTCAGAACCACCTGTGACCAGAAACGTCTGCTGACTCTCCCTTCTCACCCCAGTACCATCCATCTGTGTAAACACGTCTGATATCCCTAGATAATGAAATAGATCTAATTGTTAATCCTCAAGACAACTGCCAAAGAACCCATTTTGTAAACCAACATGCTCAACCTCCGCCTGTATGTTTTTGATGGTTCCTACTGTCTCTGCATATTCTCTCAAGGAGAGATGGATGATATGTCTGTTTGTACCCTACAGATGCTGTTTTCTCTTTGTGAGCAGTGCAAATGCCCTGAAGAATGTATGCACTCGCTAACTGTAAATCGCTCTGGATAAGCGCGTCTGCTAAATGATTAAAATCTAATCTAAAATCTAAGAATGGAAAAAGTAAAGAGAACTAGCCAATATGTTATCTCAAATGATTGCCACGTTTGACACTTCGGACTACTACTGTCATTCAATTGAGTTATTAAATTGCTGGGGATTATTATGTCTTTGTAGTCAAGGAAAAGCAACTTTTTTGGTGTGTCATTGGGTGCGGCTTAAAGGAAAAATCCACCCAAAACAACTAATTCCTTTTAGTTTACGGTGTTAAATAACACTAAGTGAGAACAATATTTTTGTAAACAAATTTTTCATTTTGGCGTTCTAGTAAGGTTGGTAGCAACATGGAAAATCGTTGTGGAAGTCTGTTGCAGCTCAAGTCGAATACAAAATCCGCAGTGCTCTCTATGGGCGGGCGGGCTGGCTGGCTGGCTAGCTAGCAAACGTAGCTACAAATGATCATACCAAATACAATCTCTGCATGTAAAGTAGCTAGTTAGCTGTGAAATCGCCTAAACATACTCCACTATCAATTTAGGAGTCTACAATCTCACCATGTTCAACCTGCAGATCGATGTGCCTCAGAGTGGAGTCTGACATTCACAACGGCAGATATACAGTACTTTTGAGGAAATGGGGAAACGTTGTCCATGCTACGTCCATGGGCCGCGCGGTGCATTCTGGGCGATTCTGGGACAAGGAGCGCACTTCTTCAAGGAGTGAATGGGAGTCTTTTGGGCGCTAGCTCAAAACCCCAAAATTGCCACGAATTTATTCAACAAGAAGTACAGTACTACAAATCTTTTCAGAGATGTGAGATAGAAAGTTAAATTATCTGTAATATCGTATAGCTTTGGAATCGTGACATTACATACTTTAGAGGACATATAGCCACGTTTCTCGACATGTACACTGCCTTTGAGAAGGGATTGCGTGACAATTAGTTTAGCAACCGCGTGACGCAGCATGACAACATGAATGCAATTGGTCGACAGTCTGCTGGGTGGGGCGTTTATACGTTCCTTAATTAATTGGATTCCTATCTCCTTTCTATAATACCTCTGGCAACCGCACCATGCAATGCACCCTGGACTAAAGAGGCAGGCAAATAGGGAAAATTAGCTATACCCTCTGTTAAATTACACATTTCTCGATGTAGGAATATCGCAAAAATATGATCAATGGCTCATTCGAGAAAATATATCCTCCCGAATGTTGAAATCTGACATGTATGATAGACGTTTTTGCGATTTAAGTCTTATTCCTATTAACTTCCAGTGTAGTGTGAGCGACTTTATCACAGTGCTACGTCATACCGAACGGATTTCTGCCTGCTTGAACGCCAACAACTCAGATGCATATGAAATGACCCAGGGAATCAATCACTCAGATGCACATAAACAATATAACATTCAAATTGGGTGAAACTTTCCTTTTTAAGAGACTTGTGTAGCCTTTCTCCATAGTGCATTTTTACTGTTTATTTTCCATCCCTCGCTTAAGGGGATCAGGCGCAGGTAACCTTTCTAAAAGGGGCAGATTTAGGCCAGATATATCTGTATAAACATACCCAAATATTGGACAGGGGTCTGGTTTATAACACTGACCTTTTCAAAGTCTAAAATGGTAATCATAGCAGGTACTTGACGCTCCGAACCCTTCCCTCAATACATTTATTAGAGAAGAGCTAGCCCCAGTGTGGTTTCCCTGGGCCTGAACAGACATCCCCTGGTTCATGCCCCCTCTCACCTCTCTACTCAAGGCAGGGTGGAGTCACCCCCAGACCCCCTGCCATTGTTGGGGTGGTCTGAGCTCCGGGGGAACAGGCAATGGGATTTGTCATTGTAATGAGATTAGGGGCTCGTCAGCAGAGAGGGAGAGTCTCAACCTGATCTGACTGTGGGTGCAGCACAGCAGGGCCCAACTCTTCAAATGTCTGCATAGAAGAATCACACATGAAGTGTAGCCTACTTGAAACTCAAACAGAGATGTGGTGTCTCTTCCGCTTAGTGTAAATAAATGACGGGTAAGAGACTGAATTTGAATGTTGCTAAAGATAGGCTATCAGTGAAGTATCTAGCGGGAGACTTTCTTAAGTGGTTCCAACTTCAAACAAATCTAAATGGGTACACCAAATTGCAATTGTATTACATTGTTAATCTAATGGGCAGACCTGCATCTAGCCTACTGTTTTTGAGCACCTTTAGTTGTGAGCAGAGTTGGCACACCGCAATGTGCAATGTCCTTCTCACCATTTAAGGAGAGGTTTGGTCAGTGCACTGATCATTCCCTGTGGTAGTTCTTATCTGCTGTAATCAGCCTGTGCTGTAAGCCCAGTGGGGTGGCAGTTAGCTGTAGCAGGCTCCCCACAGGGACTCTTAAAGTCTGTGTCATCACTACTTCCTGCCACAATGTCAGCTCCAGTCAGTGGCGTGGCGTGTCTTCATGTACAAATAAGGCAAAAGAAGACCGATGGCACCAGCCATGTAGAAGCCTTCCAGGATTTGTTTGACTGTATGTACGTGCCTGCCATTGACATGGCACCTAATCCTGTTTTCATTATTGTTTAGTGGCTATGGCAATTCTGGACTGCAGATTTTAACTTGTGCAGCCTGAATTGTTGACCAACTTTGCTGTAAGGTACTGTACGTTGTGTGCTGTGCTATAACAGGAAATATAAAGCTCCTGTTGAGAGTTACTCACATGGTTTCCCCTTTTTGTTCACCCGTTGGGTGAACCTTGCAGTTACATATGGAGGATTTCTTAGGTGAATTGGGCTATTGCTTTTCACCAGTGAGTGATTTTTATGTAGTCATTAAGCAGTGCTGGCTGTTCTTTCTCTCACTGTTACAAGTTGGAGAGAAGGGGCTGCTCTCTTGCTGCAACAGGAAGTGATTTTGTCATGCTAGCTACCATGCAGCCAACCAAGCAGTGCACCCTGTACCCTACCCAAATATGAGAATGAAGGAGACTTGGCGAGGATTGTGATTGCATCTACAGGAAGTTGCAGTGCCTCCATCAGACCATCATTCCGTTCTCACAAACTGAGGCAACACCCCAGCTTCCTCCCTCAGTCATTCAGTTTAAAGATATCTGACATGGTTTTCACATCAGGGTTCAGTAGTGAGTGGGCGATAGTTACTCTGATGCAAAAAATTACAATTGAATAGAATACAAATTGGATTCCCAAACTGTAATCTCATCTGTGCACATGCTAGATGATGTGTAAGGGCTTTTGGGGAGCTCTCCATTGACCCTAATGGCTGCAATTTGATTGAATCAATGGCTGATGGGTTTCACTCTCAACAGCTTGTAACGGCTCAACTTTATTTCATCCAGTTTAATTGAGTTTTTCTGGTCATTACAACGCATTCTAATTGAGCAGACCCAATGAGGAGCTGGATTTGGTGTAAACAACCCAAATCCCCATGGATCAGTGCTTGGTGTGTGTCCACTCCCCTTCAGTGTACATGCATGTAGCCTAAATTTCCTCCTTTCTGCTGCACATGAAGCTGCACAGGCTTCATGAAAGGGCTGTAGCGAGAATGTGGCAATGCACAGTTGTCTGACAAATGAGGAGCCCCTCCGCCACCACTACCCCCAATCTCCTTACATAACAGCCAGAGTTTTAGAGATGTCTGCAGTGGACTTTCCCAGAGAGCAGTTCTGCCTGCACACAAGCGGACACAGCCTTTTCACTGTGTCTGCCTACATGCGTGTGTCAATGTGTCGGTCTGTCTGCTAATTGACCTGCTAGTCCTGCTTCAGGGCATGGCCGTGGACGTCAATGTGGAGAAACTGCTGAAGGCCGATGGTCACAGAGCTTTAAAGTATAGTTCTTCACCAGGTGTGTTGGGAGCCAAGTGTGACAGCTGAGACCTAGGCACCTTTGACCTATTGCTTGACCCCTGTCTGCCCTGTGGACGTTGACTTTTTTGTGACCTAGTTTCAAACCGACTCTAAGCCACACCACAATGATCTGCTAGGACAACATCTGTTGGCAATATGGCAGACAAAATGATACCTCATGGGTTTTGACAGGGAGTCAGTGCCAACAGTACGGTCTAGGAGTCCACATTTGTGTATGTTGAAAGTAACTTGTTTGTGTACGGTATCATGCAGTTGTCATGGATTGAAGGAGTGTTCAGGGTCTCTCTGTAGAGTTAAGTTGAAGCAGGAAGTCAATGGATGCATGTTTGTATCAGAGCATAGGACTTTGGAGCCACGAGTAGAGAAATGAGACAGAGCCCTCCATTCCATAAGGCCTTTAGTTCTACAGACCTGCATGGACCGCTCTGTTAAGGCCAAGCTCTCACACACTGTACTGTTGTAACAAATGCTTTTTTTTATTGACTCAAAGTAGTACATCAGAATTCCAGATTAGTGATGTAGTGTAACACTGGCACTGATTGCTTTCTTAAACAGCCGTGCTGTGTGCAAGTTGAGTCTCCTAAGGATGTCCATAATATCACCCTTAGGGTTAATATTTGAAATAGTTGTGCTACCCTGTGATTGTGTGTTCAGTGTACCTGCTCACATGTCCAGACAGAAGGTAGCTGACCTAGTCTCCGGGGTGTACAGTACACTGACAGATGGAGCTGCAGGGAGGGAGAGAGCGGGAAAGGGGAAACTACTGAGATAAAAGAGGGATATTATGGTCATGGTATTTTCAATATAACAGGGGAAATCCTGATCATGCTTCTACTTCTGTTGTAATAACACTAACTAGGAAAGTACTGAGGTTTACTCATATTTCTATTCCAGGACAACAGAAATGCCCCTGAAGATAAACCTGTCCAGCGCTCCAAAGTAAATATACCTCCATTATCACTCCATCCTCCTCCTTTGTCCCTGTTTCAACCCAGCAGGCCATTATCTTTTAATCACTATCCTTCTCCATTACTTGTCTGTCGAGCCCAGTGTCTCCCACCCCTACTGACCTTTACTCAGATGTCATTTAAACATCATACATAATGGAACTTCAGTTTATATAAGAGTATATGTTGTCACATACTCTCTCAACAGCAACTCATTTCGATAGATTGGTTATAGATAACTGAGCAAGTTGAGATGATGCATCATTTATCCATTGAAACACCACATTTGAAGCCATAGTAACGGTGTGGTTTTTGTTCATGTGCGTAGTCCTTCAGCTTCAAGACGCCGAGGGAGGTGTGCTCGTCATGTGAGAAGACAGTCTACCCCATGGAGAGATTGGTGGCTAACAACCTGATATTCCACTCTGCCTGTTTCTGCTGCAAACACTGCAACACCAAACTCAGGTGAGACTCACTCACTCACTCCAAACCAAACTGTGTTACTCTTTCTTTATATTCTACCCCTCCCTTCCCTCTCCCTGCAGCCTGGGCACATTTGCTGCCCTCTCGGGTGATTTCTACTGCAAGCCACACTACCAGCAACTCTTCAAGAGCAAAGGAAACTATGACGAGGGCTTTGGCCGCAAGCAGCACAAGGAGCTTTGGACCGCCAAGGAGGGAGAGAACATAACAAAGACTGCGTAGCCACGCCTGCCTGTCTGTGTCCCATCCATTCTCCCACGGGAAAGGCTATACGGACACTCCTGACCTGCAAACCGACATTTAATTTCAGAATTGGTTGAGGTCAGGGTTAGTTTTGGGTAGTTGTTTTGCAGGTCATCAGTATCCTTAATAGTATCTCCCTTCTCACCCCCAAACCCTCTTCTCCATCTCCAACACGTCGTAAAGAGCATGTGTCATATGAGGGGTGCACTCAGCGCTCTTGTGCGCTCTCTCTCCACACCATGGAAGACCCACTATGACTGGCCAGTCACGCCCCCTGTTGCTTAACATTTTATTTAGTGGGGTGTTTATTCCTTTAATTTGGTTTTAGTAAAAATACAGATTTTTATGTTTTATTTCTCTTTGAAATTGTTTGTTGATTGTGACCAAACTGCTTCTTCACAAACCAGTGGTACGTTTTTGCTGGCTTTTTGAGGACAACATTATTGTTTCCTTGTTTATTTTTCTGAAAAATGTGCACCCTTTTGATGCAACAGGTGTAAGGACCATATGCGAAGATAAACATATGGTTAGAGAAGCTAGAGGTCACTGTAAGCTGTAGAGCATACTCTCAGGTCAAACATACTGAGCTAGATTGATTTAGCAAGTTTGTATTATTTTATGACCTCTTTTAGTTCCATATAGTCAATTAAATCTAATAACAATTTTAAAGACCAGTCCTCTGCAGTGCAGTAGCACAGGCAGAGGCCATTTTGTGAGTTTGTCAGGGTCCACTTATCTGAGAAACAAACAGGGTACACGGAACTGTAGAACTGTCACACATTCTCTCTCTTGGTAAATTGTTTTATTATTCAATTTTTCTTTTATATATATTTTTTGCTCCTATGATCTGAATGGCTGCTAGGTTTCAGTTCTGCATGTTTGTCCTGTATGAATGAGTGTCTTAGCCTTATTACCTTTGGTATATACTGCCCTCCTGTGTTCTGGATGACTTTTTAAAACTAATCTGCTTAATTTACTCTTAATCTCACTTACCAGTTTTAAAAAGCGCTCTTTGCTCTGTTATTTGCTGGGTTTGACTGATGTCATGCGATACGTTGCTGTAGCTCATTGAGGCTTTTTTGTCTTTATTCTGAATATGAGAAGTATCTCATAGGTGTCTGTACATAGCAGTAGCTTGTGCTTAGTGAACATATCACACTATACTATATTGTCTTGCACATATGACCATGCATGTTCACCAGACAAGACAATGTTAGATTGACAGGGAACATAGCCTGACAGGAAACCACACAACTGTCATGGCATTATCCCCTGCAGCTTCCTGTCCATGCAGAGCTGTCTGTTCATGTGCTAAATTGGGCCACATTGGTGTGAAAAACTAAGGATGACTTTTGGTGCTTTCAAGACAACCGTGAACTCTGGGGGGGAAACAATGTCAAATCCTGATGTCTGTGATCTTCCACTCTGAAAGTTGGCGCTCTAGAAAGAGGCCAGAGTTCCCGACTCTGAATGTATGAGTTGGATGACCGCTCAAAACGATTTTTCCCAGTCTGAGCTTTTATTTTATTTTATTTCATTTTTATGAGTTCCCTATTGTCTTGAATGCTCTAAAGTCTGAGATTTCTGAGTTCCCGGTTCTGAATGCAGCAGAAATTCACATATGACTGTGATGTCCGGACGGGGCCACAAAGTGAAATAACATAGTGTAAAACTTTTTCTTCAGTGACATCACATTTGAGAACATAAACATCTCTTTTTTTTTTTTTATAAATAAATGCCTCCATCTTATGGGTTCCTTGTTTCGACTGCATCATGCGATTCTGAGCAGAGATGTTGGATTCATGAAGATTGTTCACTCAGGCCGTTTACCATTGAAAAATGGTCAGTTTCAGTCTGCTTAACAGGGTGGATCTCCCATAGACACCAATACGATAGATAGCAGCTGGGTCTGGTCTACTTCATTGACTAATGTAACCAGAAAAAAATGAGGGAGTGGGATGTCTCGCTTCTTCTTCCATCTCTGATTCTGAGCACCAGGACCTAGTAATATGAGTGGTGGGCACTAACAGGGAATGTTGTTTTGACCTGGGGCATGTTCAGGGAATTGCCTATGCAGTGAGTTCAGCCCTACAGTGCCCTGAAACTCAGAGTAGCTCCTCCTGGTGGGAGAAGAGAGGTAGGAAATGCTTGAGTCAGTTCAGCCAGACCCAGTAAAGGCTTGAGATATTAGATATCACACAATTGTCAATAAACACGTTTCCCCCAGTTATTTCTTCTGTATAGCTTTTACTCAATCTTTAGGATGTGGGCGTGGCTTCGGGATGAAACAGCTGTGCTATAGGCATTTTTAGGTTTGAATGTGACACCTGCTTGGGCCAACAAACTCAATAGACAAGATTTCCATTTCTATTTTCTTCATTCTTGCTTAAGAATGAGACTAAAGCCATTGAAATACGTCATTTGGGAAGTATCCAATGCCACAACACTTGAATGACACAATGTATGTGATGGAAAGTTTACTGTGAATTAGAGCATGCTGTGCAGAATAGGAAATAAACAGGAAAGAGATGTTACTTTTTGATAAGTAAAGCCTTAGAAATAAATAGCTAAAAACCATGGCCTAACATTTATTGCTTTTTTTTTTTTTTTAACATCTTTTTTTTTTGTGCACATACCTTTCTACCTGTTCCAGCCTATCCCCTGTGAAAGGAAATAATCCTTCTGCTTTATTCCACTTTGTCCCAGTGGTGGATATGAGTGGCTTCACTCAGCCAGCAGTTTCTTTACCCACTCACCCTTCACTCCCTCCTGAACGGTTTTCATCTTTTCATTGCAATTTCTGAAGCTGTAAGGTTATCTATTTGCCTTTTTACATTTTGTAAGGGTCCTCGAGACCACCCAGAATGCTTTGTAACCAAGAACATCATATCAAATAACACTGTGTCCATATGGTCTGTTATGTGCGTGCAGTGTGCCAAGGTACAACGGCGTTATCCTGTGAATAAACGTTCTTTGTAAAGAGAAACAAAAAGAAAGAAGGTACACTTTTCCACCCTGGTGCCAGGAGGTTCAGGTCTATGAGAGCTGTATGACTGTATCTGTTCTGAGTTTAGTTTTGTGCAGAATTGGATGTAGACTTTACATTTATTTTTCAATGCAGGTGTCACTGTTGTCAATGTATATGTATGCGTTTAAAAACAAAAATATTCTATATAACTTGACCTGTGGATGGTGGCCTTACAAGCAAAAGGACGTTTTGGCTGTTTCACCTCGACTCTCCTCCCTTCTTCTTTTGGATTATTACTCCAGTTAAATTGTTGTAGAAGAACATAATTATAAATAATGTGATTTGTCCCCCACACACACACACAATCAAATATATTTTGTTCGATCAATTTCTTTCCATAGTTTTTTTTTATTTTTTAAATGTTTTTGAAAAAATAAATGAAGATGCTGTTGTTGATAGAAGTGAAGTGGTTGTCTTTTTTACATGATGATTAAAGGCAGTGCATATTTCATTATATTTGATACCAAAGTCATTTGTTGGTTAAATAGTTAGCCTTTTTTATGCATTGTACAGGAGCTAGTGTGTGAATTATATACTGTTATACAATCTTTCAGAAGCTCGACAACTGAGTTGTTTTAGTTCAAGGTGCCTGAAAACTAAATAGAACATCAATATTGTCTCCTCCTACTGGTACAGATGTGCTATCTTAAGTTTCTCACAGCAGGAAAATAATCCTGCAGCAACAGGACATTTGAATTATTAAGTGGATAATAATCAATGGACATTTTTTGTAGGGGTTGATACAGATGTAGAATCTTAATTTGATCACACTGTTGGAGGAGAAATGTAAAACGTGTAGTGTATTTGAGATTTTAAAAGGATTCTGAAGTTTGTAATTTCCACTTTGAAATTTCAGACTTGATTTTCCCTTATGAAAAATGTATCAACCCCTACAAAAATGTCCATTAATTTCAATCCACATAATTCACATTTCCTGTTGCTGCAGGATTATGTTCCTGCTGTAGCGAACAGGCTCAAATTAAGGTTTTACATCTGTACATTTTTTGTTCGTGCCAATGAAGTCTGACATTTTAAAGTGGAAATTACAAACTTTAGAAGCCTTTTTAAACCTTGAGAGAACAGAGTGATCAAATGAAGATAGAACATCTGTAGTTTCTTTCACTTTTTATAGGCAAAGTTTTTTGTTTGTTGCTATTGAACCATGGATTAAACCATATACAGTATGGCATTTGTGGTATCATTCATCAGTCTTGCTGACCCTATACTTCTATTGAATAATCTACACTCACACAAACTATATTACAGCCCTGGGAGCCGATTAGACCCTATATTGAATTGAATGTGTCAAAAGTCACCGAAGTTCATGAGTTCAGTCAAGTTGAAGTCAAACTTTAATTAAGGATTATATTTGGTCTTCATAATAGTATCTGCTCATGGTATATATTGTCAGCTCTCTGTCTAAAAAGTACTTATGTGATGGAGAACGCATAAGTGAAATTTGTAGGCCTTTACTTTTTATGCAGCCTACGTCATCAATGTATGTGTAGATGGTCGCGAGTCTGGTTTTGAGCGCGCCATTAATATTGTGCGCGCTACCCGGACCGAGGAACAGCGCGCCCCCGAGAAAAGCACGGAGTCGTTTTAGTTACTGTATGCTTTACCCAAATGGAACACAAATCTGCGTTATTATGATACACCTTTGCCCATGACCAACCACCGCATTCAGAACATTGAATCTTAAGCCTGCAAAGCATTGGGAATATACACCTTTTTCTCGTTTTGTAGGAAGCGTACTAGAGGGGTTCCGGTGACGGATTGTTTTTTCTGTCAGGAAATTGGTTGCATTAAAGATTCATTTTACTTTATGTCGGTGAGCATCAGTACCTGAACTTATGGAATATCTTTCCCTCAAGTATTCTGAACAGTTGGTGCATGTTTATCACTTCTATTGCACAAAGAAAATACATTTTTTTCCACTTTTGTTGAGTTCTACAACTGCATATCGGGCACCGCGGAGATGGTAAAAGTTCAGTTATGCGCACGATATATTTTCTCGACAAAACCCTCTGATCATAACTTGTTATCGATGCAAGTTTATTAATTGTGTGTGGTCAACTATGTGTTGCATCCGTCTCCTAGAATTGTATACCATTATTCCGACAAGAATAGCCTGCTTTCGTATAGTTAAATCTTCATCTCCCATCTCCACCATGTTGTGTGTTGAATTACATTTTTTTCACCTGATTTCTTTGTTATAAAAAGTCTGGTGCTTGTTTGCAGTTTATGGATTAATAATAATTATTCTGTATAGAGATTGAACAATACAGTTAGGAGAGAATACGGGCATAGAACAAAAAAGAAAAATTTGCAAATTTAGCAGGAAAAGAGGCCATCAAAATCACGGAAATCGCTTCGTCCTTTTCCTTTGGTGTACTGTTACACTGTTAAAAATGGATTTCATAAAGGCAACACGGTTATTGTTACACCTTTTGTGTTAATTCACCCTTTCCATGCTGACAAAATGTCACTGGGAAATATTGATTATTGAATAGAGAGTATTATCATGGCCTATGTTTGTTTTTTCTATTCCAGGCAGTAAGTTGGCCTTCTTGTTCCACAATGAAATGCCATCAGACGTTTTTCTTTTTTGATCAAGTTTGGAAATATGGGCAAGTTGTCGAACGTTTTTGTGGTGACGGAAGGTTGACACTTTTCTTTTTGGTAACTTTCTGAGCGCAGTCTAATGTATCGGATTTTGGACTATATTTCTGTTAAATTAATTTGGCATCAGAGAAATCCAAATGTCTACGCATGTACAGTGACGATCTCGATGTGACGACATTGTGTTTTCTAGGCCTACTGCTCATTAGAATTTATATTTACTGGCTAGTGCGTAACAAACTTTCGTGGACCAGCGCGCGCACTAGTGCCCCCGCACCTGGGGGCAACCCCACCATGGCGCCCTCATCCCTCAGTATCTCCGTGTGGTTGTGTGAGTGAATCAACAACAACAAAGACTGGGGATCAAAGCTGAGGATGATGCTCTGGAGATAACGGTTCAAATTGACGCTGCAGCATCTCTCCTGAGTGACCCAGTGAGAAGTTGAACCAGGACCCCCGCTAGTGGGAACGGCTCTCATCCTCCAGACGGAGGTTAATCACCAGGGCAACGGCACAGGTGAGAGCTCATGCATTTTCATCACATCACATGACAATTTCAAAGGCATCCAACCTATAGAAATACTCACAGCCATATATGCTGAATATGGCTATGGGACTCCACTCAATAAGCTCCACTCAAAGTGTCATGATATCATTTATTTTTGGACAAATTAAAGAATAGTTACGTGTCCTTAAGCCAATTAAGGCCTAGTTGTACATCACCTGTTATTCTCATAGCCTCCTAGGGTTTCTCTCCTTCCTCCATGACATTACTTGATCAATTGGACAGACATTGGACAGTCCCCAGCTCTGGTCCCCCAAGTCAAAGTGAATTACTCCTTAAAAAGCAATGATGAAAACCAGCAGACACTTTGGCCGTCAAGAACTGGAGTTTAGAATGATACAGATGTAGGATCTTAATTTGAGCCAGTTTGCTACAGCAGCAAAATAATCCTGCAGCAACAGGAAATTTGAATTATTATGTGGATTATAATTAAAGCTGCAATATGTAGCTTATTGGGTGACCCAACCAAATTCACATAGAAATCTGAGTTATATATCTGTCATTCTCATTGAAAGCAAGTCTAAGTAGCGGTAGATCTGTTGTATGTGCACTATTTCTATGCTTCCCATTCTCAAGTTTAGTTTTTGCTTCTTTACTTTCGGTTTTGTAATCCAGCTTCAAACAGCTGAAAATACAAAACTTTTGGTTATTGAAAATATATTTTACACTGGTTTAGATGGTACAATGATTGTCTACACAATACATTGCTTGTTTTGTCACATAAACTGAAATTAGGCAAACTTTTAGAATTTTAAAAACCAGGAAATGGCTCTGCATATTGCTCCTTTAATCGCCATTTCTGTAGTGTTTTTTCGTTAGGGCAAAACAAGTCTGACATTTCAATGTGGAAATTACAAACTTCAGAATATTTTTTCAAACTGAAATACGCTACAAGTTTGCGTTTCCTGCTAGGCAGGAACATTCTCATTAAGATCCTACATCTGTACCAGTAGGGGACAGTTCTATGCATGCAATTTTGTCCAACTAGAGTTTTGCAATGGAATTTTCCTCCCTACAGCACTGAGTGGATGCATAAAGTTATGGAGAAATGACAAAGCATTGTGCAATATGATGATACTGAACTTTCCCTTGATCCTCTGCCTGCTCTCTTTCCCCTCTGCCATTACCCCTGGAGGTGGTAGTCAATCCATAAGTATGGTTCCTCCTGACAATGCTGGGATGGCTGTTTGGGATCTTTATTTTTGTTTTGTTTGTACAAAAAACTTGGCAGACGGTTCTCTGAGTTGCACCACTAGGCCTCACTACAAGCTTTTATGGCAAGTTTTTACTCAAGCCTTGCAGTGCAGCTGTGAACATAGCAGGTCACCCCAACCCAGAGCACTTGAGCCTGTTAAGCAAGGAGAGACATAAGGCCAGGGACTGCTCAGGGTTTTTTGGGTCCAGATGCAGACAGAGCAAGGGCCGTGGCTGGGAAAAACAGCCTTAGACTAAACACCTAAAAGCAGGCAGAGAGAAGTGGAGGAAAGTCCATGTAACTCCGGTGAGTCCTGGAAATGCGATACAAGTAAAATGAAGGGGGCACAGCTGACTGGGCTGGCAGTGTGCAGCCTCTCTCCTCGCTGAATTCCCCACATTCCTCTGAGGAGGTAATTAAAATCAGGAGAGCAGGGGAGCAGAACGACAGAACGACGGACAGCGAGGCCAGTCAATGTATAACAGAGATAGATAAGGGCTCCTCGTGGAGCTGTGACATCACTTCATCATGTTTACAGCACATAAGGGTTGTAGTGGAAGAGGCGGATGTGAGCTCTGATGTAACATATGGAGCCGAGGTAGTGAGATGTTTGAAGGTTGGTGTGTCCTGAAGCTATCTGCGACCCTGGGATTTCACCCCATGTTTTTATAGGAGGAGGGAGGGCCAATGGTAGCAGGCCTTTGGTTTGGGGGTACAAAGGGTAGAAACATATAGTGTGTCTCTTGGGTGAGGAGAACGTGAGTGTGGCGAGGGGGCTAGCCGGGAAGCAGCGCGGTAACGCTCAGGCGACCACAGACGGACATACCTGGCATTCCAGTGGGTGATTATTACCCAGAATTCCAAAGGGCCATTGAAGTGCTTCAGGTGCTGCTGCTGTTGTCCCCTTTATACACCCCCCCTCTTCATCACACCACTCTACCTCCTCAGCCACTCACCTCCCTCCAATCTTAATTTTCCTCTCTTTCCTGTTGTTTATGAGGCAGGGGCAGTGTTGGCATTTGACACATGTGCAGTAGTGTATTTTTTACGAGAACGCTCAATCATCAGCACACCTGTTTCATTCCATTTCGACTTCAGGCCTTTCAGATTCAAATAACAACACATTTCATTCGGTTAATATTTTTCACTCACCTTAGGGTGTAATGTGTTTCTCTGTATTTATATTTGAACTTAGAGTTGAGTTACAGTGTGGTAACCCCCCTGGGCAAAGTGGCCATGCATGTGAGGTGGCTGGTGATAACTGCTGTGTTGACACTAGCACCTTCTGGATTGGGTTCCTCTCCTGACCTGCTCTATTTGGATCAATAATAGAACAATATTGATCAGAGAGACCAGGGAAGATTGAGGGGCTGATCTTATTTAAATAGGAACAGCAGTGCGTACCTAGGCAGTATTCTTTGATGATGAACTCCAGTACGTGTAATAATATGGTAATAACTAAACTATATGGTAATAACTAGCCTACAGCTAAATGATTTTGTGCATCCCTACTGAGCGCTATATTGGTGAGTTCTCAATAGCTGTGTGTACTTACTACGTTGTTACAGTGTAATAAGACCAATGTTATTGTGCTGATTGTTACTGTAGTTTAAGGCCCATGTGATATGTGTCTGGTCCACTTTAGGTAAAGAGAATACTAAAATACCCTTTCACTTACCAAATAAAGCACACATTTTCCAAGCACACTAATCTCTGCTGAATTATAGTCTTATAGTTGTGTCAGTGTTTTTTGAATTCCAGTGTTTCTTTGTCATATATATGGCAACCCACTCCACTAAAGGAAATACCAGAGTTTCTAATGCTGTTGTCTTCTTGGATACACTATACACCTTAATACTTTACCTTGTCAAGGGTTATGTTAAATCAGGGAAAAATGTATACTTGGCACAACTCTGTCATCCTTTTTAAGAGAATATTGCCCTCTTAACATTAAAAGTGAAGTTATGACATGGTTGAGTGAGTATTTTATGGCTCATGCAGTCTGAGAAGTTTAAAGCTTACAGAATATTCACAGTAAAACTCTTTAATGTGCTTCGTGCCAGATCTGTCAGTGCCAGGGCAGCTCAAATTTCAGACCTTTTCAACTCTCGATTTGTCTTATGTGCAAAGTTTCTCTCTGTCACACACACACACACACACAGCTCAAGTGCTTTTTAAATGGCAGTTTCCCGCTCGGCCAGGCCTCGTCCCAGAAAAGTAATTTTAGTTTATGTTCCACGCTTTCCTTGAGAAATGGATGGTACTTCAGAAATTACATGTTCTTATATACCTTCTTCATGCACACTATCTTTAAATGCATTACAAACCATTTAGTATGTTTATATCAAAGATAAACAGCTTGTTTTTTAAGGACTGATGATGTCGTACACTTCACACTATAAGATAATCTATTGCCAGTGCTACAAAATATGTTGAACATAAAGATGATGAATATGATGATGACTTGTGAATATGATGACAACTGCAGCTTATGTTATGAAATATATTCCCTATGTTAACAAATTGGTGCTTTCCCTGCAGGCTGTTGATGGGTGCCATTGCAGAGTGAGGAGTCTGAAGATCTGCAGATCTCTGAAGGCTGTTGGCTTAGACAGCGCTCACACACACATCGCCAAAATGAGTGAGTTCCTTGTGTTGATTATGATGATGTTAGAACACACATGAAACACTCACAATATTACACGTCATAAATGTACACTCAGATGAACACACACACCTACACACACTATTCCCCAACCCCAGTTCCTGTGTGAGTTGAGCTGAGCTGGTTTTCCAGACGCTGGCCGGGCCGGCGGGTGAAGGATTGATTTTCAGTGTTATGGAGATGGGGCTCTGGTTCTCTCTCCTGCCCTGCTGCTGTGTGATGTCTGTCCAAACTACACTAGGGGAATATTTCCCTTCGTGAGCTAAAACAGCCAATGCAGCGCTCAGAGATCAAACATGGGAATAGGAATATCAAAAACACTGCAGTCTGTCCTCTCACTGGCTCCATTATCCTGTCGCTAGCTGAACACTCTCAATGTGGGTTTATTATAAAAACACTTCTTTTTCTGTGTACACAACTAGAAGTGGGATTTAAGTGGCTACACACACACACACACAAACACACAATTACACTTCAATTTTATCTTATGGTAACTGTGTGTTTCCACCAACCCTTCTCCCCTATAGATGAGCGCCAGGCTCTCCACTCCATAATGAAGGACCTGGTGGCCCTCCAGATGACGAGGCGCCAGCCTGTGCCCTCTTATGACACGGGAAAACCCAAGACTCTGCCCAACCCTGCCCCTGCTCCTGCTAAGAGACAGGTAAACCATCTACCACCCCACACAGTCAACAACACACACTCCTCAGACAGGCATGTCAATATCATCCCTACCAGACATCTTGTTTCCCTTCATGACCCCATCCTGACCCTGTGACCTTCCGTGACCCCTCTTGACTGGGCTTCTTCTCTCTACTTCCTCAGGACGATGTCAGAATAAAGTTTGAGTTCAGTGGAGAGAGGAGGTGAGTTGGTTTTCTTGTTTTTGGATGTGTGTCTTTGTGTGTGTGTGTCTTTGTATGTGTGTGTGCCTGTTTTATCACGTCTTTGTCTGTGAGAAGAGCACGGTCAGCTCGGCTCAAACGCACTCCAGCTCTCCAGTCAGACTGGTATGTGAAGCGGAGAATGGAAAGGGAAAGGAGTGTGGTTTAGCTGTGTCTGCCAGCAGAAACCACAGCTATGTTAGGTGTGCTTAGAGGAAAATGCACACGCTGGAAACTGAATATGTTTGTAAAAGTGTGTGCACGCTTGTGTTGCAGATCAAAAGAGGTTATAGTTTCCTGACCGACACCCTTTTTTTCCTTCTGTCTGTTTGTCTGTCCATCTTACCCGCTGTTTGTCTGTCCATCTTACTCACTGGTTGTCTACATATTTTTTTATTTGTGTAGGATACTGATGTTTGGGAGGCCTGTGCAGTTTGAAGAAATCCAGCAGAAGGTCAAGACAGTCTTTGGCCAACAGCTAGACTTGCACTATATGAACAATGAGGTACAGCTAATCCCACATCTCTTTCTCTCCCTTTCTCACCTACAAACACTCTCTCAGACATACACCAACACAATGCATACACACACAAACACTGGCCCTCACAGCAACCCACTGGATGTAGATAACTTTTACGGACATTTTCCTGGACATTTAGTCCGAAGTACAAAGATGCATGTTTAATGGAAATTCTCCCTTAGTGTCTCTGTGTGGTGGTTGAGTCATCTCTGTGTGTTGTATGTCCAGCTGTCCATCCCTCTGCGTGGTCAGGATGACCTGGACAAGGCCATTGACCTGCTGGACCGCAGCTCCAAGATTAAGAGCATCAAGATCTTGCTGCTGACGCAGGAGCAGTGCAATGTACGACACACACACACACATAAATACACAGACATACATAAATAAACAAACACACACATTAAGCAATAACACATGTTATTAAAATCATATGTAATAGGATAGTGTGTAGTGTCTATATGTGGACCAGCACTCTGACCACACCCCTGTAATCCCTCCCCCTAGGCCTCCCCGTCCCACTCTCCCTCTCCCTCTCCCTCCTCCCACCACACGGTGAGTAAGCAGGTGAGGATCAAAGCCCAGTCCGCGGGTGATGTCAGCACGGTGTACCAGCCCTCCGAGCCCAGGGGGCGCCACCTCTCCACCAGTGAGTATGAACAGCAGATTCAACTCATTGCTGCTTCCTCTATTCTACTGCCTTTGCTTTCAACATCCTCTTTCTCCCTTCCTCTCGCTCTAACTTTTTTTTTACAATAGAAAGGGAAGGTTAGTGGTATCTCTCACTATGGAGAGACAGTAATGTTGGACATTGGTTTGGTGTTTGTCATGTCTTGCTCTCTTAGCTCATTTTTTTTGCTAGCTTTCTCTATGTCTCTCTATCCCCCCTCTCTCTCGCTCTCTCTCTCTACTCCCCCCCTCGCTCTCTTCTCCCCCCACCCCCCTCCTCTCTCTCGTTTCCACCCCCTCTCTCTCTCTCTGACTGCTGTTGTTTCTCTGGCTTCCCCTCTTAGCAGTAGGTCCTCTTCCTCTTCCTGTCCACCATCACTGGCTGCTCTACAATGGCCTGCTGGCCACAAGCCAATCAGATATGGAGACACTATTAGTGTAGCAGGCCAATGGCCTGGTTTTAGAAACACTGGCTGTTTTGGGAGAGGGGAGGGGGGTTTGAGATTAGTGCAGCGTGAGGGAATCTGTACATATCCTAAATTCTCTGCAGATCCTCCGCCTGAGGCAGAGTTACATTTTGAACAATCACGTTATTAATAATTGAGATATTTTTTTCCCTCATTTCATTCTGTGGTTGGAGAGAGAGAGATCATATCTGTTATCAGTGTTAGGGATGTACAGTGGGGAGAACAAGTATTGGATACACTGCCGATTTTGCAGGTTTTCCTACTTACAAAGCATGTAGAGGTCTGTAATTTGTATCATAGGTACACTTCAACTGTGAGAGACGGAATCTAAAACAAAAATTCAGAAAATCACATTGTATGATTTTTAAGTAATTAATTTGCATTTTATTGCATGACATAATTATTTGATACATCAGAAAAGCAGAACTTAATATTTGGTACAGAAACCTTTGTTTGCAATTACAGAGATCATACGTTTCCTGTAGGTCCAGGTTTGCACACACTGCAGCAGGGATTTTGGCCCACTCCTCCATACAGAACTTCTCCAGATCCTTCAGGTTTCGGGGCTGTCGCTGGGCAATACTGACTTTCAGCTCCCTCCAAAGATTTTCTATTGGGTTCAGGTCTGGAGACTGGCTAGGCCACTCCAGGACCTTGAGATGCTTCTTACGGAGCCACTCCTTAGTTGCCCTGGCTGTGTGTTTCGGGTCGTTGTCATGCTGGAAGACCCAGCCACGACCCATCTTCAATGCTCTTACTGAGGGAAGGAGGTTGTTGGCCAAGATCTCACGATACATGGCCCCATCCATCCTCCCCTCAATACGGTGCAGTCGTCCTGTCCCCTTTGCAGAAAAGCATCCCCAAAGAATGATGTTTCCACCTCCATGCTTCACGGTTGGGATGGTGTTCATGGGGTTGTACTCATCCTTCTTCTTCCTCCAAACACAGCGAGTGAAGTTTAGACCAGAAAGCTCTATTTTTGTCACATCAGACCACATGACCTTCTCCCATTCCTCCTCTGGATCATCCAGATGGTCATTGGCAAACTTCAGACGGGCCTGGACATGCGCTGGCTTGAGCAGGGGGACCTTGCATGCGCTGCAGGATTTTAATCCATGACGGCGTAGTGTGTTACTAATGGTTTTCTTTGAGACTGTGGTCCCAGCTCTCTTCAGGTCATTGACCAGGTCCTGCCGTGTAGTTCTGGGCTGATCCCTCACCTTCCTCATGATCATTGATGCCCCACGAGATGAGATCTTGCATGGAGCCCCAGACCGAGCGTGATTGACCGTCATCTTGAACTTCTTCCATTTTCTAATAATTGCGCCAGCAGTTGTTGCCTTCTCACAAGCTGCTTGCCTATTGTCCTGTAGCCCATCCGAGCCTTGTGCAGGTCTACAATTTTATCCCTGATGTCCTTACACAGCTCTCTGGTCTTGGCCATTGTGGAGAGGTTGGAGTCTGTTTGATTGAGTGTGTGGACAGGTGTCTTTTATACAGGTAACGAGTTCAAACAGGTGCAGTTAATACAGGTAATGAGTGGAGAACAGTAGGGCTTCTTAAAGAAAAAAACAGGTCTGTGAGAGCTGGAATTCTTACTGGTTGGTAGGTGATCAAATACTTATGTCATGCAATAAAATGCAAATTAATTACTTAAAAATCATACAATGTGATTTTCTGGATTTTTGTTTTAGATTCCGTCTCTCACCGTTGAAGTGTACCTATGATAACAATTACAGACCTCTACGTGCTTTGTAAGTAGGAAAACCTGCAAAATCGGCAGTGTATCAAATACTTGTTCTCCCCACTGTATCTTCTTTTCTCCCCCATAATCCATTGTTTAACTTTTTTTTAATATTACTTTTTTCATTTAGCAGATGCTCTTATCCAGAGCGACTACCTCAGCAATTAGGGTTAAGTGCCTTGCTCAAGGGCACATCGACAGATTATTATCCTCCTCCTCCTCTCCCCCGTCCCAGGCTCTCAGAACACAGGCCGTAGCTCCCCCCCTCCTGGCTATGTCCCTGAGCGGCAGCAGAGGATCGCCCGCCAGGGCTCCTACACAAGCATCAACAGTGAGGGAGAGTTCATCCCAGAGAGCGACCAGTGTGTGAGTCATTGCACTGTACACAAACACGTGCGCACACAAACACACGCATGCACACACACACAAACAAACACACACACACACTGTAGGGCTAATACTGTGTCTCTTCTTCCTAGGTGCTGGACCCCTGGAGCAGTGCAGAGAACTCTGTCTCAGGAAGCTGCCAGTCGCTGGACAGTAGCTCAGACAGGTGAGGGCAGGGCTCTGTCCCACATTCTACCCAGGGGTGAAAGTAAGCCAGTATGGACTGGTACAGCGTCCTGGCAAAATAAATAGTGGGGGTACTCCGTACTGGTAAAACGTGAGCCTATCATTATTAACACAAAATGCCAAGAAAACTGTAGTCTATTACACCATTATTTAACTTTACCTAATGTCTTCTGCATGAAAAATGTGCGAATTGACTTGAAACCGGATGGTATATTCCCCAAATTGCATTGTGGTTCGACAAGAACACTTGCATGCCTTGGAGATGAGTGGCCGAGACCGAGACATGCACAGACAAGGCGGAGATGAGTGGCCAAGACCGAGGCACGTGGACAACAGAGGATGCATCAATTCAGGCTATAAGTTTAAGCCAATCGCAGAATGTCATTACAATACACTTAGGTGTTTTGTAAAAGATGTCTCTTTCCATTCATCAAATTGCAGGTGCACTGTTGGGGTTTGGATGCTGGAATTATTTTGTGAGTGGACGAACGTGTACGGGTAGGCTACAGGACCGCCTCTTTGAAGTGATTGTTTGTTTGACAAACAGATTAAAACATCATGACTGGTTGTGTTTATGCCACATTAAAATGCATAGGCGGCGTGTCCATAAGGCTAGGGGAAGCTAAGCTTTCCCTAAAGTAATTTTTATCGCGTAGCCTACAGTTGGAAGCGCCCGCAATTTGTGCAGCGCGTGGCAAATACCAAATGTGAGTTGCTACTGTCAGTGAAAAGCAGAGAGACCCAGCCAGGCATATCGTAATGTTTAAAAATTAAATCGCGGAAAACAGTTTGGAAAGCAAAGGCTATAGCTGTAAAGAGAAGACAATGAAACGACTGCAATCTGTCTTTTAGTCATCCAAATTCTCAACTTAATTGAGCGAACAGTAGCCTATCTTATTGGCACCAGCGGAGAACATTGTCCATATCCCCGGTGAGTGTGCATATTCACTTTATCATTGGGTCAGTGCCACTTTTGTTTGTTTTTGGACAATTATTTCCTCCTCCAGGTTAGATGGACTATATTGTATTTGTGTTTCCCCTTTCCGTAGGCCTATTAAATGGATCAGACAACGTTGTTTTTATTGATCTGTTTGTCAGTGTCAGCAGAGTATGCTACCCTGTAATTTTTGTCGTATTAAAAAAAGATTATGCTTATGTCTCCAGTCATATAAAGTGTAGTAGAATTGCATGAAATGTGTTTATAAAAGGCCAACATTTTCCTGTGCAAAGAAATGGGGAAGAAATTAATCTGATATAGCCTAGGCCTACTCTACGCCAGTACGCACTGCATTGAAGTATTATTTTTTTTGTGAACAGTGATTGTTATATTATTAGCTTAAATTATGACTATCCAATATAATCATCACATTAGGAATAGTAGGCTATCTTACATAAGTCTGTAAATGCGAGGATTGATGAAATGCTTTATTGTAAAGGTGCATTTTTATGGTGAAAATTATTTTCCCCAAACTTGAAACCCACTCACCACCTATGTTAACAGGTATTGCATGTTAAAAGTGATATGACAAATCTTTACTAGCCTAGGCTACTAGGCCCACAGAGATAATATATGAAATTAATAAGGATTCTATTTGTAATTCTACGATTACACTTATTTAAAAAAGTGGGCGCGCGCTTGGGTGTCCGGTTCCGGTAAGAAATTACATCTACTTTTACCCATGATTCTACCTCACACGTACACACAATACTTGACTTGGGTTATAAAGACATTGTATGTATTTTGAGGAGGTGATCAGCACCTCTCACTCTCTCTTTATCTGTCTTTCCTCCCAGCCCCTCCCTGAGGAAGTCACGCATGCACCGAGCTAAGAGCTACCCTGATAACCGGCAGCTGGAGAACGTCTCAGGTGGGTGCCCAGGAAGATTCCTGATATCACTACACAAGATATAGATCCTCACTGTAACGGAAAACTGTAATTTTTTTGTTTCTGGCTTATTACCGTATTTTGAGGCGTACCTTGTAAGAGGCTATATTTGTTGCACCCGTGAGTGAGAATATTTTACAAATTTTACTCCAATGTGGTTAAAGTGCCCCATCAATTAAAAATGTATAGGGGCAGATTGGAGTGGCAGCAAATGGTTAAGCATTTTGCCATGTCCTTTTGGTCTGTTTTACCCTGTAGTCACTGCCAGTTTGGAAGCCTTTGTTAAAGCCTCTAGAAGTGCAAGTGATATGAAGCACCAAATATTCATTAATATGCTGTAATGTGTAAAAGCTTAGCAGTCAACCTGCTTGCACCAATCCCATGAAATTACAGTAAAATACTGTGAAATACAAACCCCTCCCCTCAATGAATGTAATACATTCATTTATTAATTCATTCATTCCGATTACGGTAGCATTTAGTTTTTTACAGTATAATACAGTCAATTTTATGATAGTGTACTTTATGTCATTACACATTACTTGCTTTGATACCGTATTCAGATTACATCAGGTGAACTGTAATATGAAATACAGAATTTTACTTGCCACCGAGCTGCCTGTAATCTACTGTCAAATTCACAGTAACCCCTTTACAGTGCTGGCAACAGCGCCGCTCTCCAGCCCCATAGCAACAGGCCTGAACCACAATGCAGCTCCTAGCAACAAAGCAACAATGTAGTCCCAAGCAACAGCACAGAGCAACAAGGCAGCTCTTACCAACAGAGCCTCACTTGAATGCTGTATGACTGAGCTGAGTCTGAATCCTGTTGTAATCTAACCTTCACCCTCTCTCTTGCTCTCTTTACTCATTCCTCCCTCTCAGACCGGGAGAACCATGTGTATGATAAGGTGGTGGGGAAGGGAGGGACATACCCCCGCAGGTACCATGTCTCCCTGCATCACAAGGACCATAGTGAAGGTAGGGGCACTTTGTGGTTCGTATTTGACCTTTTCCCTGACCCATTTCTTGAACCATCTCCTCCTTCTCTTGGTCTCTTTGTTCTTCTCTCATCTCTCCTTCACCCTCAACTCTCCTCTCATCCCCCCAGGTCGGAGGACGTTCCCACGGATCCGTCGCCCCCAGGGTAACCTGTTCACCCTGGTGCCCTCACGGCGCTCCCTCAATGGCAGCGAGGAGAGTCTGGGCAGCTGGCAGCTAGTGGACAAGCAGGGCAGGCTCCGCCCACAGGAGCGCCCCATCGCCCACAAGTGTGAGTCCTGACCCCACCTCTCCATCTTATATTTACATATATTACACATTTTACATATATTGTATGGTTATTAGAGATTTCATACTCATTAATCTATTCTTATATCCTATACATTTCAAATAAGGGAATTCGTTTGTATGATGAATGCAGTGTGGTGTAATGTTTTCTATATGGAGAGAGTATGATATGTATGGTGTGTGCCCCTCCCTCCACAGCCCCCAGTGCTCCAGTGACGTGGAGGCGGGGCAAGCTGTTGGGTCAGGGGGCATTTGGGAGGGTTTACCTGTGTTACGATGTGGACACGGGACGGGAGCTGGCCGCCAAGCAGGTGGTGTTTGACCCGGACAGTCCTGACACCAGTAAGGTGAGACAGCAGGGGATGCCAGAACTGTATGCTACTACACAGATTGTTTTCTGCTTTTATATCAAAGTCTACTGTTCACAGCCAGGCTACTGTAATGTATTTATGCCAACATGACTCAGACTCCCCAGCCTGAAGGAGAACTTGGTATGACTTGAGTTCCCGTGTATTGTTAAAGATTGATGCATAGAGGGTTAGCCTGGAGCACCTTTAGCCTGGAGCAATGCCAAGAATGAGGTAATGTGTTCAGCAAGCTACTTTACTCTTAAGAGGCGATTGTGGAGGAATGCAGTATGGTGCAGTGTTTAACCTGACTGAGTTTCACTATCGTAAGGGTTGGTCAACTGTCTTAAACACAACAGGCGCTATTCAACGATCTGTGGTCAGGAATCAGATAAACTCATGCTCTGAATCACTGACGTAGTCACTAAATCCTGACTGAGTGCTCATCTCTGTCTCTGAGAGCAATGAACTTTGAGGAGATTAACGGGACTTTCTTTCCTTTCTCTCTCCCCCCTCTTTAATGTATTTTCCTGTCTGCCACAGAGAAAACATGCACTGTCACTTCCTGTATCTGAGTGGAGTATTTGCAGGGGGGTGAGGAAGGGGAGAGTAGCGGAGCCAGCTTTGCCTTGGCCTCCAATCACCCCTTAAACTCCCCTCTCCTCTCTCTCTCTCTCTCTCTCTCTCTCTCTCTCTCTCTCTCTCTCTCTCTCTCTCTCTCTCTCTCTCTCTCTCTCTCTCTCTCTTTTCTCTCTCTCTCCCTCTCTGCCTCTGGCCCCCCAGCCTGCAGTGGATGTTAATCAGTTGTTGTTGTTTTTATCTATTTAGTGGGTCTTTGTGTTGCAGATACTTTGTATATATCTCCATTTCCCTCTTCCGCTCTCTCTCTCTCTCTCTCTCTCTCTCTCTCTCTCTCTCTGTGATGTGATCTCTGTGGCCATATTCTCTGAGGTAAACAGAGGAACTGCTTTTGAGGAACTGGACTGTTACCGCTAATGTCCTATCTGCAGAGAGAGAGCTAGTCTGTGTGTCTGAAATGCTTTTTCCATTTGTCAGTATTTTTTAAATCTTTGTATAGCTTTTTGTGGACAGTTGACTCATTCATATCATGTAATGTTAAGCAGTTTATTTGTTGTGGATTGGTTGCTGTAATGTATTTTTCCTTTCTTTTTTGCTCTCCTTTTGTTCACAGTGTAGAGCAGTGGTTCTGTACAACAACCCTCAACCTGTTGTTCCCTGTCTGTCTGTAGGAGGTGAGTGCTCTGGAGTGTGAGATCCAGTTGTTAAAGAACCTCCACCACGAACGCATCGTCCAGTACTACGGCTGTCTGAGGGACCACAATGAGAAGACCCTCACCATCTTCATGGAGTACATGCCAGGGGTCAGTCTGTTCTTCACACTTCTGCTCAGGGCTGGAGTGTTGGGGGTTAAAGGGTATCTGTGGTGTTCAGCCCTGGACTGTGTCCCAGTCTCTCCTGGGGATATGAGTATTAACCATGCACTTCCTTCTTGTCGCTCAGGGTTCAGTCAAAGACCAGTTGAAGGCCTACGGGGCGCTGACAGAAAACGTGACCCGGAAGTACACTCGGCAGATCCTGGAGGGCATGTCCTATCTGCACAGCAACATGATCGTTCACCGTGACATCAAAGGTAGTTATGTCAACACACTGCTCAGATGGCCATTTGTAGTAAAGATAGTGAACTAAATGGCTATAGACTTCCAGACTCAAGCACAAGGACCTAAAAGCTACATTTAAAATACAAGGAAGGTGGTTGGGTGAGTCTGTGTCACATGGTGTTACTCTGTCGTCTCCTTATCCAGGTGCCAACATCCTGCGGGATTCGGCGGGAAACGTGAAGCTGGGAGATTTTGGCGCCAGCAAGAGGCTGCAGACCATCTGCATGTCTGGCACGGGCATCCGCTCTGTCACTGGCACCCCCTACTGGATGAGCCCCGAGGTGATCAGCGGGGAGGGCTACGGCAGGAAGGCTGACGTCTGGTAAGCACCGGGACACATGGGCTTGGGGTTTGGGTTTGGGTAAGAGGTCTTATACACATGCAGGTGATTCTGATTAGTTGTGTTGATAGGGGGGGAGGTGGGGGATAGATGTCTCATCTGGGAGTATGTGAATGTATCTTCAAGTCAAGTGTCAGATGCTTTCCTTGTGTGCTCTTATAAGTAGGCTCCTTCCCTGATAGCAGAGTGGTTAGACTGCTGGAATGTGAAGGCAGGGAAAATAGCTGTTCTAAAAGGGGGAAACCATTATTCTTAAAGGGAAAAAGTGCTATATATAAAAGAGGAAAGGTGCTATATTTAAAAGAGAATGTTGAGAAGGACTGCCTCACTCCCACGCACAGGGCCCTGAAATGGGTCGGGCCCACCTGCTGCCCAGGAATTCCCCTGTGCAATCTGATTGGGTAGTGTCCCATCAGGCGAGGAATGGGATTGGCCAAGAACCAGCCAACCAGCCATCTTGTGACAGGGGTCGGAATGTTCCGACTTCATAGCTCCCCTGGGGGACCAGGCCGGGAGCGTCGGTAGGGGGTAACAGGTCCAAAGGGGAGTCTGTCCCTGGCCACCCAGCTCCCCTCACCAGCCCCCTGCTCTGTCTGACTTCAGGACTGAAACGGCCTCCCGTAGCCAGCAAAAGGATACTTTAATTGTCAACAGGGGAAAAGTTTCCACCAAAACATTCCAGTGGAGCCTGGGAAAGCAGAAGAGGAGAGGGATGGTCTGTTCCCTTCGTGCCTGTAGTGAGGAAAATATGCCCTTTGTTTTTTCAGTGTGTGCTAACACTGTTTTTGTCAATTCACACAAGTCAATAAGTTCTCCGATTGTGTATTGCATTGAATGTCCTATTCTGATGTTTGTGTGTGAGCGGGTTTCAAGTTTTATTAGTCGTATGTACAGGAAACTTATGGTATATACCATCCAACAAAATGCTTAATTGCTGGTTCCTTCTCGAAACAATGCAACAACAATAAGAACTAATAAAATATAATAATACGAACATAAAGTAAATGGCTCAGTAGAATATAATATATTTATTAGTAAGTATAACATAGGAAGGCACAATTTATATTCCAATATTTACACGTTTTGTGGAAGGGGGGGATTGGGGGGCAAGTATTTAAATTGTGTGTTTGAGCTCATATGGGTGTTCTCTTAACCGTGTGTTTGTGTCACCTTCCCCAGGAGCCTGGGCTGCACGGTGGTGGAGATGCTGACAGAGAAGCCTCCCTGGGCTGAATACGAGGCCATGGCGGCCATCTTTAAGATCGCCACCCAGCCCACCAAACCCCTGCTGCCCTCACACACCTCGGACCACACCCGTGACTTCATCCACCGCATCTTTGTGGAGGCCAAGCACCGGCCCAGTGCTGAGGAGCTTCTCAGACACCCCTTCTCCCAGATCCTCTGCTGAGGGGAAGTACTAGTACACTCTCTCTGTCTCGACCTCAGGACTCATGGTCTACAGCAGACATCTAGACTCTAGACTTGGAATTTGGAACATGGCCCTGTCCATCCTACAGCTCTCTCCCCAAACCAGACTCACCACCAGTCAGACTCGTATCTTAACCCACAACAACACATGATCCATTATTATGGATAATAGCACAGTGTCATTATTCCAAGCTGTTAATGACCATTATCAAATTCACCTCTAACTTCCCCCACTAGGGGGAGCTATATGACTGATCTGTCTGCTGTGGAGAACTGGACCCACCAACTCCACATGAACTGTATCTATTCAGCTATCACCTTGGTGGTCTGTGAGAGGATCAAACACGCGCACACACACACACACACTCCAAACAAATCTAATCTATTATATGTGGTTCAGGATGGGATTTGATCAAGCATGTCCGCCGAATGTGCCTTTTAAATATGCCAAAGTGTCCCCTCCTAAGTTTACATTCTCTAGATGGACTGGGTGAGACCCCTGAGGTAATGAACTGTTTCATATGGGACTTACAGTAAGCTTGAGCAGAGCAGTGTCTGGTCTACTTAGGCCAAGCCAGCAGACCCACAGTCACAGCACAGTGCTTCAACATGCTGACTGATGAAACCAACAGATGCACCACTCAGTGTTATTGAGAACGGATGGATTTATTTTTCACTTTCTCCTCGGATCCGTCTCTGAAATTCTTTGTATTTTTGAGAAAGTGCCTCTTTATGGTTTTGAAGACTCACGGTCCCTGATGGAAGCCCATGCTGATCTGTCCTGTCCTCACCAAACTTCAGGGAACCAGAGCCATCAGTGTTTTTGTTTTGTCATAATTATGACCTTCACAGTAGACCATTGTGATGACTGTGCCTTATACTCCAACCCTCCGCTACAGCCCCTCAGTATGACAGCCCAGTGTTTTCTGAGTGTACCAAAAATGACTGATTTCATTCATGAAGGGGTTGGTTTCCAGTTTGGTTGGAGGATATGCCTACTACACAATATGACAAATGATATTGTACTTTGTGATTGAAAGATATATTTTCTTTTAGTCCTAGACAAATACAATCCTAATGCCTTGATTTGAAAGTGAGTTGCCATTAGGTTTACCGGCTTTCTATGTGTATCTAGGAAAACGCTACGCCAAACAGTGGAACTGCCATTTAGGATTAATTTGAGTCAGATGCACTTTTATGTAAAATTAATATTGTTGGTTATTGTTCGCCTTACGAAAGTAACTTTTAAAAAAACTTTTAATGTGACATTTCTTTCACTTTTATTTATATCCCTGTGTTCATCCATTTCTGTTTTTTTTTTAGATTTCAAATATATATGTATAAATATATTTTTTATATATTGATTATAGACCATTTGAAATCTAATGATGATGCATTTAGACCTATGAGGTAAATGATGCCGTTCGAAATGATAAATTGTGAAAGCAGCTGGTTTTGCAGAAATTACAACATTGGGGTTTATTAGTGAAAAACTTTGGGTGGAAAACGACCTCTGGCAATCTTACCTGGTCTCTACTCCAAAACAAGAAACGTATCCACATCCCTAGCTACAGTATAATATATTATGTAAAAAAAGTCCATGCTTTATTATATGGCAAAACTTTTCCATTGGACCCTTTCAGTTGGACTGCCCTGTCAAACCTCTCACAGTTTCAGTACTTCTTTTAACAAGGCCACAGCCTATGAGTTAAAGGCTACTAAAGTTTCTCCATATTTCTCCTTGCTTGCATGATGTGTGGGAAATAGAGGGGAAGTATATGAAGTGTCCTTTTAAGAGTATGCACTAGAATGATGTGTCTCACCAGAATAACCTTCTCTTAGTGTCATTCTTGCTGAGCAGAGGGACTGAATGTGTGCGTTAGTTAGACTGAGCTGAGCAGGGACAGGGATGGAGGAGTTCTGATCAGGTAGATGCCAGAAACCGGGGTTCCACCCAACATGACGACTTTGTTTAGCTCAGGGTTCAAGAGACCGACCGGTGCCCAATGTCTGGGGCCCTCCACACTGAGCAAAGGGCTTTCTACAATTACCTTATTTTGGTTTTATTTTCCATTTATTGTCCTGACCTTTTCAATGTGACTGGCTCTAAAATACTTTCTTAAGTGAATGAAATGGATATCATGTGACTGCTAGATGTTAAAGAAGGCAGCTAAGAATCAGTTCAGTATTAGAAATGGTCCTGTTATATACAAAGAGCCAAAACAAATGTTTCTGTTAACAGAAAGAACCCTGGGGTAAGCAAATGAAATAGGAGTTAAAAGTTTAGATATATACATGTATGTAAATGTATAAATGAGTATGTTTAATGACAGGGGACTTGCAGTGCAAAGTCACTCCAGTGTATCAAATGTATTTACGTAGAAAAAAGAACAGTATGTTAAATGACATTGTTTTTATATATCTTTGAGTGCCTACTTTCAAAAACAAATAAATGTTCTTTGTCTCTGGTCCAATATTCTGAACTGGTTACTTGTTTGTTTGCATAATGTTTTGTGCACGTTCCAGTCATGTGCACCGCTCTGATGGAGATGTGTTTGGTATTGTATGAGATGTTTTTGGGCCAGCGGCTCTGGAAGACACTGGCTAGTCTTTCCATGCCTGTCTTCATTATCTTTGAGCAGCCAGCAGGTTGGAAAGTCAGACGGGCCCAGTCCAGTAAATAAAAGAACATTTCACTGAATAGAGCTCATTGTTGGGAGAAAGAAGCAACCCGATTGATGCTTGCTCCATCTCTTTCTCCCTCCCTTTAAGACAGAAGAGGAGGCATAGAGAGCTCTGTTAACCTATCTGTGTGGCCATGGGACAGAGAAAAGCTTGGACCAAACAAAGGTTCCTTTTCTGAGCTACTGTGACAAGGGGATGGATGGCAGATAATGCTTTATTGCTTTGTTTTCCTGGTAATGCACTTTTTCTGTGTGTTTTAGCATGCTGCTTGCTATAATACGTGAGCGGTCATGTGCTAATGCTAGCATGCACATCAGTGATACTGTACATCAGTTTTAGCATGCTGCTTGCTTGTGCCATTTTCTTCCTGTGTATCTGACCCGTGGCCCCTGATTACCAGGATCTGATACCAGTTACATAACCTTCCCCTACACCTGCACTGCACCTCTCCATGTGGCCTGCAGGTCTGTTGATGTGGTTAGTGGTAGTGTTATTGTGGTCAGTGGTAGTATTATTGTGGTCAGTGGTAGTGTTATTGTGGTCAGTGGTAGTGTTATTGTGGTCAGTGGTAGTGTTATTATGGTTAGTGGTAGTGTTATTGTCATCACTGGTAGTGTTATTGTGGTTAGTGGTAGTGTTATTGTCGTCACTGGTAGTGCTATTGTGGTCAGTGGTAGTGCTATTGTGGTCAGTGGTAGTGTTATTGTGGTCATTGGTAGTGTTATTGTGATCAGTGGTAGTGTTATTGTGATCAGTGGTAGTGTTATTGTCATCACTGGTAGTGCTATTGTGGTTAGTGGTAGTGTTATTGTGATCAGTGGTATTGTTATTGTGATCAGTGGTAGTATTATTGTGGTTAGTGGTAGTGTTATTGTGATCAGTGGTAGTATTATTGTGGTTAGTGGTAGTGTTATTGTCATCACTGGTAGTGTTATTGTGGTTAGTGTTATTGTGATCAGTGGTAGTGTTATTGTGGTCAGTGGTAGTGTTATTGTGATCAGTGGTAGTATTATTGTGGTTAGTGGTAGTGTTATTGTGGTCAGTGGTAGTGTTATTGTGGTCAGTGGTAGTGTTATTATGGTTAGTGGTAGTATTATTGTGGTCAGTGGTAGTGTTATTGTGGTCAGTGGTAGTGTTATTGTGGTCAGTGGTAGTGTTATTATGGTTAGTGGTAGTGTTATTGTCATCACTGGTAGTGTTATTGTGGTTAGTGGTAGTGTTATTGTCGTCACTGGTAGTGCTATTGTGGTCAGTGGTAGTGCTATTGTGGTCAGTGGTAGTGTTATTGTGGTCATTGGTAGTGTTATTGTGATCAGTGGTAGTGTTATTGTGATCAGTGGTAGTGTTATTGTCATCACTGGTAGTGCTATTGTGGTTAGTGGTAGTGTTATTGTGATCAGTGGTATTGTTATTGTGATCAGTGGTAGTATTATTGTGGTTAGTGGTAGTGTTATTGTGATCAGTGGTAGTATTATTGTGGTTAGTGGTAGTGTTATTGTCATCACTGGTAGTGTTATTGTGGTTAGTGTTATTGTGATCAGTGGTAGTGTTATTGTGGTCAGTGGTAGTGTTATTGTGATCAGTGGTAGTATTATTGTGGTTAGTGGTAGTGTTATTTTGGTCAGTGGTAGTGTTATTGTGGTCAGTGAGTTATTGTAGTCAGCATGTTATTGTGGTCAGTGGTAGTGTTTGGGAGGTATGCGGTTCTGTTCGTGTGCTAGGTGTCTGGGTCTGTTTGGTATGCAGTTCTGTCTGTGAGGTATGTCTCTGGGCCGCTGGGGCCCCAGCATTAGTGCTGACAGGCAGACTGCAGGACAGAGACTAAACTGGCTCCCCAGGCCCCTCTTTGTGACCACACTCAGTTTGGACCCAGTGGTGCTGAGTCATTGTCAGTGATTCAGCCTGCCTGTCTGCTCCAGTTAAGCTCCCAGCACACACACAGACACACACACATATTGGGCACCAGCGGGGACTGGACCTCTGCAGCCACAACTGGCATATTACGACTTCACAACTGCACCTTCCACCACTAACAACTACATACAACGTCCTATAATACGTGAGAGGTCCTGTGCTAATGCTAGCATGCACATCAGTGATACTGTACATCAGTGATTAGTACACTGCATGCTGTGTGTGGGCATAGTCTGCGAGTGTGAGGTGAGGTGAGACCCATGTGCCATTGGGACTGCCGTTCCCCCGGGTTCTGCTGTTATCAATGGGCTCTTTGTTGGCAGAGAGGGGCAGAGAGGATGGGGTCCCGGGTCCCTGAGCTCCATGTGAGGACTGAGATTAAGTAATGGGACGTGGGGATTTATACGTGATTGAGCTGACTGGGGGCCCACATCAATGAGTTGATGGGGCGCACTTGATCTAGTGGAGAAGGAGGGGGCTGCTGTGTGAGTTTTTTTATGGGTGGGGGATGAGGTGTATCCAGCTGAATGTTCAGAATTTGGGGTGTGCTCATTTGCATAGAGAGGAGGCTGGGGGTGCAAGGGGGTCTGGGGTAGGGTAGCTCACATAGGAGAGAGGGGAAAGGGGTTGAAACCGGCAGTAACAGAAAGGGTCTAAAAGGCCTGAATGGTGAGGTGGGGTGAGCTGTGTGCAGGCAAACAGAGCTGGAGTCCCTGTGGTTCTGGAAGGAGATCAGTCTGGAGGAACAGCATTACGATTCTGCTCTGCTCCCAGTCAAGGCGCCTTTTCTTCTGCTCCTTGCAAATGAGACGGGCTCCTCCTCATGTCGCCCCACATGAATCAGATGGTTTGTTGGCCTTCCACTGGCTCTAAGAGGAGAGAGGGGGAAGAGAGAGGGAGAAAGAGGGAGAGGTCTGGGGCCACCCTCTTTCCCTCCTACCCATCTCTCTCTCTTTCTCTCTCTTTCTCTCTCTCTCTCTCTCTCTCTCTCTCTCACTCTCCCTCTCTCGTCTCTCTTGTCTCTTTCCATCTCTCTCTCTCTTTCTGAATGTTTCTCATCTGACAGATATTACCTAAGTGACCAGATCTGAGGCAACCACAGTGACTGTCTCAGAAATCCAGGGGGCGATACAATTAGTGTCACCTTAATGATGAGACCACGTTGTTAATCCTGCTAGATGGAAGCTTTTAAAACAACACATCCAGCCAGACTGACAGTGGACCTGTTCAGTTAACCTCTATCAACAAGGACCAATTGGAATTCAAGTCACTCTGTTGTATTCTGTATTTACAGTCTTCCAGTCATACTGGTTCCCACTGGCTGCTCATTTCTTTTAACAGAGTGTGTTGGTAACAAAGAGGGTTTCTATGGTCTGGGATGTGGGTTTTACTACCTGTTGCAGGGCCAGAGTTGGTTGGAGGGGAGAGGGAGAACAAAGGCGAGTAGGATGGAAAATGGCCTAGGATCTTGCTGGTATAGCAGCTTGAGAGATCGTAGACCTGGTTGTTTGAGCATGTTAGGAACATATTTGCTGCTCATTGCTGAATGTTGATCTGGGCAGCATTACTGTCTAATAGCTCTGGATCCCAGACTCAAATCAAATCAAATCAAATGTTATTTGTCACATGCGCCGAATACAACAGGTGTAGACCTTACCGTGAAATACTTATTTAAGCCCTTAACCAACAATGCAGTTTTAAGAAAATAGAGTTAAGAAAATATTTACTAAATAAACTAAAGTAAAAAAAATATATAAAAAAAAAAAAAGTTACACAATAAAATAACAATAATGAGGCTATATATAGGGGTACCTGTACCGAGTCAATGTACGGGGGTACAGGTTAGTCGAGGTAATTTGTACATGTAGGTAGGGGTAAAGTGACTATGCATAGATCATAAACAGCAAGTAGTAGGACCTAGACTTGGCGCTCCGGTACCGCTTGCCGTGCGGTAGCAGAGAGAACAGTCTATGACTTGGGTGACTGGAGTCTTTGACAGTTTTTTTAGCCTTCCTCTGACACGCCTAGTATATAGGTCCTGGATGGCAGGAAGCTTGGCCCCAGTGATGTACTGGGCCGTACGCACTACCCTCTGTAGCGCCTTACGGTCGGATGCCGAGCAGTTGCCATACCAGGCGGTGATGCAACCGGTCAGGATGCTCTCGATGGTGCAGCTGTATAACTTTTTGAGGATCTGGAGACCCATGCCAAATCTTTTCAGTCTCCTGAGGGGGAAAAGGCGTTCTTGGTGCATTTGGACCATGATAGTTTGTTGGTGATGTGTACATCAAGGAACTCTCGACCCGTTCCACTACAGACCCGTTGATGTAAATGGGGGCGTGTTCGGCCCTCCTTTTCCTGTAGTCCACGATCATCTCCTTTGTCTTGCTCACATTGAGGGAGAGGTTGTTGTCCTGGCACCACACTGCCAGGTCTCTGACCTCCTCCATATAGGCTGTCTCATCGTTGTCGGTGATCAGGCCTACCACTGTTGTGTCTGCTGGTTTGAATCCCAGAGCAAGCAAGGTTGAAAAATTATTCCCTTGAGTAAGGCAGTTAATCCCCAACAACTACTCCTGGGCAGTGATGATGTCGATTAAGGCAGCCCCCTGCACCTCTCTGATTCAGAGGGATTAGGTTAAATGCAAAATACACATTTCAGTTGAATGCATTCAATTGTACAACTGACTAGGTTTTCCCCTTTATAGTAACCTAATACTTACTTTGCGATAGCTATTATTGTTTGGATGGGTACTTTACCCAGAACTCATTGGGCTTTTTGACCATGCCCAACACAGACTTTTTTCTCCAGGTCCAATTGCCCTCTTTTCAGGCTAAGCAGTCATTAAGTCTGATTGAATCAGCTGCCATCACTTACAATAGGGCTTTATGAGCTGTGACTTGTAGAAGAGGGAGTGGTGTTATTGTTGTAAAGAGGCTGCAATCCAACTGGCTGCCTCTGGTCTTACTCTGATGCATAGCTTCCTTTATAGTTGATCACAGTTAATAATGGTAGTGATCGTGATCGATTAATAATGTGTGCGTGTTATGTTGCCATGCTCCTGTGTGTGCCTGTGTGTCTGTCCAAAGAGAAGCACTCCAACCCACTGATAGATGTGGCCTATAGATCTTATGCATCTATCTGTAGCCTGTCAGTGACATCATGGTCAGAAACACCAGGGGGGACAGAGGTGGAGATGTATAGCTGCTACTGTTCAGCCCTGAGGCCCCAAAGCTGCTCCTATTGGCTAGCACACTGTAATGGTGTCACTTGTTGATTGTTTAGTACACTGGCATTCATTATGTATCCATGACTACAAGGACAAACAGTTGGTGGATTTTCGATATGCATACCCTTATTCTCATAAGGTCAGCTGTTGAATAAGAGTTAATCTAATAATGCATTTAGTTATTATAACGATATTTTGTTTCTACTCCCCTCTGTTTTCTCTCCTACTTTTGTCTTCAGTATCTCACAATAGTTTGGAGATACTGTGGTCGATGTAGCTATCCAATAATTGATTAACTGTTCTTGACTTCTATTTGATGTACCTAGATAAGACAAGAGAGAGAGACAAACCTAACTAACTTGCTCTTTTCTTAGTGTGTTATGTAATTGTACCCATTCCCATTTTGACTCAGACAAGGAGAAGACAAAAGAGGAGCAGAGGAACAGGGATGGGTGTGAGACGCTCCTAGACGGTGCTGCTGTCACACACAGAGTGGCGGGGGGCCAGTCAGAGTAATACCAATAAATCCGGAGGGCTTAGTGGGATATTTTGGATGCCAAGCGAGACGGAGTGCCACACAACAACACAGCTACTATCTGACCCTCTCTCTGTCCCAGTTTTCTCTGTCCCTCTTTTTTCTGATACTATTAGTCACCAACTAACAGGGACGGGGGATGGAGAAAAAGAGATCTCATTCCTTCACCTCCCTGCTTTTCTTCTTCCCTTTCAATCACACTCTGTCCCCATCTGTCTCTGTGTGACTGAGCATGTGTGGGAGGCAGCTTTGATTTGGTGGCCAAGCTCTGTCACACCAAATCCTATTCAAACAAGTACGAGGGAGAGAGAGAGCGAGAGAGAGGCCAGGAGACATTTGCAGCTGAGTGGACAAGCACAAACAATCCCTGGCACACAGCTTTTGAGTATCACATAAACCACCCTCCTCTCTCTCTCTCTCTCTCTCTCTCTCTCTCTCTCTCTCTCTCTCTCTCTCTCTCTCTCTCTCTCTCTCTCTCTTTCACTGATGCTCTCACTCTCTCTCTCTCTCTCTCTCTCTCTCTCTCTCTCTCTCTCTCTCTCTCTCTCTCTCTCTCTCTCTCTCTCTCTCTCTGTCTCTCTGTCTCTCACTCTCTCTCTCTCTGTCGGTCCCTCTCTCTGTCCCATTCAGTGACCGGCCCGTCCCCCCCGCCCCTCCCTGTGTACTCTCTCTCGGGATGGGGGGGTATCTATCCCTATAAAAGGCATGTGTGTGCCCTGACGGCTTCATTCCCTGCCATGGAGAGTCAGAGAGTCCTGTCGTCTTACAGGAAGCGTTTCGGGCACCAGGGGGCCGGCAGCGTGGGTGGGGGCTTGCGGCTCAGCAGCCTCTCCTCCAGCCGCCTCTCCCTCCATGGGAGCCCCCGCCACATGACCCACTCCAGCACCATTTCCCGCCTCTCCCTGGGGTCAGCTGGAGGGGCCCTGCTCCTGGGGACCCCTGGGAACCGGCTGGACTTCTCGGCTGACTCACTCCTCAAGGCCCAGTATCGGGAGACGCGCACCAACGAGAAGGTGGAGATGATGGGTCTGAACGACCGCTTCGCCAGCTTTATAGAGAAGGTGCGCTTCCTGGAGCAGCAGAACACGGTGCTGGTGACGGAGCTGAACCAACTGAGGGGGAAGGAGCCCAGCCGTCTCGGGGACATCTTCCAGGAGGAACTGAGGGAGCTGCGCAGGCAGGTGGACGGACTCAGCGCTGGGAAGGCCCGGCTGGAGATAGAGAGGGACAACATGGCTGCTGACATGGCCACGCTCAAACAGAGGTGAGAATGAGGCAGTCTCATTTCCATCACTAGACTTTGGCACTGATCAGTCTACTTTGTTTTAATATTTTGGTGTTCTAATTGATATTGTGGTGTTCTAATTGCTTCAGCAGTCTGTCCACTTAACTGTTTATTCGTAATTTGATTTTGTGGAATCCTAGTGTATGGCATGTGGCTTGTTAATTTTGAATTGGAATCTTTGCTACAGTCTAAAAGCAACAAGTGGATAGTTGCCATAACACAATTCAGTATACCTGAATATCCTGTTACATGATAAAATTGCTCAGTAGATGCTTTGGTTTGTTAGTTATTGAAAACACTGTGGTCTGAGAAGGCTCTACTCATGGGTGTCCCTCTTTATAAACTTGATCCAGACCAGACCTCTACAGCCAGTCAATGAGTGTGGAGGAATGGAGGAAACAAAATAGTGCTGATTTCCACAAAGAGACCAGGGAGCCAGGCAGATGTTCTGTTTTTTCCTGCTCCCCCTTTATACTCATTCATAAAATGCATGCTTCTTAATGCTGTTTATTGGTTTATTGCTTAAGTGGCATAGTTTATAGTTATGAGGTTATAGTTTATGTTTTCACAGGGTGTTTTTTTGTTGTTGCAAAGGGCAAAGGAAACATCTAAGTGTGTAATGTTTTCAGAGCCTGTGTATACTATGGACCAGAGACGTGTGTGTGAGAGTCTGTTGGTGCGGTCATCTTCAGGACAGGAATACCGGCTTACTTAACGGAGGAATAAACACACATGTTCATCGTTGGTGTTTTAACCAGAACGCGGGAAAATGCCCTTTTTTTTATTTTCGCACATGCGCAGTTGTACATCTCTCATAGGGCATAACTGTACCAGTGTAAGAACACAATTTATAGCATATTAGTCTATATGTTAACACCCCCACTTGCTCTTATACTGTACAAGTCGTATTCAACCTAACTATCAACACATTTAGCTTACAGTTATACATCTCACAAATGTCAGTTTACATTCCAAACATATAACCCAAGAATTTTTCATTTTTGAACTTCGTTACTTAACATTTCTTTTACACTTGTGAGTGAGTCACTATCACTAGCAGCGATAATTAGATCATCGACCCAAATTATCAAAATGATCCTTTCTGTTGCAGTTTGTTTGTTGTAAACACAGTGATCAGCTGGGTTCTGTGTAAAACCATTTTCACTAAGGTGATCATGCAACATTTTGTTCCAGTTCCTTCCTGACTGTTTCAGGCCGTACAGTGACTTGTTCAGTTTGCAGACTAGTTGCTCACCTGTATCTGACCTGACTTCAAAACCCTCTGGTTGCTCCATGTACACTTCACAGTCAATAGGAGCATGTAGATATGCTGTTTTGACATCCATCTGATGTAACTCTAAGTCATACTGAGCTGCTAGCTGCATCAAACAACGTACTGATGTCATATTTGCAGTTGGAGAAAAAGTCTCCTTATAGTCTATTCCTGCCACTTGACTATATCCCTTTGCAACATATCTTGCCTTGTATGTCTCAGTCTCATCTGAATTGTTTTTGACCGCATAGACCCACCTGCCCCCCACTGCATTTTTACCCTCTGGCAGTGTGGTCAATGTGAATGTATCATTTTCCCTAAGGGAATCCATCTCCTCCTTCATAGCAGTAGCCCAAATCTCTGATTTTGGTGAAATCATTGCTTCTTTGAAGGTTTGTGGTGCATTGCACATTACTCTGTAGCAGTAGTCAACACTAGGTGGTATCTGGTCATCACACTTCACTTTACACTCATAGTCTTTTAAGTACTGTGGCTTCTTCCTCTCTCTGTCTGGATAGCGTGGACTCTGACTATCTGAAGTCTCGATTTGCACATCTTGTGTCTCTTCGGAATTTTGATCTGCCATCTTGGCTTTTGGCATGGGGGGATTGAAATCTCTCCCCACGAAGATCATCACTCATTTCCAAATCTGTCTGAGTTTGGCGTTCGACTACACCTTTTGTAACGAACTTGACTAATCTGTTTTTAAGAACTTTTCCAGTGTCTGGGTAGTAGACTAGGTATGCTGGACTATTTTTATCATACCCGACAAAAATACCCTTTTCACATCTTGAGTCCAACTTTTTCTTGTTCTGTCTGTATGCATAGCAAACAGATCCAAATTCTTTCATCTTTGAAAGATCAGGCTTTCTCCCAGTAAACATGTAGTGTGGAGTCTGTCCTACACGCTTATTGTAACACCTATTGCGAATTACTGCAGCAGTCATTACAGCATATGTCCACAATTTCTTTGGTAGGTTGCTCTCAAGTAGCATGCATCTTGCCATTTCAAACAGTGTTCTCCAATTTCTCTCAGCGGTCCCATTTTGATGGGGTGAGTAAGGGGCTGAAGTTTCATGTCTTATGGCATTCTTACTGAGCAGTGACTGGAACTCTTTGGCTGTGTACTCTGTGCCATTATCTGACCTGACACACTTTATTTTTCCATAAGGGGCCACATCAGCAATAAACTTCTCAGTAGCTTTTACAGTATCACTTTTTGCTTTTAGGAAATACACAAAAACTGCCCCTGAATAATCATCCGTAAATGCTAGAGTATATCTGAACCCATCTTTCGCCTCTGGCTCAATAGGGCCAGCCAAATCAGTGTGCACAAGCTCAAGAGCTGCTTTTGCCTTTTCATCAGGCTCTCTGTTTCTGCTCTGAACAAATTTTCCCTGTGTGCAGATTTCACAGTTGAGGGTAGATTTGTCAATCTTACCTGTGATTTTCATTCCCTCTGTCACATTTTCTAACTTTGACACATCCTCAAAATTACAGTGGCCAAGAATTTTGTGCCATGTGTGAATATCATAGCACCCATGACATCCATCATCATTTTCATCACTTACAGTGTTAAGATAGTAAAGTATATCGTACTCCTCGATGTCAAAAGTGGTACCGTTCTTGTGGATGAGCTTGTTACACCCCTGTCGAAAGTTGACTGAAGCTCCGTTGGCTGTCGCTGCTTTAACAGAGAAAATGTCCTGTGGAAACGACGGCACGTACAGCGCCTTCGTCAGCGTTGTTTTCACCCGACGACCCGTGTTGTCTCTCAGGTAAACCTCCGCTGCACCTCTCCTCTCCGCGACACCATTCGTTCTTGTTCCATCAGCCAGCTCCACGGAATGTTTTTCCGGTTTGAAAGTCTCGTCAAACTCCTTAAACTTCCCGATGTCCGTGACTATATGTGACGTTGCTCCCGTATCAACCATCAGCCCTTTATGTTTCAGTCCACGAACCTGACAGTCACTTATTTTGAATGCAAATGTGTGGCCTTCAGCATCTGTTGCTTGTTTCACATTGTCTCTTCTTTTTCGTCTGCAATTTGCGTCAGTATGAGTGGAGCGCTTGCAAAAACTACACCACTGTCTCCGTTCTCTGTGCTCTCCAGTAACAGTACATTCCCGGGCCTTGTGCCCTTTCTGGCCACAGTTGAAGCAGGTTATCTCGGTCCCTTTATCTCTTCCTCTTGGCCAGCTAACTTTAATGTTACTTGCCTTCATCACGTTGTCGTCAGTGGAAATGGCGCTAAACTTCTCGGTGCTTTCATAGCTCCTCAACTTGGTTTTGAACTTGCCATAAGTTGTTGGCTCGTCACTCTGCGTTATGTGGATGGCAAACGGCTTAAATGATTCGGGCAAACCTTTCAGAATCATTGCAATCAACAGCCCGTCACTTAAAGTCTCTTCAGCATTCCTCAGTGCTGTAATAGCCGTCTCAGCACGAATGATATAATCCGTAACACTTTCGTCACTGGCTTTCTGAAGAGAAGTTAGCTCAGTGTAGAGGCTAATCACACGTGGCTTCCCTTTACCTGCATAATGTTCCCTCAATATCTTCAACGCTTTTCTCCCATCATCTGCTGCTTCTCTCATTATCAGGGAAAGACTTTTATCATCCAAAACCTGTATCAATTCGGCGTAGGCTTCTTCATTTTTCTCTCCGTCTTCTTCATCTTCATCCACGCTCAATATGGTGGCCTTTAGCCCTAGCAAACGCAAGTGTCCCAAAAACTTCGTCTCCCATAACTCGTAGTTTTTTTCATCTCCGTCGAAACATAATCTATTCCATCGGCTTCCATGTTCCCTCCTGGGCCCATAACCTGTTGGTGCGGTCACCTTCAGGACAGGAATACCGGCTTACTTAACGGAGGAATAAACACACATGTTCATCGTTGGTGTTTTAACCAGAACGCGGGAAAATGCCCTTTTTTTTATTTTCGCACATGCGCAGTTGTACATCTCTCATAGGGCATAACTGTACCAGTGTAAGAACACAATTTATAGCATATTAGTCTATATGTTAACAGAGTCACTGCTCTCTGATTACAGTTATTTTCAATTGCTTTGGTGCAGTATGTGATATATTTTCACAATGCTTAGTACAAAACTCAAAACAGATCATCAAAAAGGCAGTTATTTCAAAACTCTAAGCACATTTTCAATTAACTAAGTACTACATAAAATCATAGTCCCTTTTTCACCAAACTTAATCAGTGTTTCATCTGTAAATACATGTTTCACATTCACAATGTAATACATGTTCATATAAAGTAATTGCTTTTCACAATGCAATGCTCACTTTACTTTTGATGATTGTCTTCTCATTTGTTAAAATAAATCTTACTATTACTTAATTCTTAATTGATAATCACTTAACCGTTTGGTAAACTTATAGATTTTTTACAGTTTTTTCTACTACAGGTTTAGAGAACTACATAATGAAAATGTATGTTTGTAAAGTATAAACATAGAAAGTATGATATATACTGTAATGTACTATTATGATGATGAAGCATTTATAAGCATTTTATAAGCATTTCACTGCACAAATCAAATCAAATCAAATTGTATTTGTCACTTCGTAAACAACAGGTGTAGATTAACAGTGAAATGCTTACGGGCCCTTCCCTACAATGCAGAGAGAAAGAGTGAAGTGGCACTATGAGGAAGATAACTTGGCTATATACATGGGGTACCAGTACCAGTACTAGTGCACCTGCGATAACATCTGCAAATCTGTGTACACCACCAATACACTTTGATTTGACTATTATGATTTTACTTCACAGTAAAACATTTATAATCTGATATTGACAAGATCAGAGATGTTCTCTGCCATACAATTGAAACCAGCAGTAACTACACATTTGGTCAAATTGAGTTAAGACTGAAATCAGGCTTTCTAGTCTCCTGGTTCAATTATCTTCCGTTTCAAAGAAAATTGAGTTTCAAATTTGCAGTAACTACACTATCCAAGTAAAAACCAACGCAAACAGCAGTAAGTGAAGTTACTAAGTGAAGTTACTGCGGTTTGCCTTGGTATTCTATCGGGCTCCGAGTTCAGGCCATCCCGATCATGACATACCCTCACACACATCATGAGACAGTCAAAAGTTGGATAAACACATTTAGATTGTAGATACTGCACTTTGCTTTTGCATTACCCATATAGTTGTTTAAGGTCAGACAAAGGCAGAGTACAGTATCAGCATTTTAGGGGTCATAGGTCAGATAAGTGTTCATGGTTATATGCATAAAAAATGACTTAATAATTAGATAATATATCAGTGCATTATCACTTATCTACCTACAACATATTTGGCTGTAAAGCAAAACAAATACTTTAAAGCCATTTTTCTCAGATTCACTGTTTGCGTAGACTGCTCTTTGCCTTTGTAGGGCAGTTCAGGTGGCTTCCCTGCCCTTGCCCTTAGTCTGCCTCCTGTCCCTCCTATCACCATGGGCAAACAATGGCACTATACTTTGCATAGACCTGTTCTGCCTTAAAGTGGAACTGACATAATTTTAGAAACATGAAATCTTATTAAAATCTATTCATTTACACCCCCAGGAAGAATATGACACATAAAAAAGCGAGCTCTTAGATATGGTCATTTTCATAAATTAATAGAATGTTTGGGAATGACATATAGTAAGGCATTTGTGAAAATTCTATAGCAATATATAGTGGGAAAGCAGCAGTGCGATTGGACAATTAATAGACACTGCAGTAAATAAAACGTAATAATAATAATAATCTGTCTCGTCCAGGACAGGAGTCTACGCAGACCGGTGCGCCATAGCCAATCAGAGTTACAGTAGGCCTATATGAAAATAAGTAATTTGCCACATGGGCCTGCCATCATTCCCTTTGAACTGGACTGTGTGTTTACAGGCAGTAGCAACAGCGCGACTTTAGGTCATTAGAACGCATTAGCCAAAAGCCACAAATAACACCTGAATGGATTTCTGCAAATATGTAAATACCACAGGAGTCCTATTGTTCAAACAACCATGAAAAGGTAAGCTCTCTCCATCAGTTGCCTATGCACATCAACAACAACAACAAGATCAACAACTAATGCTAGCCAGAGCGAGATGAGCTAAAATCTAACGAGGGCACATTAGATAAACCCTCTCAGACTTTTTCAGCTAGTTGGTCATCAAAATTGCACTAATAAACGATGGGGAATAGTAGTCTGCTCGCCCTTATGCAGCTTGCCTGCCAATGCATGCTTGTCCCAACCCACGTTTTGACACTTGAATGGGAATTTGCCTGCCCATTTGATCGATGTCAAATACACTGCTCAAAAAAATAAAGGGAACACTTAAACAACACATCCTAGATCTGAATGAATGAAATAATCTTATTAAATACTTTTTTCTTTACATAGTTGAATGTGCTGACAACAAAATCACACAGAAATTATCAATGGAAATCAAATGTATCAACCCATGGAGGTCTGGATTTGGAGTCACCCTCAAAATTAAAGTGGAAAACCACACTACAGGCTGATCCAACTTTTATGTAATGTCCTTAAAACAACTCAAAATGAGGCTCAGTAGTGTGTGTGGCCTCCACGTGCCTGTATGACCTCCCTACAACGCCTGGGCATGCTCCTGATGAGGTGGCGGATGGTCTCCTGAGGGATCTCCTCCCAGACCTGGACTAAAGCATCCGCCAACTCCTGGACAGTCTGTGGTGCAACGTGGCGTTGGTGGATGAAGCGAGACATGATGTCCCAGATGTGCTCAATTGGATTCAGGTCTGGGGAACAGGCGGGCCAGTCCATAGCATCAATGCCTTCCTCTTGCAGGAACTGCTGACACACTCCAGCCACATGAGGTCTAGCATTGTCTTTTATTAGGAGGAATCCAGGGCCAACCGCACCAGCATATGGTCTCACAAGGGGTCTGAGGATCTCATCTCGGTACCTAATGGCAGTCAGGCTACCTCTGGCGAGCACATGGAGGGCTGTGCGGCCCCCCAAAGAAATGCTGCCCCACACCATGACTGACCCACCGCCAAACCGGTCATGCTGGAGGATGTTGCAGGCAGCAGAACGTTCTCCACGGCGTCTCCAGACTCTGTCACGTCTGTCACATGTGCTCAGTGTGAATCTGCTTTCATCTGTGAAGAGCACAGGGCGCCAGTGGCGAATTTGCCAATCTTGGTGTTCTCTGGCAAATGCCAACGTCCTGCACGGTGTTGGGCTGTAAGCACAACCCCCACCTGTGGACGTCGGGCCCTCATACCACCCTCATGGAGTCTGTTTCTGACCGTTTGAGCAGACACATGCACATTTGTGGCCTGCTGGAGGTCATTTTGCAGGGCTCTGGCAGTGCTCCTCCTGCTCCTCCTTGCACAAAGGCGGAGGTAGCGGTCCTGCTGCTGGGTTGTTGCCCTCCTACGGCCTCCTCCACGTCTCCTGATGTACTGGCCTGTCTCCTGGTAGCGCCTCCATGCTCTGGACACTACGCTGACAGACACAGCAAACCTTCTTGCCACAGCTCGCATTGATGTGCCATCCTGGGTGAGCTGCACTACCTGAGCCACTTGTGTGGGTTGTAGACTCCGTCTCATGCTACCACTAGAGTGAAACCACCGCCAGCATTCAAAAATGACCAAAACATCAGCCAGGAAGCATAGGAACTGAGAAGTGGTCTGTGGTCACCACCTGCAGAACCACTTCTTTATTGGGGGTGTCTTGCTAATTGCCTATAATTTCCACCTGTTGTCTATTCCATTTGCACAACAGCATGTGAAATGTATTGTCAATCAGTGTTGCTTCCTAAGTGGACAGTTTGATTTCACAGAAGTGTGATTGACTTGGAGTTACATTGTGTTGTTTAAGTGTTCCCTTTTTATTTTTTTGATCAGTGTACATTTGATTGACAACTAAGATATATGCTAACTGTGGATAACAGTTGTTCAAGTTCAGCATAGCTAGCTAGCTAGCAAAGCGATTCATATTTCTTGCTAGCTAACAAAATGACACTTTAATCTCTAACGATATGAGGGTAAAAAGTTGGTCACTCAGCCACTCCAATGACATGACATCCTCCCAGCAGCTAGCTAGCTAACGTTAGGCTCTGTGTTTCTAGCTTGCTAAATAAATAGCTAGCTACATTAATAGATACACTTGCCCAGGGGTGTCAAACTCAATCAGTGTATGGGACATATTGAAAAAACACAACGAATTTGCGGGCCAGACATGGCCTATTTGTTTTTACAAAAAATCGTGCAACTGCGACCCAAACAGGCCATTGTTTAAAAAAAATAAAAAAAAATATGGCCCTTTATAATATCCACTAATGTACATAGGATGCTGTTGTTGATAATCACAAGTTTACTGGAGACCGACACTGTATATAGTATTTTAACATATTAAAACAAAATTAGAGATAAATTATATTTGTCCAGCCTTTGCTGCTATGTTCGCAGATGCTGCGACGCTAATCAAAAAGTATTTAATAACTTAAAATAACAAAAACGTAGCTATAGGTTGTTGTAACATTCAAACTCAAAACATGTTTTTCATTTTTTTGCACTGCATTGATCACCCGTGAGGTTGAATGCAGCATTGCTGTATGGTGCACTCAACATGTATTGTAGTTGAGTAGCCAGCCTAGGCTACTGCTCAAATGTTGCTGTAATGAGCCTAGCGTACATGTTTCTCCTTTCCATGGTGTTTCGTTGCAGGTTTAGTTTTTTGGTTATTCATTGTCAAGCTTTAAAAATCGAAGCCAGACTGCAACCTTTTAGTAGTGTTGGTGAACACAAAATTAAAAGAGGAAGTACAAAACCAACGACGCTAGACAGAGAGGAATTTGTTTTAAGCAAAAGGCAGTTTATTAAAACAGAGATAGCTGGTACTGTTGAAGCTACATGCATGGACCCATTCAATTGCCTCTTATGGAGACAGTTGAGAAGGGATAAAAAACAGAGTTTTCAGCATTACTTTATACAATGTAACATAAAAGGAAGGGGTCCTTCTTCTAGTCCCTTGATTGGTTCCCGAGGCGTAGGAGGCGGGTCTGCTCTGTCCAGAGTAGAAGCCCCATTGGTGCACGGCAGAGTCCTCTGCCCTTGGCACCCGACCAGTAGAAGGGGGTTTGAGAATGAGTGTGCGTCCACAGTGAGATGTTTGTGTGTCAAAGAACTAGTGAGGCATCTCTGTTGATTTATGGCCGGAGGTGGGGGTGTTGTCCTATTATCGCATTCCTAGGCCATCTGTTGAGAAGATAAGGTGTTCTCCTGCCCTTTGTTCTCTGACCTGGAACAGCATTTATTGAAAACAGGCTCCAAATGGGTCTTACAGAACATTTTAGTCAGACCAATCTATAACAAATTATATTTACTACGACAGTAGCCTAGCTAGGACTGTGGCATGTGTCTGTTTACTTTCTCTCATCTGCCAGCTGTAAACATGACACACGAAAGCAGCGGAATTGAAGTTGAATTCACCGATGCGAGCACATCAGGCTATAATTTCATAAAATAGATTACTCAACTGTTTACTCATTTATACTCGCTTGTGTGTACTATGCGGCCCGCGGGCCTTTTGGGACTGACTTCTGATCATTGCCCTTGCTAGTTTGATTGTATTGACAGTCCCAGCCTACACTCGTCCATTTTTGTTCGAAATATTGAGTCATTAAAACTGAAACAGTGCATCCCGAATGGGTGGAGGCAGCAAACAATGTACCAGGCCAGCTGTGATTTACAAACTGATAGCTATATTTTTTGGACTACCAAGAAATTTATTATTATATTATACAGAACAAAAATATAAACGCAACATGTAAAGTGTTGGTCCCATGTTTCATGAGCTGAAATGAAAGATCCCAGAAATTGTCCATACCCACAATAAGCTTATTTCTCTCAAATGTTGTGCACAAATGTGTTTACATCGCTGTTAATGAGCATTTCTCCTTTGCCAAGATAATCTATCCACCTGACAGGTGTGGCATATCAAGAAGCTGATTAAACAGCATGATCATTACACAGGTGCACCTTGTGCTGGGGACAATAAAAGGCCACTCTAAAATGTGCAAATTTGTCACACAACACAATGCCACAGATGTCTCAAGTTTTGAGGGAGCGTCCAATTGGCATGCTGACTGCAGGAATGTCCACCAGAGCTGTTGCCAGATAATTGAATGTTAATTTCTCTACCATAAGCTACCTCCAACGTCATTTTAGAGAATTTGGCAGTACGTCGGTCCAACTGGTCTCACAACCGCAGACCACGTGTAACCTGCGGGATCGTCTGAGACCTGCCACTCTGACAGCTGATGAAACTGAGGACTATTTCTGTCTGTAATAAAACCCTTCTGTGGGGAAAAGCTCATTCTGATTGGCTGGGCCTGGCTCCCCAGTAGGTGGGCCTGGCTCCCAAGTGGGTGGGCCTATGCCCTCCCAGGCCCACCCATGGCTGCGCCCCTGCCCAGTCTTGGGAAATCCATAGATTAGGGCCTAATTTTAGCAGTCTTAAACACCTCACACACATGGTTATGGGCTTTAAAAAAAAGAAGACACCTGTACCATGTCAGATATAGAGTTGAAATGTATTACATTTTGAGTTTGCATCCCAATATTATACTTTATATACATCACAGAAGACTGAAATATAACAAAAAAAATTGACATAGAAACACCAGATTTTCGTCGGCTATATTTATTAATTATGAAATTATGAAAAATATTAAAAACATTCCACCCATGAGGCCACTAAGTCATTTGACTGCAGGAAAGGGCTACTTAACTCTGACCATTCCCGTTCACACCCTAAAAGAAGACCATGTTCAAATGTAGACCATGAAAAGGTATTATGTGCACAGCTATAACTGTATGTAACAAAGGCATCCCCATTACAATAAACATGGATCCAAAATGATGTTGCTGCTGTCTTTTTGATTGGGGGGTTTCACATTGCTTTACTAAAATTGCATTTGGCAATGCAGTTCTCTAATACCGTAATATATTACATTTACATAGCAGGCGCTTTTATCCAAAGGGACTCCAGTGGGAATCGAACCCACAACTCTGGTGTTGCTAGTGCCATGCTCTTATTACGAACTGAGCTACGTACAGGACCACTAAAATACATAAGTACAATACAATACTGTAAAATACAATACATATTACAATACAGGTGGAAGATGTATGATTGTCATCCCCATGAGCGTACCACCCTCCTTCAGGCCATGAATGAGTCATGTAATGACATCAATCCAGACCTATGTCAGGCTTGGATTCTCCATGCCACAAGGATTTCCCCCAGGTGCATGAACAATGAGGACATTTACTGCGATGTCGATGAGAACCAATGGACAAATGCTCATGACAGGCTTGATGCAAACTAGTGCCTGCTAAACGTTATGTTTCTTTCATCTGATTACAGTACACCTATGTTATAATTACAGTACCAGTCAAAAGTTTGGACACACCTTCTCATTCAAGGGTTTTTCTTTAGTTTTACTATTTTCTACATTGTAGAATAATAGTGAAGACATCAAAACTATGAAATAACACATGGAATCATGTAGTAACCAAAAAAGTGTTAAACAAATCAAAATATATTTTATATTTGAGATTCTTCAAATAGCCACCATTTGCCTTGATGACAGCTTTGCACACTCTTGGCATTCTCTCAACCAGCTTCACCTGGAATGCTTTTCCAACAGTCTTGAAGGAGTTCCCACATATGCTGAGCACTTGTTGGCTCCTTTTCCTTCACTCTGCTGTCCGACTCATCCCAAACCATCTCAATTGGGTTGAGGTCGGGGGATTGTGGAGGCCAGGTCATCTGATGCAGCACTCCATCACGCTCCTTCTTGGTCAAATAGCCCTTACACAGCCTGGAGGTGTGTTGGGTCATTGTCCTGTTGAAAAACAAATGATAATCCCACTAAGCCCAAACAAGATGGGATGGCGTATCGCTGCAGAATGCTGTGGCAGGTTAAGTGTGCCTTGAATTCTAAATAAATCACAGACAGTGTCACCAGCAAAGCACCCCCACACCATAACACCTCCTCCTCCATGCTTTACGGTGGGAACTACACATGCGGAGATCATCCGTTCACCCACACCGCGTCTCACAAAGACACGGCGGTTTGAACCAAAAATCGCACATTTGGACTACAGACCAAAGGACAAATTTCCACCAGTCTAATGTCCATTGCTTGTGTTTCTTGGCCCAAGCAGGTCTCTTCTTCTTATTGGTGTCCTTTAGTAGTGGTTTCTTTGCAGCAATTCGACCATGAAGGCCTGAGTCACACAGTCCCCTCTGAACAGTTGATGTTGAGATGTGTCTGTTACTTGAACTCTGTGAAGCATTTATTTGGACTGCAATTTCTGAGGCTGGTAACTCTAATGAACTTATCCTCTGCAGCAGAGGTAACTCTGGGTCTTCCATTCCTGTGGCGGTCCTCATGAGAGCCAATTTCATCATAGTGCATCGCAGTGCTAGCTGTGGCCACTAGAGATCCTGGTTGGAATCCAGGCTTTGTCGTAGCCAGCCGCGACCGGGAGACCCATGGGGCGGCGCACAATTGGCCCAGCGTCGTCCAGGGTAGGGGAGGGAATGGCCGGCAGGGATGTAGCTCAGTTGGTAGAGCATGGCATTTGCAACGCCAGGGTTGTGGGTTCGATTCCAGTGTAAAAAATAAAAATGTATGCACTCACTAACTGTAAGTCGCTCTGGATAAGAGCGTCTGCTAAATGACTACAAATGTAAATGTAATAGTGCTTGATGGTTTTTGCGACTGCACTTGAAGAAGCTTTAAAAGTTATTGAAATGTCTTCATGTCTTAAAATAATGATGGACTGTCGTTTCTCTTTGCGTTTTTGAGCAGTTCTTGCCATAACATGGACTTGGTCTTTTACCAAATAGGGCTATCTTCTGTATACCCCCCCTACCTTGTCACAACACAACTGATTGGCTCAAACGCATTAAGAAGGAATGAAATTCCACAAATTAACTTTTAAGAAGGCACACCTGTTAATTGGAATGCATTCCAGGTGACTACCTCATGAACCTGGTTGAGAGAATGCCAAGCGTGTGGAAATGTCCTTTTCAGTCAATTTTGATGGGTAGTGCAAGTGTATTGCCTAATGTGAAAACAATGTATTATACTGTAATTTACAGTACTGTAGCAAATTACATTCAAAGGGCAATTTTTTGGTCTTTGGATTAACTGGTCGTTAAAACAACTAAATTGAGAAGATATCATTATGTTGTGTTTTGGTGATTAAATCAATTTCACTTATATTTAGGATCAATGGTTGTGTGGTGAAAGATGTCTCCAAAACAAAATGAGTGCACAATAAAAGGTTTTGAATGTAACTAACGGGTGTTAGTTTTGTACTAAGAGTTTTGAAGATTCATCACATACTTGTGAAAATAGCACCAAAGCGATTGAAAAAAACTTTAACACACAGCTGCTTTTCCCCTCTAAGAGCTCAGTATGAGTGACGATGGTCATGGGTGACAAGGTTAAAGGTCAGTTAGTGTTTCCTGCTGGTTTCCCAACTCTACTCTCTAAGACCAATTAATCTAACAGTCTCTGAAAAGATACAGATCTGCGTTTGGGAGTGTGTGAGCATGTGTGTTTACGTGTGGGGCAGATGGGGGCAGATGGAGTTTGGGAGTGTGTGTGTGTGTGTGTGTATGTGCGTGTTTGTGTGTGTGTGTGCGTGTGTTTTTGGCTCCATTGTGTATGCGTAAACTCCACCCCAGTGGGAAGGCTAATGGCAGGCTGATGGATAGGAGTGAATGGCTAATGATGCGTAAGCTCTCCATTCAGCTGAGCTCAGCCCACCTACTGCCAACTCTGCTACTGCAGCACGGAAGACAAGTGGTACTCACACAGTCCTTATCATCAGTTTATTCATGTCATTATGTATACAAGGATATTCATACATAGACACATTTGATCATATCCTGATCCCTTCACCTTTTTGGATGGAAAAACATGATCATATATTTTGGGTCATGGGTGGGCTCATGACTGGGATTAATTGACTTTGTATCAATAGAGAATAGGCTGAAACTATGTTTTATCTGAGGTGCATGGATCCTCTGGGTGACCAGTGAGTGGACTTAGTGTGCACCCTAACCCTGCCTCACCTTTTATCTGTCTGTTTTCTCTTTTTTCTCACTCTCTCTTTGCCTTTCAATCAGACTGCAAGATGAGATGGTTCTTAGACAGGATGCAGAGAGCAACTTGAACACCTTTAGACAGGTGAGGTCCTTTCTCTCATAATTCGTATCAATTTCACTGTTATTGACCATGTTCCTCTTTGTATGTGATCTTCACAGCCCGTGTTTTTATATGAGGAATATACACGTCACATTGACCTAAGGATTCTCTGTGTGTAGGACGTGGATGAGGCATCTCTGAACCGTGTCCAGTTGGAGAGGAAGATAGACGCGCTGCAGGATGAAATCGCCTTCCTCAAGAAGATCCACGAGGAGGTGAGCTTCAGCTTCCCCTCGTCTCTATGGCAATCTCTAGTCCTTACTGACCGACCTCTGTTTCCATCTTTAAAGTAAATAGTGAATATTCAGAGAGTGAAAGAGGTGACCTTTAACCTTTAAGACTGTGGTTGGTTCTCTATAGGAGCTGCGTGAGCTGCAGGAGCAGCTGATGGCCCAGCAGGTCCATGTGGATCTGGACGTGTCCAAGCCAGACCTGACCGCTGCTCTGAGGGACATTCGGGTCCAGTATGAGTCTGTGGCCTCCTCTAACATTCAGGAGACAGAAGAGTGGTACCGCTCCAAGGTCATATCAGAAAGCTTGGGCTATTGCACATACATGTACAAACATTACTGCACAGGCAGACACACTACCATACAGATAAACATGCATACAGCCAGGTATTGCACAATGCACACATTGACAACACACTATAAGATACAGACTTTTAAATTATCCTGTCTCTTCTTTTGTTGTTATGCACAGTTTGCCGACTTGACCGACGCAGCCACTCGGAATGCAGACGCCTTGCGATTGGCCAAACAGGAGGGCAACGAGTACCGCCGGCAACTCCAGGCCATGACCTGTGACATGGAGGCACAACGTGGAACAGTGAGTCGTCCAATCAGAGCAGAGTGTGCTGTATCAACAATGAGACATGAGAAGACCATGAGTCCCATGACTCCCCTCTCTAACTGAACCATCTCTCCTCTTTCATCTCTTTCTAAACCTCTTCCCCCTTCCTTTCCTTCTCCCTCGCTTCCTCCTCTCCTGCAGAACGAGTCTCTGGAGCAGCAGCTGCGTGAGATGGAGGACCGCTTCTCCGTGGAGACGGCTGGTTACCAGGATACGGTGGGTCATCTGGAGGAGGAGATCCAGACCCTGAAGGAGGGGATGGCCAGACACCTGCAGGAGTACCAGGACCTGCTCAACGTCAAACTGGCCCTGGACATAGAGATCGCCACCTACAGGAAGCTGCTGGAGGGAGAGGAGAGCAGGTGAGGAGATTAGGGTGGAGAGGAAGGAGGGTGGTGGAGGGAGAAGAGGGTGGAGAGGGGAGGAGGGAGTGTAGGAAGAGAGGAGGGAGGAGGGAAGGTGAGAGAGGGTGTTGGAGGGAATAAAGTGGAGACAACAAAGTGGAGAAAATGAGCTGGGTCAGGAGGAGACAGTGTGATGAAGAAAGGAAAGAAAATAGACGGTGGCTGGTAGTTACTGATACTCTCTTCCTCTTCCTCAGGATCACTGTTCCAATGCAGAGCTTCTCTAACCTGCAGTTCAGAGGTGAGTAAGGGTATCCCGACCCAGCCATATTAGCTTACTCTATCATGGCATTGAATAATTTACCCCAACCATATATTTATGATGTGCTGATGCATAAATCTCAAGTTAGCATTCGGCTCTGACTGGATTCATGGGCATCTGAACGCTAAAGGTCTCTCTCACCCTCTCCCTGAGTATAGAGACCAGTATGGACACTAAGTTATCTCCAGAGGCCCATGTCAAGAGGAGCATCATAGTGCGGACTGTGGAGACTAGAGACGGGGAGGTATGTAGAACATCATAGATCATTGAATGAACCCATGGGGGATTGATTGCCATATCCGATGCGTGAATGTGCTTGTATTTCCTGCTTAGCTCCTCCAGAGGGCAGCATGCTACATTGTATTATTCAATACATGCAATTTCACAAGCTTTCAGATCACTTACAGACAGTCCCTCCCTACTGCTGCATCTACAACCTAACATGCCCTGTTCCCTGTTCTCTGTGTTTCAGATCATTAAGGAGTCTACGGCTGAGAGGAAGGAGATTCCTGACAGTCCTTAAAGGACACATGGTGCTAGCTATGTCTGTCACACTGTCCCCACTCCACAGTAAGGCTTGGAGGCCTTGCATGATAATGATACCCTTTCCTGACAAGGCACCTCCCTCTTCTCCAAACCTCAAAGTCAGTTGCTACCACCTCACCATCCCCTTCCTCCCCTCTTCATCATCATCAACCCCAGACCATGTTACATCATTAAATTCTTAGGAGTTGCATTTTGTTGAAACTAAAAATAAATCCCTCATTGCATCCTTTTTAGCACTTTTGCCAAAAAGTTATATTTTTCTATTACTGTAACTGTAGCTTGAGTGTGCTTGTAGATAGGCTTTAGTGCTAGGAAGTTTGGCCTTGCACCTTAGAAGGAAGGGTCTTGGACTACTACCCTTTGTGATTAACAGACTTCATGCTGGGAAATGTATTTTTTGTTCAGCTCATAATAGTGACAGTTCAGAGTGGGAAATGTTCTCATTGTGTTTGGATAGTAGCCAGAGAGGAGGCCTTGAAATGTAGTGACTGTTATTCAGCTGGTGGCAGGGGTCATGCTGAAGTTGTGTGGTTTGAGTGGATGTGAGAAGTCAAGAGGAAAGTACAGTTGCTGGGGTTAGCAGTGGACAGGATGGGTCTCAGACAAGGAAGATGACGTGTGTTCGACAGTGTTTTTGGCAGAACTGTTGGTGAAAATAAGCTGATTTAACCCTCCCCAGGGCCAAACACCATATCTATTTCATCCCTCCATCATACCCCAACCCCCCCCCCATGTTCATGTTTTCACCTGTCAGCTCTAGATACTATTTATTATCTTCTTGTCTGCATCTTACAGTAGCCACAGCTGAACCACACTGCAGTAGGTCAAAGAAAAACCTAAAAGATGTGAACATAACCTTAGTTTTGACCAACATTATGACAACCCGTTAACAACAATAAAACCATGTTGTTTGATTAGTATTTGTGTCTGAATGAGTCTTTTGTGAATGACAGTTGAGTTTTTATTTGCTTTGTTTTGTCCAACACAAGCTGTTGCTTGGATTGAATACTATTGTATGATTGTGTGGGCTCATGAAATAAAGATAGATACAGTACCTGCTCACTGATGAATGCTACCCAGGATATTTACCTTTTTTCATGAGATTATTTTATATACCCAGCACCTGCAAGATGTTGATGTGCGTACACTATGTTAGAAACTGGTTGTGTGGGCCGCCAGATTTCAGGAGGACAGTTGGACACTTGTTGATTGGTCGTAATCAATGGAAGCCACATAATCATAATCAACATGTGTCATTTATCATAATGATAATCATCCATCCATATGTAAGCTCCTATCTGTCTGCGGTGAATGAGTATATTAATGAGTCTGACAGCCAACCTCTGTCTCAGGCTCCACATTAGAGGTATGTGGGAGAGATGATGACTGGCATGGCAGACCGCTGAGATTGACAGGAGTGGTCAAAGTTCATCATCATCACTACGTTGGTTGTTGTCCAGTGGCGAGGGGAATTGAGGTGGGAGGGTTCGACACCAAGGCCTAGATTTACTGTCATAGTCACTTGTCAGTGTCATTGTCAGTGCTCTGCCCAGGCCCCTACAGAAGCACATAGACAGTATATTCTCTCACAGATGGGGTCAGACTGTAACACTGTTTTGGATGATCAAACAACCTATCCACACTTTCAGCCCTCAAGGACCTATCACTTCACTCCCTGCCCAGAATCTATGAGTCTTCCTGTAAGGAGAACGACTCAAAGAGATTATATAAGTGCTCTCAGTGGCCCCACACACACAACCTCACCTTCTACACTATTCTCTGGGGCCCTTCTGACAAACAGCCAGACAGGAGTTCAAGGAGGAAACATGCATACGTGTGTATGTATGTGGGGGGCAGGTCTATAGGAGTCCCAGTCACGCAGAGGCCATCCTTTACTCATCCTATAGCTAATGTATTTCTGTGTGTGTGTGTGTGTGTGTGTGTGTGTGTGTGTGTGTGTGTGTGTTTGTATCAGGGGAGGCTGGTGGGAGGAGCTATAGGAGGACGGGTTCATTGTAATGGCTGGAATGGAATTAATTAAACGTGTCAAACGTGGTTTCCATATGTTTTATGTGTTTGATACCGTCCTATTTATTCCATTCCAGCATTACAATGAGCCCGTCCTCCTATAGCTCCTCCCACCAGCCACTACTGGTGTGCATGTGCACATGTGTGTGTGTAGGCGTGTGTATGTGTGTTTGTGTGTGTGCGTGTGTGTGTAGTACTGTATGTAGCCTGGCTCTTATCAGTGGACTAGCGTGTCTCAGGTCTGGGATGGAGGTGGCCTCGAGCTGAAGGAATTCTGGCTAGATAAAACACTCACTCCACCAGGGTGTGGGCCCTGACGTCTGGCCCACTGCAACTTTTCCAGCCAATCTTTCAGCGGTGGGGGTAAGGACCGGTTACTATTAAAGGGCTTTTTCTCCTCAGCATCTATACGTACTGTAGAACTACGGAGAGAAAGGGGTCACAATGAAGTTATCTCAGGAGTGTACTTCTCAAAATCCCCTACACTTCATCAGTGCCCTTGTTGACCCCAAACATCACACAATCCTGTACACCCCACCCACAGCTTATTGACCCCAAACATCACACAACCCTGTACACCCCACTCACGGCTTATTGACCCCAAACATCACACAACCTTGTACACCCCACCCACGGCTTATTGACCCCAAACATCACACAACCCTGTACACACCACCCACGGCTTATGCACTCACAGGGCTCCTGGCAATACAGGCCTCTTTACTCCATGAGAGAGGATGACTAAAATGACCCATCATTTGTACTCTAACAATCATTATAATGAGGATAATGAGTATGCTGCCGTCTTCTTTCCCTGAAACTTTTTGACCCTAGTGTGTGTTTGTTTGTCAGCTCTCTACGCTAACAGAATCCATAATGAGCTCCCCTAATGCATTTGATTGTACCAGCGCAGAACATCAAGCACTCTTTCTCATCAATCACTACTCCAGTACTCAGCTCTTATTATGTAAAGGTACACAGAGAACTAATGCTGGTAATAAGATGCTAGATGTGTGAGCATCACACACATGCCCTATCTCTTTGTTGCAGCCAGCACCCTTCTCCTCTCAGCCCCCTTGTCCTCTCCCCTCTTCACTACACATTCCTGCCCTACTCGGCCCTCTCACCAAAGGGTCATGGGAAGGCATGTGTACTTGTTGGTTAATTTTAGCCCTCATTTCATCAAGCCCATTGAGACACAACACAGAACAACCACGTCAACCCCTCCACCAAACACCACCACCCTAAAGCAACTCTCTCTGTCTCTTTGATTCTCTAGCAGACTCCATAAACAACTGCAGTGACTTTTGACACACTAAGGCTACATTTACACAGGCAGCCCAATTCTGATATTTGTATCACTAATTACTCTTTTGAGCAATCACATCAGATCTTTTCACGTCAGAGGTTTTTCAGAGCTGATCTGATTGTTAAAACGACCAATTAGTGAAAAGAAGATCAGAATTGGGCTGCCTGTGTAAACACAGCCACACACACACACACACACGTTACCAAAGATACTGGCATACATCAGATCTACAGGAGACGGAAGAGAGACATGTCAGAGACATCCAGCTAAAATGATAGGTGGTACTATATTTAAAGCAACGCAGCAATGCATATGAACACTCTCGACACACAGGCACCCCACAGACATAGACACGGACACGGACACCGACATAAACACACACACACGCATACCAATTCCATTAACACATCTAACTCCAGGCCATCAGACTGTTAAATAGTCACCACTAGCCGGCCTCTGCCCAGTACCCTGCCCTGAACCTTAATCACCGTTACTAGCCGGCTACCACCTGGTACTCTACCCTGCACCTTAGAGATTGCTGCCCTATTGAACCCACTTCATATGTATATACTGTATTCTAGTAAAGGCTTATCCTATATAACTACTGCTGTACACACCTTTTCTAGTCATATACTGTCCATACTGTCTATTCACACCAGTATGTACATAATGGACTCTGACATTGCTCGTTCTGATATTTCTTTCTTTCTTTTATTTTATTTTGGGGATTTGTGTGTATTGTTTTGTATTGTTAGGTATTACTGCACTGCTTAAGATAGAAACATAAGCATTTCACTGCACCTGTGATAACGTCAGCAAAATATGTGTAATCAACCAATCAAACTAAATATACTGTGAACAGTCTTTGTTGATGGTTACTGACGACTCCACTGATCCTTATCAAGAGGTCGTAATCAAGGGGTCATACAATAAGGAACTTTAGGTCAATCAATGTTGGGATGATTCATATTATTCATAAGAAAAAGGGATATATTTACAATAGACCGATGGACAGGTACATACGTATATGGAAAAGCATCTATTCTCATTAGAAACTGAGACAAGTGTTGTTCGGAACACACACCCCAGTTGGTCATTAGTGCCTGTCTCTTCTCTGGCACAGATCCCATGTTGGCACTTGGGCCCTCTCCTGTGTCCCTTCAATAATCTACACCTGCACCTGCTGCCACACTGTCATCATGTGCGTGTGTGTGTCTGTGTGGGTGTGTGCAAGTGTACGTCCAGGCCAGAGGAGGCTGGTGGGAGGAGCTATAGGAGGACAGGCTTGTTGTAAAGCCTGGAATGGAATTAATGGAGTCAAACGTGGTTTCCATATGTTTGATGTGTCTGATACCGGTCCATTTATTCCATTCCAGCCATTACAATGAGCCCGTCCTCCTATAGTTTCTCCCACCAGCCTCCTCAGGTCCAGGTCCTTGCCATATTGTTAATTAGCATTTAGTTTAATGGTTAGGTTGAGGCCCTGCTATATACTGTCATCAAAACATACCCAGACTGTGCCTCTTGTTAAGTTGAAGTGCCCTCGCTGTCACATAATTTTATGTGAATCTTCTCCAATCTTCTCAGCCGTCGCCAGTGTTATCAGTGACTGGCTCAGGGAGCAGCAGGGTGAAGGAGCTTTGAGACATGAGAATGGAGAATTCCTACCAATGGTTTGACAGGATGACATGAGGCATGCATAAGGCATTATACTTGACATGTGTTGATGACACCTTCCAGCCCATGTTATGTTTTCTCACCTTTATCTTGAAACAAGATTATACACTAGACTGCTGTTGTTTCCTGTCTGACATAAGAGCTGTATTTTATTTTACACTTTTTATTGGTGTATCTTTTCTTATCTGCCTCTTGTCACATGACATATAAATGGGCTGTCATTCACTAAGTTGGTTCAGTGGGTGTTTATGAGGAGAGGGAATGCCAATTCCCAGAATTGTGATCTTGTTTGTCTTTTTCTTTTTTATTAAAGGCCCAGTGTAGTCAAAAACGTGATTTTCCTGTGTTGTATATATATTTCCACACTATGAGTTTGGAATAATACTGTGAAATTGTGAAAATGTTGATAATGCCCTTTTAGTATAAGAGATGTTTGAAAAGACAGTCCTAGCAAAATTCTGTCTTGAGAAATTGCTCTTTGCTAAGAAGCTACTTTTGTTTCTTTTTGATCATTTTCATTTAAAACAATCACAGTATGGTACTTAATTGTTACCCAGGAATGATTTAATATTGAGATAAAAACGTCTGCATTGGACCTTTAACTGTGTGGTCACTTATAGCATGAATTCACCAAGAAATAAGGAAAATGAAACATTTACAGATCACACACAAACACACTGGACTGACACCCTTCAACCAGTCAAGTATTAATATTAAAGAAGTGAAGAGGAGCGCTACAGAGGCCAAAGAGAGAGAGAGGGACTATTTTTAGAGTGGAGACTTGTGATGTGCAGTGAAGCGGTTGATGAGGGTGTCTCTGCTCACTGTCAAAAAGTGGCAGGCGCCTCTGGTTTGATGATGACTCCCCCTTCCCCGCGCAGTGCTTGGTAAAACCTGTCAAATGGGGAGGGCGCTAGGGGTGTGTGCATCCGAGATTCGACAAATAGTAGCTTCTTCTACTGTCCGGATGAAACGTAGTGGTTAAGACTTCGATTTACCCCTTTTCTTTCACTTCTCTATGATCTTGTTGATGGGGAGGGCGGTGTTGGTTTTTTTCCTTTTCATTAATGACGATAACAACTGGCAGAGCTAGACTAATTATAGAGCCTGTTTATTATTTTGTAGGCAAAGTGAAACGTTTTATGACTAATGAAATACAGTTTTTACACTTGCCTGTGTACGGCGCGCAAAAACCGGCTTCCAGTCTCTCTCCTGTGGAGCGAGCGCCTTTTTTTTTTTTATCGCCCTGGCAACTGGTACTCGCGGCTGCTGCCTTGTGACATTTTCTTGTCGCTTTGCTCATCAGCCATCGCATATTGAATTCGCCTTTTTGCACCTGCCTGTACGCGGGGCCATTTTTGCATAGGGTATTTCACTACGTCTTTCGTTTGATTTATTTAAAACTCTGGAGATTCATGCGTCTGAGAAGTCTCATCTTTCTGAGTCAAAATGCCTGTGAGACGCGGTCATGTAGCCTTCCAGAACACTTATCTGGATACCATTATCCGGAAATTCGATGGACAAAGTAAGTGGACACACTTTGCATTATGACTGAAAAAGTAATAACATAATGTGACTATGAGCAAGCTGTCATAACTGTATCATCCCAAAAACAAACAATTAGACTGGTTGGAAATTAAAATGTGTGCCTTTTCCATGTAGCCATTCAATCATGCAAAGTGTAATAAAATGTAAAGACAAATGCATTTGTCTAATGGTCCCTTGCATTGCACAGGTGTTACTGCATTACCCTGTAAATGTTGGGTTACTAGTCCAAGCCGCTCTCCTCCTATCTCTACATTTGATTTACAGTTCAAACTTAGGTTATGTCCATATGCATGTACTGAATATACCAAATTGTCATGTTTAATACTATACGTGTGCGTGTGTGTGTTTAGTATGTCTTTGCACCTGCCTATGTGTTCCGCATGTTGCATGAATTCACATGTTGCATTAGATTATATTGCATGAGTTGACATGTTCTCTGTCCCTACACTGGTCAGACCACTGGATCCTGATAGAAAGAGTACATTCTGTCTTTGCTTTACAGAGTTTGCATGTGACCACTGACCACTACAACACACTCTGTTAGTGCATATAGCTGAGTGATATCCTTCTTGAACAGGGCCTTATGCAGCACATCACAGCACACTTTACCCCCACAGTGCCTCTCTGTTTTCATGCTTTTGTCTTGAATTAAATGGTATCGTAGTTGACTATTGCTCACACAGAAACCGCACCAGAATGACTTTGCAACTCACTCAAACAAAACATAACTGATCCATTCAGCAAAGAAGAAATCCAGTTGTTTAAAAAAAGAGTAATGGCTCTGATTAGCACTGAATTGCAATTACAGTAGAGGCCTATAACCTAGCTCAGAAGTGGCCTATCTCTATGCTACTGTAAGTCCGACTGTGCCTGTCACTGTCAGTGTTCTCTAGTCACAGTGTGAAGACATTCTGTTGACCACAGGGGTACTGCTCAAAATAACCCTCTCCACCCGCTGCTCCACATTAAAGGGAGAAGATGCAATGTTCCACTTTTCACCTCCATTTCATGTTGAAGGATTTCAGCTTGTTTAATTTGCTGGGCTGGCAGGTGACAGTTCGGAATTAATTGTGTTACTCTGGGATTTTCAAAGCTCTCTGTAGAGGGGTCCTCAGAGACCGATAAGTCCCATCAAACTGATGTCTTCCTTATCTGTGTGTGCGTGCGTAAGCATAGAGCCACACGCGAGTGTGCCTGCCTGGTGATGCGTGTGCCAAACCACTGCTGCTTAGCAACAATCTGAGTCTGGGTGTCTGTGTTCTGAGGCATTGATAATGACTTTGGATAAGATGTGCTTTCCACCAAACGACCTCGCCTATTTACTCTACACAGAGGAACAAGGAGTGGGAAGGGGTTCTGCTTTTTCTGGGCGAAGCACTAAATCGCTCTCCTCTCATTTGTTTCAATGGGGAAGAATGAGAGTTGTGTAACTCAGTTTCACCCGGGGATAATAAGAGGAGTGGAGACCGAGTCAGAAGCACAGACTTTTGAGCAGCATTTCAACATAAACTGTACTGATTGAATATCATGCTGTACAACAATATCAGTGTAGCTGATGTGACTTCGAAGGCAATTGTCATTAGCGCTGGAGACAATAGCCACACTCATGAACCTAGGTAAGGACGGCTGAAACCTATTGTAGTATATTTTGATCTTGATTGCAGACCAGGGGAGTGGACTGAGGTAGACAGAGATGGAGCCTCAGAGGAATACATGGAGGACTGTCATTGCTGAGTCCAGCTGCTCCGTATTAGTCCCTCTGGGGCCATCTTGAATCATTGCACTGATATGATTTGCGCTACAGAGAGACCGGCTTGGTTACTCCAATTTCAACTTGATGTTGAGGTGAATGTGGTTAGTTGAGTGGGATACTGAAGTTAACACAGTCCAGACTTGAATCGGATCTGATTGAGAGAGACCTCTCCTTGAAATGATCATTACCTGAATATGATAATTGAATGTTTCTGAAGTTGGATAAACTTTGAATGTCCGACTTTGCATATTGCATTTGCTGAAATAAGCCTTCAATTATAATTTTTATGAAATTTCCCACATTCCCACCATATTTGTCCATTTTCATATCTGCTCTGACCTCTACCTCTCCACTTGGTTTCCTCCCAGATCGTAAGTTCCTGATAGCCAACGCCCAGATGAAGAACTGTGGCATTATCTACAGTAACGAGGGCTTCTGCCAGATGTTTGGCTTCTCGCGGGCAGAGATCATGCAGCAGCCCTGCACCTGCCAGTTCCTGGTGGGGCCTGGCACCATGAAGACTGCCCTGACACAGCTGGCACAGGCCCTGCTAGGGTCAGAGGAGCGCAAGGTGGAGATCCTGTACTACAACAAAGAAGGTAAGGAGAAGGTGGAGGGGTAGACCGAGATTCAGAGAGAAAGAGATGGAAAGAGCAAGGGAGTCAAAGTGACAACATTACTCCCCTTCGTTATAGTGGGGAGTGCTGTAAAGGTCACATACAGAATATTTTGGTCCCTCCAAGTGTCATGGCTGTCTCCCTCTCACTTTTATATGTAATGCTACTGAATGATGCAGTGTTACAGTATGTGGAGTCAGTTGCTGCAGACTCGGTGAACTCTCATCTACTAATTTACTTGTCTCACCTGCAATATGTTTATTCATCCCCACTCCCCATTATCCTCCTGTGCATAGCTGCAGGAAGTAGTTTGGGGGTGGGGTGCTGCAGGGGGATGAGGGGATGCAGATTATTCATTTTTTGCTGCGCTACAGACGGCTACATAGGTCCGCTAATACAGGACAAGTAAAGGCACAGTGCACTACTTTTGTGATTTAAAAAATAAAAAATACATTTTAAAAACTTTTCCCGCAGCTATGCTCCTGTGTTTTGTCTCTAGTACACAGGACCAGGGGTTGGAACCAAAATTATTTTCCAATCGTTTCGTTCTGAACAGAACCATATATTATTTTTTGCGTTCCACTGTTCCGACCAGCAAAATAAAGTTTGCAACCGGTTCAAACCCCAAAAAAGTACAGTTTATATCGTTCCTTTCTGTTCCTTTTTATTTATTTTACATTTAGCTTGACAGTAAATTACTTCACCAGTTATGCAGTATGGATAGAGCAGCTTGCTATGGAGCGGGCAAGCTATAGCTCAGTGAGTTTATTTATATGCGTTATGGAAAGACAAGTGTAGGGCGTGAGATGCAACTGAAATTTTGCAAGTGGGGAGACAGCGAGAGAGGGTGGAGGAGAAGGAGGCTTGGTTTGAAGCACTGGGAATCTTGCGATGACATGCATTATCTGAATTAGGCCCACAGAATTATACCTACGGAGGAGCGGCTTCTATGGAGAAATGTTGAATGTCTTTGAACTTCAGTGTTGGCTTAACGTTGGACCAGAGTAGCTGGCTAGCTAACAAGCTTGTGCACCTGAATTAAAAACACATCTTACCTTTTTATAGTTAATAAATCCAATGTGAAATGTGATAACTATAGTATCCCTAACTAGCATTGAAAGTTAATTTACATTTTAGTCATTTAGCAGACGCTCTTATCCAGAGCGACTTACAGTTAGTGAGTGCATAAATTTTTCATAACAATCTCTCTCCCTATCTTCTGAATCATGTTTGTAACGTCAGTCTCCCGAGTGGCGCAGTGGTCTAGTGGCGCTGTGCCACTAGAGATCCTGGTTCGAATCCAGGCTCTGCTATAGCCGGCCGCAACCGGGAGACCAATGGGGCGGCGCACAATTGGCCCAGCGTCGTCCAGGGTAGGGGAGGGAATGGCAGGCAGGGAGGTAGCTCAGTTGATAGAGCATGGCGTTTGCAACGCCAGGGTTGTGGGTTCGTTTCCCACGGGGGGCCAGTATGAAAATAATAATGTATGCACTAACTGTAAGTCGCTCTGGATAAGAGCGTCAGCTAAATGACGTAAATGTCAGTAGGCTACAGCTATGCTTCGAGATGGAAGGGCAGGTAGCCTACAAGCACACACATTGGCAAAGATTTTCAGCTGGCAGGCAGACACTGGAAGAAGTTAATGATTGACAGAGGGAGAGCTTTGCATAGGCACTTTGTTGCATTTTTTGTGGGAATTTTAAATAACAGTTCTGTTCCAGAACAATATAGATCACTTTCGTTCCCGGTTCTGATTCTGTTCCTTAAAAATGTAATAATTTTTCAGTTTGGTTCCAACCCCTGCAAAGGACAGAGGGACAAGCAAACAGACCTGGCTAGTGAGGCTGTAGACACAATACCTTGGTCATTTGGGCATGAGAAGTGCCGTGTCGGAGAGCTTGTTGTCATGGAAATATTGTCAGCGTGCCAGCTCAAATACACTGAACATCTATTTATTTTGTATCCCACTAATGCATACAGTCATGAACGCAGGTGCGCACACAAGCACGTATCAATTGTAAATGGGTACAATTCATCATACCCATTAAAAATGCATTATGTTGCTGTACTTATAGTTAATTAATTGATCCTAAAACTGAATTAATGTGTTTGTTGGTTAATGTGTGTGTGTGAGTGTAAAACAGGGACATTTCGCCAGTCGCCACAAGGAAAATGGCTGTTTTAGGCTTAGGGGTTAGGTTTAGGGGTTAGTGTTACAATTAGGGTTAGGGGTTAAGAGTTGGAGTTAGGGTTTGGTTAAGGGTTAGGTTTAGGGGTTAGGAGTTAGGGAAAATATGATTTTGAATGGGAATCAAATAGGCTTGGGCGGTATACCGCATATACCGTATACCAGGGTATTTGGAAATAGCCACAGGATGGTTTTTCAATACCGTCAATACCGTTGAAACTATTTATTTGAAGTGTTTCAATAAATTGTCATATTTGTGGCTACTTTTTAAGTAAATACCTGCAGTCAACTTGTGCAATACGTTAGGAGATGAAGCAGATCGTGTTCTTCTTTTCACCTGTCACATTATTTTACATTATGAAGCTTACCGTAGTTCCCCAGAACAGTTGAGCCAGTCACGTGTTTGTTTGTGTTATAGGACAACGGGAGAAAGCAGGAACAGGTGAGTCCAGCTGTGTATTGACAGGGGTTGCATTTTATATTGAAAGTCAACAGTGCCAAAGGTACTTCAAACAAAGTACTGAATAAAGGGTCTGAATACTTACGTAAATTTGATATTTCCGTTTTTTGCTTTGTCATTCTGGGGTATTGTGTGTAGATTGACGAGGGGATAAAAAAAAAAAATCCATTTTAGAATAAGGCTGTAACGTAACAAAATGTGGAAAAAGTGAAGGGGTCTGAATATTTTCCGAATGCACTGTATCTAAGTAAGTGCTGAATTAATAAGGTGACGGGGCATCATATTGTGTTAGCTTTCTGCCATGTTTGAGAAGTCAAAGCCCTTTGGATGAGTTATCTGTACAGCTGCCACTGCTATCTTTTGATTTCCTTGCGTTTTTTCTCCTCTCTGTTCTCGGCCCGTCTCCTCCCCAATCTTCTCCGAGAAGAGCAGGCAGGTCCGTTGCCCTAGCGACTCCAGACTCCACACAGACACAGTTTGTACACATGCTGCTCCAGAGCCAGTACTTGTCCTTCAGACAAGCATGCGTCAAAACTTTGTTCATATGCACAATGTCTCTCGTTCACATTCGCTTGTAAATATCCAAACTCACCAAAAATGACATTCGGTAGCTTCTACCTATATATGTATAACTCTATGAGCTGGATTGCCTGTCTTTGCAATTTGTTTATTTTCGTTTGCGCTCGTTAGCATATTTGGCTAGCAGTCTCCATGGAAATTCACTATTACTTCTGTTAATTTTGTTAGCATTCGGGTAATAGACGCCCAATGCTGTGGTTTGTAGAATATTTGGTGCCCCCTTGTGTACTAAACCGGTATTACCGTACATCCCGGGATGAGAGAAGGATGGTATGAAGATATGAAAATCTGGACACCGCCCAACCCTATGAATCAATTGTTTGGTCCCCACAAGGATAGTAAAACAAACGTGTGTGTGTGTGTGACCCTACCCGTCTCTATTTTTAGACCACATTTATAGCAGAGTGAAGTCAGACCTGTGGGAGGACTGGTTGATTAGTGCTGAGCAATTAACCGACATTTCAGTTATTTTTCGGTTTTTAAACAACTAATTGACCGATGTCAGTTCAATAATCAGAATTCCATTTAGTTCATATTTTTTTCTGTGAGCTCAATGCGCACATAGCACAGTTTAATCAGATCCAGCCGGAACTGTGCGATGTAGGAGGGAGTTGTAGTTTCGAACAAGCCAATATTCTACATAATTTAGTGCATAAAACATGGTAATTAACTACAATGACCATAATCCATTGCGCATCTACTTGTCCGGTCTGTGTTTATTTTACGCCTTCTACAGAGGAGACAGAAGAATGTACGATCGTGAAGGTGATATAGATACAGCTGTTGCTTCGCAAGTTATCGCTACCTGAAAATACATGAACTAAGTGATTGATAGTTGGTATTCAGCAGTCATAAAGGTATGCCTTATTTACATTAACATTTACATTTAAGTCATTTAGCATACGCTCTTATCCAGAGCGACTTACAAATTGGTGCATCCAACTTAGGATAGCCAGTGGGACAACCACATCTTCATCACAGTAAGTACACTTCTTCAAACAAGCAACTGTGAGCAAAGTCAGTGCAATCAGGGACAACTACATCTCGATCACAATAAGTACATTTCTTTAAACAAGTGAGTGCTAGCAGGTGAAAAAAGTAAGGTGTTAGTTTAGACAAAAGACCGTGGTAGTAAAGGGGTGGGGTAGAATGATTACTATTATACTATTCCAGGTAGGGTTTCAAGTGTCTCCGGAAGGTGGTCAGTGACTCCGCTGTCCTGGCATCGTGGGGGAGCTTGTTCCACCATTGGGGTGCCAGAGCAGCGAATAGCTTTGACTGGGCTGAGCGGGAACTGTGCTTCCGTAGAGGTAGGGGGGCTAGCAGGCCAGAGGTGGATGAACGTAGTGCCCTCGTTTGGGTGTAGGGTCTGATCAGAGCCTGAAGGTAAGGAGGTGCCGTTCCCCTCACAGCTCCGTAAGCAAGCATCATGGTTTTGTAGTAGATGCAAGCTTCAACTGGAAGCCAGTGGAGTGTGCGGAGGAGCGGGGTGACGTGAGAGTACTTGGGAAGGTTGAACACCAGACAGGCTGCAGCGTTCTGGATAAGTTGCAGGTGTTTAATGGCACAGGCAGGGAGCCCAGCCAACAGCGAGTTGCAGTAATCCAGACGGGAGATGACAAGTGCCTGGATTAGGACCTGTGCCGCTTTCTGTGTAAGGTAGGGTCGTACTCTGCGAATGTTGTAGAGCATGAACCTGCTGGATCGGGTCACCGCTTTGATGTTAGCAGAGAACGACAGGGTGTTGTCCAGGATCACGCCAAGGTTCTTTGCACTCTGGGAGGAGGACACAATGGAGTTGTCAACCGTGATGGCGAGATCTTGGAGCGGGCAGTCCTTCCCTGGGAGGAAGAGCAGCTCCGTCTTGCCGAGGTTCAGCTTGAGGTGGTGATCCGACATCCACACTGATATGTATGCCAGACATGCAGAGATGCGATTCGCCACCTGGTTATCAGAAGGGGGAAAGGAGAAAATTAATTGTGTGTCGTCTGCGTAGCAATGATAGGAGAGACCATGTGAGGATATGATAGAGCCAAGTGACTTGTTGTATAGAGAGAATAGGAGAGGGCCTAGAACTGAGCCCTGGGGGACATCAGTGGTGAGAGCACGTGGTGCGGAGACAGATTCTCGCCACGCCACCTGGTAGGAGCGACCTGTCAGGTAGGACGCAATCCAAGAGTGAGCAGCGCCGGAGATGCCCAGCTCGGAGAGGGTGGAGAGGAGGATCTGATGGTTCACAGTATCAAAGGCAGCAGATAGGCCTAGAAGGATAAGAGCAGAGGAGAGAGAGTTAGCTTTGGCAGTGCGGAGAGCCTCCGTGACACAGAGAAGAGCAGTCTCAGTTGAATGACCAGTCTTGAAACCTGACTGGTTAGGATCAAGAATGTAATTCTGAGAGAGATAGCAGGGGAGTTGGCTAGAGACGGCACGCTCAAGAGTTTTGGAGAGAAAAGAAAGAAGGGATACTGGTCTGTAGTTGTTGACATCGGAGGGATCGAGTGTAGGTTTTTTGAGGAGGGGTGCAACTTTCGCCCTCTTGAAGACGGAAGGGACATATCCAGCGGTCAAGGAAGAGTTGATGAGCGAGGTGAGGTAAAGGAGAAGGTCTCCGGAAATGGTCTGGAGAAGAGAGGAGGGGATAGGGTCAAGCGGGCAGGTTGTTGGGCGGCCGGCCGTCACAAGTCGCAAGATTTCATCTGGAGAGAGAGGGGAGAAAGAAGTCAAAGTATAGGGTAGGGCAGTGTGAGCAGGACCAGCGGTGTCATTTGACTTAATAAATGAGGATCGGATGTCGTCAACCTTCTTTTCAAAATGGTTGACGAAGTCATCCACAGAGAGGGAGGAGGGAGGGGGAGGAGGAGGAGGATTAAGCAGGGAGAAGAAGGTGGCAAATAGCTTCCTAGGGTTAGAGGCAGAGGCTTGAAATTTAGAGTGGTATAAAGTGGCTTTAGAGAGGAGGGAGTGAAAAGATGATAGGTCCGCAGGGAGTCTAGTTTTCCTCCATTTCCTGCCCAGAGCCTTGTTCTGTGAGCTCGCAATGAGCCGTCAAGCCACGGAGCAGGAGGGGAGGACCGAGCCGGCCGGGAGGATAGGGGACATAGAGAGTCAAAAGATGCAGAAAGGGAGGAGAGGAGGGTCGAGGAGGCAGAATCAGGAGACCGGAGGGAGAAGGATTTAGCAGAGGGAAGAGATGATAGGATGGAAGAGGAGAGGGAAGCGGGAGAGAGAGAGCGAAGGTTGCGACGGCGCATTACCATCTGAGTAGGGGCAGAGTGAGTAGTGTTGGAGGAGAGCGAGAGAGAAAAGGATGCAAAGTAGTGGTCGGAGACTTGGAGGGGAGTTGCAGTGAGATTAGTAGAAGAACAGCATCTAGTAAAGATGAGGTCAAGCGTATTGCCTGCCTTGTGAGTAGGGGGGGACGGTGAGGGGGTGAGGTCAAAAGAGGAAAGGAGTGGAAAGAAGGAGGCAGAGAGAAATGAGTCGAAGGCAGACGTCGGCAGGTTAAAGTCACCCAGAACTGTGAGGGGTGAGCCATCCTCAGGAAAGGAACTTATCAAGGCGTCAAGCTCATTGATGAACTCTCCAAGGGAACCTGGAGGGCGATAAATGACAAGGATGTTAAGCTTGAATGGGCTAGTGACTGTGACAGCATGGAATTCAAATGAGGAGATAGACAGATGGGTCAGGGGAAAATGAGAGAATGTCCACTTGGGAGAGATGAGATTCTTGTGCCACGCCGCGCTGACCAGATGCTCTCGGGGTATGCGAGAACACATGATCAGACGAGGAAAGAGCAGTAGGAGTAGCAGTGTTTTCTGTGGTAATCCATGTTTCCGTCAGCGCCAAGAAGTCGAGAGACTGGAGGGTAGCATAGGCTGAGATGAACTCTGCCTTGTTGGCCGCAGAACGGCAGTTCCAGAGGCTGCCGGAGACCTGGAACTCCACGTGGGTCGTGTGCGCAGGGACCACCAGATTAGAGTGGTAGCAGCCACGCGGTGTGAAGCGTTTGTATGGCCTGTGCAGAGAGGAGAGAACAGGGATAGACAGACACATAGTTGACAGGCTACAGAAAAGGCTACAATAATGCAAAAGAGATCGGAATGAAATTAACTAAACATCTGGGGACGCGAGAGAGCGAGGCCTCCCTCGACTAACTCCCGCAGAACAACTTGGCAGAACTGTATTTTACTTGGAAGAATAGTGATTTTGTCAGACAGCATAGGCAGCAGCTCTATAGAGATTAGATGATGACTTGGAATGAAATAATAAAGTCATCAAATAAAACAAACGTAATATAGACACCAACTGAAATATTTTATAAAGTAAAGTAATGTGAATAAATTACTGTTAATAAGTGATAAGCAGTAATGGGCAGTCACTACTGTCACGATCGTTTACTGAAGCGGACCAAGGCGCAGCATGATAGGCATACATACTTTATTGTGTACTTAACACCAACAAAACAACAAACCAAACGATACGTGAAGTCCTAGGTTAATACAAAGCAAACCTTACGGAACAAGATCCCACAATTAACTGTGCCAAACAGGCTGCCTAAGTATGGTTCCCAATCAGAGACAACGAGAATCAGCTGCCTCTGATTGGGAACCACCCTGGCCAACATAGATCCACACGATCTAGAACATAAACATAGAAAACTAAACATAGAAACTAACACCCTGGCTCAACATTAAAGAGTCCCCAGAGCCAGGGCGTGACAACTACCATCATGGGACTTTTATTAATTGTTTTATTCTGTGTTGTTACAGCATTCAACCCACATAATGCATAGTGCATTTAATGTTTTTTTTAAACATATCGAAACCAAAATCGAAAACCGTGATTCTTTTTTAATAATCGATCCGAAAACAAACTGACCTCAAAAAGCACTAATCGCTCAGTACTACGGTTGATATACCACTCTATTCCCCTCTCTTCTGTAGTTCTCTCGTTCTCTTCCTTCCTCTCTCTCTTTCTCTATCTCTCCCTCTCGCTTGCCTTCTCCCCTCTTCCTACAGTCTGTCTACATTTCAATTGGTCTTATTCTCTATCTCCCTCTATATCTCCTTTGCTGCCTCCCCCCTCTATATGTGTCTCCTCTGCTAGGACATGTTGACAGCCCCCACCCTGGCTTCACTTAAACAGAAAGGAGGGTCCCATAAATGCCCTGGGAAAACATTCAGTCATGGAAAGTAACTACAAGACTTTACTGCTGTTTGAAAGGCCTCTCCACAACTGAAATGAGATGGCAGTAACAGCCCACCAACAATGGAACCTGAGACTCTGAGCCTAAATGTGTTGAGTGTTAAAGTGAGCACAGTCAGATAAGATTAAACAATATTTACAGTTACTTGAGCTGTCCTGAAGTCTACTTAGTTACCTTTGAGCTCAGATGAGGATGGCCATTAGCAGCTTTATAATGTTCTCTCTCTCCCCCCTGCAGGGACCTGCAGGCCCTGTCTGATTGATGTGGTCCCTGTGAAGAACGCAGAGGGACAGGTCATCATGTTCATCCTCAACTTCCAGGAAATCATTGACCCCTCCCTCAAGAAACCAGGGCTGAGACAGAGGATGGCCCAGGGCTGGGTAGGGGCAGGTCAGTGTGGAAAGTGTGTGTGCGATGATAATGTGTGTCTGTCTGTCTGTCTGTCTGTCTGTCTGTGTGTATTAACCTGTTTATTCCATTACTCTACGTTGAATGTAGCTGTGTTATAACATACAGAATGTGACTACATCCTGGAAGGTGTGCTTGTGTTTTTATGTAAAGTGTATGTATAAGCACTCTCTGGTTTCTCAGGGCAGAGTCGCAGGCTGAAGTTGAGACTGCCATCAGTGCGTGCAATGCGTCGGCCTTCCCTCGCCAAAGACCAGTTTGAGGGGGTGGTGGTGGACTACCTACAGGTAAGGTGGCCAGAGACTCCCATACACATATAGGCCTATACACACAGTACTCGTCTAAATATGACCTTACCTAAAATATATCTTGATTATCTCAGTTCCTGTATCTCATATTTTGTAATGAAGAAAGCTTCAGTCATCACATACATTTAGCAGTAAGTAGAAATCTAGTACAGTATTTAACCTATGAGTGTCCTCTCCCTCCTTCCCTAATTCAGCCCAACAGTGAAGAGGTCCCTCTGAAGGAGTTCCGTATCCCGTCCAAGGAGAGCTGCATGCAGTCTGAGACAGAGGCGCTGATAGAGCAGGACTACGAGTCCCCCCTGCCTGCAAGCTACTGCTCCCCCAAACGTCTGTCCCTATTGTCGGAGCGGCTGGACCCCAGCGTTCCCTTCCTCCCCAGCGGCCCATTCTCCAGTGCAGCCTTCCCCAGGACGGTCCTGCCCCGGAGCCGCTCAAGAGAGACTGTCGGCAGCCTCCGCAGAGCTTCCTCCCTGGATGACCTCGACAGCATGAGGGCCGAGTCGGGCCGAACAGGAGACCCACGCTCCAACAGCAGTGAGTGCGTGTGTGTATATGTGTGTGTGTACCCAGTCAAACGTGTAGTCTGTTTCCATTGTTGTACCCCCTCTGACAGGAAGAAATGTGGCTGTCTCCTCTTACAGTTCCATCTGAATCAAAACAAACCAAGCCAAAGCTACCTGGGCCTGTTGGAGGTATTCTGCTCTGTAGAAAGGAGAATCCTCACCCCCATTCCCCAAGCACTGAGCATGTGAAGCAGGGTCACTAATCAATGCCTCTACCCTATAGTGTGTGTGTGTGTGTGTGTGTGTGTGTGTGTGTGTACATGTTGTACTATACTTGTGAGTACCAGAAGTCCTCACAAGAATAGTAAACCAACAAAAATTCAGAGAAGTCAGGACATTTTGCCGGTCCTCACTTGTAAAAAGGCTATTTTAGTCTAAGGGGTTAGGTTTAAAATTATGGTCAAAGATAGGAAAAATAGTATTTTTAATGGGAATCAATTGTTGGTCCCAAAAAGTCCTCACAAGTATAGTAAGACATAGCTGTGTGTGTGTGTTCTATAGGAGTCCCAGTCACGCAGAGGCCATCCTTTACTCATCACACAGCTAATACTATGGAGTGTGGGGCTGTGGGCTTCCCATCTATCCCAGGGAAATAATGTAAAGTAATACATGCATCCCCACAATGCATTAAGACACTCCCTCTCACTTCATTACTCTATCTCTCTCAATTCAATTTAAGGGCCTTTATTGGCATGGGAAACATATGTTTACATTTCCAAAGCAAGTGAAATAGATAACAAACTCCCTCTGTATCTTTCTCACTCAGATGCTTTGCTGAGTTTAAACCAAGATCTTTCTCACCTAGAGGAATGGGAATTGTGTTATAACACATTACATTTTTGGTTCTGAATGTGTTACTTGCAGTTTAAATAAAGGATTTGAGCGGTAATATAATATGTGAACTTGTCGTTAAAAACAGATAGATACACAGTAATGAGAGATGAGTGTTGTTGTGTGCAGACCTGAAGGCCGGTACTCTGAGCTCCACCTCAGACTCAGACCTGATGCGACGCAGGACCAGCACTCGCAGGACCAGCACTCGTAACCCCCTCACACTCAGCTTCACCTCCGACCTCTTGCGACCGCCCTCGCCCACTGAGATCGAGATCATCGCTCCCAGCAAAGTAAAGGACCGCCACCGAGACGTCACAGAGAAGGTCACACATGTCACACAGGTGAGACACATGGTCCTCACTCGCACTCATATCACACAACCAGTCAACCTGTATTCTGCTTATATATTATGGGATTTTGAAAGTGAGCTTTTTCAGAATGGCATGTGAGATATTCTGTACACAGGATGTTGGGTAAAAGGAACGTTGGGTTATTGAGAAATGGTAGATTACATATTTTCGGTCTGGCTTCCTGTGTTGCAAGCTTTCTGCTGAGGATGCAGCTGCATGTCACTCAAGAGTTTCCACACGCATCCACACACACACACACACACACACACACACACACACACACACACACACACACACACAAACAGGAAGATGATATATATAATGATAATAATACAGTTTTCTTCAATCGCTTTGGTGCTAATGTCAAAAGTATGTGGTGAATTTTCTAAACTCTTAACACAAAACTCCAAAATGGTAACACGGCAAGTCTCATAACTTTTTATTGTACATTTATTTTGTTTGAAGATATTTTTCACGACACAACCATTAATCCAAAATATAAATTTACTGTGAAATACCACGTAAACATTGATTTAATCATCAAAAAACACCATAATAATGTCTTCTCAATGTAGTTATTTTAACAACTAGTTAATCCAAGAGCAAAATAGTTTCAAAATGTCCCTTTGAATATAATATGCAACAGTACTGTCAATTACAGTACTGTTTTCACATTAGACAATAAATACACTTGCACTACCTATTAAAATTGACTGAACATCAAATTTCGATCATTTCTATCACGTGTGATCGTTCACAATCATTGAAAAATTAAAATATGTATTGTTCAGATATAATTACAACATAGGTGTACTGTAATCAAATTAAAGAAATTAAAGAAACATAACGTTTAGCAGGCACTAGTTTGCATCAACCCTGTCTTGAGCATTTGGCCACAGGTTCTCATCGACATCGCAGTAAATGTCCTCATTTTTCATGCACCTGGGGAAAAACCTTTTGGCATGGAGAATCCAAGCCTGACGAAGCATGGATTGATGTCATTGCATGCCTCAATCATGGCCTGAAGGAGAGTGGTATGCTCATGGGGATGACAATCATACATCTGTATTGTACTTGTGTATTGTAGTGGTCTTGTATGTGGCTCAGTTCGTAAGAGCATGGCACTAGCAACACCAGAGTTGTGGGTTCGATTCCCACTGGGGTCACATACGAAAATATAAACACTCACTGTTGTCACTTTGGATAAAAGCATCTGCTATGTAAATGGCATATATTACGGTATTACAGTACTGTACTGGCCAATGCACACAAGCCTAAGATCATCATGCTCAATGCCAAGCGTCGGCTGGAGTGGTGTAAAGCTCGCCGCCATTGGACTCTGGAGCAGTGGAAACGCGTTTTCTGGAGTGATGAATCACGCTTCACCATCTGGCAGTCCGACGGACGAATCTGGGTTTGGCGGAATGCCGGTAAAACGCTACCTGCCCCAATGCATAGTGCCAACTGCAAAGTTTGGTGGAGGAGGAATAATGGTCTGGGGCTGTTTTTCATGGTTCAGTCTAGGCCCCTTAGTTCCACTGAAGGGAAATCTTAACGCTACAGCATACAATTACATTCTAGACCAGGGGTGTCAAACTCATTTTAGCTCAGGGGCCACATGGAGGAAAATCTATTCCCAAGTGGGCCGGACCGGAAAAATCATGGTATATATAACTTAAAAACAACAACTTCAGATTGTTTTCTTTGTTTGAATACGATCAACATACAACATAAAGCTGGAGCCTGAGGACAGTGTGTCCAAAATAGTACAAGCACAACATCACTATTAATCATAAAACACGTCAAGTTTATTTGAAAATTCTAAAGAAAAAAGAACACACAAACACACAATGCCTCAGTGATTAACAGAACTGTTTCACAGATCACAGAACTATATCAGGGTGTCATTTCTCAGGCAGAAATGTAGATAAAAATAATGAAATCCTGTTCCCCAAACAAGTGCAAGAACCACAGAGTCAAGAATAGGTTAAATATACAAATAAAATAAAATCAATTAAAAACAATAGCACATCAACATAAAAACATATAAACATAAATCTGAAAGCGTTGCTCAAACTCCCGTAACAGTCCCGTTATTTTATCTTTGAACCGCTTCATGTCTGCCACATGTTGGGTCGCGCACACATTTTTCAGACAGGGGAAGTGAGCTGCATCACCACCGGCAAGTTGCGTCTCCCACAATGACAGCTTCAACTTGAAAGAACGTATGCTGTCATAATACTGCGTGACAACTTTGTTGCGCCCTTGCAGCTGTTTGTTCAAGTTATTCAGGTGCTCTGTAACATCCACCATAAATGCAAGGTCCTGCATCCATTCTGCGGAATGAAATTCTAACACTGGTTTGCCCTTTTCTTCCATGAACTGTTCAACTTCTTCTCGTAAATCAAAGAAACGCCTCAGCACAGCACCTCGGCTTAACCATCTTACCTCAGTGTGGTATGGCAGGCCATAGATGTGGTCTTTCTCTCTGAGAAGGCTGTCAAACTGACGGTGATTCAGGCTTCTGGATCGGATGAAATTAACAGTTTGGATGACCACCTTCATGACGTTATCCATCTTTAATGACTTGCAACACAAAGCCTCCTGGTGCAAAATACAGTGAAAAGTCAAAAAATCACGTCCTCCATTTGCAGATTGCACTTTCTCTCTGAACTTTGTCACAACGCCTGCTTTTTTCCCGATCATTGAGGGCGCACCATCTGTAGCCAGGCTGACAGCGCGGGACCAGTCCACTCCGACCCTGTCCAGCGCGCCCGACGAGTGCGGTAAAAATATCAGCTGCTGTCGTTGTATCTGTCATCGGCACCAACTCCACGAACTCCTCGGTGACGGTCAATGTGTCGTCAACTCCAGCGGATGAAAATGGCCAGTTGTGCAACATCTGTAATGTCCGTGCTTTCATCAATTGCAACCGAAAACGCAATAAATTACTTTACTTTTTGCTTCAACTGGCTGTCCAAATCCACTGAAAGATCGGAAATCCTGTCTGCAACTGTGTTTCTTGTCAGGCTGATATTTGCAAAAGCCTGCCGCTTTTCAGGGCACACAATCTCCGCTGCCTTCATCATGCATGTTTTTACAAATTCACCCTCACTAAATGGTTTTGAAGCCACTGCGATTTCATTAGCAATGAGGTAGCTAGCTTTCACTGCAGCGTCACTGATGTCTCGGCTGTGAGTAAACACAGACTGCTGTTTCTTCAGACCCGCCAACAGTTCATTCACCTTCTCTCATCTCCGCTGTCCTTGAAAGTTGTCATATTTGTCGGCATGAAGACTCACATAGTGGCGACGAAGGTTATATTCTTTCAGCACTGCAACATGCTCTGAACACACCAAACATACAGCTTTCCCATTCAATTCCGTGAATAAATAGGATGACAATTTTTCTTGGAACACTCTGCACTCTGCGTCCACTTTTCTCTTTTTTGACAGAGACATATTGGGGCAATGAGGGTGCCAAAGCACATAATGTTAAAAGTAGAAGCCGTAATAAATATTGCGGGCAAAACAAAGTAGCTCATTGGCTGCACGTGCTTGACCTACTTGCTCTGCCCCGGTATAAACAGTTTGCTTGCTTAACACAATTGCTATTGCGCCATCCAGTGGACGCAATTGGAACAGCAGTTTATTTTATTGAAAAATGGCAGCACATTTTTATACTTTACAATTTTTTTTTTTTTTTTTTTTTATTTTAAATCATCTCGCGGGCCGGATTAAACCCGTTTGCGGGCCTGATCCGGCCCGCGGGCCGGACGTTTGACACCCCTGTTCTAGACGATTCTGTGCTTACAACTTTGTGGCAACAGTTTGGGGAAGGCCCTTTCCTTTTTCAGCATGACAGTGCCCCCGTGCACAAAGCGAGGTCCATATAGAAATGGTTTGTCAAGAACGGTGTGAAAAAACTTGACTTGCCTGCACAGAGCCCTTACCTCAACCCCATCGAACACCTTTAGGATGAACTGGAACGCCGACTGCGAGCCAGGCCTAATCGCCCAACATCAGTGCCCGACCTCACTAATGCTCTTGTGACTGAATGGAAGCAAGTCCCTGCAGCAATGTTCATACATCTAGTGGAAAGCCTTCCCAGAAGAGTGGCGGCTGTTATAGCAGCAAAGGGGGGACCAACTCCATATTGCTGAACATAATTTTGGAATGAGATGTTCAACGAGCAGGTGTCCACATACTTTTGGTCATGTAGTGTATAAGAGGATATTATCTCCTGTAGAAACCATGTTGTTGGCTACATGGATGGAGATGTTATTTAGCATCACTACTGTACTATATGCTCTTGTCTCTCTGCATGTATGTGAGAGGGAGAATGGGGAAAAGACAGTTTGTATGTGTGAAAGAAAGATCTCACCTTCCATAGTGTGACATCTGTGCCAGCAGAAGAACTTCTCACACCCACCTGTCATCACACTAAGTTTGCGTACATCATCATAACCTGTAATGTCATGGAAACACTAACACAGTGAGATGACCCCACAACACCACTGCGTAGCACACTGACCCACATGTCTGTGGTGGGACAGTCAGTGGCCACTGGCCAGATGAACCCACACACTAACCCTGCCCTGACTTCACTTGTCCACTACAAGTGGAGCAATATGACTCAATATTAAGGATTTTTGTGGTATTACTAGATGTGTGTGTGTGTGTGTGTGTGTGTGTGTGTGTGTGTCAAGTGAACATACATGTCTTATGACAGTACATTTGAGTGTTATAAAGGGTGTTTGTATCATCAGAATTTACTTGATAGCTTGTGAATGGGCAGTTTGACTTGTTGCTAATGCTAATGTTAGCATTGCTCTGAGTGAGAGGAGAGCTCTTGAGGTTGTCGTGTCGATGCCCCCTGCCTTGCTCGCTGGGTGCACATGGGAGGCAATGTGGCATGCCTCCAGTTACTACCAATGGAAAAATCGATCGGGCTAATAGATGCCCCCCTCTCCACTTCCTCCAAGCCTGCTCCTGGTAGAGCCCTCAGCTGCTGATCACTATGAATACCACACACGTACTCTCAAATTATACAGTAAGTGTGTGAGCTACGATGTTTGATTTTTAATCACTCTCACCAACAAGTTCACACATCTATAAGATAATTAGCCTGGCGAAATCATCACGTTTGGCATGACGTGGAGTGGCAAGGAGTGGAATGTGAGCACAATCAGACTGGATTTTTTTATTAATTTTTTTGTTGTTTTTAATGTTTTTTATTTAAAAAAATTATATATATATATTTTTTTTGTCATTTAGCAGACACCCTTATCCAGAGCGACTTACAGTTAGTGAGTGCATACATTTTTTTGTGTTTTTTTTCATACTGGCCCCCCGTGGGAATCGAACCCACAACCCTGGCGTTGCAAACGCCATGCTCTACCAACTGAGCTACATCCCTGCCGGCCATTCCCTCCCCTACCCTGGGCCAATTGCGCGCCGCCCCATGGGTCTCCCGGTCGCGGCCGACTATGACAGAGCCTGGATTCGAACCAGGATCTCTAGTGGCACAGCTAGCACTGCGATGCAGTGCCTTAGACCACTGCGCCACTCGGGAGACATGGATTTCTCCAGGCTAATTATGTTGCCTTCCCAGGGTTGGGGTCAATTCCATTTAAATTCCAGTCAATTCATTAAGTAAACCAAATTTCAATTCCAAATTGTCCTCATTGAAAAGCATTGAAGAGAATTGGAATTTCAGTGAATTCCTGTATTGACTGGAATTGGAAATGGAATTTACCCCAACCTTGTACCTTTCTACGATTTCAACAATTTCTTTCTAAAAAGTAAATGTTTTAGAATCAATAATTAGACTTCGATAAGATAATGTTACACTAAACAAAAATATAAACGCAGCGTGTGAAGTGTTGGTCCCATGTTTCATGAGCTGAAATAAAAGATACCAGAAATATTCCATACGCACTAAAAGCTTATTTCTCTAAAATGTTGTGCACAAATTTGTTTACATCCCTGTTAGTGAGCATTTCTCCTGTTCAAAGATAACCTATCCACCTGACAGGTGTGGCATATCAAGAAGCTTGTGCTCGGGACAATAAAAGGCCACTCTAAGATGTGCAGTTTTGTCACACAACACAATGTCACAGATGTCTCAAATTTTGAGGGAGCGTGCAATTGGCATACTGACTTCAGGAATGTCCACCAGACCTGTTGCCAGAGAATTGAATGTTAATTTATCTACCATAAGCCACCTCCAACGTTGTTTTAGAGAATTTGTCAATACATCCAACCGGCCTCACAACCGCAGACCATGTGTATGTCGTCATGTGAGCGAGCGGTTTGCTGATGTCAACGTTGTGAACAGAGTGCCCCATGGTGGCGGTGGGGTTATGGTATGAGCAGGCGTAAGCTACGGACAACAAACACAATTGCATTTTATCGATGCCAATTTGAATGCACAAAAATACAGTGACGAGATCCTGAGAGCATTGTGAGGCCCATTTTTTTTCTAAAGGGATCTGTGACCAACAGTTGCATATCTGTATTCCCAGTTATGTGAAATCCGTAGATTAGGGCCTAATTTATTTATTTAAATTGACTGATTTCCTCATATGAACTGTAACTCAGTAAAATCTTTGAAATTGTTGCATGTTGCGTTTTATATTTTTGTTCAGTTTAGAAACGAATATATATATATATATATATTAGTGCCTTGCAAAAGTATTCATCCCCCTTGGCGTTTTTCCTATTTTGTTGCATTACAACCTGTAATTAAATTGATTTTTATTTGGATTTCATGTAATGGACATACACAAAATAGTCCAAATTGGTGAAGTGAAATGAAAAAAAATAACTTGTTTCAAAAAATTCTAAAAAATAAATAAAGGAAGAGTGGTGCGTGCATATGCTGTGAAGCCCCTAAATAAGATCTGGTGCAACCAATTACCTTCAGAAGTCACATAATTAGTTAGATTGCACACAGGTGGACTTTATTTACAGTGAGGGAAAAAAGTATTTGATCCCCTGTTGATTTTGTACGTTTGCCCACTGACAAAGAAATGATCAGTCTATAATTTTAATGGTAGGTTTATTTGAACAGTGAGAGACAGAATAACAACAAAAAAAATCCAGAAAAATGCATGTCAAAAATGTTATAAATTGATTTGCATTTTAATGAGGGAAATAAGTATTTGACCCCTCTGAAAAACATGACTTAGTACTTGTCACGATCGTTGACGAACGAGAAGGACCAAGGCGCAGCGTGATAAGCATTCATGTTTATTATATATAGAATAAACACAACGAACAAAGACAATACACTAACGATACGTGACGTCCTAAGGTACACACAACAAACCTTACACGGAACAAGATCCCACAACCCACTAGTGCCAACAGGCTACCTAAGTATGGGCCCCAATCAGAGACAACGAGCTACAGCTGCCTCTGATTGGGAACCACCCTGGCCAACATAGATCTAAACGATCTAGAAACTAAACATAGAAAACACAACATAGGACTACATACCCTGGCTCAACATTTAAGAGTCCCCAGAGCCAGGGCGTGACAGAACCCCCAAAGGTGCGGACTCCGACCGCGCAACCTAAACATAACAGGGTAGGGGCCGGGTGGGCATTCCGCCTCGGAGGCGGATCCGGCTCCGGGCGTGACCACCACCTATTATCCGCCTCCCTGTTGCGCCCCTGGTCTGGTCTGGAACCGCTGACTGGAGCTGGACCCGACGACGGTGGATCGAACTGCTCTGGCTCCGGAGTGGAGCCGCTGACCGGAGCTGGACTGGACCCCGGTGGAGCGGATTGCTCTGGCTCCGGAGTGGAGCAGCTGACCGGTGCCGGACCAGGCACCGGTGGAACAGGCACGGGCCGTGCCGGACTGGACACACGCACCACTGGCTTGGTGCGGGGAGTAAGAACGGGCCGGACCTGGCTGATGACGCGCACCCCTGGCTTGGTGCGGGGAGCAGGAACGGGCCGGACTGGGCTGACGACGCGCACCACTGGGTTGGTGCGGGAAGCAGGAACAGGAGGGGCCGGGCTGGCGATGCGCACCACTGGCTTGGTGCGAGGGACAGGCACAGGTCGGACCGGGCTGGCGACGCGCACCACTGACTTGGTGCGAGGGACAGGAACAGGTCGGACCGGGCTGGCGACGCGCACCACTGGCTTGGTGCGAGGGGCAGGAACAGGTCGGACCGGGCTGGCGACGCGCACCACTGGCTTGGTGCGAGGGGCAGGAACAGGCTCCCTCTGAACCAATGACCCCCCTAATCTGGTGGCCTCCTCTGCTAAACAGCGGAACCGCTCTATCGCGGCCTCCTGCTGCCTCGTCGTCCAAGCCGTGAGCCCCCCAAAATTTTTTTTGGGGGATTGTCTCTCCACCGTGATCAGGGCCTCCCTCCTTCTTGCCAGCCTCTCGCTCATCTCCTCCCAAGTCCATCCTCTCTGCTCCTCCTCGGCACACTGCTTGGTCCAGGTCTGGTGGGATCTTCTGTCACGATCGTTGACGAACGAGAAGGACCAAGGCGCAGCGTGATAAGCATTCATGTTTATTATATATAGAATAAACACAACGAACAAAGACAATCAATTAACGATACGTGACGTCCTAAGGTACACACAACAAACCTTACACGGAACAAGATCCCACAACCCACTAGTGCCAACAGGCTACCTAAGTATGGTCCCCAATCAGAGACAACGAGCTACAGCTGCCTCTGATTGGGATCCACCCTGGCCAACATAGATCTAAACGATCTAGAAACTAAACATAGAAAACACAACATAGAACTACACACCCTGGCTCAACATTTAAAAGTCCCCAGAGCCAGGGTGTGACAGTACTTGGTGGCAAAACCCTTGTTGGCAATCACAGAGGTCAGACATTTCTTGTAGTTGGTCACCAGGTTGACTGGCTAGGCCACTCCAGGACCTTAATGTGCTTCTTCTTGAGCCACTCCTTTGTTGCCTTGGCCGTGTGTTTTGGGTCATTGTCATGCTGGAATACCCATCACGACCCATTTTCAATGGTTCTCACCCAAGATTTGACGGTACATGGACCCGTCCATCGTCCCTTTGATGCGGTGAAGCTGTCCTGTCCCCTTAGCAGAAAAACACCCCCAAAGCATAATGTTTCCACCTCCATGTTTGACGGTGGGGATGGTGTTCTTGGGGTCATAGGCAGCATTCCTCCTCCTCCAAACACGGCGAGTTGAGTTGATGCCAAAGAGCTCCATTTTGGTCTCATCTGACCACAACACTTTCACCCAGTTCTCCTCTGAATCATTCATATGTTCATTGGCAAACTTCAGACGGGCCTGTATATGTGCTTTCTTGAGCAGGGGGACCTTGTGGGCGCTGCAGGATTTCAGTCCTTCACGGCGTAGTGTGTTACCAATTGTTTTCTTGGTGACTATGGTCCCAGCTGCCTTGAGATCATTGACAATGACCTCCCGTGTAGTTCTGGGCTGATTCCTCACCGTTCTCATGATCATTGCAACTCCACGAGGTGAGATCTTGCATGGAGCCCCAGGCCGAGGGAGATTGACAGTTCTTTTGTGTTTCTTCCATTTGCGAATAATCGCACCAACTGTTGTCACCTTCTCACCAGGCTGCTTGGCGATGGTCTTGTAGCCCATTCCAGCCTTGTGTTGGAGAGCTCTTTGGTCCTGGCCATGGTGGAGAGTTTGGAATCTGATTGATTGATTGCTTCTGTGGACAGGTGTCTTTTATACAGGTAACAAACTGAGATTAGGAGCACTCCCTTTAAGAGTGTGCTCCTAATCTCAGCTCGTTACCTGTATAAAAGACACCTGGGAGCCAGAAATCTTTCTGATTGAGAGGGGGTCAAGTACTTATTTCCCTCATTAAAATGCAAATCAATTTATAACATTTTTGACATGCGTTTTTCTGGATTTTTTTGTTGTTATTCTGTCTCTCACTGTTCAAATAAACCTACCATTAAAATTATAGACTGATCATTTCTTTGTCAGTGGGCAAACGTACAAAATCAGCAGGGGATCGAATACTTTTTTTCCCCATACTTTTTTGAAAATTATTATTATTATTTGTCAGAGCACGGTATACAGTATGGGGCTTGAGCCCTATTGTAAAGACATGCAGTACATACTAAATCCCTCTACTTCCCGTTCCAACTATCATTTCCCACTTTCATCAGTGACTATATGTGAGTAATAGCATTATTCCAGCTGTTCTATGCCCTCTGGTGGTCTTGTGTCTGTGTGTTGCTGGCAGGGGTGGGAGGGGTCAACGCGGGTGGTTATGAAACGTGGTGCTCTGGTAGGGATGTGGCAGTCAAGCAAATAACTGTCGGTCTCACGGTAATTGACCGTTAATTAACATAAACACATTTAGCATCTCCTGTTTTCCACACATAGCCTACAAGCCACTGATGCAGACCTTTGGAACATCTACATTTTAAAAAGTCTAATAAATCCATTTAATATAGCCTACACCATCACAATAAGTCCATTATTTATATTAAACAGGTCTAAAGAATCATGATATGAAGAAAATGTAGTCTATTTCAGAAGAACAGAATAGCATACTCTGAGTTGTCCTTATGTTAGGACCTGATATGGCTATGCCATATGGCTGTGGGCTACACTAGTTAGTAGACAAGATTTGCTTAGAATTCCATGACATTATTTGTAATTATTTTATAGTATGAAGAATGCAATTGAACATAGCTTAATAAAATAGAAATTATATTTTCTGTTTTATTCCGCTTCTGTGTAAAGCGGTTAACAAAGAAACTGGTCCTCCTATATGCTTAGTTTAGAGTTATTTATGCAACTTTAGTGTGATACAAATGTTGGGCTATATGTTTAGATTTTTAATACATTCTAAGGCTGCATGATGGGAGTCTAATGATGATTTGAAAAAAGTTGCATGAAAGTCATGAGCTCTGATTTGTTTCTTGTGCAGGCTGCACACACTTAATCAGTCTGTAATGAATACTCAGGGAGAAAAAGGTATAGATTCACGCGCAGAGCACGGCAGGTGTTAATTACGCCATAATCGGCAGCTGAATTGCGTCCTTGTTGAAGGTCTATGTGGAGATCTCCTATAGGACGACCGGAAGAAGAGTGATCAAATACCTCTTTGAAGAGGGTGTGGAAATGGGTCTCGGATCCGAGTTCTGTGCTGTTGGCAGTCCATATGGCGATGGCCCAATCCAGGGCTTTGCCTGTGAGTAGAGACACAACAAAATCCATCCTGCTCTTGTCGGTGGCGAAGTTAGTGGGGTTGTGCTCAATGTATTTGCTGCATTGCATCAGAAATCCCGGACATTTCCCAGGTGAACCGTCATATTTTCCAGGCATGGATCTGAATTAAGGAGGGCTATGGGTTACGATACCTGGCATCGGAGGAGTAGAGATAGGCTGGCAGAGAAGATGGCCGATTACCTCCATACGCTCCTCTTGCCAGGTTAGGCGCCACTGTAGCTCCGCTGAATTCGTTCAGTTTTAGGTGAGGTATTCTGTAATGAATACTCAGGGAGAAAAATGTGTAGATTCACGCGCAGAAGGCAGGAATCGTGGTCACAGGCAGGCAATGGTCATACACAGGTAGGCAAACAGGCAGGTGAAACATAATTAGGACTGAAGGCAAAAACTGGTTCTCACAAACGAGCTAGGAAACGGCTTAGTAGAGTCAAAACGAACAATACCTCACAAGGCACAAACAGAAAGAACTGAACTAAATAAGGAGCTGATGAGACCAGGTGAGTAACTAACACAGGTGAAATCAAGGAACAAAAATGAAAGACAGGGCTACGTTCAAGAATACAAGGTGAACTAAGAAAATAAATACAGAACCTTACACAGTTTCTCATTCACGACTTGACAAGCACTTGATAATATTCTAAGCAGGCCTCAAATTTTCCAGCGGCATCCCCCTTGTGTGGCCGTAATGCCCCCTAAAGAATCCATGCCTTTTGCAGCCAAAGTGGCCGTTGTGCCCTTGGGCTGAATATAATAATTATAATTCCCGGCTGCCGTGCTCCGCAAACACCTCTCACTCACATGGCTCTCTCAGATATTTCAATTCTTATTAGCCAATGCTCGTCATGTGATCGGGTACTTCTCACAGGCATTTTGTCTAAGAAGTAGGCTACAAGTGAAGACACATCGGGGACGCAACTGTGCGTGTCCCTCTTATCAAATTGTGAAGCGCATATTGAAGATGTTAGAACTGTCCACGTTTAGCCTACTTTTCGTCAGCCAACAAGATGAGTAGGCCTAACGAACAGCAAAAGCACTAGCCTATGTCAATCTTCTATCCCCCATAGTACAAAGGTGTACCTATTCTATTGGTCAACTTGTCCTTCTGTGCAATAAATAAATATTACTAACATACTCTGGGACAGTTGTCGGATGCGATAGATCCCAAATTAATACAACAACTTGCATCAAAAAACCTTTTAAAAGCAATGAGGCTGATGCAACAAATCAGAACGTTTAGCTAAAAATGTTGATAAACTATTCAGCTATTTCTTCACATTATAAGCGCAGCAATGCGCACACAGCAGTAGGCTATAAGTGTAAATGTTCCAAAATGCAATCAATTAGCGGGAAAACACTGTTCTTCGAAAATGACGGGAAATGCGATTATGCATGTAATGCTTTATTTTATGGTGAAAATTGGCTTCCCCAAACTCACACGCTGCCTATGTATGCCAGTTAGGCTCTGCACGGTTATAAAGTGGATTAATGTGCTTAATTTTAAGAAGTTATTTGGCCACTTTAGTTGTGATACAAACCTTATCAAAACATATAGGCCTATGGGCTAGGCTACATGAGGTGTGCGACTATGATTTTAAAAAGTCGCAAAAAAAAGGCATGCACTGTTTCTTGCCTTACAAGCTGGGCATCATTCACAAGTGATAATATTTAATTCACAAGTGATAGGCTAATATTGTCACCCATCAGACTATTCTTGATTTAATCTTTACATATACTAAATAACGTATGTGTGAAATTTGTTTTGGTTTAGAATGGACCATTATCATGCACCTGTCTCGAAACAGGGGCAGGGGGAAAAAAATACATGTAATCGATGCACTTAAATAACGAATGGAAAACGCTTTTCCCGTGGTTCCTTTTCATGCCAGCCAGGTAGGCTATACTCCTGTTGTAAAGCGAAGCAGTGTGCTTAATATTAGGAAAGTTGATAAATACATATAGTAGGCCTAGCCTATAGAAACCTGATTGAATCCTCTTTTTAATAGAGGCCATCAAAACTCTGTTTTCTCACGCAATTGCATAGCCTATAGAAATGTTGCGCAACATGAGCTCATGGGCTCTCATGAAGTGTTTGATTTGATTTTCGATAACATTTGCATCGATGTCAGAGTGATTAGATGGACAATAGAGTGCTGAGTACCAGGCAGTTAGCAAGTTTGGTTTGGAGAAGCCTAGTTACCGTGACTAAACGGTCACGTGGAATTTGACTGCGGTCATATGACTCGTGACTGCCAGTGTGGTGGTAATACGGTCACCGTAACAGCCCTATGCTCTGGTGATGCTGGAAGGGGAGGCGTTGGGCGGCAGGGGGGTATCGAGCGGCCCTCTACGTGGCCTGACACTGACGATGACCTTGGCCTCTGGTACTAATGGATGTAGAGGGCAGCAGAGGCTTAGACACGCTCTCTGATTGTCTCTCTCTGTCTGTCTGTCTGTCTGTCTGTCTGTCTGTCTGTCTGTCTGTCTGTCTGTCTGTCTGTCTGTCTGTCTGTCTGTCTGTCTGTCTGTCTGTCCTCCACTACCTCCTCTATGTCTGTTGGTGTCTACAAGGTATCACTCATTCTCTTCCATCTTCTCTCCTCTATCTCTCTGGTTCTCCCCTTCCCTTTCTCCTTCTCTCCACCTTCAGTCCTCTCTCTACGTTGTTCTTACTGTATCCCTGTATCGTTTGAAGAGCTAGAATGTTCTAAACAAGGGAAATCTCCGCCATGGCATAATGGGGCAGAGTTGAGGACACAAGGTCCGTTTTCAGGTCAAACAGATCGTGGTCACTGCAAGAGGACGTTACGGTGGGTAACTACTAAACAAGTGTCCATTGGTCAAAATAAATGGTCTGAAAAAGCAGTCATCATGGCAGTTACCTTATCTATTATGAGTACAGAATGCATGTAGGCTTTTGTCTGGGTTACGTCTCGTTACACAACTGAGCTTCTTGGTAATCCGCTCTTTTATAATTGAATTTCGATTGGCGCTTACAGAAAGAGGGAAATAATCACTGTCATTGATCTTTGCTGGTATTGATTAGTCTGCATAAGATGAAGCACATTAAGTGATTGACTGTACAATCAGTGGTCCGTAGAAGAGTGACAGATGGTGAGTGACAGTCAGTGAGAGAGACAGACCCTACATCTCCCCCTACTGCGCCCCCTGTCTCTGAATAAGTCTGTAGGGTAGAACAATTCTTACTAAAATAACTCCAGACGTTACCTACGGGTATTGTTTATGTTTTTCTAAATTAAAACATGCTTCATGATTCTGCGTATATTTGTTTGTGTTAGCTATAGGTTTGTGTGCATGTGTGTCTCAGTGTGTGTCTGAGTGTATGTATGTATACTACTGGTCAAAAGTTTTAGAACACCTACTCATTCAAGGGTTTTTCTTTATTTTTACTATTTTCTACATTGTAGAATAATAGTGAAGACATCAAAACTATGAAATAACACAAATGGAATCATGTAGTAACCAAACAAGTGTTAAACAAATTAAAATATATTTTATATTTGAGATTCCTCAAAGTAGCCACCCTTTGCCTTGATGACAGCTTTGCACACTCTTGGCATTCTCTCAACCAGCTTCTCCTGGAATGCTTTTCCAACAGTCTTGAAGGAGTTCCCACATATGCTGAGTACTTGTTGGCTACTTTTCCTTCACTCTACGGTCCGACTCATTCCAAACCATCTCAATTGGGTTGAGGTCGGGGGATTGTGGAGGCCAGGTCATCTGATGCAGCACTCCATCACTCTCCTTCTTGGTAAAATAGCCCTTACACAGCCTGGAGGTGTGTTGGGTCATTGTCCTGTTGAAAAACAAATTATAGTCCCACCAAGCCCAAACCAGATGGGATGTCAAATTTCCACCAGTCTAATGTTCATTGTTCGTGTTTCTTGGCCCAAGCAAGTCTCTTCTTCTTATTGGTGTCCTTTAGTAGTGGTTTCTTTGCAGCAATTCGACCATGAAGGCCTGATTCACACAGTCTCCTCTGAACAGTTGATGTTGAGATGTCTGTTACTTGAACTCTGTGAATCATTTATTTGGGCTGCAATTTCTGAGGCTGGTAACTCTAATGAACTTATCCTCTGCAGCAAAGGTGACTGGTTCTTCCTTTCCTGTGGCGGTCCTCGTGAGAGCCAGTTTCATCATAGCGCTTGATGGTTTTTGCGACTGCACTTTCAAAGTTCTTGAAATGTTCCATATTGACTGACCTTCATGTCTTAAAGTAATGATGGACTGGCGTTTCTCTTTGCTTATTTGAGCTGTTCTTGCCATAATATGGACTTGGTCTTTTACCCAATAGGGCTATCTTCTGTATACCCCCCTACCTTGTCACAACACAACTGATTGACTCAAACGCATTAAGAAGGAATGAAATTCCACAAATTAACTTTTAACAAGGCACACCTGTTAATTGAAATGCATTCCAGGTGACTAGCTCATGAAGCTGGTTGAGAGAATGCCAAGAGTGTGCAAAGCTGGTTACTACATGATTCCATATGTGTTATTTCATAGTTTTGATGTCTTCACTATTATTCTACTATGTAAAAAATAGTAAAAATAAAGAAAAACCCTGGAATGAGCAGGTGTGTCCAAACTTTTGACTGGTAGTGTGTGTCTGAGTGTGTGTGAATATGTTGTGCATGCTGTATTAGCAGCAGGTTTGCCGCGGGGCTCCAGCTTTGAGGGCTGGGCTGCCGGCTGCAGAGGGAGAGTAAGAGGGAGGGCAGTGTTTACAAACGTTCCCCTCTCTCAGTTCTCTCCCGCCTCTCTTCCAGCCACACTCCTCAACATGAGCCTCAAACAGAAACTCCAACCAGTGAGTACTCCAACTCTACTCTCTCGCTCCCGATTTTCTCTTTCTCTTTCTTCTGTTTCACTCCTGTCCTTTTCTGCCTCTCCTCTTACACTCATAGTCACCTGGTGGTTCATAGCAGGCTAGCTAGCTACATCCTCCGTATTGACAGTGAGGCAGGGGCTGTGACGGTCGTTGTTAGTGCTGATGTCATCTTGTTGTCATCATAATTTGTCTTGTGTCACTTGTCGCCCACTTTTTTCCATAGGTGATAATTATGTTGATGTTCTGTGGGCTCCAGGGTACTTGTTTCTGGAATTTGTTCACTCACTTTCATGTTCATTTGATAAGTATGAATCACATTTCATTTAGATTTAAAAGAGAACAGTTCCTTAGAAGTGTTTATAATAAATAATAATAATATGCCATTTAGCAGACGCTTTTATCCAAAGCGACTTACAGTCATGCGTGCATAATTATTTATTTTTTTGTGTATGGGTGGTCCCGGGGATCAAACCCACTACCTTGGCGTTACAAGCTCCGTGCTCTACCAGCTGAGCTAAACAACTTTTTTAATTTCAGACAGGATTGTTAATGAAATATTAACGTAGTTAAATGTTCTTTACAAATAGCTAGCGTTTGTTTTTCATCTTTAAAAAGGTATTTGTTGTATTCTATATCAGATGTCATTGTATTTTCCAATAAGGACTATTAGCTGTTATAAGCCCTGTGTGGTTTGGGTAAAACATTGCAGTGCAGATGGCTTGGATCTTATTCAGTCATTATGAAACAGGACTGGAAATTATGTCAATAATCTGAAATTACCCAGATGAGTGAATCTGGGTAACACACACACACACTGCCCCTCCCTCAACTGGCTCCCACAGGTTCATCATGTTAGATGTTAAATTCAGCCCTCAAGGGGAGAATCCTGATCGTTGGTCCGAGAGCACATCTGTCAGAGAAAGAGAGCACAGTGACAAGTGGAATAACAACCCTCATTTAGCAACAAACATTGGTCGCAGAGTAAAGAGGCCCAAGGTCCTGAGCCCTATGTAGTCCCCTACGAAGAAGCAGCCCCCAGCAGTCAGGTCTCCTTTCATACGGTATGTAGCAAACAGTACTCCAGGTGTAGGATCTTCATTTGATCACCCTGTTGCAGGAAATGTAAAACTTGTGTATTTTAGGTTTAAAAAGGCATCTGAAGTTTGTAGTTTCCACTTTGAAATGTCAGACTTGATTTTCTTTACGAAAAATGTATCAACCCCTACAAAAATGTCCATGAATTATAATCCACATAATAATTCACATTTCCTGTTGCTGCAGAATTATTTTCCTGCTGTAGCAAACTGGCTCAAATTAAGATCCTACATCTGTACAGTACTTCAAATGCTCTGCTATGAGAGATTCTGCAGTGCATTTTGACATCCTCGGTCTTCAGTCAATCGTTTTGGTTTGTCATTTCCAATTGTTTTTCCAGCGTAAGAAATGCATTAACTGAACAATCCATTTAATTAAAGCTCAGGCCTACTATTCCCTGTATTAGATTAGTTTACTGACTACTGGAGCAGCACCCCCTGTACTGGTTGAGAGTTGGGTCATAGAGCGGTAAGTGGGCCGTATGTAGTCTGAATGGGAATAGATAGATAGATGGCAAACCATGTGGTGTCATTTTATCACCTCTAGGACTGATTGTATGAGGGGAGTTTATCCCAACAGGTTTGTTCTCTTCCTTTGAGTCTGAAAATCGTTTCCATTTAAGCATCAAAGCTGTGGGTTGAGAGAGGTCAGATGTTCTGGAAAGAGATGGAAGTTGTCATAGGAAGCTTTCATCTTGTACTTTCAGGTTATTTAGTAGGGCAAAAACCTTGTAGCACTGAACATGCCACATTTAATGTACCTGTAAGTAGGGACATTGGAGAGGATTGGTAGCAAGGGCACTATGGTAACGCCGTGTGTTATTACAGATTATTTTGTCACCATGGCTATGTTCATAGTTATGCAAACTATACATGCAAAGCAGGATGAGCCAGTGCAGAAATATCAGCCCAAAGAGAGAAGCACGATATTTAACTTCACTCAACTTTCTAGAGCAGTGGTCACAAATCGGTCGATCGCGATCGACTGGTCGATCTCCAAGGTATTCCTATTTCTGTAAAAAAATAAAATAATACTTGTTGGCAGTAAGTGCACCCGATTCAGGCGAACTGTTTCCATTTTGAACCATTTCATCAAGTGCACTATAGGCCTACCTCTGGCCAATCGGATGGCTCGGATGACCGTGTCTGCAGCAAAGTTGATACTGTGAGATTTCAAAACGTTTAAAACCATGACTAGAGAGAGATTGTCAATGAATAGCACAAAGAGATACTGTTTTTATGAGTGAGTTCATGTTTAAGTTCTTACTCAGCACTTTGTATTCAACATTTTTAAAACCATAAAATGTGCCTTCTTCCTATTTCCACTTAGCACTACAACAAGCACTGCAGCAGTAATGAATGAGTAGGAAAGTGTATCTATAGGCTTGCATTGTTATTATTAGCGGCTTGGGTCTTTTTTAATATCAAGGAATATTTCACATTCTCTGTTCATAGGAGTAACAACATGAATTTGTGCATGAGGCAGAAATAATGCGGTGCGACTCGAGTTTCGCTATCACCTGGAAGCCAGTGTCCCTTTTTGGTAGTGTCAGTGGAGGAAAGGGAGAGCGTAGGGATGTTGAGAGGCGGACCCTCAGTCTTCTGTTCTCTCCCTCCGCTGAGACTGACCATCAGATGCAGGCACCATCAGCCCAGTAAAATAAAAATAAAAATATTTAAATGTATGCTCACTCAGCTGTGCTTCACAAGTAATACAACAACATATCTATTACTGGTGTGATCATATAGCCTACCTCAAATTTTGAAATATAATTTTAAAAATGGCCCGAACAACAATGCATCGGCAAGGCAATTCAATCAAAGCGGTGATAATGTATTGGGCCTATAGCTTACTGCACAAACCTCATTGCTACAGTACTGTTTTTAATTGGTTAATGTTGCATAGGCTTACATTTTTTAAGTCATGTTAAAAAAAAATCTGAGCGGTAGATCTCGGCTTGCATTTTGACTCAAAAGTGAACTTGACTCAGAAAAGGTTGGTGACCACTGTTCTAGAGTTTTCCCTGTTACCACTATCAATGGTTCCCTTTACTGTGATCGAATCAACGCAACATTAGCCACTTTCAATGCAACATACCGAAACAAAACGAACAATGTAAGGTATTTTGTTGTAGGCAGAACACATCGGAGTAGGATTCTATTGCATTGACATACACTACTCAGCCCGTACTCTACACAGACCAGTGCGGCATAAACAATCAGAGCTGCAGTAGGCCTATATGCAAATAGACCATTGCCATATATGGATCTGTGCCATTTACTTTGAACTGGACTGTGTTTACAGCATGAGCGGTCGTGAGTAGATGCGCTTGTTTTGAGATCAAAGCGAGAGCTGCATGTAGCCACGTGTGCACATTTTGTTCATATCCTTTGCTAGTTAGTGAGTTATTAGCCCAGTTATAGATTATTTGTAGTCAGCAATAGGGGAGGGATTGCTTCCTACAAGAGCACAAAACGTGTACATTTCTAGACATATTTGGAGAGCGAGTCAGGTAAAGAGCTTTTTTTTGTCTTAAAGGGGTAGTGGTGTATTTTGAGACAGGCTTGCATAAGCTAAGTAGCCAATAGGCAGAGGGTAGCATAATTTGTCTGATTCTCTATAATAATGGTACGGGAATAATCATGCATTTTATTTTGTAAAGTGGTTTCTTGCATCAAACAACACAACAACATTTTCAGTCACCTCCTTGTCTGAAGGACAAGTGGATAAACAGGTTAATGTCAAGTCCTGCATGTTTTTCAAAAGTCTCATGGAATGTAGGCATACATTGAACACCACACATTGGCTGCTACTGTAGGCTGAACGATAGAGCAGCTATTTCCATGTTAAAATGTTATGGGATGCATTTTCTCCATTGTTTTTGATGGTAGGCCACTCTGGTAGGCCTACATTATGATCAAATAGCCACAGTAGCCTACTTGACCACTGTTAAAACTAACTTAAAGCGGGTACAGCCTCAGTGCTGGAATTTGCACAGCAGTTTCACAATGTTCAAGTTTGCGCTCAGCAAACCTGAAATTTTCTCTGTACATCACTTTAATATTTATATTTTTGAATACTTTTACTTTTACTAAACTACATTCCTAAAGAAAATTATGTATATTTTCTCTGACACCTAAAAGTACTCATTACATTTTGAATGGTTAGCAGGACAGGAAAATGGTCTAATTCACACACTTATCTAGAGAACATCCCTGGTCATCCCTACTGCCTCTGATCTGGCGGGCTCACTAAACACATGCTTCATTTGTAAATTATGTCTGAGTGTTGGAGCATGCCCCTGGCTATCCGTAAATTTAAAAAACAAGAAAATGGTGCCGCCTGGTTTGCTTTATATAAGGAATTTGAAAATATGTATAATTTTACTTGTACTTTTGATACTTAAGTATATTTTAGCAATTACATTTACTTTTGATACTTAAGTATATTTAAAACCAAATACTTTTAGACTTTTACTTAAGTACTATTTTACTGGGTGGCTTTCACTTTTACTTGAGTCATTTTCTATTAAGGTATCTTTACTTTTACTCAAGTATGACAATTGGGTACTTTTTCTACCACTGCCTACGTATGTCAGAGTGGTGGATCACAAGCACATGCTCCTTAGTGTCAGAAGAGCACTTTCAGACTAACTCTGACCACTACGTCAAGCACACAGACAGTTTTGACCAATACTGCCCTCCTACGCACACACTCACAAAAGGTGTTAGTGAAAATGAACCAAAATCACCCAGCTCTCTGCAACAATCCCTGTCGATTTGCGTGTAAATTAGGGCATTTACCCTGCTCTTCCATTGGCCGAGGGACAGTGAAGGGGGTCACATGGTGTGGCAGGTGAGCTGCAGCAGGGTCTTTTAAAAGGCCAGTGAGCGGGGTGGGGCGGGGGAGATGGGCACTGACAGCCAGGCAGCCAGAGAGGGTCCGTTAGAGCTGGTCACATAGGCACTGGGACACTGGGTAGCTGGTCTGGGGCATTGTGTGGACATAGCGGGCTAGGATGGAGCAGGGGAGAACATATCTGTTCCAGGGGAGACAGGGTGGGCTGCTGGGGACTTTGAAGGGGACCAGGGTGTCGTGCTCCTCCTCCTCCTCCTGCTGCTGCTGTGGTCGGGACCAAGATAGACTGGAGCTCCTGGGAATGGAGGCTCTCATCGTTGTACCGGTTAGTAGGAGCAGTAGGGTCAGACTGATTGAAGTGGTCTATGTGAGTGTGATCTCTTGGGTTATTGTTGTCAATTCAGATACTGTGGTTTCGATGATGGTGTGAGGATCATATTAATTTTTAAGTAATATTATGGTCTGTGCTGTTGCTATGACAACACAACCACTAAAGTCCTCCCTATATTTGAATTTGCATCTATGATTTACATACTGGTTATTACATGGTCATTATATTTGGTTCCTATTTGGCTGTACTGACAGTGTTGAACTGTGTGGAACACTCAGAAATCAGACCTACCGTCAACCATGTAGATATTTGTCTTGTGAAAAGCTGTGACATTGGCTTCTACAGTGTCCTTTGGGACAGATATTGCTTATACTCCAGCACAGTATAGTCTTCATGACAACATGATGGTTTGCTGTGAGACTGAGGGATGTTTGTGTGAACATTTACACTCATTGCATTGCATTACACACACACACACACACACACACACACACACACACACACACACACACACACACACACACACACACACACACTACTTCTCCCTCTTTGTGTCTCACTCTGGACTACACATTAACTCTGATTGATTTGTGACAGTGCTTGAACAGCTAATGGAGTTTTTTTTTGTGTTTTTTTGCTGCTGTTCTAGTTGTGCTGAGGAGGTTGGAGGCCCGCGGTGTCAGACACCGTAGGTAGACACAACACAGTTCCTCCCCTTTCTTCCCCCAAAGGGCACAACAAAGACAATATCAGGTCCTGTTCTGTTCCTCTCTTCTGAAACTGTCTTCTGCTCTAGTTGCCTGAACCCCCATCCCTCGGGTTTCTCTGCACAATTTTCTGACATGACTCACTCTCTTTCCCACTTTCTTTCCCATTTCTTATACAGCTTTCCATTTTGCTAAGGCTGTTTGGCTTATCATGTGATATTATTGGGGTTCTAATCAAGGCCTTTTCAGCAGGATGGTGAGGGGCCATTGTGAAGATATTCAGGTTAAATTCTGATTCACTTTTACTGCCCATGATTAATCTAGATTCAGCAGGACTCTCTGACCCTCTCTGTCCTCTCCCCTTCTAGGTACTGTCCCTGGGGGCTGACGTCCTGCCAGAGTACAAGCTCCAGGCGCCTCGCATCCACAAGTGGACCATCCTCCACTACAGTCCCTTCAAGGCGGTGTGGGACTGGGTCATCCTCTTGCTGGTCATCTACACGGCCGTCTTCACCCCCTACTCTGCTGCCTTCCTGCTCAACGAGGTGGAGGACGAGCTCCGGCGCTCCTGTGGCTACACCTGCAACCCCCTCAACGTGGTGGACCTGGTGGTGGACGTCATGTTTATCGTGGACATTCTCATCAACTTCCGGACCACATATGTCAATCACAATGACGAGGTGGTCAGCCACCCGGGCCGCATTGCCCAGCACTACTTCAAAGGCTGGTTCCTCATTGATATAGTGGCGGCCATCCCCTTTGACCTGCTCATATTCCGCTCTGCCTCCGATGAGGTGAGATGGAGGGAGGAGAAGGGGGATCATTTTAATCTATGTGTAGTATTGGTCCTTTTTTTGCAGAGTTGGTCTGTGTATAAATTCAACAAAGTCTCTCTCAAAACCTCTCTCCTCTTAGCCCCAGACAACCACTCTGATTGGCTTGCTGAAGACTGCTCGGCTGCTGCGATTGGTGCGCGTGGCGCGAAAGCTGGACCGCTACTCAGAGTACGGCGCCGCCGTTCTCTTCCTCCTCATGTGCACCTTTGCCCTCATCGCCCATTGGCTGGCCTGTATCTGGTACGCCATCGGCAACGCGGAGCGCACCAACTCGGCCCGCATCGGAGGCATGAAGATCGGCTGGCTGGACAACCTGGCTGAACAGATTGGTAAACCATACAACGACACAGACCCTGCCTCTGGCCCCTCCACCAAGGATAAATACGTCACAGCGCTTTACTTTACCTTCAGCAGCTTGACCAGCGTGGGCTTCGGCAACGTTTCCCCCAACACCAACCCTGAGAAGATCTTCTCCATCTGCATCATGCTTATTGGCTGTGAGTACGTCACCAGTGTGTGTCTGTGTCTGTGGGGTGCCTGTGTGTCGAGAGTGTTCATATGCGTTGCTGCATTGCTTTAAATGTAGTACCACCTATCATTTTAGCTGGATGTCTCTGACATGTCTCTGTGTCATCTCCTGTAGCTCTGATGTATGCCAGTATCTTTGGTAACGTATCGGCTATCATCCAGAGGCTGTACTCCGGCACGGCCCGTTACCACACCCAGATGCTGCGTGTCAAAGAGTTCATCCGCTTCCACCAGATCCCAGAGGGACTACGCCAGAGACTGGAGGAATACTTCCAACATGCCTGGTCCTATACCAATGGCATCGACATGAACGCTGTGAGTAACTCTCTAACACACATTCATATACAGCCAAACACACACACACACACACATCCATACCCACACGAAATGATGTGCGTCATATCCTATGTGTTAGTAGATAGATAGTGTGTCCTGCTGCTTGCAGAGAAGAGAAAAGCATTGGGCCTCTAACACCACAGGAACATGACGTAGCAGAGAGCACGCCTGTCAATTCAATCTGAACAATCACATAGACACAATGTGTGTCTGTGTCTGTGCATGTGTCCCCTCAGTCAATAGTGAGCATCAACTGAAACATCTCTCCCTGTCTCTCTTTCTCCCTCTCCCATTTCTCCCTTCCTCTCTCTAGGTGCTGAAGGGTTTCCCTGAGTGTCTGCAGGCTGATATCTGTCTCCACCTGAACCGCTGCCTGCTCCAGAACTGCAGGGCCTTCAAGGGGGCCAGTAAGGGCTGTCTGCGGGCGCTAGCCATGAGGTTTAAGACCACCCACGCCCCTCCAGGCGACACCCTGGTCCACATGGGAGATGTCCTCTCAGCTCTCTACTTCATCTCCAGAGGGTCCATAGAGATTCTGAGAGATGACGTGGTGGTGGCCATACTGGGTAGGCTGAAGGGTGATAGTGGTTACTGGGTAGGCTGAAGGGTGATGGTGGTTACTGGGTAGGCTGAAGGGTGATGGTGGTTACTGGGTAGGCTGAAGGGTGATGGTGGTTACTGGGTAGGCTGAAGGGTGGTGGTGGTTACTGGGTAGGCTGAAGGGTGATAGTGGTTACTGGGTAGGCTGAAGGGTGGTGGTGGCCATACTGGGTAGGCTGAAGGGTGATGGTGGATACTAGGTAGGCTGAAGGGTGATGGTGGTTACTGGGTAGGCTGAAGGGCGATGGTGGTTACTGGGTAGGCTGAAGGGTGATGGTGGTTACTGGGTAGGCTGAAGGGTGGTGGTGGTTACTGGGTAGGCTGAAGGGTGGTGGTGGTTACTGGGTAGGCTGAAGGGTGGTGGTAGTTACTGGGTAGGCTGAAGGGTGATAGTGGTTACTGGGTAGGCTGAAGGGTGGTGGTGGTTACTGGGTAGGCTGAAGGGTGATAGTGGTTACTGGGTAGGCTGAAGGGTGGTGGTGGCCATACTGGGTAGGCTGAAGGGTGATGGTGGATACTGGGTAGGCTGAAGGGTGATGGTGGTTACTGTGTAGGCTGAAGGGTGATGGTGGATACTAGGTAGGCTGAAGGGTGATGGTGGTTACTGGGTAGGCTGAAGGGTGATGGTGGTTACTGGGTAGGCTGAAGGGTGATGGTGGTTACTGGTTAGGCTGAAGGGTGATGGTGGTTACTGGTTAGGCTGAAGGGTGATGGTGGTTACTGGTTAGGCTGAAGGGTGATGGTGGTTACTGTGTAGGCTGAAGGGTGATGGTGGTTACTGGTTAGGCTGAAGGGTGATGGTGGTTACTGGTTAGGCTGAAGGGTGATGGTGGTTACTGGTTAGGCTGAAGGGTGATGGTGGTTACTGGTTAGGCTGAAGGGTGATGGTGGTTACTGGTTAGGCTGAAGGGTGATGGTGGTTACTGGTTAGGCTGAAGGGTGATGGTGGTTACTGGGTAGGCTGAAGGGTGATGGTGGTTACTGGTTAGGCTGAAGGGTGATGGTGGTTACTGGTTAGGCTGAAGGGTGATGGTGGTTACTGGTTAGGCTGAAGGGTGATGGTGGTTACTGGTTAGGCTGAAGAGTGATGGTGGTTACTGGGTAGGCTGAAGGGTGATGGTGGTTACTGGTTAGGCTGAAGGGTGATGGTGGTTACTGGTTAGGCTGAAGGGTGATGGTGGTTACTGGTTAGGCTGAAGGGTGATGGTGGTTACTGGGTAGGCTGAAGGGTGATGGTGGTTACTGGTTAGGCTGAAGGGTGATGGTGGTTACTGGTTAGGCTGAAGGGTGATGGTGGTTACTGGTTAGGCTGAAGGGTGATGGTGGTTACTGGTTAGGCTGAAGGGTGATGGTGGTTACTGGTTAGGCTGAAGGGTGATGGTGGTTACTGGGTAGCCTCTCCTTCTTTTTTAAGTCTTCCCCTCGTTCTTCCCATTCAAGCTTGTGGTTTGGTACATTCTCTGTCTGTCTGTCTGTCTGTCTGTCTGTCTGTCTGTCTGTCTGTCTGTCTCTCTGTCTCTCTGTCTCTCTGTCTCTCTGTCTCTCTGTCTCTCTCTCTCTCTGTCTCTCTGTCTCTCTCTCTCTCTCTCTCTCTCTCTCTCTCTCTCACTCACTCTCTCACACACACACTGCTGTGTTCTGGTGTGCTGTTTAGCCAGAGGTGTTTGGGCACGGCTCCACTTCCATTTCACAGTGTCATTGATTACAGATCGCCCGATTGCTCAGACCCACGCTCTCTATGCTAGCCTGTCTCATTTTGATTAGTCTCCCCTCTGCATTTAAGTGGACACAAAGTCAGGCCTAACTGGAATAATGTAGAGCATTAGTGTTGTTGTTCTACTCTATCTCTGAAAAATCCAGAAATAATCCAGAAGAAAATATCTATCAGGTTAGTCTTGTATAGAAAGGCTTTCACTCCCCCTGGCGGTGTATGTGAGTGAGCTTATGAATGTTTTTAATGCTTATGTTGTCCAATTATCTTTGTGTTCAAACATTGCTTTCTCCATTGTCACTCTATTCACCTCCTTTTCCTCTTCACCTGTGTCACACCTTTCAACCTCTCATCTCTCCATTCTCTCGCTCTCTCTCTTTCTCTCTGTAGGTAAGAATGATATCTTCGGGGAGCCCATCTATCTTTTTGGGCGTCCAGGGAAGTCCAGTGCGGACGTCAGGGCTTTGACCTACTGTGACCTCCATAGGATCCTGAGGGACGACCTGCTGGAGGTGCTGGACATGTACCCAGACTTCTCCGACTGCTTCTGGACCAACCTGGAGATCACCTTCAACCTCCGGGATGTGAGTCTACCATGAGAGGGGGACAGAGAGCACTCTCTCAAACCACAAATAGATACTGTTCATGTTGAGCCGGTTTCCTGGACATGGATTGTGTAGTCTTGGACTAAAAAGCATTCTCAATGGAGAATCTACTTTGAAAGTGCTTTTTAGCCCAGGACTAGTCTTAATATGTGTCCGGGAAACCAGCCCTTAGTCATAAAGAGAGCTTAACACAAGTTCAATGAGTTTTAGTTAGGCAAAACTGTATGCAAAAACATTACTTCTTGAATATTTAGTGTGTATAAACCTGATGATTTTAATGATGTATGTGTAATGTGTTGTAAAGTGTGAGTTGTTTTTTGTTGAATTACTGAAGCTGATGTGTATTAGGTAGATAGAATAAACCAGGCAACTCCCAGTGAGGACTCTGAATGTGGATATCGACGGCCGCGGCCACGACGCAGGAGAAACCGGCCTGGTGAGTGTGTGTGGATCTGCTCATTATGTCTTCATGGGTTTCTTATACATTGATAAAAGTAGTGTTACTATCAATGATATGTATAAAGTTGTGGTGGTCATTGTACCTGTCCTGGCTGTGTGTAGACGGCATGGACCGTGAGGACTCGTTTCCAGACCAGTCGTGTCCTTTGGGGAACCACAACGGCCCTGACACAAGCTCCCACTGGGAGGGCATGTGTAGCAGCGCCAGCGCCTGCTCCCAGTCCAGTGACGATGAGATGAAGCCTCTGGGACATAGCAAAGCAGAGCTGTACCCCTCCGGGGACGACACCGATGACTACCCCCCTGCTGTGGTCAGCCTGCTGCCCCCCAGCGGACCCTCAGCTGGCATGGGGCCGCCCCTGGACCGAGGAAGTCACCAGTACACAGGTAGAGAGAGACTGAGATATAGATACACAGTATTACGCATTAACTAACTAAGATCAGTGGACTGGACTATGTTATAACCTGCCTCAAAGCATTCACACAGGCATCTCTGCTATTTCTCTACATCCCAGCCGCAGCCCCCATCAACATGCCAGGCCCAGGGGTGTATGGGTATTGGCCTGACCGGAGGACCAGTCAGTTGTCAGATCCCCAGCAGCGCTGCTCCTCAGTGAGGGGCACCTACCACCCTCCTCCCTGTGCAGAGGACAGGCCCAGTGAACTGGAGTCCAGAGTGGAGCTGCTACAGTCCCAGCTCCACAGGTATAGAGAAGAGGAGAAGAAAAGTGAGGAGAGAAGAGGAGAGGAAAAATGAGGAGAGGAGAGAAGAGGAGAGGAAAAATGAGGAGAGGAGAGAAGAGAAGAGGGTAAAAGTGAGGAGAGGAGAGAAGAGAAGAGGGTAAAAGTGAGGAGAGGAGAGAAGAGGGTAAAAGTGAGGAGAGAAGAGGAGGAGGAAAATGATGAGAGGAGAGAAGAGGAAAAGTGAGGAGAGCACAGCAAAAGGGATCTTTAGACAGGAATTGTGAGGAGAGGAGAGGATTTCCAGACAGGTAAAGGAAGATAATAATTGGAGAAGAAGCAAAAATAAATAATGAAGGAAGACCAAGAAAGGATTGAGAGAGATCACAGAGGAAGCAATGATTGATTTTATTTATCTATGGTTTTTCCTCTCCCATCCTGCCTCCATCCTTGGCCCTTCCCAGACTGGAGACTCGGATGACTGCAGACATCCACGTCATCCTGCAGCTGCTCCAGAGGCAGATGGCCCCAGTGCCCCCGGCCTACAGTGCTGTGTTGCCCAGCCCTCACCCTGCTCACCCCACCACCCTGTACGGCACAGCAGCCCCCGTCATCCACACTGTCCCCTCCATGCCCCCAATCAAGATTGACAGCATGCCTTCGCCGCTGCAGGTGGGTACTGGTATGGTGCACAGATAGTACAGTATATATCAGTTTTTGCTTGCTTGCTACAATGCTCTGTCCTCCAAAAGCTATGTAGCTTTTGTCCTCTGTAGCTCAATTGGTAGAGCATGGCGCTTGTAACGCCAGGGTAGTGGGTTCGATCCCCGGGACCACCCATACGTAAAAATGTATGCACACATGACTGTAAGTCGCTTTGGATAAAAGTGTCTGCTAAATGGCATATTATTATTTATAATTATATTGTGAAACAGTGGGCTGATGAAATGAGTGAGAGCGAGGTATTCGTATTGAAGGTTGTACTGTATACAGAGTTACTGAATCGCTTTACCCCCCTTTTTTTCTTTGCAGAGCCAGGACTCAGACAAGCACAAGTCCAAGGACTGCCTGTCCAGTGGGATCCACCTCACGGTAGCCTCTGACGACACCATGTCCATGTCCCCTGAGACAGAGCCCCTTCCAGGGCCCTCCATGGGCCTCAGCCCCCCCCAGGTCTCCTGCCCCACCATGGGGCCCTCTGGACTGCTGTGTGGCAGCCTGCGTTTCCCCTCCCTCCCTGACAACCTGGAGACCTCCACAGAGGGGCAGGAGATTCAGAGGCACATTTCTGACCCCATCCTGCCAGGCAGCTAAAACCCTCTGACCTTTAACCTTAAACCTGATCATCCCTCACTCCCAGCACCCCCTGCACCACCACAGGAGGACAGTCAAATGTTGCAGAGTCACTTCACTAATCCTCCTCTCTCTCACTCCTCTCCAATCCCCACCCAACCCCCTAACCTTTAAGATGCTGCTGATCAACGTGGGTTGCCTTCCACGTAGCTGAGGGGAGGTTCTATTGAGGGCCCCCTCTCACTGACTCACAGGGCCCGGGGCTGAGGCACCACTGGTCCTGTGCGACAACCAACCTCTCCTCTCTCTCTCAGGGCCTAGGGCATTATTGAGAGGCGGTTTAGGATTTCTGCAACCCAGACCCCACAAAGCCTGGGGGCCTGGCACTGCCTATGGAGAACTGATATGAAACTGGGCTGACTAGAAGCACACACACACGTCACACGGACACTCACAATAACCCCAAACCCTCTTTTCTCTGGATCTCAAAGCTGTAGTATCTGCATTCCTCTCTGGTTCTGCTTTTGTTAAGTGATCAGGTATGATGACAGTGACACGCATGGCTTACTATGCCATGGTCCTTTTTTGTTGGGAGATAAGAATTTGGCCAAAAATACATATAACTGTGTGTATACTGTATGTTTACACTGTAGAAGAACTGCACATTCAGGCTCAGTACTTTTTATAAGTTGAACTGAAACGTATTTTTATAGTATTCAATCAAAATGAGAAAATGTAATGATCATGAGGATCTTACAGTGAATCTGGAAAATCGAATAGTTATGAATGCACAAATATATTTATTTCGCACTATTGCTGTGTTGGTGTAACATATTATCAACAGATGGTATAAATGCCATCTAAATACTGTTTATATCTGTATGGTAGGAATGACTAAAAAGTGGCCATTTTGGTATACAGTAATTATATTCTCATGTTCTACCAATCATGACGTAATGGTAAGCAATATTTGTTAACATGAAGTGACATGTCTCATTATTGTTTCAACATTGTCAAGGGTCATGAGAACAGCTAATTGACATGGGAAACAAACCAAAACAGACAGTTTTCTCATCTCCTTTATGCTGTAGTTATGTAGGACTTGTGAAGCATCATAAACACCTTTCATTTATACAGCCATTACTGCTTTGCTTGGTTCATCATGTTTGTGTATGTCTATATATCTGTTCTGTTTCACAGGACTGTTGTTACACCAAGGATGCATCATCTCTTTTTCAGGTGTGTGTGTGTTGTGTGTGTGGAATGTGTGTGTGCAATATTTGTTGACTATGTTTGAGTAAGTGACATGGTCACATATTTAACATCACCCTTTTGAAAATGTACTTAAGGCCGGGATTCAATCTGATCGTGCTTTGTCCTCCAATGCACGTCTACAAGGCAATGTTCCCGCTTTTGCAGAGACCACATTAACGGTTAATGCTGCATATGTCGGCTCAATCGGAAATTACGTTCAAATGGTGCATTGTCCAAATCCGCGATCAGATTGAATCCTGGCCCAAATGTGTGTAATGATTCAAGGTGCCAAAGTTAGTAGATGTTTGATGCCCACCTGGGAGGAAGTGATGTGGATGGAATCTGCCAATCAAGTGATGTCACTGGGATAGTGTCATTTTCCCCAGAATCCCAGTGTCAAGATGTTTTTGACAGTTTCAGGTGAATGTAACTCCGTTTTTTAAGCCTTTCTTGTTCTGTAAAGGTTTCTTGAAGCACAAAATCATAATTATTTTTTAGATTAAAGATTATTTATAACAAATAATACATAAACTTCCAACTTCTGACGAGTTGTTTATTTTGGGGTGAGGGCTTGGACTTGGGTGGTTTGCACCATTTTCTATTCTTCAGGAATTAATAGACATCAACTTATAAACCACATTTTAAAACCAGGAGTTCATTCAGTTGGGCCATGTTAAAGGCCCAGTGCAGTCAAAAACATGATTTGCCTGCATTTTATATATACACTACATGACCAAAATTATGTGGACACCTGCAAGTCGGACATCTTATTCCAAAATCATGGGCATTAATATGGAGTTGGTCCCCCCTTTGCTGCTATAACAGCCTCCACTCTTCTGGGAAGGCTTTCCACTAGATGTTGGAAGATTGCTGCGGGGACTTGCTTCCATTCAGCCACAAGAGCATTAGTGAGGTCGGGCACTGATGTTGGGCAATTAGGCCTGGCTCGCAGTCGGTGTTCCAATTCATCCCAAAGGTGTTTGATGGGGTTGAGGTCAGGATTCTGTGCAGGCCAGTCAAGTTCTTCCACACCGTTCTCGACAAACCATTTCTGTATGGACCTCGCTTTGTGCATGGGGGCATTGTCATGCTGAAACAGGAAAGGGCCTTCCCCAAACTGTTGCCATAATGTTGTAAGCACAGAATCGTCTAGAATGTTATTGAATGCTGTAGAGTTAAGATTTCCCTTCACTGGAACTAAGGGGCCTAGCCCGAACCATGAAAAACAGCCCCAGCGCATTATTCCTCCTCCACCAACCTTTACAGTTGGCACTATGCATTGGGGCAGGTACTGTTCTCCTGGCATCCGCCAAACCCAGATTCGTCCGTCGGACTGACAGATGGTGAAGCGTAATTCATCACTCCAGAGAACGTGTTTCCACTGCTCCAGAGTCCAATGGCGGCAAACTTTACACCACTCCAGCTGACGCTTGGCATTGCGCACGATGAACTTAGGCTTGTGTGTGGCTGCTCGACCATGGAAACCCATTTCATGAAGCTCCCAACTAACAGTTCTTGTGCTGATGTTGCTTCCAGGGGCAGTTTGGAACTCGGTAGTGAGTGTTACAACCGAGGACAGAGGAATCTTCACGCGCTACGCACTTCAGCACTCGGCGGTCCTGTTCTGTGAGCTTGTGTGGCCTACCACTTCGAGGCTGAGCCGTTGTTGCTCCTAGACGTTTCCACTTCACAATAACAGCACTTACAGTTGACCAGGGCAGCTCTAGCAGGGCAGAAATTGTTGGAAAGGTGGCATCCTATGACGGTGCCATGTAGAAAGTCACTGAGCTCTTCAGTAAGCCATTCTACTGCCAATGTTTGTCTATGGAGATTGCATGGCTGTGTTCTTGATTTTATACACCTGTCAGTAACGGGTGTGGCTGAAAAAGCAGAATCCACTAATACTGAAATTGTGAAAATTATGATAGTGCCCTTTTAGTGTAAGAAATGTTGGTGGGATGGAGTTTTGGCTTGCCTGGCGACATCACCAGGCGGTAAATTAGTTAATAGACCAATAAGAGAGTTCCAAACCTCTCTTCCAATAACAGCTAGTTTTCAGCAGGTTGACATTTCTCATGAATCTTGCACTGAAGGCAGAACTGAGCGATTTCTGCTAGATGGGCCAGTTGCAAAGTCAAAATTGGCTATATCGTAAAAATCCCTGAACACTAAATTAGCTTTTTGGTCTTAATTTAAGATCAGGCATTAGGGTTAGCAATGTGGTTAAGGTTAGGTTTAAAATCAGATGTTATGACTTTGTGGTTGTTTCAGAGCTAGTGACCACTCTGTATAGCTGCCCCAGGCCAACATTTATGACAATAAATGCCAACCTGGCAGTTTTCAGTTTTCCCATCCAAGACAGAAATTGCTCTATTTTTGTTTCTTTTTGACCATTTTAATTGAAAACAATCACAGTAAGGTACTTACAGTGTGGGAAAAAAGTATTTGATCCCCTGCTGATTTTGTACGTTTGCCCACTGACAAAGAAATGATCAGTCTATAATTTTAATGGTAGGTTTATTTGAACAGTGAGAGACAGAATAACAACAAAATAATCCAGAAAAACACGTCAGAAATGTTATAAATTGATTTGCATTTTAATGAGGGAAATAAGTATTTGACCCCCTCTCAATCAGAAAGATTTCTGGCTCCCAGGTGTCTTTTATACAGGTAACGAGCTGAGATTAGGAGCACACTCTTAAAGGGAGTGCTCCTAATCTCAGTTTGTTACCTGTATAAAAGACACCTGTCCACAGAAGCAATCAATCAATCAGATTCCAAACTCTCCACCTTGGCCAAGACCAAAGAGCTCTCCAAGGATGTCAGGGACAAGATTGTAGACCTACACAAGGCTGGAATGGGCTACAAGACCATCGCCAAGCAGCTTGGTGAGAAGGTGACAACAGTTGGTGCGATTATTCGCAAATGGAAGAAACACAAAATAACTGTCAATCTCCCTCGGCCTGGGGCTCCATGCAAGATCTCACCTCGTGGAGTTGCAATGATCATGAGAACGGTGAGGAATCAGCCCAGAACTACACAGGAGGATATTGTCAATGATATCAAGGCAGCTGGGACCATAGTCACCAAGAAAACAATTGGTAACACACTACGCCGTGAAGGACTGAAATCCTGCAGCGCCCGCAAGGTCCCCCTGCTCAAGAAAGCACATATACAGGCCCGTCTGAAGTTTGCCAATGAACATCTGAATGATTCAGAGGAGAACTGGGTGAAAGTGTTGTGGTCAGATGAGACCAAAATGGAGCTCTTTGGCATCAACTCAACTCGCCGTGTTTGGAGGAGGAGGAATGCTGCCTATGACCCCAAGAACACCATCCCCACCGTCAAACATGGAGGTGGAAACATTATGCTTTGGGGGTGTTTTTCTGCTAAGGGGACAGGACAACTTCACCGCATCAAAGGGATGATGGACGGGGCCATGTACCGTCAAATCTTGGGTGAGAACCTCCTTCCCTCAGCCAGGGCATTGAAAATGGGTCGTGGATGGGTATTCCAGCATGACAATGACCCAAAACACACGGCCAAGGCAACAAAGGAGTGGCTCAAGAAGAAGCACATTAAGGTCCTGGAATGGCCTAGCCAGTCTCCAGCCCTTAATCCCATAGAATATCTGTGGAGGGAGCTGAAGGTTCGAGTTGCCAAACGTCAGCCTCAAAACCTTAATGACTTGGAGAAGATCTGCAAAGAGGAGTGGGACAAAATCCCTCCTGAGATGTGTGCAAACCTGGTGGCCAACTACAAGAAACGTCTGACCTCTGTGATTGCCAACAAGGGTTTTGCCACCAAGTACTAAGTCATGTTTTGCAGAGGGGTCAAATACTTATTTCCCTCATTAAAATGCAAATCAATTTATAACATTTTTGACATGTGTATTTCTGGATTTTTTTGTTGTTATTCTGTCTTTCACTGTTCAAATAAACCTACCATTAAAATTAGAGACTGATCATGTCTTTGTCAGTAGGCAAACATACAAAATCAACAGGGGATCAAATACTTTTTTCCCTCACTGTAATTGTTACCCAGAAATGATTTAATATTGAGATCAAAACATTTTTAAGAACCGCAGAGAGAGAAGGGAGCTAAGAGAATATTCTCTTACATTGCCATCGCCATAATAAATAAGAATCTGACTACATTCAGTGATGAAAATAATGACACTGACAACTACGAAAGACATGAAGGAATATTTATTAGTTAGAGCAGATTTGGTAATACAAACTTTTATGAAAAAAGCTACATGTAGATTTGCTTTATCAATATCTTGGTTCATATATTTATAAGTATGTACATTTCCCCTTGTACAAACATGCTAAAAGGGGGTTGACCTTCGAGTACAGACAACAATAAAAAGAGTGCGAGCGAGACACAAGAAGAGGGGAAAAAAAGGTTTCACTCTCCTTCAGTACTAGGCTAAGTAAACGTATTTGTTTCACACATTCTTGAATAGGAACTGCAGTTGTTCCAAGCAACTCTACTCAAAATGAAGCTGGCAAAGTATCCGAACTGTGAGACATTCAACTGTGTTGAACACAGGAGGCTGCCGGAACAGAGCACATGGAATGGCAAACACATGGTCCTCTGTAGCTCAATTGGTAGAGCATGGCGCTTGTAACGCCAGGGTAGTGGGTTCGATCCCCGGGACCACCCATACGTAAAAAGGTATGCAGACATGACTAAGTCGCTTTGGATAAAAGCGTCTGCTAAATGGCATATTATTATTATTATGGAAACCATGTGTTTGATACCATTCCACTGATTCCGCTCCAGGCATTAGAACGAGCCCGTCCTCCCTAATTAAGGTGCCACCAACCTCCTGTGGTGTTGAATCATAACACTTCAGTCACTTCACTACATGTCAGATTATTACAGTATAATCATGGAAGTGATCTGGTACCAGCAAACCATTTTTAAAATACTTGTCTCATTAAAATAATTATTAGGCCTTAAAATTAGCCTTATGGTTTCAAATTCACAAGTCTACAACTGGATTTAAACCAGTTCAGAAAGACACCCAGATTACATTTGACAGCGAGTGTCATCTTAAATCTAGTTTTCGGACCCTAAATATGTTGTTATATGTCATATCAAACACTCCAAAACATCTTCATATTAATCTCATAGCTGGCTGGATAAAATAACAGGTTAAACACACTCAAGAGGCAGTGTTCAGTTGGAACTGCACTGTTTCACTCCATAATGAATTGACCATCTAGAATTGTTGAACCTACTGAAAGCACTGATGCATTTTGCCGCTGTACAGACACTGATGACTACGAAAACGATAAATAAATAGAGGACAACATACTCCTTTTGACACAGGGATTAGTCATATCAAAAACAGAGTAAACCAGGACATTTTGGAGTGGAACAAAGGACACTCCAAGAGTCAAAGAGTTCACACCGTCTCCCATACGCACATCAATCAGCCAGGATAGAGCAGTGGGTTGAGGCAGTCCTGCAAGATTTACTTCCACTCAAAAAAACAAGTCCAAGTTCTGAATACACACATTGTCCTCATCCTCCACCTCCATCCCTCCACATCGACTCCTCAGGTGAAGGTTGGCTTTAGACCCGCAGGATCTCCAGGCAGTTGTTGTAGCCGATGGCGATCCAGTCAGGCTGGGTGGAGGCCCACTGGACGTTGTTGATCTCCCCCTCGGCCGTGTAGGCCAGAATAGGGTCCTCGATGGCCCTGGGCATTTGCTGGATGTCCCATATCAGCGCCTGGTGGTCGTCGGCTGAGGACGGAGGAAAGACAAGACATTATTATTACACTGACGTAAGAGAAGAATTAGAATGAGGACTGAGGAAAGGTGAGCTGGTAAAGGAGCTGTTTGTGCCTTACCTGCAGTGCAGATGTGACAGGAGGAGTGGGGAGCCCAGGCGATGCCGTTGACACAGGCCCGGTGGTTGTTGAGGCGGGCCACCGGCGTGCAGGGAACACGCACGTCCAGAATCACAACCTGAGACACACAGCACAGGAGAGAAACACATTAAATAGAGATAAGGAGAGGGAATGGACAATACCAAACTGAAAGAGGAATGAGAAAGGAGAGTTAATTAGACTGACCTCCATGCCGTCCATAGCCATGGTGGCCAGGTAGTTGGGGTCCTGTTTGTTCCAGCAGAGGCGCAGTAGGGGGTGGTGCTGGGGGTCTTCATAGATAATGGTGCTGTGCTCCAGGTGCCGCAGGTCAAACATGCGTACTGAGCCGTCTGCTCCGACCGACGCAAACATGTCCCGACCACCGCCTGCACGGCTGAACGCGATGTCATACACCTAGACACAGAGAACACCACCAACATACAGAGTTATTAAACTGGTACACCCACGGACACACATTCAGACTTATTTGACCTCAGGACCAGGGGTTGGAACGGAAATGATTTTCCAATCGTTCCGTTCCGAACAGAACCCATTTTTTTTGTTCCGTTCCAGTGGTCCGACTAGCATAATAAAGTTCTGAACTGGTTCGAACCCCAAAAAAAGTTACGGTTCATATACAGTGGGGAGAACAAGTATTTGATACACTGCCGATTTTGCAGGTTTTCCTACTTACAAAGCATGTAGAGGTCTGTAATTTTTATCATAGGTACACTTCAACTGTGAGAGACGGAATCTAAAACAAAAATCCAGAAAATCACTGTATGATTTTTAAGTAATTAATTTGCATTTTATTGCATTACTAGAATCCGGCAAGAATTCGGCAAGAATCATAACTTCACTGAATTACATAATTAAATATAATAATAGGAATATTTTTGGAACAAAAAAGAACATTATTAACCGGTTCTCAAGATTTGGAAATAAGGATTCTGTTACGGAACACTAGAGATCACTTTCGTTCCCAGGTCTGTTTACGTTCCTAAAAAAAATTATTATAATAATATATATATATATATACAGTGGGGGAAAAAAGTATTTAGTCAGCCACCAATTGTGCAAGTTCTCCCACTTAAAAAGATGAGAGAGGCCTGTAATTTTCATCATAGGTACACGTCAACTATGACAGACAAAATGAGAAAAAGAAATCCAGAAAATCACATTGTAGGATTTTTAATGAATTTATTTGCAAATTATGGTGGAAAATAAGTGTTTGGTCAATAACAAAAGTTTCTCAATACTTTGTTATATACCCTTTGTTGGCAATGACACAGGTCAAACGTTTTCTGTAAGTCTTCACAAGGTTTTCACACACTGTTGCTGGTATTTTGGCCCATTCCTCCATGCAGATCTCCTCTAGAGCAGTGATGTTTTGGGGCTGTCGCTGGGCAACACAGACTTTCAACTCCCTCCAAAGATTTTCTATGGGGTTGAGATCTGGAGACTGGCTAGGCCACTCCAGGACCTTGAAATGCTTCTTACGAAGCCACTCATTCGTTGCCCGGGCGGTGTGTTTGGGATCATTGTCATGCTGAAAGACCCAGCCACGTTTCATCTTCAATGCCCTTGCTGATGGAAGGAGGTTTTCACTCAAAATCTCACGATACATGGCCCCATTCATTCTTTCCTTTTCACGGATCAGTCGTCCTGGTCCCTTTGCAGAAAAACAGCCCCAAAGCATGATGGTTTCCACCCCCATGCTTCACAGTAGGTATGGTGTTCTTTGGATGCAACTCAGCATTCTTTGTCCTCCAAACACGACGAGTTGAGTTTTTACCAAAAAGTTCTATTTTGGTTTCATCTGACCATATGACATTCTCCCAATCCTCTTCTGGATCATCCAAATGCACTCTAGCAAACTTTAGACGGGCCTGGACATGTACTGGCTTAAGCAGGGGGACACATCTGGCACTGCAGGATTTGAGTCCCTGGCGGCATAGTGTGTTACTGATGGTAGGCTTTGTTACTTTGGTCCCAGCTCTCTGCAGGTCATTCACTAGGTCCCCCCGTGTGGTTCTGGGATTTTTGCTCACCGTTCTTGTGATCATTTTGACCCCACGGGGTGAGATCTTGCGTGGAGCCCCAGATCGAGGGAGATTATCAGTGGTCTTGTATGTCTTCCATTTCCTAATAATTGCTCCCACAGTTGATTTCTTCAAACCAAGCTGCTTACCTATTGCAGATTCAGTCTCCCCAGCCTGGTGCAGGTCTACAATTTTGTTTCTGGTGTCCTTTGACAGCTCTTTGGTCTTGGCCATAGTGGAGTTTGGAGTGTGACTGTTTGAGGTTGTGGACAGGTGTCTTTTATACTGATAACAAGTTCAAACAGGTGCCATTAATACAGGTAACGAGTGGAGGACAGAGGAGCCTCTTAAAGAAGAAGTTACAGGTCTGTGAGAGCCAGAAATCTTGCTTGTTTGTAGGTGACCAAATACTTATTTTCCACCATAATTTGCAAATAAATTCATAAAAAATCCTACAATGTGATTTTCTGGATATTTTTTCCTCAATTTGTCTGTCATAGTTGACGTGTACCTATGATGAAAATTACAGACCTCTCATCTTTTTAAGTGGGAGAACTTGCACAATTGGTGGCTGACTAAATACTTTTTTTCCCCACTGTATATACATACATACTGCTCAAAAAAATAAAGGGAACACTAAAATAACAAATCCTAGATCTGAATGAATGAAATAATCTTATTAAATACTTGTTTCTTTACATAGTTGAATGTGCTGACAACAAAATCACACAAAAATTATCAATGGAAATCAAATGTATCAACCCATGGAGGTCTGGATTTGGAGTCACCCTCAAAATTAAAGTGGAAAACCACACTACAGGCTGATCCAACATTGATGTAATGTCCTTAAAACAAGTCTAAATGAGGCTCAGTAGTGTGTGTGTGGCCTCCACGTGCCTGTATGACCTCCCTACAACGCCTGGGCATGCTCCTGATGAGGTGGCGGATGGTCTCCTGAGGGATCTCCTCCCAGACCTGGACTAAAGCATCCGCCAACTCCTGGACAGTCTGTGGTGCAACGTGGTGTTGGTGGATGGAGCGAGACATGATGTCCCAGATGTGCTCAATTGGATTCAGGTCTGGGGAACGGGCGGGCCAGTCCATAGCATCAATGCCTTCCTCTTGCAGGAACCGCTGACACACTCCAGCCACATGAGGTCTAGCATTGTCTTGCGTTAGGAGGAACCCAGGGCCAACCGCACCAGCATATGGTCTCACAAGGGGTCTGAGGATCTCATCTCGGTACCTAATGGCAGTCAGGCTACCTCTGGCGAGCACATGGAGGGCTGTGCGGCCCCCCAAAGAAATGCCACCCCACACCATGACTGACCCACCGCCAAACCGGTCATGCTGGAGGATGTTGCAGGAAGCAGAACGTTCTCCACAGTGTCTCCAGACTGTCACGTATGTCACATGTGCTCAGTGTGAACTTGCTTTCATCTGTGAAGAGCACAGGGCGCAAGTGGCAAATTTGCCAATCTTGGTGTTCTCTGGCAAATGCCAAACGTCCTGCACGGTGTTGGGCTGTAAGCACAACCCCCACCTGTGGACGTCAGGCCCTCATACCACCCTCATGGTGTCTGTTTCTGACCGTTTGAGCAGACACATGCACATTTGTGGCCTGCTGGAGGCCATTTTGCAGGGCTCTGGCAGTGCTCCTCCTGCTCCTCCTTGCACAAAGGCGGAGGTAGCAGTCCTGCTGCTGGGTTGTTGCCCTCCTACAGCCTCCTCCACGTCTCCTGATGTACTGGCCTGTCTCCTGGTAGCGCCTCCATGCTCTGGACACTACGCTGACAGACACAGCAAACCTTCTTGCCACAGCTCGCATTGATGTGCCATCCTGGATGAGCTGCACTACCTGAGCCACTTGTGTGGGTTGTAGACTCCATCTCATGCTACCACTAGAGTGAAAGCACCGCCAGCATTCAAAAGTGACCAAAACATCAGCCAGGAAGCATAGGAACTGAGAAGTGGTCTCTGGTTACCAGCTGCAAAACCAGTCCTTTATTGGGGGTGTCTTGCTAATTGCCTATAATTTCCACCTGTTGTCTATTCCATTTGCACAACAGCATGTGAAATTTATTGTCAATCAGTGTTGCTTCCTAAGTGGACAGTTTGATTTCACAGAAGTGTGATTGACTTGGAGTTACATTGTGTTGTTTAAGTGTTCCCTTTATTTTGTTGATATATATCAGGTTTCCGGTTTTGCTCCCTGAACCCCTGCTCACAACAACTAGCCTTTACTTACTCATTCATACAGTCTCAAACATGCACATTCATACAAGCAAACTAAACTTCAAGGCAAGGCTTATATTCCCCCTCAGCCCTCACACACCTCTTTGTCATGAGCAATGAGCTGAGTCTTGACATGGCCTGATACGAGGTTAACTCTGCCCAGCACCTGGCCAGTCTCCAACCCCCAGATAGTACAGGTGGTGTCAATGCTGGAGGTGCCTGTAGTGGACAGATCAGAACCAGTATTAAAAGCACTGACACTGACCAAACAAGACATACGGTAAAACTTCAATTAATAGCCTGGGTATTTATTTGCTTTAAATCACTGAACACAACCGCCGCTTATTAGAGACAAGCTTATTTTATACCCAGGCATCTATTTCCTTTATGCAGACAGCTCAATAAAATGTTTAAAATACTAACAGTATGACCAGTATAAACATTATAATAACAAATCCATTGCAGATCAGACTTGCAAAGGCTGCCTATCATATAACCCCCATTTCACGCTTTAGCACCATGAATTTGATGCCATGGCTAGCAACGATGACAGAAAAAATAAAAAAACGTTTTAATGCAAGTCTGTGGGAATATCAGAGCTGTGTCCATGGTAACCTTGTAAACAATTCATTTAGACTCAGCGTTTATTTGCTGAAATGTGCGCCAATGACCGGCTTTTAACATTTAACATTTAAATCATTTAGCAGACTTTTAAAAGGGACAGGCAGCTATTTGAGATTGCATTTACATTTACACATTTTAGTCATTTAGCAGACGCTCTTATTCAGAGCGACTTACAGTTAGTGAATACATATTTTTTTATACTGGCCCCCCGTGGGAAACGAACCCACAACCCTGGCGTTGCAAACGCCATGCTCTATCAACTGAGCTACATCCCTGCCGGCCATTCCCTCCCCTCCCCTGGACGACGCTGGGCCAATTGTGCGCCGCCCATGAGTCTCCCGGTCGCGGCCGGCTGCGACAGAGCCTGGATTCGAACCAGGATCTCTAGTGGCACAGTTAGCACTGCGATGCAGTGCCTTAGACCACTGTGCCACTTAATTGTTTTACTCTGACAAACATGCTGTAGACACTGACAGCAAACCAATAGGCTATATGCTAGAGCTGGGCGATAAACACAAAAATCCATGTCACAATAAATTGACTAAATTATCACAATAACCTTTATAACATTAATGTGCACCACAGTTATTTTGTTTATCTTACCCTTAAAACTACTACTTTGAATGTTGTAGCTATCAATTGTCGTATTAACAATCACCCATATTAGCAAACTTATTTAATTTGAAACTTCACATTTATCTACTAGAACCCTATAGGTTATTTACTGTAATGAAAAGAAAAGCAAAATGTCCACGATAAGTGGTCGGTGTCGATTATTTATCTCTTACCCAGTAGATTAGGATCCACTTCATTCCAGTCAAACGAGGTGAGTGGGGCACAGAAGTCAGAGTTCTTGTTGTTATTCAGCAAACATTCCAGACGCGTCTCTGTGTCACTGACCTAAGGGGTAAGATTTAACAAGCCATGCATGAGATGCTATACAACTACTTAGAAAAGAAGAGTCCCCCCTGGGCAAGTAACTGAGCTAGAGTTGCAACTCCAGATGCAGCAAGAGGGAGGAGGGATACATTAGTTAGAATAGGGTGCAGGCCAGGGAGTGCCCAACATATGACATCTATTATGTTTACGTATGATTTAGTATCAAGGAGGCTGTGGGTGCATGCATACCCTCCAGATGCGCAGGTAGTCCCCGCTAGTGGCAAGCAGATCTGGGTAAACACCCTTGCTGTCCGGGATCCACATGATCTTGGTGGTGGGGTAGGGGTGGTCAAAGGTGTTCCTGCAGATGAACTCTGAACTCTCCTCCTCCAGACCCACAATCTGCACCTGAAGACAAACAATCATTAAATCAGAAACCGCTCGACATACTATTTAAAAAGTAACAAATTACTCAGAGCTTAAACACACTTCATACTGTTTTTAGTCACTTTTTGGTAATGTTCATTCTCTGTGGGTGAGATCTTACAACATAGAAGCGAAGATCTGTTCTGGGATCTGTTCTGGGATTCACGGTGGTCCCAACTAATTCGTTATGGTCCTGCAATAGGACTCGTTAACAAAAATGTACAGTTCATCTTCTCACTCACCTTATTGTTATATTCTTCAACGAAACTTCCAAGGGCCAGGCGAAAGCGCTTGTCCGGACGAACGCTCCAGTTCATTGCATACACCGTCCATGGCGCTTCGTATTTGTAGATCTCTTTTCGCTTACCGTGGAGCGACATAGTTCAATAAACGAGATCTTATATAAAATCCTTAGCTATAAAAATTTTTTTATAAACAACTGTTTCCTTGGAACAAAATATACCCCACGGCTCGTTAAAGACTTTCCGAATTGAACAGTTCAAATGACAAAGGCTGTCAAACGACAGCTAGCTAGCTAGCTAACAGTCGTTAGTTATGGATGCTACACCTGCCCAGCTAACGTCGTTAGCTAGCTAGTAGCGCGTTGTACAGCGTGATAGCTATCTCTGTCGGACAACGAAGCTTCGAGGCACTAAAGTCTGCATTTGCTATTCGTTTGATTTTGAAGATGCGGATGAGTGAGCCTGCTTTTCGAATTGGGTCCTCTGCTAGCTTTGACCCGACTATGACTTCAACAACACTGCTGCCGTAACCACAAAGAAGGGTAGGGGGATCACTCTCATCGAAGAAAATGTCGGCGGTGTGACGCTAGCTAGCTCATAGCAAGGTAGTGTGGTGCACCCGATTAGACTACAATCACTCCATTAAAAGGTGGAAATCATCATACCAACCACACCATTCTGAAAATATCCTAAAATAATTTTTACTATTTTAACAGTGTAACCGAAGATTTTTATAAGCAACCCAAGATAGACCACAGCCTCAGCCTGTCGTTTCCAACGGGAACAAATGAGTTATAGTGGGCAGAACAAGCAAGGAGGTGGGGCAGAGCCAAGCACAAGCTATCGAGATCCTATTGGCGTGTTGTAGCAAATATTTCGGTTCGGGAACGCCTACTCTGTGCAATGCGCGTGTGCAATACCTACATTCGCCTTTGCACTCCTTCTAAACAACGCAGAAAGTCTACAAAACTTAGTCCACTCTGTTCATAACTGACTATAGTTTTAAGAACAGAAAACTGTATTGAGATCAAATGCTTCATCGATGAGAAAATGTGCAGAATGTCGGCAAAATCTATCTCGTTCCATCTTCTCCCACTGCCGGCCACTGTGCTTCCTCTCACTACCAGTGAGTGGAAACGCCAAGCGGATGCTTCACATTTACACATCCGGTGAAATGTCTGTCTCATTGTTCTTTCTGTGGTGTAACAGGGGTGGTGGACTCTGCATTGGGATTTTGGCTAGAAGGGATACAGTTTATGTCAGAATGGACTTTTCGTAACAGGTTAGGTTAGGAGAATTTACGCAGCAGGTTAGGATAATTAGGTTAAGTTTAGGAAAATAGTTAAGCTTAGCTAAAATGCAAAAAATATATATATTCGTCAATTTGAAATAAACTCTATCCCATCTAGCCATGACCCTGCTTTGGAGGCGGGGGAGGGGTATCACGGGGTCAGCAACCCCATACTTCAAACGTAGGTAACAAAATATTTCTAGGTAGAATCAAAGACAGTACAGTCGGTGGTACAGTATAAATAAAGGCTAATGCCGCGTTCAAAACAACTGGGAACTCGAAAAAAACGAGCTCCATCTGGGCAAAATAGTTTTGAACCGTCATTCAACTCGGAATTCCAAGTCTGAAACTCTGGCATATTTCTAGAGCTCCGACTTTCCGACCCGAAGATCACCTGATGTCATTATTTGACCTCGTTTTTTTTCTGAGTTCCCAGTGGTCTTGAAAGCACCATAAAACGTATTCTCCAATAGAAACCCCCAATCACACTTGTAGGTGATGTTGGTAGGATAGCTAAGCTCATGCGTAGAAATACGTCAAAGGGTCTAACCGTATTCTCGCGCCGAACTGCGCATGTGCTTATAAATAAAAGGGACTCCTTCACTATATATTATTTTTTGACGAAAATTAAAAAGTGTCAGTTTGTCACTTTCACGAGGTTGGAGTAATAACATGTTAACTACTTAAGACATTGGCTAGAATCTAGGTTGTGCCTTTAGATTTCGAGAAAACTAACAACAAGGAAGGATATTTCACTTCTCTCATTGACTTCTCAAACCCCGGCCTGGTCTGTTTGGTCTGTTTCGCAAGCGGTCCCGGAAATCTTGCGATGTTGCGCCTCTGGGTTTAGAAACTTGTGGTAGAATCTACTGTCAACGGAGGTATATACGGCGGAGCTGATGGTCATGTTGGCCTTGCAGTGGGTGGAGGAAGTTAAACAAGACAGAGTAGTTATTTGCTCTGATTCATGTGCAGTGTTAATGAGTCTCCAGTTCTTTAGGTCACGTAGCAGACAAGACCTGCTTTATGAGGTGCTACAAACCCATGGCAGGATTAAACAGATGGATATTCAGAGAAGATTTACTTGGGTCCCAGCCCATGTGGGGGTGGAGGGGAACGAGGCAGTAGATGAACAGGCTACACAAGCACTTAGTAGTGGGGATGTTGAAGTTTCAATGAGCAAGGCAAAAATACTGATATATACAATGATGGTGCAGAGATGGCAGGAGCAGTGGAATAGAGATAATAAGGGAAGGCATTTATTTCAAGTACAGAGGAAAGTCGGGGAGGGGAGGGCGGCAGGAAGGGACAGAAGAGAGGAGGCTATTTTTACAAGATTAAGGGTGGGACACAGCCAGTTGAATAAGACATTAAATGTGATAGGAAAGCATCCAATAGGAAAGTGTGATTATTGTCAGGAAACAGAGACAGTGGAGCATGTATTGCTACAGTGTGGGCAGTATCAGAGGGAAAGAGAGAGGATGAGATCTAGTATGAGGGAGAAGGAGATACAGGCAATTAGTTTAAAGAGTATATTGAGTAGAACGTCATTAGATATAGTCTCAAATATTTTGTTATCTTTTTTAAGTGCAACGTGGCTGGCAGGTAGGATTTAGTTTCTCCCTGTCTCTGGCCCACACTCCAGTACAGTAGGTAGCGGTAATGCACCATTACGTTGGATGCCAACCGCCGATAAACCCCACTGAAGAAGAAGTACTGTCAACGGGACTGTGCGGAACAGTAAAGATAACGACGGCCCTTAGCGTTTTCCAGAGGAACATATTTTAACACTCCATAGGTATTCATACAGCTAACGTTACATGTGAAGTTTTGTTTTAGTTTGATTCAACTTGATAAATCAGGCTATTGTTATGTTGTCAACTACTTATTAGCTGTAGCGTGGCAGGAACTTGCTCGGTTAGAATGGGAAGAGATGGGGGGATGGGGCACGTTGGCTAATCAGTCAGTGATCTAGTTAGCTAGTTAGACTGTTAACGTTAGTTAGTTAACCAGAAATCGTCAACTGTGGGTGCATATTTGCTAGCTCATTGTAATCTTAGCCATCTGAAATGTTCTATGATTTCAGATAGCCACTCCAAGCTAGCTAGCTAACCAGAGTCAGAGAGTGGATTTGGCTAGCAGAAGACAGCTAGCTCAGCTGAATGTTAAGCAAAATATTTGTAGCCGTGGTTTGTTAAACTGGTAGTTAACTAACATAATCGGACTACGGTGTCGAGAATGATGATGTGTCTATAAAGAATGTGGTCCTCTGTAGCTCAGCTGGTAGACCACGGCGCTTGTAACGCCAAGGTAGTGGGTTCGATCCCCGGGACCACCCATACACAAAAAAAATGTATGCACGCATGACTGTAAGTCGCTTTGGATAAAAGCGTCTGCTAAATATTATATTATTATAAGAAAGTAACGTGAGCCATCTATTTTTAGAATATGGATGACTTGTGAATGATTAGGGTCACTGGGTCATTACCAAAAACCACAGTCCATGTCCAGTCAGATTGATGGGCAGAATCTATGGCGTTCAGACTGACACATTTTTGATTTAGGTCATTTGACAGTGTCCAGCGCTAGCTACCACTCTCTTGGATGTTGACCTTTTCAGTGGGAGTGGAAGTAAGAGACACATTTTTTGCTGAGACATGAAGTGGTAGTTATGTGTTGTAAACAAACAAGTTACTATCCTGGGCATGTAGCTAAATCAACTCACTGTAATGCAGATGTTTGTTGGAAACGTGTGACAACCAGCCTGTGTGAGACTGACTGAGGCATTCTGTCTAGTGCTGGTTTGACCTTCTGTCACCTTCAAACCCACCTGGTTTGACCTGAATTTACCTTTCCCTCCTTATCTTCCTCCTGCTCGTCTCCTCCTCCTCTCCTCTACCGGCCTGTGCTGGCGCAGCTTCAACCATGAGGAGTGTGTACCTCCTGCTGCCCGCGCTGCTGCTTCTCCTGGCACTGCCCGTCTCCAGGGGACGCTACAACGATGACTTTGACGATGGGGAAGACCTGGCAGACTTTGCAGATGACAATGACTTTGCTGAGTTTGAGGATGTGAGTGAGGACACTGCGGCCGAGCCAGAGACGGCCCCTCCAACCCGTGCGGCCCCCCCTGCTCAGCCTGCTGAGGAAGATGAAGATGAGGACGAGGCCACAGTGGAGCTGGATGAAGACGGACAGGAGGACGGCTTTGAGGACTCTGATACACAGGTTAGGGGCTGCAGTGGCCTGGTAGCTTGCATATGACCAGGGACAACTTGGTTGGCACACTATCCCATGCGCTGTATTTTTGGTTTGTGCCAGAACTAATCCATATTTCATTTTGTATTGCTGTAGGATCAAGACATGTACAGCAAGTACGATCCAGACGAGTTTGATGGCATGGAGAAGCCCAGCCAGTCCCTCAAAGACCCCCTGATCATCCACACAGTAAGTTCACTGTTAACACCAGACCAGTGACCATTAAGAAGCCATTGATTCCAGACCTATTTCTTAAACTGTACTCTGACAATCAAGAAGCACATCCCTCTTAAATGTGAGTGCCAAGATGAAACATCTTTAATGTTGTGGTTGTCATGGTGATGAAGTCTGTCCGTCTCCCCCTTCCAGGTGCCGGCCCACCTTCAGAACAGCTGGGAGAGCTACTACATGGAAATTCTAATGGTGACGGGCCTGCTGGCCTATATCATGAACTACATCATCGGCAAGAACAAGAACAGCCGTCTGGCCACAGCCTGGTTCAACTCCCACAGAGAGCTGCTGGAGAGCAACTTTGCCCTGGTGGGTGACGATGGCACCAGTAAGGATGCAGTGAGCACCGGGAAGCTGAACCAGGAGAATGAGCACATCTACAACCTGTGGTGCTCAGGTCGAGTGTGCTGTGAGGGCATGCTCATCCAGCTTAAGGTATTTACAGTGTGTGTGAGTAAGAGAGAGAAAGTGTTTGTGTGAGAACTAGCTGCTGTTTCAATGTTTTCTCTGGTCTGTTCCAGTTTGTGAAGAGGCAGGACCTGCTGAATGTACTGGCCAGGATGATGAGGCCAGTCTGTGATCAAGTGGTGGGTACATATGATGCCTGCATACATGTACATCACCAGTCACATTGTCAATCACCTAAGCGCTCACAAATACTTTCCTAAAGGTAGACCTTTTCTGTTGTCTGACTTGTTATATATTTCTGTCTCTTTTTCTTTGTAGCAAATCAAAGTTACTCTGAATGATGAGGACATGGATACGTTTGTGTTTGCTGTGGGCACCAAAAAGGCCATGGCCCGGATGCAGAAGGAGATGCAGGACTTGGTGAGGGGCGGGCCAACATCACTATACTCTCATTCATTCAGCCATCCAGACACTATTAACCATCTATGAGCCTCAGGCTGTGTGGGTGTATGTATTGACCCGTCTTTGTTTGTGTATCTGTCTGTCCCCAGAGTGAGTTCTGCAGTGACAAGCCCAAGTCAGGGGCCAAGTACGGCCTTCCTGAGCTCCTGGCCATCCTGACAGAGATGGGTGAGGTCACGGATGGTGTGATGGACAGCAAGGTGAGCAGGGGAGGGGACTTCTATTGTGGCCTACTCACTACAGTGGGGACTTTGTCACTAGGCTATTGCAGTGTTCTCTCACTGTTTGTAGTGGGAGAATATGACACATTGAGTACGGTGTGCTACAATTTGATAGACCCCTTGTTTTTCTTTCCTTCACCCTTCCACTGTCTTTGTCTTTCAGATGGTTCATTATATCACCAACCATGCTGACAAGATAGAGTCCATCCATTTCTCTGACCAATTTTCTGGTCCAAAAGTTGTGCAAGAGTAAGTGTGCCTGCAAGCAAGTCCGTTTTTCCACAACATCTTAACTATATCACACAAATGTCTTTACTCCACTCCTATCCCTGGTCTTGTATTAAAGCCTCTGTTATGAAATGATCTACAGCAATTTCTGTTACCTGAAGCTGCCTTCTCAACCCTGTTATGTTTCAGAGATGGACAGCCCTTAAAGCTGCCTGAGACCAAGAAGACGCTGCTGTTTACATTTAATGGTGAGCCAATTGTCTCCGCTTGAAATGCTTTCCAACACTGGCATGCAGCCGATTCGCACATTTCATACATAGTGACTGAATGAAATGTTAACAAATATTTTCTTGTGGTTGTGCATGTAGTGCCTGGCATGGGCAACACGTCTCCTAAAGACATGGACACTCTGCTACCCCTGATGAACATGGTCATCTACAGCATCGACAAGGTCAAGAAGCTCCGCCTCAACAGAGAGGTGAGAATGGCAGGATAATTAGACTACTCCTACTACACCCTCAATCTGGCCTATTGGCAGACGTTTTATTTACTTTTATCCACAGTCTTCCTTTCATCCATCACTGCATCTCCATTCTCACCCTCTATCTCTCCCTGTGTCTGTCCTCCAGGGAAAACAGAAGGCAGATAAGAACCGTGCCCGTGTGGAGGAGAACTTCCTGAAACAGACCCACAATCAGCGCCAGGAGGCTGCTCAGACCCGGCGGGAGGAGAAGAAAAGGGCTGAGAAGGAGAGGATCATGAGCGAGGAGGATCCTGAGAGACAGCGCCGCCTGGAGGTCAGTTCCACCACAGCCCCCCAGCAGAATAACACCCAATGGAACCCTATACACTGGAACACTACACACAGGAACACAGCACACTGTTCATCTTGGCCTTCTTTGTACCTCTTGCTCTAACTGCCTCTATGGTCTTTCCCCCTTTTACAGGAGGCTGCTCAACGTCGTGATCAGAAGAAGATTGAGAAGAAGCAGATGAAGATGAAGCAGATCAAAGTCAAAGCCATGTGAGGATAGACAGCTACAGGGATTCAATCACACAGCTCAGACGGTTTTCACACTGCTTCCATCCATCTCTCTCACTTCAACGCCCAGTTCTGGCTCACAGGCTCACACAGACATTCCCATCTCCATGGGTGTCAAGCTTAGCTGTTTCTGTTCTCATGGAAACACTTTGTCCAATCAGTGAGGTTTTCCTTGGCTGTGAGTGAGCTGCTAGTGACAAGCGAGAGGGACAGAGGAGTTTTGCATATCAAGTCTGTCGCCACGACAACCCGTGCCAGTTTTTCTGTTTTGACTTTTTCTTCTGCCTAGGTCTTCATTGCTCTTTTCAAAGCAAGTCGGCTCAATGAGCTTTTTAATCCAATCGACAGGGATTTGGGGGTGCACCTCTCGGTGGTAAATAAAATGCTCATATTTTAAAAGGCATGAAGGAATGTGAGGCTTGTTTCATGAGTTATTAAGTTAACACTGGATGCTGCAAGACGAGATGCAAAGTATCCCATTTTAATTTATATCTAAGTGACAGTCATTACAAGCTATGTCTGTCTCTGGTGAATTTCTAAGCAAACATAATAAAATGCACTGGAAGCTATTGAACAATCTCTAATTTCTGTCTTCTTTAGAAGAGTTGTGTCTTGTGGGTAGGTGGTTATAAATGGACCAATGGGATGGTAAGACTAGCTCTACATTTCACCCAAAGATTGAGTCTGCAGTCTATGGGAGCTGCTGGAGGAGATTGAGTTTGTCTAGGCTGCTGGGTTCAAACTAAACTGTCCTGGTGGGTTCAAAATGTCAAGTCCCTTGTCTCCTATATTCTACAGTAGCCTTTTTTGGAAACCAGTTTCTGCCAGCATGTTGATTGTTATTGGGGAGTAAGTATTGGGTAATTTTTATGACCTAGTACTGTAGTTTAACAAATGCCCACCTAGGAAGTCATGTTGAGGACAATTTAATTAAGGACGCTTCAATGTCACTGAAAAAAAACATCTGTGCAGTAATACATACACTATTTTCCAGGTCTTCCTGCCCGCTCTTGTTTATTTTTAGCAGAAAAGTTAGTTATTTATCACACCCAGACAAGGATGGTCAGCATTGGACAGTATGTTACCAATGCAGAGAGCTGAATGGCAGCATCTGATGCCAATTGATAATGTACTGTACTACATCTCGGCCAGGAAGGGTTCCTTGATGTTGTCATTGAGGTGAGCGAAGGTCACTTCCTTGAGGGGAATGGGGCCCACGTAGAACTGATCCAGCTTTGGGAACAAGAGACAGAAATTAGAGATGGCATGCTACAGAGTGGCTTTTAGAGAGTGAGGCTGGTGTGAGTGTGTGATGAGTCAGCAAGTTAGTTAGGGTTCTAACCTTGAACTTGGGCACTGGCAGGGCCATCTCTGTGTGCCTGGACCAGATCCTACGAGGTCGAGGGTCCCGCAAATCTCCCACTTGGGGGAACCCAGAGTCCTGGAGAAATGACAAGTCAAAGTTACAATACAGGACATGTACAACAACCCTACTCCGACATAACAAAAGTAATGTAAAAACAATACCAACCGGCACACTGAAATGCACCCCATCATACAGTGCATTTGGAAAGTATTCAGACCCCTTAACTTTTTCCACATTTTGTTACGTTACAGCCTTATTCTAAAATTGATTAAATAAAAAAATATCCTCATCAATATACACACAATACCCAATAATGACAAAGCGAAAACAGGTTTTAAGAAATGTTTGCAAATTTATTTAAAATAAAAACAGAAATACCTGTCGTGGAAATCCTACACAGGGACACTCGAAGTCAATCTTAAATGAATCATTGTTTATTACCAGCATGCTGGAGAGGTTCCAACCAATTCAATGCACCAAGTACACATGTCGATCAGGAGCTCCACCCAGGGCAGTTCTGTTAGTTCTCTAATATACAGACAAGTTATATTTGCATGATTTAGCTTATTCATCATTCATAATTAATTAATTATTAACATTTGCTTCCTTCATGTGACTGACCAATACTGGGTCATGCATGTGACAGACCAATACCACACGAGGCTTCTTCTCTCTAAGCTGAGACCTTGAAACTGAGATATACCTTTCTCAAAACAAGGTTATGGACGTACTGCCAAATTGCAGATACTGATAGTGAGGATTCGTTCAATCAGTCACTTGCATGAACACAGACATTGGTTATTAGAAAAGCACATGAATAGAACACAGAAATTGGTTATTAGAAAAGCACAAACATAAAAATGTCCATCACATACCTTAGAAGTATTCAGACCCTTTGCTATGAGACTCGAAATTTAGCTCAGGTGCATCCTGTTTCCATTGATCATCCTTGATGTTTCTACAACTTGATTGGAGTCCACCTGTGGTAAATGCAATTGATTAGACATTATTTGTAAAGGCACACACCTGTCTATATAAGGTCCCACAGTTGAAAGTGCATGTCAGAGCAAAAACCAAGCCATGAAGTCAAGGAATTGTCCGTAGAACTCCGAGACAGGATTGTGTCGAGGCACATGTCTGGGCAAGGGTACCAAAAAACCTCTGCAGCATTGAAGGTCCCCAAGAACACAGTGGCCTCCATCATTCTTAAATGGAAAAAGTTTGGAACCACCAAGACTCTTCCTAGAACAAGCCGCCCGGCCAAATTGAGCAATTGGGGGAGAAGGGTCTTGGTCAGGGAGGTGACCAAGAACCTGATGGTCACTCTGACAGAGTTCCTCTGTGGAGATGAGGGAACGTTCTAGAAGGACAACCATCTCTGCAGCACTCCACCAATCAGGCCTTTATGATAGTGGCCAGACGGAAGCCACTCCTCAGTAAAAGGCACATGACAGCAGTAAGGCACCTAAAGGACTCTCAGACCATGAGAAACAAGATTCTTTGGTCTGATGAAACCAAGATTGAACTCTTTGGCCTGAATGCCAAGCGTCACGTTTGGAGGAAATCTGGCACCATTCCTACAGTGCTGTGGGGATGTTTTTCAGCTGCATGGATTGGGCGACTAGTCAGGATCGAGGGAAAGATGAACGAAGCAAAGTACAGAGATCCTTGATGAAAACCTGCTCCTGAGTGCTCAGGACCTCAGACCGGGGCGAAGGTTCACCTTCCAACAGGACAACGACCCTAAGCACACAGCCAAGACAACGCAGGAGTGGCTTCGGGACAAGTCTCTGAATGTCCTTGAGTGGCCCAGCCAGAGCCTGGACTTGAACCCAATCGAACATCTCTGGAGAGACCTGAAAACAGCTGTGCAGCGAAGCTCCCAATCCAACCTGACAGAGCTTGAGAGGATCTGCAGAGAAGAATGGGAGAAACTCCCCAATTACAGGTGTGCCAAGCTTGTAGCGTCATACCCAAGAAGACTCCAGACTGTAATCGCTACCAAAGGTGCTTCAACAAAGTACTGAGTAAAGGGTCTGAATACTTATGTAAATGTGATATTTCCGTTTTTATTTTGAATACATTAACAAACATTTCTAAACCTGTTTTTGCTTTGTCATTATGGGGTATTGTGTGTAGATTGAGGGGGGGGGAACAATTTAATCAATTTCAGAATAAGTCTGTAACGTAACAAAATGTGGAAAAAGTAAAGGGTTCTGAATACTTTCTGAATGCACTGTATCATGTATATTTTGTTGTTAACCCTCCGGGTGGCTGGGTCTTGGATGAGCTTATAGCTTTTGCCCCCGCCTGGTGCTGCGGTCAAAACAATGGCCACGTCACACACTAGCTAGGTGTGTTTTGCTGAGGAGTATTTTTTTTGTCCGCTCACACAGGAGTAATATGTTTTTTGTTTTTTTCAGGGGGTTCTGCAGCAACCCTACTTCGCGCGGCTATGTACATAACCAGTGTGTAATCATGTGTGTTTCTGGTTTCACCGCGGTGCCATGTTTGGCCACATGATGGCAGTGTTGTCACTTGATCGTTTCCTTGCGCAGTAGTTATTTTGAAACCTCTTTGGTACTCCGTATGAATGAGATAACTAAGTAAAGAAGTTCAAAACTGGAGGCATGAGGAACATTAAATAATTACATTTTCTGTGTCATCCTGTAAACTATATTATGTGGAATGGGTATCTAAGCCCACGGCTGATAAATTGATTAGCAGATTCGCCACAAGTAGTCATTAACAAGAGAAGGCACATTCGAATAGATTTTAAAATCATATAGCTACCTGTATGTAACAGAAAAAAATAGTTAATATATTTTTAGTCGGTGACGATTGTATTTTGACTGAGTTGACTGTTTCCTTGCCATTTATTTTCGTGGATCTGGATGGATTGTGAAGAAAGTGCTGACGTCGAATGACGAGATGTATTCGCAAAGACTGATGGAGTGCAGGCGAGGCTTTCAGGTTTGTTACGCGATGGCCGCTCGTTTAACATTATTTTGTTTTAGGGCATAAACAAAGATTTCGTGAAATATTACGCTTTGTATGGAAACTACATAGCACTGGGAAAGTATCGACGTCGTTATAACTGAGCTATTGTGCCCACGGGCAAAAACGGAGTTACCTTTTCAGTTTGGTACTCAGTGTTTTTCCTCGTTCGTCCTAGGCCTACTAGCTTCACTTGAGCGGCGGGTTGGTAGTTTCGGATGAAGCGGGCAATCGGTTTGAGGCGGGTTCGGTTAGGCGAGTGAAGGACGTTTAGTAAGCTAACTTAGGTCGATCGATGTACAGAAAGAATGTTTTGAATAACCATTGTCATATTTACGAAACTTAACTAACTAGCCGCCCGGCGAGTTGGGGTTTGAATAGCTAGCTAACTTGTTAAATCGAACTGAGGACGGTAGCAGCTAACGCTAGTTACACATGCTAACCTAGTTTAGATATAGCTAGTTAGTCAAGGTGATACGAAGTATCTACCTAACTAACGTTACAATAAGTTACCGTAGTTATCTAAATCATAACTAGCGGATTGAAAATAGTGGAATGCTATCTAAACACAACTAGCTAGCGTGTGACGTTGTCATTGTTTTGACAGCAGCACCAGGCTGGAGCGAGTTTACAGTATGCCAGAGGTAGGTTAGCATGACAAGAACTGACGTTTGATGCTACGTTGATGTGATCTGTTTTATCAAAGGTTTGCTAAAACATGGTTATGTTTTTTAATCACATACGAGTATGTAGCTAGCATCATGTATACTTGTGCCTGTTATGACGGGGAAAAATGATGGTAACGTTACTGACAACACTTAATTCAGTTACATCTCCCACTTCACTCTTCCAGTTATAGCATGGATCCAGACAGTGAGCCGGATACACAACGAGCTCTCAGTTTGCAATGGAAGAGCTATAAGCTCGTCCAAGACCCAGCCATCCGGAGGGTTAACAACAAAATATATCGATATGATGGGGTGCATTTCAGTGTGCCGGTTGGTATTGTTTTTACATTACTTTTGTTATGTCGGAGTAGGGTTGTTGTACATGTCCTGTATTGTGACTTTGACTTGTCATTTCTCCAGGACTCGGGGTTCCCCCCAGTGGGAGATTTGCGGGACCCTCGACCTCGTAGGATCTGGTCCAGGCACACAGAGATGGCCCTGCCAGTGCCCAAGTTCAAGGTTAGAACCCTAACTAACTTGCTGACTCATCATACACTCACACCAGCCTCACTCTCTAAAAGCCGCTCTGTAGCATGTCATCTCTAATTTCCTTCTCTTGTTCCCAAAGCTGGATGAGTTCTACGTGGGCCCCATTCCCCTCAAGGAGGTGACCTTCGCTCGCCTCAATGACAACATCAAGGAACCCTTCCTGGCCGAGATGTGCGCAAAGTTTGGAGAGGTGGAGGAGATGGAGATATTGTTTCACCCCAAGACACGTAAGCACCTGGGCCTGGCCCGCGTGCTCTTCACCAGCACCAGGGGGGCCAAGGACACGGTCAAACACCTGCACAACACCTCCGTCATGGGCAACATCATTCACGCTCAGCTGGACATCAAAGGTATGACATGGCTTCATGGCTTTATGTCTGTGGGGTTTGATTTTATATAAAAAATATATTTTTTATACAAATAACTTCTATTGCAAGTATTATTGAAGAATAGAGATGTTTTATGGAGACATGGTTATTGTCACATTAGTATTTTGCAAAGATATTAGCAACATCCTTGTCTTATGGGTATGTTTGTGTTTGTGTGTATCTGCAGGCCAGCAGAGGCAGAAGTATTATGACCTGATAGTGAGTGGATCCTACACACCCCAGACTGTGCCCACAGGAGGCAAGGCCCTGACAGAGCGGTTCCAGCCCCCAGCTCCAACACAACCAGACACGGTACACTCACCAAGGGCTCATCACAACCATCCTACTGACATTTTCATGGAGGATTTACCTTTATGGTCCATCATGCTTGAGACTCTTTCATAATTTTCTACTGTGTGATGTCTTTGACTTTCTCTATCTAATTCTCCCATCTTCCTGTTCCTCTCTCTCTGTGCAGTCGTCAGATATCAGGCGGAGACTGTCCTCTGAGATAGCTGGCCTGGCTGTGGGCTTGGCTGCAGGGGTGCCGGCTCTCACTCCTGGGAGCACCACCCCCTGCTCTGTGGACACGGGCTTCAGTGAGCAGCGTCTAGACACGACACCCTCCTCCATGGGCGGGCCCTACACCCCAGGCTCCTCCGCTTCCTCGCAGGGAGGAGGAACGCCCTACACCCCTCGCTCTGTCTCACAGGACTCGGGCTACGCTGTTGCCAGGTCAGTATTGGGGTACTAACACCCTTCATAATAGCTCAGAGTTGATCGTTTATCCAAAGGTTTGTTTGTCATTCCAAAAAAGTATTAGGATATAAAAATGTATTAGGATAGTAATAATCAATGTGGTAACTTGTGTTTTATATATATATATATTAACCCTCTTTCTCCTTTTGTTTCTTAGACAAGTTGGATACAGTGCTGGCCCATTGACCAGTGGCTACACTTCCCAGGACATGCTTCCCTCCTCCTCCTGCTCCTCCTCTGCTGTCTCCTCCTCAGTTGGGGCATATAAAGCTCCCCGCTACCCGGAGGACCCCCATGCACCTCCACAAGACCCCTACCAAAGGTGTCGCCCCACGTACCCCCCTACCGGCCCGTTCCGTCCTAACGAGCCCCCGCTCTACCCCACATACCCTAACGCTGGAGGGGCTGGACAGCACATGGCACACCACCCTGCGATGCCTCCCCCACCTCCTGCACCCCAGTACGAGCAGCCCCCTCTGGCAGACCGGGACAGGGACAGAGAGCGGGACAGGGACTCAGGAGGGCGGTACGGTGCCGGTGGGATCGGCTCTAGAAGGTCATCTTACCAGGAGGCCAAGTATTCCCACCACTCACATCACTCTGAGAGGGAGAGGGGCTACAGACGGGACAGCCTGGGCTCCAGAGAACACGGCAGACACCGTAACCACCATTCACACAATCACAGCAGCAGTAGTAGTAGTAGCAGCAGCCGACGACGGAGCAGCCACGACCGAGACAGCAGGGAGAGGGACAGAGACAGCGACTACTCAAACAGCTCCGACCCCAGATTCAACGCCAACTCCCACCGCTCCTCCTCCAACAGCCTGTCCCCGCCTCCGTCCGCCTACCCCTCCTACTCCTCCTCCTCCAAAGACCAACCCCCTTCCCACGACCCCTCTGTCTCCTCCCGCCTGGAGCCCTCCTCAGTGTACCGTGCCCAGCCTAGTGGTGCTGGTTCTGGGGAAAGGGGGTCTGGGTCTGACAACAAGGACCCCCGATCCCACCACACCCCTCTGCCGCCCCCTCCACCTCCTCCCCTCCCCCCTGCCTCTGTGATAGCGGCGGCTGTAGCCGAGACGCTCAGCGCCCTTGACTTTGGCCAGGAGAGCCCAGTCAGAGAGGAGACATGGACCAAGCCCAAACGCCGGCCCACCACCCCACCCCCCCCCTCCTCAGCATCCCTCCACCCCTCCCTCCTCTCCACCCCACTCCTCAATTGCTTCCTCTTCCACTTCACCCTCCTCCACCTCCCTCCCTCACCATCTCCCCTCCTCCTCCACCTCCCTCTCCCCACCCCCCCAGCGAGACTCCTCCTCCCCGGAGCCAGATTCCACCAATGAGAGCCTGCCATTTGTCTACCACAGCAGCAGCTTAGACTCTCGTATTGAGATGCTCTTGAAGGAGCAGAAAGCGAAGTTCTCCTTCCTGGCCTCCGATGAAGATGATGAGGAGGACAGGAAGGAAGAAAGGCAGAGAGAGAAGGCAGCAGTGGCAGCAGCAGGGGAGGGAGGAGCAGCAGCAGGGGAGGGCAGGAGCAATAAGCAGAGGGAGCAGGATGTGGAGAAAGACAGGCGGAGGAGACAAGGAGGAGATGGTGGAGGCCAGCAGAGGAGGAAAGGAGAGAGAGATAGAGACGGCCGCAGAGGGAGGAAGCAGAGAACAGGGGGAGAGGGGAGGAAGAGTCCCACTGTAGTTGCACCAGCTACCCCCCTCCTCCACCTTCTCTCCCCGCATCCCCACTACAGATGACCATACTAGTCTCCATGGAACAGGACCTCTGCAGGAGGAGACATCCCAACCTGAGCCTATTGATCCAAGGACCAGACAAGGGGCACACACACCCCCCTACAACGGACAGAGTCAGGTAAGACCATCTTACTCTGTTAATGGAAATATTGTAGGAATCAGATTGTATTGAAACGTTGGTGTATTGTTAGCAGGGATTGTCAGTTGATGCAAAAGTGTGGGAAAATCGTGAATTCTCTCTTTCCTTCATGCAGTCATCCCCTCATTCTTCTGGGGAGGACATGGAGATCTCAGACGAGGATGAGGAACACACCATTACAGCAGTGACCACACACCACGCCACTCCTTCCTCCATCTCTTCCCCGTCTTCATCCCAGGCCCCCCTGCCCTCCCAGACAGACCCCTCTGCCTCCCCCTCTGACCCCACACAGCACTTTGGCACGTCCATGCCTGCTCCACCCATCCCATCTTACCCCACTCACCTCCCTCCCCCGGGCTTTTCCCTGCAGCCCCCTCCACCCCCCTGCATCCCCCCACCGCTGGCCCACATGGAGCTGCACCCTGAGTACCCTCCTCCCATGCCCCCACACATGTATGACTATGCCAGCAGTATGGAGCTGATGAACCAGTACAGTGGCGGAGCCCCCATGTCCTTTCAGATGCAGACCCAGATGCTGAGTCGGCTGCACCAGCTGAGGATGTCCTCTTCTAATGGCGCCGCTGCCCCCGGCGACGCCCCCCCTTCAGACTACTACCACTCCATGCCTCCTCCCCCACACCCCCACCACCCTTACATGGACCAAGAGGGGGGTGGCTACGACCAGGACCACCACTACATGCCCCCCCACATGCCCTACGCCTACCCTGGCCCCTCTCAGATGCCCCACCACCACGCCATCCCCCCTCCACACACCGGCTGGCCCCCGCATGTCTTACCCGAACACTACGCGTACCACACCCCGCCGCCCTATGGGACTATTCCTCCTGTGGAGGGAGAGGCCCAGTACGGGGCGGAGGGGGACCCCCAAATGCCCCTGCTAACAGAGAACCCCCACGAGGCCACAGTGCAGCTGGTGCTGGCCACCCTCATCCAGGAGATGAAGAGCATCATGCAGAGGGACCTCAACCGCAAGATGGTGGAGAACATTGCCTTCGGAACCTTTGACGAGTGGTGGGAGCGCAAGGAGACCAAAGCCAAGGTAAGAGAGTGGAACATAGACAGAACCCTAAACTACGTACCTGGTTTGAGGAGTTAGTGAGTTAACTTTGGTCAACTCGGGATAACTGGTACCATGAAAGTGACTCACCCTTTAGCCAGGTAAATTTCTATGGCAACGAATCCTTCAGAACTAACCTGCAGGCTAACTCAGGGCTAACTCCATTTATCCTGAATGAAGTGTCTACCGTGAGTTGAGGACCAAATAAATCACATTCCCTCCCTCTCATAAAGATTGCATCATCACCCCCTTCATTATATTAATCAATGAAGGGGGTGTATGCTAAACATGCAGTGAGGGAAAAAAGTATTTGATCCCCTGCTGATTTTGTACGTTTGCCCACTGACAAAGACATGATCAGTCTATAATTTTAATGGTAGGTTTATTTGAACAGTGAGAGACAGAATAACAACAAAAAAATCCAGAAAAACGCATGTCAAAAATGTTATAAATTGATTTGCATTTTAATGAGGGAAATAAGTTTTTGACCCCTCTGCAAAACATGACTTATTACTTGGTGGCAAAACCCTTGTTGGCAATCAGAGGTCAGATGTTTCTTGTAGTTGGCCACCAGGTTTGCACACATCTCAGGAGGGATTTTGTCCCATTCCTCTTTGCAGATCTTCTCCAAGTCATTAAGGTTTCGAGCCTGACGTTTGGCAACTCGAACCTTCAGCTCTCTCCACAGATTTTCTATGGGATTAAGGTCTGGAGACTGGCTAGGCCACTCCAGGACCTTAATGTGCTTCTTCTTGAGCCACTCCTTTGTTGCCTTGGCCGTGTGTTTTGGGTCATTGTCATGCTGGAATACCCATCCACGACCCATTTTCAATGCCCTGGCTGAGGGAAGGAGGTTCTCACCCAAGATTTGATGGTACATGGCGCCGTCCATCGTCCCTTTGATGCGGTGAAGTTGTCCTGTCCCCTTAGCAGAAAAACACCCCCAAAGCATAATGTTTCCACCTCCATGTTTGACGGTGGGGATGGTGTTCTTGGGGTCATATGCAGCATTCCTCCTCCCCCAAACACGGCGAGTTGAGTTGATGCCAAAGAGCTCCATTTTGGTCTCATCTGACCACAACACTTTCACCCAGTTCTCCTCTGAATCATTCAGATGTTCATTGGCAAACTTCAGACGGCCCTGTGTATGTGCTTTCTTGAGCAGGGGGACCTTGCGGGCGCTGCAGGATTTCAGTCCTTCACGGCGTAGTGTGTTACCAATTGTTTTCTTGGTGGCTATGGTCCCAGCTGCCTTGAGATCATTGACAAGATCCTCCCGTGTAGTTCTGGGCTGATTCCTCACCGTTCTCATGATCATTGCAACTCCACGAGGTGAGATCTTGCATGGAGCCCCAGGCCGAGGGAGATTGACAGGTCTTTTGTGTTTCTTCCATTTGCGAATAATCGCACCAACTGTTGTCACCTTCTCACCAAGCTGCTTGATGATGGTCTTGTAGCCCATTCCAGCCTTGTGTAGGTCTACAATCTTGTCCCTGACATCCTTGGAGAGCTCTTTGGTCTTGGCCATGGTGGAGAGTTTAGAATCTGATTGATTGCTTCTGTGGACAGGTGTCTTTTATACAGGTAACAAACTGAGATTAGGAGCACTCCCTTTAAGAGTGTGCTCCTAATCTCAGCTCGTTACCTATATAAAAGACACCTGGGAGCCAGAAATCTTTCTGATTGAGAGGGGGTCAAATACTTATTTCCCTCATTAAAATGCAAATCAATTTATAACATTTTTTACATGCATTTTTCTGGATTTTTGTTGTTGTTATTCTGTCTCTCACTGTTCAAATAAACCTACCATTCAAATTATAGACTGATCATTTCTTTGTCAGTGGGCAAACGTACAAAATCAGCAGGGGATCAAATACTTTTTTCCCTCACTGTAAATGCTAAAATACATTTACATTTTAGTCATTTAGCAGACACTCTTATCCAGAGCGACTTACAGGAGCAATTAGGGTTAAGTGCCTTGCTCAAGGGCACATCGACAGATTTTTCACCTAGTCGGCTCGGGGATTAGAACCAGAGACCTTTCGGTTACTGGCACAATGCTCTTAACCACTAAGCTACCTGCCGCCCATTTAGTAATGACAGAATGCATTTGAAACTTGACGCACAGTAAAACTTGTGTATCTATAAGAGTGGGTAAAAAGGTGCTTGTGCAATGATAAGCACATCAAAGGACACCAAAGACAGCATTAACACCATAGCCTGCTGAATTTGCAAGATAACTTTTCTTGCAATTTGATTTTGGGACAAATTAAAATGTGGCACTTACTCGCCCATGGATTCATGTTTCAGCATTATCTCGAAGAGTTTGGCGTTCGATTAGCCACGTGCGACATGCACGCACAGTTACAAGCCTGCTAGAGTTGGCGGCAGGCGGACAAGCAATATCCACTGTCGTAGTACGGATGAAGTCTGAGCTAGAATGTGAAGCTGGCTAGCTTTAGAAAACCCTGAGTAGATCTAGCTTGCATCGTAGTATACCCATCTGGTCAATTTAAATGGGTTTCTGATTTCCATTTTTCATTCAAGTTTTTCAAGTCGTACATGGTTTTCCTGTTTATTGTTTTAAAAAAATCCATGATTTGATTTGCCATGATGCCCGTTGGCTTTTCTAAATCCACATCTGTCCTCCCTCCCCAGCCGTTCCAGACCATGGTTCGGGGTGTGGCTGCAGTGAGGGACGAGGAGAAGAAGGAGGAGAACAAGGTCAGCAGCAAGCCCCGGGAGCCCCTCATGTCTCTGGTGGACTGGGCCAAGAGTGGAGGAATGGAAGGCTTCTCACTGAGAGGGGCGCTACGACTACCCTCATTCAAGGTAAATAAGTACACAGAGGCAGCAGTTGAACTCGGGAATTGTCAGTTACTCATGTACATTCATTTGTGTACTGTGCATAGGAAATAGAGATGGATTAGTACTGTACATGTATAGAAATTACACTAATACATGTTCATGAATAGACATTACTCCATTCACTTAGGGATTTTTTCCACCATAATTTACCATGATATTAACTGTGTGTGTATTGTGTCCAGGTGAAGAGGAAAGAACCTCAGGAGCTAGCAGAGGTAGGAGAGATGAAGAGACCCAAGACACCGCCAGAGGATGATGACGAAGGTGAGCTTCTGATCCATGACCCCCTCCTTTGGGAATCCCTTTGGGGAGATGTCACCCACCATCTTTGTGTTTCCTATGTTGGCTCACCATCTCTCTCCTCCTCCTCCCCCCCAGACTCGTACCATGAGAAGGGTCTAGAGGTAGGAATGGCAGATGGGGAGGGCCACAGGGCTGAGAGGGACAGCAGGCGGAGGAAGAAGACCAGAAGTCGGAAACCTTGGGACCTGGACAGCGAAGGAGAGGAGACTTCTGATGGTTCTTCTTCAGATAAGGTGTGTGTCTGCATGTGCAAAGGATAATTTAGCATGAAAATGTTTCTCCACATAATAAAGTTGACCTTATCTCAAAAATGGAATATATGGCTACAGAAACAATAATGCATGATTCTTCTAATCAGTTGATGATTTCCGCAAGCCATACATACTGGCGGTGTTGTTGTATTTCCCCATAGTGCTGGCTAGATGGCAGCATTTCACTGTGTGCCTCTCCATACTCTGCTGTATTTTGGCTACATTGACTTGGGTTGAACCTGAGACACTTGTTTATTATCACGAACTGTGTTCTTTTGTTCCTCTCTGTAGGAGGATGAGGAAAGTGACAAGGAGTCTGAAGGTAAATCTAGCTTTCTTAATGTTGTCCTTATTGAGGCCAATGTGCTGCCCCCCACAGGCTTTCTTCTCTACCTTTTCCATCATGCCATCTTATCATCTCTCACTTCATCTCTAATTTCTTTGTCTTCAGATGAGGCCTTGAGTGCTGACAGCGATGATGAGAGCCTCTCCTCATCCACAGAGAGTTCTTCCTCCTCAACATCATCCTCCTCTTCCTCTGAAGACGAGGATGAGGAGGAAGGAGAGCAGGCCGGGAGTGGACTGGACACCATGGATGAGTCTACGATGGACAGCACAGTTCTGGACACAGAGAAGGAGGATGACCGGTACGTTTTGAACAGTGTTCTTGTTTCTGAATATACTTGCATATACCTGTATATAAGTATCCAAAATGCTTGATATATATTTCCTATGGAAGTATCTTTATTGCAACTTTGTTGCTCAAATGTGTCTGTGGGTTGATACTGACCATTCCACTTGTTGTGATCTCTAGAGAAAAGTCTGCAGCTGCTGTTCCAAAGGCACCGCTCAGCACGGAGATCAAAGCAGGTTAGTCACACATTTAGTTTCTCTGTTATGGATGTTCATTGGCAAATGCCAATGTTGTTTTTCACCTGATTTATAATTTAAATATGTGCCCATCTCTCAGAAATTGCTGCCAGCAAGAAGGATTCATCAACACCCAGCTCAAACGCTCGTCCTCCAGCCCCCCGCCCCTCCTCCTCCATTGTCATTGTTCCTCCTCTCAAGAAGCGACGGAAGACCGTCTCGTTCTCTACCAGGGAGAGCGACTACAAACCCCACCTGCCAACGGTCCCCTTGTCCCCACCTCCCTCCACTGCCTCTCCTCCCTTCTCCCCCATCAAATCTCACCTTCCAGACTCCATCCTCATCGTCTCCACACCTGGAACCACCTCCTCCAAGACTCTCTCACTCCTCCCCTTTGCCTCCAAACCAGGCGAAGGCCACGCCCTCTCTCCCTCCCCTGTTCTCACTGTTCCCTCGCCTGTATGCCCCGAAGACTCCAAAAAGAGCCCTGTCCCTCTGGTGTCCCCCCCAATCACCCCCACCAAGTCCCCCAACAAACGGGGGGCCTCTCCCAAATCCCCCGCCCCCGCTCCAGTGTGGGTGTGTCGCACCGTGCAGAACCTCCCCCTGGACCACGCCTCCATGGTCAAGATGGCCTTCGAGGAGGCCCCGCCCCCCGTCACAAAGGGCCGGGGCAGGGGACGCCCCAGGACTGTCAGCCTGTCGACCCCCACCCCTCCCCCCTCCTACCACACCCTCAGAGAGGAGGATGAGGAGGAGGAGAGACTGCAGAGGCTGAGACTCAGGGAGCAGCTGGGAGCATCCAGCCTGATACAGCTGGGCTCGGCCCCCACGGCTGACCTGTCTGTCCTGGCTGATGTGGCCCTGAAGCTGGACCCAGACGCTGGAGACTCGGAGGAGACGGAGACATCAGACGAGGCAGAGGAGCAGAAGATGGAGGAGGAGATGCTCCTCTCTCCAAAAGCCCTACCCCTGGTTATGGACCCACAGGGCCTGTCTGCCCTGCAGGAGCACAACTATTCCAAAGCCCCCTTCCACCTCATCCCCGCCCAAAAGAGGAATGTCTCCAAACAGGAGCCAGGGGTGCTCCTCCCTGCAGACCTCAACCATCACGCCATCTCTGGGGTGCTGGAGGCACCTGAGGAGGTCATAGGGGAACCCCTGCCCTCTAGGGACAGACACCAGGCTGAGTATCTGTCTGGCATGGGGCTGCTGTGTGAGGCTGGCAACACGGCCAAGGACGCTGTGCTGGCACCTCTCACCCCATCAGCCAAGAGGAAGGGAATGGTAGCGAGGGGGCGTGAATTGGAGGAGATGGGCAAAGGGAAGAACAAGAAGAGGAGGAGGAAAGACAAGGAAAATCTGGAGTTGCAGCAAACGAAAAAACAGAAGGAACATCAGACCAAGAAACAGAAGAAGAGGAAACTAGAGGTGTGTGAAATGTTTTGTGGGTTTGTGCATGTGTCAAGTGTCACAACTAAGAAGTGTTGAGTATGGCGCGTCAAGCACGTAAAAATTGGTTATTGCTCAACCACAGCTTACATTTACTGTAACTTTGTCATCTTAAAATGACATGCAAAGCAACTTTGTCTTTCCTCAATTGCACAAAGTTTCACAGCTTGACAGTTAAATGGTCAAATTGTCATGTAAAAAACAAATGTTACTAGTAAATTACCATCTAATCCAGAAAGTCCCATCCTAGGGCCTGTATGTGCCTGTTACTGGATAATCTTAGTTCCTGTGTTGACATCTCCCCCTCTCCCACTCTATCCTTGTTCCTGTCCCTCTCCCACTCTCTCCCCTTCCTGTCCCCTTCTCCCCTCTCTCCCTGGTTCCTGTCAGGAGGTGGACCTGGAGGAGGATGTGGACGTGGAGCAGCTGGAGCCGGGTGAGCTGTCTAACACGGAGGACGAGGACGAGGAAGAGTGGGACGATGTGAGGAAGAGCGAGCGCCTCTTCCTCCAGGAGGCCGGGCTGACGTCGTCGCAGCGTTGGCCCAAGCCCATCCCAGCCCCGGAGCCCATCACATTTGACCAGCGCAGCGAGTTTGAGCAGATGACCATCCTGTACGACATCTGGAACTCTGGTCTAGACGTGGAGGACATGACTCTGCTGAAGACCACCTACGAGAAGCTGCTGCAGGACGACCACAGCACTGACTGGCTCAACGACACACACTGGGTCCACCACACTGATATCCTTTACTACTGGCACTGCTGGGATGACTGGCAGGGCAGGGGGTTTGGAACGAGGGTTAGAAGCCCTGTTTGTGTATTAGGATCTTCCATGTGTTGAGGCCTCTTATGAACAGTTGAGCTGTGTTTATAAAGTAATCTTCCTGTATGTGGAAGTCAGTGGAGGCTTCTGAGGGGAGGACGGCTCATAATAATGGCTGGAACGGCGCAAATGGAATGGTATCAAACACATGGAAACCATGTGTTTGATATATTAGATACCATTCCGCTCCAGCCATTACCACGAGCCCATCCTCCCCAATTAAGGTGCCACCAACCTCCTGTGGTGGAAGTAGATTAAATGGTGTGTAATGATGAATGTGTATTTAGATGGACTGGTGTGTTATGAATGTGTGTTTAGATGGACTGGTGTGTGTTCAGCAGTAACTGTTGTTAGCCTTAATGTGTGGCCTGCACTTACCAACATCCCCAACCCGCGGCGTAAGAAGAAGAGTGCAGACGGGCAGCTGCGGGAGCACGTGACGGGCTGTGCCAGGAGCGAGGGCTACTACGCCATCAGCAGGAAGGAGAAGGATGTCTACCTGGATCTGGAACTGCCTGAGCAGGCCCTACTGGAGGCTGCCGACTACGATGCCTCGGTACGCACACCTCACTTTACCATCTCTTTCCTTTTTAGACTATATATGGTCTCTGGCTTTTCATACAATGGTATCATGTTGTTGCCTTTCATAACCTCTGAACACAGATCCTTTGTTCCAATAAGATGAATAACCTTTGGTCATTGAATACAGGGAAGTTGGTGATTCATTATTTTGATCAAAACAAGTAGTGTATTTCTTATTTTAGCATATGCTTCACAATGCTATAGGAAGTCATGCAGATGTATTCAACAGCTTTGCTGCGTCTGCTCGTGGCAATGAAAATGAACTCGCTCAACCACCCCAGATTAACTATTTTATTGGGCATTTAGGTCAAAGTGCCTCTGGCTCAGTAGTATTTAGCTCAAGGCCATGTGATAGTGTGTGTCACCGTGTGTGTGTCACTGACCCCATGTAACCGTCCTTCTGCCCTCCCCCTCAGGGCTCAAACAGGCTGCTGTCAGAGAGACGGTCGGAGCAGCGCCGCCTCCTCAGTGCCATAGGCATCCCTGCAGTCATGGACTCTGACCTGCTCAAACTCAACCAGCTCAAGGTACACAGCAGCCTGGAACTATGTGTACCACTGACATTATGTAACTGCTGTGTTGTCGCTGGTCTACAACCACCGTGTCATTTCCCATGGGTTTCATGTTGAGAACTTACGTCTCTACTGTGTAATGAAGACCTTGACCTTTTAAACCCATGCCAGTGTGTTGATAATGAGACTTTGATCCAGGACTATGGTGAAATCTAGAGGAAAGGCTGATATTGCATTCAATCCAGTTGTCTAGACAAAGCTTGATGATGAGTTGGTTATTTGAATCCGTTGTGTAGTGCCGGGGGGGGCAGGACAGTTTGGGAAACCCTGGTGTAGAGAGTAACTAAAGGATTATTGCACCACTATGGCACTAACTCGTACTTCCTTCCTTCCTCAGTTCCGTAAGAAGAAGCTTAGATTTGGCCGCAGTAGGATCCATGAATGGGGCCTGTTCACCATGGAACCCATTGCTGCTGACGAGATGGTCATTGAGTATGTGGGCCAGAACATCAGACAGGTACTGGTCATTGTACTGCTTGAATATGTAGTGTGTAGGGCCATATTGTAGTCTGTACTTCATTCATCCATAGTGTGGTATCATAGCATTAGCAATAGACACATGACAAACATCAGTGTTGGTCTTTCCTGGGTGTTCAGCTGGCATCATTGTTTGTGTTTGTGCCCGTTTCTTTGCCAGATGGTGGCTGACAACAGAGAGAAGCGTTATGCCCAGCAGGGCATCGGGAGCAGCTACCTGTTCAGAGTGGACCACGACACCATCATCGATGCCACCAAGTTAGGCAACCTGGCACGCTTCATCAACCACTGCTGCACTGTGAGTCAGCCCACACCTACACAAGCAAAACTATACAGGTTATAACAATGGAGTGACGCAACGTGACGACTAAATAGAAATACATAGATTTCCATCATACATATTTAGTGACTCTGATACACACATTTCCATCATACATATTTAGTGACTGATACACACACACAATGCTCACAGTAACATTGACTGGGAAGATCCTCTCTTAAGTCATTTAGTTTTCTCTGAATTTCCCATAACTGGTCTCCTTCCTCTTCCTTCCCCAGCCTAACTGCTACGCAAAGGTGATCACCATAGAATCCCAGAAGAAGATTGTGATCTACTCCAAGCAGGCCATTGGCATGAATGAAGAGATTACCTACGACTACAAGTTCCCTCTAGAGGAAAATAAGATTCCCTGTCTGTGTGGAACAGAGAACTGCCGTGGGACGCTCAACTAGAGACCACAGCAATGACCACACTCACACTGAGGGGTGGCAGTACCCCGTTTCAGTCCCTCCTGTCCCCCCTCCACAAACCCCTGACTATAACCAAGAACAAAGCCATGGTTCCAACACACCCACCACCAACAGCCCCCCTCCTGACCCCAAAGCCCACCTGCTCCTCCAGACTGTCAAACAGTTGTCTGTACCATATCCAGGAAACAGAGAGACACACGCAACGTTTGCACTGTTCACACACTTTAATTTACCTGGGGTTATGGTTTATTATCTTAGGGGTTGTGAGACCCTCCCTCCCAGGGGTGTGATTAATATTCGGGCCCCCTCTCCTGTACCCCAAACCCCTGAAATTCAGCATTAGTCTCCGCTGTAGCAGGATTTAGTAACTTAGGACCACTTGTTCCCGTTCGGTCAAGCGTAGAAGGTTTTTTTCCCTAACCTATCAACACTGGTTTTGTGCGTCTTGTGTCCGCCCCCTCACAGATAGGCAGTGGTCCGGAAGCTCCCACTAACCCCAACCCTCTCTGCCCACACACAGACGCACAGGATTTACAAACATATTCAGGGTTTTAAAGGCACTCGTCGCGGCGCAGTTTTAGTTACACACTCTGATCCATTGGGACTTCAGTTATGCAAGATTTCCAAAAATGAAGATTGTTTGAGCTTTGTCATTTTATAGTATTGCATATTCTTATTATTACTATTCTTGTTCTGATTTAGTTGCGTGAGCTGTAAGTGTCTTACAGTGAAGTGAACTTCAGTGTTCCCACCACCGTCCCATTTATCCTCTAGTACACCCCCTCCTCCTCCTGGGTGCGTGACTCTCCCCTCTCACCAGTTTGTGTTTGGATGAGAGACCATAGACTTTTACAAATATTTGTTTTTCACCATGCTACAAAAGGACAAATCATTTGTAGATCAAATAGTGTGTGGCGTCAAGTCAGTTTATCTTTAAAGCCTAAAATGGCTGCTGAGTTTGTCTGCAGGTTTAGCGCAATTAGGAATGCTTTGTTTGTTCCTTTTACGTTCCCCTTGCCCCTTCGTGATGTTGTCCCTTCTCACGTTAGGATGCAGAGAAGGGACCTGACCTGTGTGTGTCTCTGTATCTGTGTGTTTAAGAGAATGTATTCTTACACGAGCGAGTATGTTTTTAATCCTGTTGTGTGAATGTGCTCTCACTGTCAATTTGTGCTTTTGAACAACCTGCAAATGTCAGGTTGTCTGTGCATTTTGTATGACATGGTCAAGGCACACTGTCAGGAAAACTGTTTCTATGAAATCTCTATTATTTGGCAAACCATTATAGACAAATCTGTTTACAAACATAACTCTGCCCCATTGACCCCTATTCAAGCGTTGAGATCTGTGTATGTTGGACTTTGTCATTGAGTGTGTTCTGAATGGTTTTAAAGGGTAAACTTATCTGTGTAGATCAGATCTGGTAAATCTAGTTTCTAGTTAAGTCGATCTCGACTTTAGACAATACCTTTATTTTTGCATTTATTAAATGCATTGGCCTATGACTATTTTTAACATGAATAATAAGAAATATATATTTAGGCATGTTGATCTTCACTATAATAAATTCCCCTCTCTCATAGGAAATGATGGGTTAGCGTACCCCAGACCGTCTCTGTGGAGTATCTGTGTCTTGGCCTAATATGTAGATGAACCTTCAGATCAATCTGTGTTTGGTGGGTGAATCAGAACCGGGGGGGGTCATTTTTAATTGTTATCCATTTTTCATTGTTATCCATGCTCTCTCAACTCAAGCAGTCGCTGTCCCAAGTTTTTTTAATCTTTGATTTCGATGTTTTAAATGTCACAAGGCCCCTCCATGTTCTGTTCCAGCCACAGCAGAAAAGTCATCTATATTTCTTGTTGCAACTGGCGCTTTTCAGTACAAACCAACCCTCTAACTTTTAAGTAAAATATGGAGAGAAAAAAATTCAGACAAATGTACATATTGTAGAGGTGTTTGTTTCTCGTAGAAACACACTGGTTCCAATCTGTAAATATGTTGTTCTTTTCCTACTTCCCATGAGGAAAACTGTACATACCTTCCATTCAGTTATTTTTCTTTTTAATTTGATTTATTTTATTATTTGCAATATTTCTCTTGTATTAATGCGTTGGACCCTTTTATTAATGGTGCATTAAAATATTTTTTTTTAAAAAGTGAAAGCTTTGTTTTAGTTTTATTTTGTAATGCCTTGGTTGAGTGTCTGGACTTTCCGCTACTAGCCCCTGGGTTGTCTAAAGGGTGTGTTGGTAAATTCACTCTGGCTATCTACTGCGATTTCAGAGCACTCTCGTACAAGTGTGCCTGAGTGCAGAATAACTGAGGAATTTATACAAAAGCGCAACAACCGTTGAATGTCAGTAAACGTCGGCAAAAAAAACATAATTCAATTGTTGCCAGCAGCACAGTTAGTCACCAACGATCTCAATTTTCATAGTCCTAAAGCAATATTAAGCAAACACAACATTCGCTGTGTGTGAGTGTCTGTCAGTGAAATGTAAATCTCTATCCTGATTGCCTAGTCACTTTTACCCCTACCTACATGTAAATATATTACCTCAACTACCTGGTACCCCTGCACATTGACTCAGTACTGGTAATTCTTATAGCCTCATAATTTTTTGTTACCATTTCCTTTTTTATTTAGCTAATTTTTGTTACTTTTTAACTCTGCATTGTTGGGAAAGGGCTCATAAGTAAGCATTTCACGGTAAAGTGTACCACTGTTGTATTTGCCGCATGTGAGAAATACAATTTGATTTGATTTGAAGCTCATGCGCAGAAATACGTCATTGGGTCTAACGGTCATCTCGTGCGGAACTGCACATGTGCAGGCCGTCAAATCAAAGGCACTCCTTCGATATAAAGTTGTTTTTGACTAACATGAAAATGTGTCAGTTTGTCCCTTTCACAAGGTTGGCGTACCAGAATACATGTTTTACATCAGTAGTTGACACAAAGTGCTTATATAGAAACCCTGTCTAAAACCCCAAAGAGCAAGCAATGCAGATGTAGATGCACGGTGGCTAGGCAAAACTCCATAGAAAGGTAGAAACCTAGAGAGGAACCAGGCTCTGAGGTGTGGCCAGTCCTCTTCTGGCTGTGCTGGGGGGAGATTATAAGAGTATATGGCCATTAAGGCCAGATCGTTCTTCAAGATTTTCAAATGTAGCTCAGTTGGTAAAGCATGACGCTTGTAACGCCAGGGTAGTGGGTTCGATCCCCGGGACCACCCATACATAAAAAATGTATGCACGCATGACTAAGTCGCTTTGGATAAAAGCGTCTGCTAAATGGCATATTATAAAATAGCCTACCCAGCTCTGCTAGGGTGAGTAAAATGGTCAGAGTGAGGTTCTCTCATTTGTATCTGGAAGTAGCTAGCTAGCAAGCTAACCAACTTTAGCCAGTTAGCTTGGGCCTTGAATTGGGTTGTGAGGTCAGAACGCTCCGGAGATCGAAACGCTCTGAATATACAAACGGACAATAAACAAATTAATTGGACCAGCGCTGTCCCGGGTGTCGCAAAGAGTTATGGGATATTAGATTTCCATTTTCTAAATCATTATCTGCAATCTAGCTTTCAGGTGGGAGGTACGAGTCCGTAGCGGAATATCCATATAGGGTCGTCAACCACGGACAATTACTGGATGGCTGATCCCTGTTGGATAGCTGTTACAAAGGGATTTTGTAATGCATAGTAGTCTTTTTGATATCGTCTTCTCCTATCCTGTGTGGTACTATACTGTATGTCATCAGGGTGAGTGTGCATAGTGGAACGCGTACAGGAACTTGCAGGCTTGCCGGAAACGGCAATGCCCTCGTGCATAGAGAGGAGACAACAGAAGGTACGTTTGTCAGTCAAGTTCAACCTGAAAAACGATATGTTTCCTGTGTGTGTGTGTGTGTGTGTGTGTGTGTGTGTGTGAGAGCGAGAGAGAAATAGATGCAAAATGTAGTGTCAGAGAAGGAGGAAACACGAATAAGGAAGACGTGACCTAGTATGGAACTGGGTTTGCATAAGTACATATTGGTTAACATGAGTTCAATCACCCTTGTTATAGAAGCACAGAGTTCATGAGGTTAAAAAAAGAACTGAAAACCAGCTCAGAAAATGCATACTTCTTCTCCACATGATTGTCTGTCTGTAAAGTTGCATCATGTAAAATAATTTACAAAACTATGTGAAGCCAAAGTTGTAAAACCATAATTAGGGTGGGTAGTGCTCAGCTGGGAAATGTGCTAAATTATTATTTATTGAATGTTTATCATTAATCCATTTAGCCTCATGGGAGATACATAATTGAATGAGCATAACCCAAACACCATGGATAAATTATTTACTGGAATTGTATCTGTTTGACTTTGTTTTGAAGCATCTAGCGGCCATCAAAATTAAAGAAATGGCTCTGTGAGGTTTCTCCCTACCTAGGACACTTACAAGCTTGGCCTGTTGTTTTTGGGGCACTTTGTGACAAATGCATTTTAAAATAATAATTTGCCATCTTCATTGATAGTTGATCTAGATCGTCAAAATCAATTATAGTCCACATTCAACCAAATCAGTGAGACTGTTTAGCAGATGATCAATGGTAACTTAAAGTTCAGGACGGGTATTATGAGGCTGTTGGTGTTTAACCAGTAAATACTGTCTGATTCCGCGCTGTGAGTAATATACTGTCATTTAACCTGGCAATGACAATGTTTTGCGGTCAGCAGCTGAGACTATAGATAACTTGTCTGTGAATCATGTGACTGTCTGGAAATTTGCAAGGAATGGAAGTACAATACCATGTGTGTCACTTTCCATGAAGGCCTATGCTAGTACAATATCTGTAGCACAATATGTTGTCAATTCAAAGGTTGCTGTGTGCATGATTTATCAATTACAGGGCTGTTCAAGAAGGCCATTATTGCAACGGCGATTTGGAGGAAGGATCAAGGACAAAGAATGGACCCAGAGAGATGTTGGATGAATGGCCATATTGTTTAAACAGGAGAAGAACAATCTCCTCTGACATTTTATATGATATTCAATCCAGTCCAGTCAGAGAGAAAGAATGAAAGGAAGCAATACTTTTTCAGATCACTGGGGCTGTCTCCCTCATTGCCCCAGACTGACAGGCAGTAGCGGTGCGTGGGTAAAATCATTGAGCAAGCCAAGCCTGTAAAAAAGCCATATTACAACCTATGTTGTGATAATTGCGTTGTTTGCTCTATAGCAATTAGTTAAAACGCCACCTTGATATACAATAAGGCCATGACAACAAAAAGACAACAGTCACACAGTGGCGGAATAAATTCAACTACACATACTGTTTGTTTAATCACAGAACTGGAGAGCAACATCTGTGTGAAGTCCACAAAGCAAATATTGCATGTAACAAACAGTTATATCACCTGCAGCATGGTCAAGCAAGTTAACGTTTTCAACAGTTTATTAAATAAACAACTACTGATTTTAGAACCACAGAGTTACCGCAAGTCAGCACAAAGACAACAGGAGCACTGCCTCCGCCATTCCAGCACCAATTCAACTTACACATTTGAACATAATAAAATCAACAAGGCTATATATGCTTAGTTTAATACACTGAAAACAAACTTAAAGATAACGAAAACAATTTAGTCCAATCGATGTTGTTAAATATCATGTGGCTGTCCATGGAACTGATTTCTGTGTGTGTGTGTGCGCAAGTAAAACAAAACATGTTGACTCACCCTACTTGTAGACTAGTTGAACGCCAATGCCATCCTCCTCTCTTTCATGTCGGCAAATCGGTCTATGGCGCTGTCATACACTTAGTTTTTGTTGTCATAGGTTACCTAACTAAAATGCTTGCTAGCCTAACTGCCTGGCATGGCCAACAATGAACCAGCTAAGTTAGCTAGCTAGTTAGTTAACGTGAGCCTACTAGGCTACACATTGAACTTCAATCTTCTCGGGCCAGTGGCACAACATATTAATTTATGGTTAGATCAGAATCGCCGTCATAATCATTGGCCTGTACAGAGAATTAAGTAAAAACAACAAGTCCAAATCCCCATCTCCATTCATGGCTTAGGAAAGGGCTGATTTAGCAAGCTAGTTACTGCAGGACATCAACACAAGCAGACCAGAAACAGACACGGTTATCTGAAAATAACGTTTTGTTTAGGAAGTTATTTGAATGGTCTGAAGCCAAATCCAAACTGACATTCAAATAGCTACCCTTTGCCTTGATGACAGCTTTGCACACTCTTGGCATTCTCTCAACCAGCTTCACCTGGAATGCTTTTCCAACAGTCTTGAAGGAGTTCCTACATATGCAGAGCACTTGTTGGCTGCTTTTCCTTCACTCTGCGGTCCGACTCATCCCAAACCATCTCAATTTGGTTGAGGTTGGGGGATTGTGGAGGCCAGTCATCTGATGCAGTACTCCATCACTCTTTTTCTTGGTAAAATAGCCCTGAAAAACAAGTGATAGTCCCACTAAGCCCAAACTAGATGGGATGGTGTATCGCTGCAGAATGCTGTGGCAGCCATGCTGGTTAAGTGTGCCTTGAATTCTAAATAAATCACAGACAGTGTCACCAGCAAAGCACCCCCACACCATAACACCTCCTCCTCCATGCTTTACGGTGGGAAATACACATGCGGAGATCATCCGTTCACCCACATCGCGTCTCACAAAGACACAGCGATTTGAACCAAAAATCTCAAATTTGGACTACAGACCAAAGGACATATTTCCACCGGTCTAATGTCCATTTCTCATGTTTCTTGGCCCAAGCAGGTCTCTTCTTCTTATTGGTGTCCTTTAGTAGTGGTTTCTTTGCAGCAATTAGTGTCTTTTACTTGAACTCTGTGAAGCATTTATTTGGGCTGCAATTTCTGAGGCTGGTAACTCTAATGAACTTATCCTCTACAGCAGAGGTAACTCTGGGTCTTCCATTCCTGTGGCGTTCCTCATGAGAGCCAATTTCATCATAGTGCTTGATGGTTTTTGTGACTGCACTTGATGACGCTTTAAAAGTTGTTGAAATCTTCCATATTGACTGACCTTAAAGTAATGATGGACTGTCGTTTCTCTTTGCTTTTTTGAGCTGTTCTTGCCATAATATGGACGTGGTCTTTTACCAAATATGGCTATCTTCTGTATCCCCCCGAAGGGTGGCTATTTGAAGAATCTCAAATATAAAATATATTTTAATTTGTTTAACACTTCTTTTGGTTACTACATGATTCCATGTGTTAGTTTTGATGTCTTCACTATTATTCAACAATGTAGAAAATAGTAAAAATAAAGAAAAACCATGACTGAGTAGGTGTTCTAAAACTTTTGACCAGTAGTGTATATATTTAATTATTTTGTTTCATTCAGTTCCCTTTGACCTGCAGTGTTGGAGCTCAGAGTTTAAGAATTTCACTGTACCCTGCAATCTGACTAATCAACTCTAATCTAACCATGGTGGCATATAGCCTTTCTATGGTTAGCATACATTAAAACGAGCAAACCTAACTAGTTGATTTGCCTTTCTTTGATGATAGTGTTTGTTCAAAGTCGAAGGGCAGCAATTAAGCCCAGTGAAGGGGAGTAGTTTACGATCGCTGTGTACAGATCGATCAGGGCTGCGTTCAATACGTTTTTACGTTCTGGAACGTTCGATTGAACGGAGACGGTGCTGTACTGAACTAACAGTTGAAAAACGAGGAGGGTTGTGGGTTGGGGAACGCTGTTAGCATGGCCACTTCCCTTTAAAAACGTCACTCATTGCTTCAAGCCACACGTCGCCACATCTACCAAACCGGAGCAAACGCACCTCTCTCCCTCGCTCTCCCTGCCTCCTAACATTTTTTTATCTCCCCTCTTTTAGAACATTGGATCACGGAGGGGGTTGTAGAAGATCAACAAGAACGACGACTCAGTAACTAATCAACCAAACATCAATTAGTGATAGTAGCAACTAGCAACAGTGAAGAATGTCGACTAAAGAACGGGGTCTGGTTTATGTAGTCACAGGGGGCTGTGGGTTCCTCGGACAACACCTGTTACATGTCCTTTTGGAGAAAGAGGATGCGGTAACGGAAATTCGACTTTTTGACAAACACATCGACTCAAGTTTAAATGGCCACAGCACAGGTAAAGCTAAAATATATGCTTGAAACATAAATTGTAAATGTCTGGCAGTTCACTGACATGCTCAAACCCCGTCTGTAGTTTTCTTGTCTAATAATGTTTTATGCATATTTAATTGGCATAACCATACACCACATGGGGCTGCTGAGGGTAGAACGGCTCATAATAATGGCCAGAAAGGAGCAAATGGAATGGCATCAAACACATGGAAACCATGTGTTTGATGTATTTGTTAACATTGCACTCACTCCTGCTCCAGTCATTACCACAAGCCCGTTCTCCCCACTTAAGGTGTCACCAACCTCCTGTGCCATACACCTCAACTGGTTTGCAGTTGTGGGACTGGTAGAGTTTTAAACATGAAAGTTCAGCTACTCTTAATCCTTATTCATGATGACAATTATTCTTTGGCTAAGCTACTCCTAGTAAGACCTATAGCGGCTCATGTGGGCAAGACCTTTAATCTTGAATGTCCAGGGGTTTATGCCCTGAGAAGAGGTGGGGTGTCAACTCTTCAGTGAAACAGTTAGGGTCTTTATCTACCTTAGCACATTGAAATGCTTGACTGAAATAACCTAGACTAGAATCACATAAACCTTTACCCACATACATACCCAATCAAATATATTCTGGATATCAGCTGTATTCCATCCAAACTCTCTTTTCTGACACCCTTTATTTTTGTCTTACACCTTTCTTATTCTCAGGCATAATAACATTCACATTGAATTGAGTAACTTTGTACAAACTTCTATTCCATTGTCAGTCTTCACTACAGAAACAGAGCCATAGAGGTGGAGAGTAGGTAGATGGACTGAGAGGGAGAGATGGGAGAGCTGAAAGCCATATACATACTATAGTGTGACAGAGAGATGAGAGTTGGCAGATGTCACTGAAAGGGAAATGTTAGGATAGTAAAAGACACACTCAGCTGAGGTCACTTCTACATCTGCATTGCTTGCTGTTTGGGGTTTTAGGCTGGATTTCTGTATAAGCACTTTCTGACATCTGCTGATGTAAAAAGGGCATTATAACTACATTTGATTTGACTGCATTGGCCTGCATGAACAATGTCATAACATGATGGGGTCATGGACACCGAGATGGCCAACACCCCTCCTAATTCCATTTCCTGTCCTTGAACACTGCAGCCGGCCTATGTCATTTCCCATAACCTGTGACATGTCACTGTCATCATAACAGGAATCTCCACCTGCACCCTGTCACCTTGTGTGATTGTTAGGTGACTGTTAGGGCGGTATGTGGAGAAGGTTGTGCTCATCACAGAGTGTCAGGGGTTTGTTTAGACAGAGCCTTCCTCCAAACTCATTGATACAAGATCAGTCCATAGATGTGGCTTGACTGATGAGCTAAATACATGGCATTGATTACAAATTAAATCGCTCATATAGGCTTACATTGTTAGTCTTTTACCTCTCATTGTTAGTATCTTACCTCTATTGCCATAGGCTACGTCCAGGTAATATTAGAACACCTTGTTTTCACTTAAATACTAAACATATATATTTTTCCCCTGGTGGGAATATGCTTTTCATGTTGAGCGGATGTAGGGGCTGAGGAGGAGTTTGCTTTTGCATTCAATTGAACTCTTTGTATACAATTCATTATGTAGGCCAGGGGTATTCACCTCTCACCCTACAAGGTCTGGAGCCTGCTGGTTTTCTGCTCAACCTGATTAATAATTGTACCCACCTGTTGTCCCAGGTCTAAATCAGTCCCTGATTAGAGGGGAACAATGACAAAACGCAGTGGAGCTGGCTTTGAGGTCCAGACTTGAGTTTGAGGGACGTAGGCTATTCCAAGGCATGCACAAAGCCTGGTGGCTGGTAGTATTCATATAGCCCAGCCAGGGGGAGACCTATAGTACACTTTATGTAATCAGAGCTCATAGTCTAGTTCTAATCTCACTGTAACAGTGAAAAGATCAACAAGATGTTGTGATTGAATGAGATTTGCAACTTAACATTGAGCCTTTGCTTGGAATGTTTCTAAAGTATTTGCATGCTGTAGGTTCTCTTTAGATATGAAGCATAGAAATGTTTTCACAGAAGGTGTATGAGTGATTAAAACGATAAACAAAACAAACCATGAATTTAACTTTGTTATTGGTGTATATGTTGCGTAGCGTGGGAACCGCTGCGGCTCCCGAGTGGCGCAACGGTCTAAGGCACTGCATCTCAGTGCTAGAGGCGTCACCACAGACCCTGGTTCGATTCCAGGCTTTATCACAATCCGGCCGTGGTTGGGAGTCCCATAGGGCGGCGCACAATTGGCCCAGCGTCGTCCGGGTTTGGCCGGGGTAGGCCGTCATTGTAAATAAGAATTTGTTCTTAACTGACTTTCCTAGTTAAATAAAGGTACAAAAATAAATAATAATCTAATTTAGTTACAGTAGCCTAGTAAGAGAGGGGCTTGTGAACTTCAGAGAACGAGGTTGACTGAAGCGTTCACTTCCTGTAATTACGTCATTTACAGTTGCTGTAATTATAAACCCTAGCTTTAGTTTGGTTCAATGGAAATCATCAAAGTGTGTGCTACACAACCAAGCCACTGAGGCAGAGCTAAAAGAGAGAGCTGCTGTAGTGTGACTTCAAGGCAAGAGTGTGTTTTTTAAGAGTCGGGACCATTCCTGTGGTTACTTGGACTCCAGCCCCATCCTGGCTTCACGGTCATCAGATATATTTCAAGGCCATGATCTAGATAAGCCAAGCCAGGGACAGCACATTGAGAATAGGGGCAGCTTCTTTTCCATCTTATCATTCCAAGAATGAAAGACAGAACAAACAGACAATTGCTCTCAAAAGACACATTTGTGAAGAACGTGTTGTGAGAATTTGTTGTGACCCACCTACCGGTATTACAAGAAACATAAAGAACTTGTATGAAAATACGTTTAATTGTGATGGGGTGATTGGGTCTTTGTAGCAACATCAGATTACATTTTTTCCAGAAACAGAGACGGAGAGAAATAGTTCCTCAGTGGACCCAGCTCTTGTTAGGTTGCTAGGCAATGTAGGATCCGATTTAGAGGAAACAAATTAACACTCAAAGTCAAATAATAATTAATATAGCCATGGAAACATGCATAGAAAGGCTTGGTTCCTCCCCAAACACAACATCTGTACCTAGACATTCTAACTAGAATATGTTTGATTATTCTGTACATGATGTCCATGTCTTGTTGTCCAATCTCAATCTAGGATCAATTGTATTATTGTGCAATGTAGATCAGGTTATAGATATCTCATTCCAGTGAAAACTATCTATTTTACACTATGCCTAACATCTATTCTCCCTCTCTTCCCCCGTCTCTCCACCCTCAGAGCGGGTAAAGGTGGTGGTGACGCAGGGGGACATTACAGATTACTCCAGTGTCCTGGAGGTGTCCAAGGGGGTAGACCTGGTCATCCACACGGCCAGCCTGGTGGATGTCTGGCACAGAGTCCCTGAGACAGTCATCCAGGCTGTGAATGTTCAAGGTAAGGGTTCAGACACAGCAATAACGTTCACTGGCCCAGAGTACTTAGCACCTCTGAATGTAATTTGCGTACCGAGTGCGCACCAATTTTACATGTAGAATCGCATAATTTTTTGGCAGTCAGACATCTGCAGCGGGTGGTCCCTAAAACACAGCGCGCTGAACGGTGGGCAGACAAACACTAGATCAACACTTGGTGCGATGTGTGGAAGCCTTAAGACACAGGAGGATTTACGAAGAAGGGAATGGAAAATATGTAGAGAAGAAGGAAAGGAAAAGGGAAAGAAGAGGGAGAAATGGTTGCCTTGGAGATAATTGATGAGAGAAGGAGACAAACAAAGGATGGATGGGTTGTCTTGACTGCAAATGAATACAACAGCAGCAACGTTATGGAGAAATAGTACTCTCAATAAAGCTCTGTTCCAAAACCCATGAAATAGTGTTCCCTAAAGTTAACCCTGCCCAGAGAATTATAGGCTATGAGTTTGAGTGATTCATGGCATAACCCACGTTTTTCCTGTATGCCTGTCGCCTCTCCCTTCCTATAGTGCCTGGTGTTTTCCTCTGAACATCCTGACAATAATAGTGCCACTTGAGTCTGTTAACGGGTGTCAACTACAACAATGGTTTTATAGTGAGCAAACATAAACATAGAGAAATAATGACCTTATTTGTGTATGTAGTGGGTAAATGTGTGTGTGAGTCTCCATGAGAGGGCCTGTTTATAGTTATTGTGTGTGTGTGTGTGCTTGCCATGAGTCTTTTACAGCCATTTCAAACTCATCTCAAAAGGTTTTACATCTCACGATAAGGTTAGTGCCAGCCTGTCAGGTGGTTTTCATGCAACTGAATTACCAACAAACTCACATTACTGAAGCGAATCAGCTGCTCTCCCAGTGATCCACTGCAAGTCATCTGGTTTCTATTAAACTAACTACACTGACACTTTGTTTCCAGTTTGTGGTTATTCTATGTGTTCCCCGTCTGGTGGGTGTGGTGTCTCACTGTCCCAGATCTGGGCATCTGTCCCATAGTTCTGCTCTTCGTCTCTTGGAAACTGTGACAAACATTTTCCTCACAGGTATAGCCGTTTGTATGAGTTAGTGTAATTACTGTATATCAGATGTAATGTTTCAAAACCTTCTAGGACGTTTGTGTTGAGCTCTGAGAAAACACATTTATCATCCAGGGCTAGTTCATCGTCTGCCAACATCTCTGACCAGATGTTCTGCACGCACTTCCTGTTGACCGCATCACACCCTGGCCCTTTCTTTCTGCAATCAAATCAATGATAATCTCTAGTTATTGTCCTCTAGAATGTTTCTCAATATTTTTCTCTTCCTCTCTCCGTCTCTCTAACAGGAACTGTGAATGTGATCAATGCCTGTGTGAAGAATGGTATCCAGTATCTGGTCTACACCAGCAGCATGGAGGTGGTCGGCCCCAATGTGAAAGGAGACCCCTTTATCAGGTAGAGTTTTATTTAATTTATCGGTTTCTCCTTAGGCTTTCATCTGCATATTTTTCCTCTTTCCACTAAATCGCTACCTCTCCTCCATCTCTTTTGTCTAGCCCATATGGTAGATATTCCCTTATCTGTATTATATCAGGCATGTGACTGTTTATTATTTTCTGATTTCTCTATGAATTCATATGTCTCTATTCCTCCATAATTCTCCATCGAGAGAAATGTACTGCGAGGAGAGATACATAAAGAGGTAGATACAGTGAGGGGGAAAAAGTATTTGATCCCCTGCTGATTTTGTACGTTTGCCCACTGACAAAGAAATGATCAGTCAATAATTTTAATGGTAGGTTTATTTGAACAGTGAGAGACAGAATAACAACAACAAAATCCAGAAAAACGCATGTCAAAAATGTTATAAATTGATTTGCATTTTAATGAGGGAAATAAGTATTTGACCCCCTCTCAATCAGAAAGATTTCTGGCTCCCAGGTGTCTTTTATACCGGTAACGAGCTGAGATTAGGAGCACACTCTTAAAGGGAGTGCTCCTAATCTCAGTTTGTTACCTGTATAAAAGACACCTGTCCACAGAAGCAATCAATCAATCAGATTCCAAACTCTCCACAATGGCCAAGACCAAAGAGCTCTCCAAGGATGTCAGGGACAAGATTGTAGACCTACACAAGGCTGGAATGGGCTACAAGACCATCGCCAAGCAGCTTGGTGAGAAGGTGACAACAGTTGGTGCGATTATTCGCAAATGGAAGAAACACAAAAGAACTGTCAATCTCCCTCGGCCTGGGGCTCCATGCAAGATCTCACCTCCTGGAGTTGCAGTGATCATGAGAACGGTGAGGAATCACCCAGAACTACACGGGAGGATCTTGTCAATGATCTCAAGGCAGCTGGGACCATAGTCACCAAGAAAACAATTGGTAACACACTATGCCGTGAAGGACTGAAATCCTGCAGCGCCCGCAAGGTCCCCCTGCTCAAGAAAGCACATATACATGCCCGTCTGCAGTTTGCCAATGAACATCTGAATGATTCAGAGGAGAACTGGGTGAAAGTGTTGTGGTCAGATGAGACCAAAATCGAGCTCTTTGGCATCAACTCAACTCGCCGTGTTTGGAGGAGGAGGAATGCTGCCTATGACCCCAAGAACACCATCCCCACCGTCAAACATGGAGGTGGAAACATTATGCTTTGGGGGTGTTTTTCTGCTAAGGGGACAGGACACCTTCACCGCATCAAAGGGACGATGGACGGGGCCATGTACCGTCAAATCTTGGGTGAGAACCTCCTTCCCTCAGCCAGGGCATTGAAAATGGGTCGTGGATGGGTATTCCAGCATGACAATGACCCAAAACACACGGCCAAGGCAACAAAGGAGTGGCTCAAGAAGAAGCACATTAACAACTACTTCTCAGATAGAGTTCAGTGTGTCAAATCGGAGGGCCTGTTGTCTGGACCTATGGCAGTCTCTATGGGGGTGCCACAGGGTTCAATTCTTGGGGCGACACTTTTCTCCGTGTATATCAATGATGTCGCTCTTGCTGCTGGTGACTCTCAGATCCACCTCTACGCAGACGACACCATTTTGTATACATCTGGCCCTTCATTGGACACTGTGTTAACAAACCTCCAAACGAGCTTCAATGCCATACAACACTCCTTCAGTAGCCTCCAACTGCTCTTAAACACTAGTAAAACTAAATGCATGCTTTTCAATCGAACGCTGCTGGCACCCGCCCACCCGACTAGAATCACCACTCTTGACGGGTCTGACCTAGAGTATGTGGACAACTACAAATACCTAGGTGTCTGGTTAGACTGTAAACTCTCCTTCCAGACTCACATAAAGAATCTCCAATCCAAAGTTAAATCTAGAATCGGCTTCCTATTTCGCAACAAAGCCTCCTTCACTCATGCTGCCAAACATGCCCTCGTAAAACTGACTATCCTACCGATCCTTGACTTCGGCGATGTCATTTACAAAATAGCCTCCAACACTCTACTCAGCAAATTGGATGTAGTCTATCACAGTGCCATCCGTTTTGTCTCCAAAGCCCCATACGCTACCCACCACTGTGACCTGTACGCTCTTGTTGGCTGGTCCTCACTACATGTTCGTCGTCAAACCCACTGGCTCCAGGCCATCTATAAATCACTGCTAGGCAAATCCCCGCCTTATCTTAGCTCATTGGTCACCATAGCAGCACCCACCCGTAGTCTGCGCTCCAGCAGGTATATCTCACTGGTCATTCCCAAAGCCAACACCTCCTTTGGCCGCCATTCCTTCCAGTTCTCTGCTGCCAATGACTGGAACGAATTGCAAAAATCTCTGAAGCTGGAGACTCTTATCTCCCTCACTAACTTTAAGCATCAGTTGTCAGAGCACCTTACCGATCACTGCACCTGTACACAGCCCACCTGAAATTAGCCCACCCAACTACCTCATCCCTATATTGTTATTTATTTTGCTCTTTTGCACCCCAGTATCTCTATTTGCACATAATCTCTTGCACATCTAGCATTCCAGTGTTAATACTATTGTAATTATTTTGCACTATAGCCTATTTATTGCCTTACCTCCATAACTTGCTACATTTGCACACACTGTATATATATTTTCTGTTGTATTTTTGACTTTATGTTTTTTACCCCATATGTAACTCTGTGTTTTTGTTTTTATCGCACTGCTTTGCTTTATCTTGGCCAGGTCGCAGTTGTAAATGAGAACTTGTTCTCAACTGGCTTACCTGGTTAAATAAAGGTGAAATAAAAAATAAAAGGTCCTGGAGTGGCCTAGCCAGTCTCCAGACCTTAATCCCATAGAAAATCTGTGGAGGGAGTTGAAGGTTCGAGTTGCCAAACATCAGCCTCGAAACCTTAATGACTTGGAGAAGATCTGCAAAGAGGAGTGGGACAAAATCCCTCCTGAGATGTGTGCAAATCTGGTGGCCAACTACAAGAAACGTCTGACCTCTGTGATTGCCAACAAGGGTTTTGCCACCAAGTACTAAGTCATGTTTTGCAGAGGGGTCAAATACTTATTTCCCTCATTAAAATGCAAATCAATTTATAACATTTTTGACATGCGTTTTTCTGGATTTTTGTTGTTGTTATTCTGTCTCTCACTGTTCAAATAAACCTACCATTAAAATTATAGACTGATCATTTCTTTGTCAGTGGGCAAACGTACAAAATCAGCAGGGGATCAAATACTTTTTCCCCCTCACTGTAGACAGGTCAGGGGAAAGATGGGAGATAGAGAGAGAGAGAATAGAAAGATTATTATTATTATTATTATTATTATTATTAGAGAGACATGAAAGTGAGAGAGAGCATTCCAGTCATAGTGTTGCGTTAAGGTCTAGTAGATGATGGACATTAAGCAGAGCCCACATCAAGGCACATTTCCTTCATCCCTCCCTCTCTTACACAGACAAAAGGACCAGCCTCTCTGATGTGGCAGACATGTTATCCTATACACTGAGAATACAAAACATTAAGAACACTTGCTCTTTCCATGACAGACTGACCAGGTGAAAGCTATGATCCCTTATCGATGTCACTTGTTAAATCCACTTCAATCAGTGTAGATGAAGGGGAGGAGCCTGGTTAAATAATAATTTTGAAGCCTTGAGATAATTGAGACATGGACTGTGTATGTGTGCCATTCAGAGGGTGAATGAGCAAGACAAAATATTTAAGTGCCTTTGAACGGGGTAAGGTAGAAGGTGCCAGGCGCACCGGTTTGTGTCAAGAACTGCAACGCTGCTGGGTTTTTCATGCTCAACAGTTTCCCGTGTGTATCAAGAATGGTCCACCCAAAGGACATGCAGCCAACTTGACACAACTGTGGGAAGCATTGGAGGCAACATGGGCCAGTATCCCTGTGGAACGCTTTCAACACCTTGTAGAGTCCATGCCCCGATGAATTGAGGATGTTCTGAGGGCAAAAGGGGGTGCAACTCAATATTAGGAAGGTGTTCCTAATGTTTGGTAAACTCAGTGTATGTCATTGTGTGTTATTATAGGTCTGGTATTTGAACTTGCCCTCTGTCTGTGTTTAGGAATGTACGTATCACATATGGTCCCTATAAGAAGATAAGTGGGTAGGTGATTAAGATGATGACAGTCAGTAGTAGCTATGATGAACATCACAGGATAGAATTCATCTGCACCATTTAATTGAAGCTGCACATTGCCAGTTCAGTATGAACATAGCCAGGCCAATGTACTTTGCAATGCTGTGTGATGACGTCAGAAAAACTGTGTGGCAACAGTAACTCAATCATAATAACAGGTAGAGCCCTGTGTTAGGTAATAGGCTCAGGTACACAACACCTTAGTAATAAGTGGACTGGAAGGGAGTTAGAGAAACACGTTTCTATTAAAGCACTGTCTGGTTATACCTGCTTTAGGTTGGCAGGTGCTGGGAGGCTTTGATGTTTTTGTGTAGTCATAACATTTCAGATGCAGTTAAAAACACAAGTCATACCAAGGAATTAGAGTGAAAGAGAGGGGGGGGGATGAGGGAAATAGTTGATCACCAGCCAAGCCTGAAATCGTCCTGCCAGCGGTCACGCGTTGATAACTTGAACATATTTTCCAGATGCTGACAGAGACTGACAGATGCGCACACACACAAAAACACTGTGGGTTTGCATATGTGTTTGGCATTCTCTTCCTTTTCACATCACCTAAAGCACTCACAGTACCTGGAACAATGTCTGCCAGTCTTTGCCGGCATGACTGGCTTTGCTAAAATATTCACAGAAACAACACCATGAAAACTGCCAATGTTTTCCCTGCCCCCCCCTCCTCTCTCTCTCTTTCATGCACAGAGGTGATGAAGACACGGTGTACAATGTTTATCATGAGATGCCCTACCCCAGGAGCAAGGCCAAGGCAGAGAAACTGGTGCTGGAGGCCAACGGCAATAAGGTACTTGTATTAACACATCACACCTCATACAAAGATGCGGTAATAACACACACACACACACAGACCAACTCATGGTACCTTTAATGGTACCATCATTAATAGACTGATTCAGATAGGGAATCCCTTTATTCAGATACTTATTTTCTCTCTATTTGACTGAACTGCTCAAATAGGTACCACAGAACACAAATATACAGTGGCCTGTGAAAGTATTCACCCCCCCCCTTGGCATTTTTTATATTTTGCTGCCTTACAACCTGGAATTAAAATTGTTTTGGGGGGGGTTTGTATCATTTGATTTACACAACATGCCTACCACTTTGAAGATGCAAAATATTTTTTCTTGTGAAATAAGACAAAAAAACAGAACTTGAGCGTGCATAACTATTCACCCCCCCAAAGTCAATACTTTGTAGAGCCACCTTTTGCAGCAATTACAGCTGCAAGTCTCTTGGGGTATGTCTCTATAAGCTTGGCACATCTAGCCACAGGGATTTTTGCCCATTCTTCAAGGCAAAACTGCTCCAGCTCCTTCAAGTTGGATGGGTTCCGCTGGTGTACAGCAATCTTTAAGTCATACCACAGACTCTCAATTGGATTGAGGTCTGGGTTTTGACTAGGCCATTCCAAGACATTTAAATGTTTCCCCTTAAACCACTTGAGTGTTGCTTTAGCAGTATGCTTAGGGTCATTGTCCTGCTGGAAGGTGAACCTCCGTCCCAGTCTCAAATCTCTGGAAGACTGAAACAGGTTTCCCTCAAGAATTTCCCTGTATTTAGCGCCATACATAATGCCTTCAATTCTGACCAGTTTCCCAGTCCCTGCCGATGAAAAACATCCCCACAGCATGATGCTGCCACCACCATGCTTCACTGTGGGGATGGTGTTCTCGGGGTGATGAGAGGTGTTGGGTTTGCGCCAGACATAGCGTTTTCCTTGATGGCCAAAAAACTCTATTTTAGTCTCATCTGACCAGAGTACCTTCTTCCATATGTTTGGGGAGTCTCCCACATGCCTTTTGGCGAACACCAAACGTGTTTGATTATGTTTTTTCTTTAAGCAATGGCTTTTTTCTGGCCACTCTTCCATAAAGCCCAGCTCTGTGGAGTGTACAGCTTAAAGTGGTCCTATGGACAGATACTCCAATCTCCGCTGTGGAGCTTTGCAGCTCCTTTAGGGTTATCTTTGGTATCTTTGTTGCCTCTGATTAATGCCCTCCTTGCCTGGTCCGTGAGTTTTGGTGGGCGGCCCTCTCTTGGCAGGTTTGGTGTGGTGCCATATTCTTTCAATTTTTTAATAATGGATTTAATGGTGCTCCGTGGGATGTTAAAAGTTTCTGATATTTTTTTTTACCCAACCCTGATCTGTACTTCTCCACAACTTTATCCCTGACCTGTTTGGAGAGCTACTTGGTCTTCATGGTGCCGCTTGCTTGGTGGTGCCCTTTGCTTAGTGGTGTTGCAGACTCTGGGGCCTTTCAGAACAGGTGTATATATACTGAGATCATGTGACACTTAGATTGCACACAGGTGGACTTTATTTAACTAATTATATTACTTCTGAAGGTAATTGGTTGCACCAGATCTTTATTTAGGGGCTTCATAGCAAAGGGGGTGAGTACATATGCACACACCACTTTTCCGTTATACATTTTTTTTCATTTCACTTCACCAATTTGGACTGTTTTGTGTATGTCCATTACATGAAATCTAAATAAAACAAAATAGGAAAAACGCCAAGGGGGATGAATACTTTTGCAAGGCACTGTACTATAGTAATCCATGAAAAAAATGTTTTGGAGCTGATGTTGCATGTAAGAATTTGTTGGCCAATTGGCATATTTGTGCAGTTACTGCGCGAAAAACGAATATTTTTGAGTTCTGATAAATTGTAGAATTCTTTTCCACTTCACTGTTACTCTGCCAAAAAACGGTTTAAGTGTTCCCTTGTGACCTTGTGTGTTAGACTGTTTTCCTTTCCCGTCCGCTCCCATCAGTTTCTAATGTTCTGTTACCACATCGTTCCTCTCCTTTCTCTGGCCAGGTGAATGGAGGGGCCTGCTTGTACACATGCTCCCTCCGTCCCACAGGGATCTATGGTGAGCAGCACCAGCTGATGAGGGACTTCTATGAGATTGGTGTGAGGACAGGGGGCTGGATCATTCGAGGCGTCCCACAGGACACGGAACATGGTCGTGTCTATGCAGGTGAGTCCTGAAACCCGTGCTGATCCCTAGCCACACCTACAAGATCTTTAAAGAGAAATCATGAGTCATCTTGTTAGCTGATTTTCTACTGGGCAGTTGGTTATGTACCAAGATGGCACCTTAACTAGTGGTATGCATGTTCTCAGCATAATTCTCCTTTTTTGTTCAGGCAACGTGGCTTGGATGCATCTGTTGGCTGCTCGCTCCCTGAGAGAGCGCCCCCAAAGGCTTGGAGGGGAGGTTTACTTCTGCTATGACGACTCACCCTACAAGAGTTATGAGGATTTCAACATGCAGTTCCTGTCTGGGTTCAACTTCCGCCAGGTTCGTGTGCCGCTGTTGGTGCTGTGGGTCGTGGCCTGCCTGAATGACCTGCTCCGCTGGGTGCTGAAACCTGTGTGCAGCTACACACCATTACTCAACCGCTACACACTCGCCGTGGCCAGCACCTCCTTCACAGTGGGTTCAGACAAGGCCCAGCGCCACTTCCAGTACCGCCCCCTCTATGACTGGGACCAGTGCAAGGCCCGCACACAGAGATGGGTGGACACATTTCCCTTCGCAGGCCCCAAGGAATCCTGATCTGGGCTGATCTGCTGGGCGGAACCTGGTCTGGGCTGAACCAATGCACCACACATCATAACCTGGAATGGATGGAGGAGTGAGAGGACTTTCTCTGATTTATATTCTCACTAGGTTTGCTCCATCATAAGCAGTATTATCATTACATGTATGCAAACGAACTCTTGACCCCTGAACTCTTAAACCCTGAACCATGACCTCCTGCACTTGTTCTTCAAAAATGTTGTTATTCCAGCTGAGTTATGTCCTCCTACCTGTCACTACTTGTGGCTAGCCTGTAGCTCCTCAGGCAAAATGATGAAAAGGCATGTTCCACACTGAAATGGGTCACTTATCCATCACATGAGACCCTTCCCAGCCCTTAATAAGAGATTATGCATTGGACATTCAATATAAATAGTTTGGGGCTTCATCGGACATTGCAATATCCATCTTCTTAAAAAAGGTGTAGATATGTGATTGTAGTCATAAAAGGGCATAGGTATGTGATATGGGAAAGCTGCTCATTAATTATTTTGAGTCTATCTTCAGCAATACACAGTGCAAAACATTGCTGTACATATTTCGCCATACATACATACATTAAAATGCAATACATTTTTCATAAAACATCATCACTACATAGACTTGATCTGTTTTTGTTGAGAAGAGTGCTGGTACAGAAAATAAGTATTAAACATGCATTAATGCACACAGAGAATATTGTTGTAATTATAAATGTCTGAATATGTTCTATGTGGTTGTAGAGTTTTATGAATCACCTGCTATACATTACTACTAAGGTGATTTTATAATCTGAATCCACTGCCAATAAATAAACAATATTTTCAAATTCATTTAAAAAAAACATTTGCCAGTGCAATTAGATTTTTAACTTCAGACAGAGAAAAGGTTAATTATATATTCCATACCTATTGACGATATTCTCATTTTGAGAAGTAGCATAACTTAAAGAGCAACTGAAGGCAATAAACAACTATTCTGGTAGAAAGTGGCCTATGTCTCAAACCAACTATAAATTGAAGAAATGAATATACAAATATTGAAAGCATTTCATGAGACAACTATAAAAGATGTGTTACATGAAAATATTGTCCCATTTACCATGTGTAATTTATTGACTGTCCCTAACCAGCCCCAGATATAGGCTATCCAAAGTCAAACCAATTTTGCCACGGTGGCACACCAGCCGGCTGATGCTAATTGGCGAAAGAAGTTGGCTAGCTTGCTAGCTAGTCTAGGCTTCTTCTAGACACAAGACCTTGTTCGACTGTTTCAAGTTATCTAAACGGTTGAGTGACTGTGTACTGTTTTGCCAGCATGAAAGTACAAATGCTTCCCACGTTCGAACATACACGAGACACCCAGTTGCATTTCCTAATGAGGAGAATTGAAACCAGGACTCAATCAGGAAGTTCAGTCCCCTTTAAAACAATAGACATACTTGGATCAAAGGGGAAGACGGGCTCGTGGTAAGGACTGAAGCGGAATTGGTGGAATGGTATCAAATACATCAAACACATGGTTTCCATGTGTTCGATGCCATTCCATTAGTGCCATTCCAGCCATTTATGAGCCATCCTCCCCCTGCAGCCTCCCGGGACTTGGAAACAATACTCTTTCTGTATTGAAATGAATATTGTATTGTATTTGTTTAATTCCAAATAAAAGTATTTTAATTCATACAAAGTTTTTTTTTTTTTTTAGGTAAATATGATACTGTCAAAGACACAACACAAGGTCTTTCCTGAAAACGGCCTAGATCCAGAAACACATGGTGACTATGGTGACCTTGGAAACTGCAAGAGAAACTAAATCGAGAAACATATGGAACACATTACTCATTACACTTCCTTTACATAGTCCCTGTCGGTATTAGAACGTAGCGCCCCTGCCGCCTGTGGGGAAAACAAATGCAATTTTTTTGTTTTCTGCTTGTTTTAGTCAATTACAAAACTACATTTAAGAAAAGTACAAAGTCTAAAGATTACTTTTCAACATTGCCTGCTCCCAAGCGTTCTCTCTATTTAGAAAGACGTAATATTGTAGGGATTCCCTCATGCCCCTTTTCATGACGGTGCTAGCAGCCACTTTTCACATGACTGGGAATACAGATATGCATCTGTTGGTCATAGATACCTTAACAAAAAAGGTAGGGGTGTGGATCAGAAAACCAGTCAGTATCTGGTGTGACCACCATTTGGCTCATGCAGCACCACACATCTCCTTCGCATAGAGTTGATCAAGCTGTTGATTGTGGCCTGTGGAATGTTGTCCAACTCCTCTTCAATGGCTGTGCGAATTTTCTGGATATTGGCGGGAACTGGAACACGCTGTCGTGCATGTCGATCAAGATTATCCCCAACATGCTCAATGGGTGACATGTCTGGTGAGTATACAGGCCATGGAAGAACTGAGACATTTTCAGCTTCCGGGAAGTGTGTACAGACATGGGGCCATGACATGGGACATGCTGAAACATGAGGTGATTGCGGCGGATGAATGGCACAACAATGGGCCTCAGGATCTCGTCACGGTATCTCTGTGCATTCAAATTGCCATCGATAAAATGCAATTGGGTTCGTTGTCTGTAGATTATGCCTGCCCATACCATAATCCCACCGCCACCATGGAGCACTCTGTTCACAACCTTGACATCAGCAAACCGCTCGCCCACACGACCCCATACACGTGGTCTGCGGTTGTGAGGCCAGTTGGATGTGCTGACAAATTCTCTAAAACAACGTTGGAGGTGGTTTATGGCAGAGAAATTAACATTAAATTATCTGGCAACAGCTCTGGTGGACATTCCTGTTGTCAGCATGCCAATTGCACGCTCCCTCAAAACTTGTGACATTGTGTTATGTGAAAAAACTGCACATTTTAGAGTGGCCTTTTATTGTCCCCAGCACAAGGTGCACCTGTGTAATGATCATGCTGTTTAATCAGCGTCTTGATATGCCACACCTGTCAGGTGGATGGATTATCTTGGCAAAGGAGAAATGCTCATTAACAGGGATGTAAACAAATGTATGCACAACATTTGAGAGAAATAAGCTTTTCTGGGATCTTTTATTTCAGCTTATGAAACATGGGACGAACACTTTACCTGTTGCGTTTATATTTTTTGTTCAGTGTTAATAAGTTAAATGTCTTATATGTGATTAAATGTTTTCCACCAACATAGCTACGTGTAGTCTACTTGGACACCGGGTCCCCACATTTCCCACTCTCCCACGCCAAATAGTTTGAAGCTACAGCACAAGGCTCTTCTAGCAGGCTCTATTTCCCAATGTGGGAGCATGGTTATATGTACATTGAACAACATAGCAGCTTTTCAGCATTTTTTGTTATTTCTGTATAACAAAAAATCGGTTACCCCAATTTGTGGGCGTGGTCAAGAGGATTTCCTCATTATTACGTGACTACAGACTGGGACTATTCTCTCTAACCTCATTATGTCAATGGTGTGTCCTAGTTACAAGCCAGAGTGAGTCACTCCAAGGAAAAAAATTTAAGTTACCATGGAGATTACACAGATGTTGTTTTTCAATGCAGAACCATGAAACCATGTTGTTATTATGGAAATATTTTGTCAGACTCCAGAGTCAAAGTAAATACTTCCAGCTCTAGGGGTGGAACCGAACATTGTGAGGGTTGAGAGCCAGAGGGACGTCATTGTATGCTGTAGCGTTAAGAAAACAATGTGTTATGTCACAACAGCGGTGTAGCCTCTTTTTTATACAATTTCAATCGTGCAGAGAGAGAGAGAGAGAGAGAGAGAGAGAGAGAGAGAGAGAGAGAGAGAGAGAGAGAGAGAGAGAGAGAGAGAGAGAGAGAGAGAGAGAGAGAGAGAGAGAGAGAGAGAGAGAGAGAGAGAGAGAGAGAGAGAAAGAGAAAGAAAGAGAAGGGAGTTCCCTTGTAAACCGTGAGGGATTCCATCCTACTCTATGACATGTCTGGGTGTCCCCCATTGGATTGGTTTCTCCATAGCAGTGAGTCATTGTAGAGAAAAAAAACAAAGTTACCATGGAGATTACACAGATGTTGGTTTGTAATGCAATGAAACCATGTTGTTTCAAGGACCAAATTACATGTATTTTAGTATTTTTTTGTAATGGAGACAGTAACATTAGTCATCTAAAAAAAATTCAACTTTAAGGAAAATGTTTTTATATATACACTACATGGCCAAAGGTATGTGGACACCTGCTCGTCGAACATTTCATTCCAAAATCATAGGCATTAAAATGGGAGTTGGTCTCCACTTTGCTGCAATAACAGCATCCACTCTTCTAGGGAAAGCTTTCCACTAGATGTTGGAACATTGCTGTGGGGACTTGCTTCCATTCAGCCACAAGAGCATTAGTAAGGTCAGGCACTGATGTAGGGCGATTAGGCCTGGCTCGGAGTCGGGCGTTCCAATTCATCCCAAATGGTGTTCGATGGGGTGGAGGTCAGGGCTCTGTGCAGGACAGTCAAGTTCTTCCACACCGATCTCGACAAACCATTTCTGTGTGCCACAAAGTTGGAAGCACAAAATCATCTAGAATGTCATTGTATGCTGTAGAGTTAAGATTTCCCTTAAACTGGAACTTAGGGGCCTAACCCAAAGCATGAAAAACAGCCCCAGACCATTATTCGTCCTCCAAACTTTACCGTTGGCACTATGCATTCGGGCAGGTAGCATTCTGCTGGCATCAGCCAAACTCAGATTTGTCTGTCAGACTGCCAGATGGTGAAGCGTGATTCATCACTCCAGAGAACGCGTTTTACTGCTCTGGAGTCCAATGGCGGCGAGCTTTACACCACTCCAGACGACGCTTGGCATTGTGCATGGTAATCTTAGGCTTGTGTCCGGCTGCTCGGCCATGGAAACCGACTTCATGAAGCTCCCAACAAACAGTTATTGTGCTGATGTTGCTTCCAGAGGCAGTTTGGAACTCGGTAGTGAGTGTTGCAACCAAGGACAGAAGATTTTTACGCACTACATGCTTCAGCACTCGGCGGTCCCGCTCTGTGAGCTTGTGTGGCCTACCACTTCGTGGCTGAGCCATTGTTGCTCCTAGACGTTTCCACTTCACAATAACAGCACTTACAGTTGACGGGGGCAGCTGTAATAAAATAAATGTGGCAAAATGAATGTAGACATTAATAAATGCATTTCTATAGCTTCCAAAATATTTTTGACAATGGTGAGGGGTGTGCCAAGATGGAGGCACGGTGGCTTCAACACAGCACCCTCTATTAGTCATTTAGCATTTCGCTACACCCGCTATAACATCTGCTAAACACGTGTATGTGACAAATACAATTTGATTTGATTTAGCGATATATAAATCATTGTGTACAACAGCTGATGAACCTAACAGTTGAAAAGTGTGAAAAAATGTGATCAGTGTTATTTCCTGATAGTTGCTGGTTGAAAATACAATCTACACAGGACCTTCAATCAGTAGGTTTGCATGGGAAGTTTCGCCTGGTGACACCACCAGGCGGTAGATTGGTTAATAGATATGGAGCAATTTCAGTGCCATAATTTTGAATTTGTATTAAGATATTACATTTTAATGTAATATCTTAGAATTTGTAATGCACAAGTTTAATCATAGAATTCAGAATATGAATTGAATGAATGTTGCATTCAGTTTTAAAATTCAATTCAAAAACACTCATTACAGTCTCTCTAACCTCATTGTGTCAATGGTGTGTCCTAGTTATAAGCCAGCGTGAGTCACTCCAGGGAAAAAAATTTAAAGTTACCATGGAGATTACACAGATGTTGTTTTTCAATGCAGAACTATGAAACCATGTTGTTATTATGGAAATATTTTGTCAGACTCCAGAGTCAAAGTAAATACTTCCAGCTCTAGGGGTGGAACCGAACATTGTGAGGGTTGAGAGCCAGAGGGACGTCATTGTGGTCCTCTGTAGCTCAGCTGGTAGAGCACGGCGCTTGAAACGCCAAGGTAGTGGGTTCGATCCCGGGACCACCCATACACAAAAATGTATGCACGCATGACTGTAAGTCGCTTTGGATAAAAGCGTCTGCTAAATGGCATATTATTTTATTTATTATTATTGTATGCTGTAGCGTTAAGAAAACAATGTGTTATGTCACAACAGCGGTGTAGCCTCTTTTTTATACAATTTCAATCGTGCAGAGAGAGAGAGAGAGAGAGAGAGAGAGAGAGAGAGAGAGAGAGAGAGAGAGAAAGAGAAGGGAGTTCCCTTGTAAACCGTGAGGGATTCCATCCTACTCTATGACATGTCTGGGTGTCCCCCATTGGATTGGTTTCTCCATAGCAGTGAGTCATTGTAGAGAAAAAAAACAAAGTTACCATGGAGATTACACAGATGTTGGTTTGTAATGCAATGAAACCATGTTGTTTCAAGGACCAAATTACATGTATTTTAGTATTTTTTTGTAATGGAGACAGTAACATTAGTCATCTAAAAAAAATTCAACTTTAAGGAAAATGTTTTTATATATACACTACATGGCCAAAGGTATGTGGACACCTGCTCGTCGAACATTTCATTCCAAAATCATAGGCATTAAAATGGAGTTGGTCTCCACTTTGCTGCAATAACAGCATCCACTCTTCTAGGGAAAGCTTTCCACTAGATGTTGGAACATTGCTGTGGGGACTTGCTTCCATTCAGCCACAAGAGCATTAGTAAGGTCAGGCACTGATGTAGGGCGATTAGGCCTGGCTCGGAGTCGGCGTTCCAATTCATCCCAAATGGTGTTCGATGGGGTGGAGGTCAGGGCTCTGTGCAGGACAGTCAAGTTCTTCCACACCGATCTCGACAAACCATTTCTGTGTGCCACAAAGTTGGAAGCACAAAATCATCTAGAATGTCATTGTATGCTGTAGAGTTAAGATTTCCCTTAAACTGGAACTTAGGGGCCTAACCCAAAGCATGAAAAACAGCCCCAGACCATTATTCGTCCTCCAAACTTTACCGTTGGCACTATGCATTCGGGCAGGTAGCATTCTGCTGGCATCAGCCAAACTCAGATTTGTCTGTCAGACTGCCAGATGGTGAAGCGTGATTCATCACTCCAGAGAACGCGTTTCCACTGCTCTGGAGTCCAATGGCGGCGAGCTTTACACCACTCCAGACGACGCTTGGCATTGTGCATGGTAATCTTAGGCTTGTGTCCGGCTGCTCGGCCATGGAAACCGACTTCATGAAGCTCCCAACAAACAGTTATTGTGCTGATGTTGCTTCCAGAGGCAGTTTGGAACTCGGTAGTGAGTGTTGCAACCAAGGACAGAAGATTTTTACGCACTACATGCTTCAGCACTCGGCGGTCCCGCTCTGTGAGCTTGTGTGGCCTACCACTTCGTGGCTGAGCCATTGTTGCTCCTAGACGTTTCCACTTCACAATAACAGCACTTACAGTTGACGGGGGCAGCTGTAATAAAATAAATGTGGCAAAATGAATGTAGACATTAATAAATGCATTTCTATAGCTTCCAAAATATTTTTGACAATGGTGAGGGTGTGCCAAGATGGAGGCACGGTGGCTTCAACACAGCACCCTCTATTAGTCATTTAGCATTTCGCTACACCCGCTATAACATCTGCTAAACACGTGTATGTGACAAATACAATTTGATTTGATTTAGCGTATATATAAATCATTGTGTACAACAGCTGATGAACCTAACAGTTGAAAAGTGTGAAAAAATGTGATCAGTGTTATTTCCTGATAGTTGCTGGTTGAAAATACAATCTACACAGGACCTTCAATCAGTAGGTTTGCATGGGCGGAAGTTTCGCCTGGTGACACCACCAGGCGGTAGATTGGTTAATAGATATGGAGCAATTTCAGTGCCATAATTTTGAATTTGTATTAAGATATTACATTTTAATGTAATATCTTAGAATTTGTAATGCACAAGTTTAATCATAGAATTCAGAATATGAATTGAATGAATGTTGCATTCAGTTTTAAAATTCAATTCAAAAACACTCATTACAGTCTCTCTAACCTCATTGTGTCAATGGTGTGTCCTAGTTATAAGCCAGCGTGAGTCACTCCAGGGAAAAAATTTAAAGTTACCATGGAGATTACACAGATGTTGTTTTTCAATGCAGAACTATGAAACCATGTTGTTATTATGGAAATATTTTGTCAGACTCCAGAGTCAAAGTAAATACTTCCAGCTCTAGGGGTGGAACCGAACATTGTGAGGGTTGAGAGCCAGAGGGACGTCATTGTGGTCCTCTGTAGCTCAGCTGGTAGAGCACGGCGCTTGAAACGCCAAGGTAGTGGGTTCGATCCCCGGGACCACCCATACACAAAAATGTATGCACGCATGACTGTAAGTCGCTTTGGATAAAAGCGTCTGCTAAATGGCATATTATTTTATTTATTATTATTGTATGCTGTAGCGTTAAGAAAACAATGTGTTATGTCACAACAGCGGTGTAGCCTCTTTTTTATACAATTTCAATCGTGCAGAGAGAGAGAGAGAGAGAGAGAGAGAGAGAGAGAGAGAGAGAGAGAGAGAGAGAGAGAGAGAGAGAGAGAGAGAGAGAGAGAGAGAGAGAGAGAGAGAGAGAGAGAGAGAGAGAGAGAGAGAGAGAGAGAAAGAGAAAGAAAGAGAAGGGAGTTCCCTTGTAAACCGTGAGGGATTCCATCCTACTCTATGACATGTCTGGGTGTCCCCCATTGGATTGGTTTCTCCATAGCAATCTTCTAAATATTTACACATGCTGTAAGACCTGTGCTAGTAGAGCTTGACTCAGAGAGTTGTAACTGGCTGGGTTGGATCCATGACAATAACAATTGAGTAAGGCTTATGACTTCCAAACCCTACACAGTACTTGTACGTCAGAGGAGGCTGGTGGTAGGAGTTATAGGAGGCCGGGCTCATTGTAATGGCTGGAATAGAATGAATGGAACATCAAATGCATGGAAACCAAGTGTTTGACTCGGTTCCATTAATTTCATTTCATCTATTACAATGAGGCTGTCCTCCTATAACTCCTCCCACCAGCCTCCTCTGTTGTACATGGTACTACTGTGGATGTCAAATATACAGTGCATTTGGAAAGTATTCAGACCCTTTCCCTTTTTCCACATTTTCTTACGTTACAGCCTTATTCTAAAATTGATTAAATAAATTAAATTCCTCATCAATCTACACACAATAAACCCATAATGACGAAGCAAAAACAGGTTTTTAGAAAATGTTGCTAATTTATTAAAAATAAAAAACAGAAATACCTTATTTACATAAGTATTCAGACCCTTTGTATGAGACTCGAAATTGAGCTCAGGTGCATCCTGTTTCCATTGATCATCCTTGAGCTGGTTCTACAACTTGATTGGAGTCCACCTGTGGTAAATTCAATTGATTGGACATGACTTGGAAAGGCACACACCGGTCTATATAAGGTCCCACAGTTGACAGTGTATGTCAGAGCAAAAACCAAGCCATGAAGTCGAAGGAATTGTCCGAAGAGTACCGAGACAGGATTGTGTCGAGGCACAGATCTGGGAAAGGGTACCAAAAGACTGCTGTAATCGCTGCCAAAGGTGCTTCAACATAGTACTGAGTAAAGGGTCTGAATACTTATGTAAATGTGATATTTCCAGGTTTTAAAAATACATTTGCAAAAAATTCTAAAAACCTGTTTTTGCTTTGTCATTATTGGGTATTGTGCGGAGATTGATGAGGGGGGGGGGGGGGACAATTTCATCAATATTAGAATAAGGCTGTAATGTAACAAAATGTGGAAAAAGTCAAGGGGTCTGAATACTTTCCGAATGTGCTGTATTATTACTTACTCAAATCAAATTACATTTTATTTGTCACATGCTTCTTAAACAACAGGTGTAGACTAACAGTGAAATGCTTACTTACAGGCTCCAGTGGTGGAAAAAGTTGTCATACTTGAGTAAAAGTAAATATACCTTAATAGAAAATGACTCAAGTAAAAGTAAAAGTCACCCAGTAAAATACTACTTGAGTAAAAGTCTAAAAGTATTTGGTTTTAAATATAATATGTATCAAAAGTAAATTGAATTGCTAAAATAAACTTAAGTATCAAAAGTAAAAGTAAAAGTAGAAATAATTTCAAATTCCTTATATTTAGCAAACTAGACCGCACAATTTTCGTGTTTTTTATTTAATTTACGGATAGCCAGGGGCACACTCCAACACTCAGACATCATTTACAAACATTTGTGTACTTTTGGTTGTCAGGGAAAATGTATGGAGTAAAAAGTACATTATTTTCTATAAGAATGTAGTGAAATAAAAGTAAAAGTTGCCAAAAATATAAATAGTAAAGTAATGTACAGATACCCAAAAAAACTACTTAAGTTGGGCTCTTCACAACAACGCAGACACATTTTTTTTTTGTTGAAATAGTACAAACATAGAAAAATTATAACACAAGAAATAAATACACAATGAGTAACAATAACTTGGCTACATACACAGGGTATCAGTACCGAGTTGATGTGCAGGGGTATGAGGTAATTGAGGTAGAAATGTACATATAGGGAGGGATAAAGTGACTTGGCAACGGGATAGATAAACAGTAACAGCAGCGTATGTGATGTGTGAAAAGAGTTAGTGCAAAAAGGTTCAATTCAGATATTCCGGATAGCTATTGGTTAAAGCTGCAATATGTAACTTTTTGGGCGACCCAACCAAATTCTAAGAAGCAGTAGATCTACTCTATGTGCACTATTTCTATGCTTCCCATTTTTAAGTTCAGTTTTTGAGTCTTTTACTTTCGGTTTTGTACACCAGCTTCAAACAGCTGAAAATACAATATTTTGGGGTATGGAAAATATATTCCACAGCGGTTTAGATGATACAATGATTCTCTATACTATACTTGCTTGTTTTGTCACATAAACTGAAATTAGGCAAACTATTAGAATATTAGCAACCAGGAAATGGGGGAGCGATTTCTGCATAGTGTATCTTTAACTATTTAACAAACTATTTAGCTGTCTTATAGCTTGGAGGTAGAAGCTGTTCAGCGTCCTGTTTGTCCAGACTTGGTGCATTGGTACCGCTTACCGTGCGGTAGCAGAGAGAACAGTCTATGACTTGGGTGGCTGGAGTCTTTGACAATTTTTAGGGCCGTCCTCTGACACCGCCTGGTATAGAGGTCCTGGATGGCAGAGAGCTCACCCCAGTGATGTACTGGGCCGTACGCATTACCCTTTGTAGTGCCTTGCGGTCGGATGCCAAGCAGTTGCCATACCAAGCGGTGATGCAGCCAGTCAAGATGCTCTCAATGGTGCAGCTGTATAACTTTTTGAGGATCTGAGGGCCCATGACAAATCTTTTCAGCCTCCTGAGGGGGAAAAGGCATTGTCGTGCCCTCTTCACGACTGTGTTGATGTGTGTGGACCATGATAGTTCCTTAGTGTTGTGGACACTGAGGAACTTGAAGCTCTCGACCTGCTCCACAACAGCCCTGTCGATGTGGATGGGGGCGTGCTGGGACCTCCATTTCCTGTAGTCAACGATCAGCTCCTTTGTCTTGCTGATGTTGAGGGAGAGGTTGTTGTCCTGACACCACACTGCCAGGTGTCTGACCTCCTTCCTGTAGGCTGTCACATCATCGTCGGTGATCAGGCCTACCACTGTCATGTCGTCTGCAAACTTAATGATGGTGTTGGAGTCCACGCAGTCATGGGTGAATAGGGAGTACTGGAGGGGACTAAGCACACACCCCTGAGGGGTCTCCGTGTTGAGGGTCAGTGTGGCGTCCGGATTAGTGTCCCGCTCCTTGAAAGTGGCAGCTCTAGCCATTAGCTCAGTGCGGATGCTTCCTGTTATCCATGGCTTCTGGTTGGGATATGTATATGTATATATGAAAGTGGTCAGATGAAGCGGATGCTAAACTACAGGACTGTTTCGCTAGCACAAACTAGTATATGTTATTGGATTCATCCGATGGCATTGAGGAGTTTACCAGTCACTGGCTTCATTAATAAGTGTGTCTACGATGTTGTCACCACAATGACTGTCATTGTGGTGACAACATCGTAGACACACTTATTAATGAAGCCAGTGACTGGTAAACTCCTCAATGCCATCGGATGAATCCAATAACATATTCTAGTTTGTGCTAGCGAAACAGTCCTGTAGTTTAGCATCCGCTTCATCTGACCACTTTCATATTGAACTTGTCACAGGTACTTTCTGTTTGAGTTTTTGCTTGTAAGCAGGAATCAAGAGGATAGAGTTATGGTCAGAGATGTCAAATGGAGGGCGAGGGAGAGCTTTGTATGCGTCTGTATGTGTGGAGTATCGTGATCTAGAGTTTTTTCGCCTCTATTTGCACAGGTGACATGCTGGTAGAAATTTGATAAAACTGATGTAAGTTTTCCTGCATTAAAATCACCTGCCACTAGGAGCGCCACCTCTGGATGAGCATTTTCTTGTTTGCTTATGGCCCTATACAGCTCATTGAGTGCGGTCTTAGTGCCAGCATCAGAGTGCCAGCATCAGTTTGTGGTGGTAAATAGACCGCTATGAAAAATATAGATGAAAACTATCTTGGCAAATAGTGTGGTGTACAGTTTATCATGGGGTATTCTAACTCAGGCAAGCAGAACCTTAAGACTTCTTTCATGTTAGAGATCGCACACCAGTTGTTAACAAAGAGACTCTGAGCTTCCCCGACGCAGCCGTTCTGTCGTGCAGAAGAAAACAAATGTATAGAAAAAGCAGCTAGATTTACAGTTGAGGTCGGAAGTTTACATACACTTAGGTTGGAGTCATTAAAACTTGTTTTTCAACCACTCCACAAATGTCTTGTTAACAAACTATAGTTTTGGCAAGTCGGTTAGGACATCTACTTTGTGCATGACACAAGTAATTTTTCCAACAATTGTTTACAGACAAATTATTTCACTTATAATTCACTGTATCACAATTCCAGTGGGTCAGAAGTTTACATACACTATGTTGACTGTGCCTTTAAACAGCTTGGAAAATTCCACAAAATTATGTCATGGCTTTAGAAGCTTCTGATAGGCTAATTGACATCATTTGAGTCAATTGGAGGTGTACCTGTGGATGTATTTCAAGGCCTACCTTCAATCTCAGTGCCTCTTTGCTTGACATCATGGGAAAATCAAAAGAAATCAGCCAAGACCTCAGAAAAAAATTGTAGACCTCCACAAGTCTGGTTCATCCTTGGGAGACAATAGTACGCAAGTATAAACACCATGGGACCAAGCAGCCGTCATACCGCTCAGGAAGGAGACGCGTTCTGTCTCCTAGAGATGAACATACTTTGGTGCGAAAAGTGAAAATCAATCCCAGAACAACAGCAAAGGACCTTGTGAAGATGCTGGAGGAAACAGGTACAAAAGTATCTATAACCACAGTAAAACGAGTCCTATATCGACATAACCTGAAAGGCCGCTCAGCAAGGAAGAAGCCACTGCTCCAAAACCACCATAAAAAAGCCAGACTACGGTTTGCAACTGCACATGGGGACAAAGATCGTACTTTTTGGAGAAATGTCCTCTGGTCTGATGAAACAAACATAGAACTGTTTGGCCATAATGACCATCGTTATGTTTGGAGGAAAAAGGGGTTTCTTGCAAGCCGAAGAACACCATCCCAATCGTGAAGCATGGGGGTGGCAGCATCATGCTGTGGGGGTGCTTTGCTGCAGGAGGGACTGGTGCACTTCACAAAATAGATGACATCATGAGGAAGGAAAATTATGTGGATATATTGAAGCAACATCTCAAGACATCAGTCAGGAAGTTAAAGTTTGGTCGCAAATGGGTCTTCCAAATGGACAATGACCCCAAGCATACTTCCAAAGTAGTGGCAAAATGGCGTAAGGACAACAAAGTCAAGGTATTGGAGTGGCCATCACAAAGCCCTGACCTCAATCCAATAGAACATTTGTGGGCAGAACTGAAAAAGCGTGTGCGAGCAAGGAGGCCTACAAACCTGACTCAGTTACACCAGCTCTGTCAGGAGGAATGGGCCAAAATTCACCCAATTTATTGCGGGAAGCTTGTGGAAGGCTACCCAAAACGTTTGACCCAAGTTAAACAATTTAAAGGCAACGCTACCAAATACTAATTGAGTGTATGTAAACTTCTGGCCCACTGGGAATGTGATAAAAGAAATAAAAGCTGAAATAAATCATTCTCTCTACTATTATTCTGACATTTCACATTCTTAAAATAAAGTGGTGATCCTAACTGACCTAAAACTGGGAATTTTTACTAGGATTAAATGTCAGGAATTGTGAAAAACTGAGTTTAAATGTATTTGGCTAAGGTTTGTTTGTTTTAGTCATTTAGTATGTAAACTTCAACTGTATATTTACATTAGAGTCATTTAGCAGACGCTTAAGAGCGACTTACAGGAGCAATTAGGGTTAAGTGCCTTGCTCAAGGGCACATAGACAGATTTTTCACCTAGTCGGCTCGGGGATTAGAACCAGCGACCTTTCGGTTACTGGCACAACGCTCTTAACCACTAAGCTACCTGCCATGTCCTTGTTCAGCCACGACTCGGAGAAACATAGGATATTACAGGATAATACATTACGACAATGTATTTGTAGAGTGATGTATCATATATCATCGATTATGTTCATAGTAATGATTGGAATTGAAAAGTCTGTCAAAACTCAGTTTGTTTTACAATGTGTTAATGTCTTATGCCACCTACTGGTCTTATACTGGTCTTAAAGTCTTATGCCACCTACTGTTAAATCTTAGACATGTAGGTATAATTCTAAAAAGTAATAGCCTTATACCAACAGCAGAGGGAAGCAGAGTACTGAGAAACAGCAACAATCCGGCAAATGTATTTGTTACTGTGAAAAAACAGAGGATAGTTTAGTTCAATCAAATGGTGCATGTACAGATTCAACAACATGTTTGAACATTTAGATTATTTGGGACAAATACTATGTACTTAGTTCTAGTTTAACCTGATATTATTATTTTCTGTGCCTTGTTCTGCACTAGTGTTGAGGGAGGGTCCCGATTATGCCTATGCGTGTGAGTGCCCGATCGCACTAACAGGAGCGCGCACGTGGCTGTCAGCAGTAGGAAATGCAGACGACTGGTGCTAAATGTGTACCAGCAACACGACCAAACTGATTTTAAAGGACAGTTTGGGAGAAAGGAAGACCATTTGGTCGTAAAATGATATAATTGTGTAAGATTTAAACTCGCTGCAGTTATGTCATAGAGTAAGCCAGACAGGCTAACAACACCCGCCTAACATCATTAGCCAGCAAGCTAGGCTAACTAACGTTAGCTAGCTAGTTTTGGGGGACATTGCGCCTCCTAACCTGCTCAGCCGTTATCTATTTTCCTTTTGTTGCCAGCACTGTCCAGATTCTCATTGTCGTGTTTTCATTGAACGGAGGAGCTTGGGGGACCGGAGCTGTGGGGGGCCCGCGGACAAACCCCATGGGCGTCCAGGCGGACGGATCACGTAGACACGCGGGCCGTGGGTGAGTTTACACTGAGCGAGTTTATAGCGAGGGAAGCGGATGGGCAAGGCCGTGGACCCATGGTCAGGCAGGGCCCCGACGACAGGGAGGGGAGTGGACCATTAGTTAACTAGCAAACTATGATGCCTGTTAGGCAACTATATAATTTTCCTGTGTGTTGAATCGTGAAGTTGTGTGGCTTTGAATGAGGCCTCGAGAGGATATGAAAACACAATCGTTCGTTTTTAGGTAGGTAGCTAGGTAGTTAGCGTGTTGGCTAACGCGAGTTAGTAAACCAACCGCTTAACGTTAGATTAGCGAAATATAACTATAATGTTGTCCGAAATCTTGGTACAAGAAATAAGGTACTGTATCGGTGGTTGCTAGCGAATGTAATTTTGGCTGACTTGTGTATGCACTTGATAGTGTTTATGTGGCCACACCTGAGTTGATCGTTGGGGCCAGGCACTTTTGACTGAATGTGTTCAATGTATTTGAATTGTAGGCATGTCATTGTCAACATCTAGCTCTGTAGATTGTTAGTGGATTTTCAGTGTTCGATGACACTGGATAGATATTGGGCAGAAATGGACAGTGGGTTTGGGTGGAGTAAATAACACAGGTCAAATCATCATATTCAAAAACATTAAGTCAAACCTCAGATAGACATGCATCATTCTACTTACAACTGTATTTGTACTGTATTGTGGAGATAGTGCTTGTTGAAAATACCCCAATGGGCAATAATTCGAAAAATCCTAATCCATCTCCATTAACTAAATATCATAAAGAAGACATAGAGTAGGAGGTAGGTGTGTAATGATTGGCCAATGTCCTGCTTCAGATATAGGGAACTGTTTGTAAATTTTTTAGCTGGTTTTCATGGTCAGTTATTAGAATCTTCCCCACTGTTCAAAACTACAATTCCCCCCGTATATTAGCCAATAAAGCTTTGGGCATTAGCCTATCTCTCAAAGAATGTCCACGATTTCAAAATATACAGCCAACTTCTTCATTAAAAATTATGTGGCAGCAATAACTTTTTGTTGTTGTTGTGAAAAACTTGTCTGAAAAGGGTGGGGCTGGGATTGATGGTCTCAATATTATTTATTATCATCAGTCCATGATAATTTACTCTAATACACTATGTAAATGTGGAGAGGTTGTTTCTCAATTTAACAGCCATCCATGTGATCATGAATATGAGTTCTGTGGATAACTTTGTGGTTTCTCATAAAACCTTTGTCTTCTCTCTTTCCATCTGTCAAGGAGTAAATAAGGAGGAGCCATGGCTGAAATCTCCGCCCTAATCCCATCACCTCCAGCTATAGGTGACACACATGCTGCCCCCTCCTTCCCCATACCCTCTATTGCCCCCCCTCCTCCCAGCAGCACCGCCCCAGAGCCCCCTAAGGAGAACCCAATCCCGAAGTCCTCTCTGTACGGTGACAAAGCTTCTCTGACATTAACTGTACCAGGAGAGACGCTCCCTTCTCACCCGTCTCCCAAGAGAGGGGGGAGAGGACCTCCCCCGTGTCCCCCCAAACGCGTCTCATCAGCGTTAACTCCAGAGACTCCAGTGCCCCCACCTCTAATACCCCCAGAGAGCCCTGCTCCCCTGCCTGAAGTTACTTCAGACAGTCCTGCCCCCTTACCTGTAGTAGCCCTAGATACTCCTGCCATCCCACCTGTAGATGTAGCATTGCGGCAGAGTGAGGGAATGAAGGAGACAGATATGGCGGCAGGGGCCAGCCCAGTGTTGGCTGTAAAGCAGGAAGTGAGTAACCCAGGGGGCAAGGAGCTGTTAAATGCCCCCTCAGAGGGCCCAATACAGGCCCACAGTGAGCAAGAGGTACAGGGGGTAACACAGCAGACTACCAGCCACTTCTCTGATCTTAATCTCCCCCCTAATCTCTACCCCAGTGTTCATGTCACTGTGAACACTAATCCTGCTACTGATTATTCTCAGTCTATAGTGGACACTCCCCCTCCTCCTCCTGCCCCCACTTACACTCCCCCTCCTCCAGACTCCACCCAAACAGCAGCAGCTGCAGCCCCTGAAGCACAACATCCTCAGCCACCAGAAGAAAGCCAAAACCCTCATCTTAACCCTCAACCCCCTCCCAAACTGGACACCCCCAGCCTGTCTCCCATACCGGAGACCTCCAGCCAATCTCCCAAAAGGGCAGAACTACCCAACACCCCCTCCAGAGCAGGGCACCCCAGCCCTCCAGTGATCCAGGAGCCTGTCTCCCTCTCCCTGCCCTACCCCAGAGCCCCAGCTCCAGACACCCTCAGCTACCTGGAGTCAGCCAGCATGATGTCAGGGACCCTGGAGTCTCTGTCTGGCCTGGGGGAGGATGGAAGCTCTATCGGGTCCGACTCCGAGATCAACGGCCTGGCTGTCAGACGCACTGACAAATATGGCTTCCTCGGCGGGACCCAGTACAGCGAGGGCAGGTGGGCATGGTAAAACAAAAACACACCCTCACTCAATGCACACACAGATGTAAAATACATGTCTATTGTGTCTTTGCTCTGGCTGTAGATGGCAATTACTCTGGTTTGTTCTGTCTCTTTTAATCAAATCAGTTTTTATTTCTCACATGAGCCGAATACAACAGGTGTAGACCTTACCGTGAAATGCTTACTTACTAGCCCTTAACCAACAATGCAGAGTAAAAAATGTTTTGCTAAATAAACTAAAGAAAAATAGTAACACAATAAAATAACTATAATGAGGCTATATACAATGGGTACCGGTACCGAGTCAATGTGCAGGGGTACGAGGTAGTTGAGGTAATATGTACATGTAGGTAGGGGTAAAGTGACTATGCATAGATAATAAGCAGAGAGTAGCTCTAGCGTGTGTGTGTGTGGCATCAATATGTGTGTGTGTTGGAGTGTCAGTGTAGTATGTGAGAGTGTGTGGTTAGAGTCCAGTGAGTGTACATCGAGCCTGTGCAAGAGAGTCAGTGCAAAAAATTATCATAAAAAAAAGGGGGTCAATGCAAATAGGCTGGGTAGCCATTTGATTAACTGTTCAGCAGTCTTATGGCTTGGGGTAGAAACTGTTAAGGAGCCTTTTGGTCCCAGACTTGGCGCTCCGGTACCGCATTCCATGCCGTAGCAGAGAGAAGTCTATTACTTGGTTGGCTGGAGTCTTTGACAATCAACCGTCTTTCCTGGCTTGGTCATCTTCTCCGAGTCACCCATCTTGCCCTAAGTGATCTCTCCCTCCCCACCCTTTCTGTCCAGTCCTCCCTATCTCCACTCTAAACATATCGGTCTGTCCTTCATCTCTCCTTTGTGTGACTCAGATAGATAGTGCTGAGAGCGCTTTTGTGACACAATGTGTACTGACTGTGCCTCGCCCAGCCACTCATTTCCCCCTCTCCTTCTAGAGAACGTATCTTGCCCCTCCCCTCGGACAGTCTCTCTAAGTGCACTTCCTCTTCTGTTTTCTGTTTTATTGATTTCGTTTGGTATTGATTAAGCCTGTTCCCCTTCAGTGTCATTATCAAAGGGTGTCTGTGTGTGAGAGAATAGTGTAGGACAGAAATATTGTAAATATAATATAAATCTGTAGATGAGTATTCCTATTAAAGAAGCTCAGGTCGCACAGCTTCCATTTAAAACAACTCTTGCTCCTATTTGGAATCTACTGAATGAACATGACCCTGCCAATCTTAGGATATCCAAATTTAGATAACAGGTTTTTTCTGGATAAAAAAATGTGCTTACAACTTCTCCATGGTGCTGAGACATTTTTGCTGTTTTAAAGTGAATTCCCTGAAATTCTGCACATTTTGCCATTGAGTGGAGAGAAAATGTTGCAGTTTTAAAGCTGATTTCCTGCTAATCATTCTACATATTCTGCCTTGGAGCTGAGATACAGCAAATTTCCTGCAATTCTATGCATTTTGCCATTGCTAATGCTGTGTTCTTTTGCTCAAACATAATAACAACATTTATTGTTTTTGAAATTGTTTTAGCGTTTATTTTGGTGATGTTAGTTCTCACAGATTATATGATTTAAAAAAATATAGGTCCATTATCTTTTCTACATACTTTGTAGCAGTATTGTTAGAGAGGGGTAAAGATAAAGGTTGTTCTGCCCCAGGCAGGTATTAACCCTGCCAAAAGGAAAAGCGTAGGATAGAAAGAGTACCGCTCCCAGACACACACACATCAGCAGAAGAGACTGTCTAGAGTGTAGCCTGTTTGCCAGATAGCCAGTGGAGAGAGAAAAGATAAGACCCACCATATAAAACACACGTCACAGCACAGGGGTAACCCAACCAATAATACCTCATACATTAATAATGGCAGAGCGATTTAAAGGCAACTTCAGAGAAACAATTGACAAGAAAGAACCGAGTCATCAACATTAGAGGATTTGCAATATTCTGTATTACCTCCCAGTGGAGAAGTGGGGGGGGGGAATGAATGTGTGTGTGGGGGGTGTGTTCATAGACAATACAAAGAAGGCCTTAAAATGTCCAAAAATCTTCTCTGCCAAATGTAAATAGTCCCACACAAAATTAATACAGTTCAATAAACAATAACTCACGCAAACTCCCTTTCACTAAAATGTCACACCAAATACGACTGGCAGGGGACTAATAGTCCAACGACACTGAACATCAAAAGGAGCGCATAGGGAAAAAAGGAAGTCTGCTGCAGTGAAAAGCACTGGAGCGATAGAGGGGGGTCTTAGCTGTTGACTTCAGGCTTGCAGTTGCACTGTCTGTCCATCTGATACACCTGTTGGTTTGTTTTTCAAAGATTTGCAACAATGTTGCTACTACTCCATGCAAACAATGACAGGAGCGGTCCCAAAAGATTACAACCACGACCTAGAGCAGTAACACCGGCGATTGACTTAAACACTTTACAACTAAGCACGCTGAAAATAAACAAGACTTCTGCAGAGTTGCACACACTGTCAAACTGCCGCGCCAACCGAGAGCTCTCCACAGAGCGCTGGAAGAGCTGTCTTTATTTCCTCCCTCCTGACTGCTGATGCGCTCTTAAAGTGCACGGTGAAGGCTCCGTGCAGGATTTTGCCCCCCATAAAAAAAACTCAGCCAAAATAAATGCTTCACAGAGTTCAAGTCACAGACACATCTCAACGTCAACTGTTCAGAGGGGACTGTGTGAATCAGGCCTTCATGGTCGAATTGCTGCAAAGAAACCACTACTAAAGGACACCAATAAGAAGAAGAGACCTGCTTGGGCCAAGAAACATGAGCAATGGACATTAGACCGGTGGAAATGTGTGTCTTTGTGAGACGCGGTGTGGGTGAACGGATGATCTCCGCGTGTGTATTTCCCACCGTAAAGCATGGAGGAGTTGGTAATGTGGGCTGTTTGTAAGGGCTATTTGAAGTCATGGTCCTCTGTAGCTCAATTGGTAGAGCATGGCGCTTGTAACGCCAGGGTAGTGGTTTCGATCCCCGGGACCACCCATACGTAAAAAATGTATGCACACATGACTGTAAGTTGCTTTGGATAAAAGCGTCTGCTAAATGGCATATTATATTATATTATAAGAAGGAGAGTGATGGAGTGCTGCATCAGATGACCTGGCCTCCACAATCCCTCGACCTCAACCCAATTGAGATGGTTTGGGATGAGTCGGACGGCAGAGTGAAGGAAAAGCAGCCAACAAGTGCTAAGCATATGTCGACTCCTTCAAGACTGTTGGAAAAGCATTCCAGGTGAAGCTGGTTGAGAGAATGCCAAGAGTGTGCAAAGCAGTCATCAAGGCAAAGGGTGGCTATTTGAATAATTTGTTTAACACTTTTTGGGTTACTACATATGTGTTAATTCATAGTTTTGATGTCTTCACTATTATTCTACAATGTAGAAAATAGTAAAATTAAGAAAAACCCTTGAATGAGTAGGTGTGTCCAAACTTTTGACTGTTACTCTGTGTGTGTGTGTGTGTGTGTATATATATATGTATATGTATACAGTGCTATGAAAAAGTATTTGCCTCCTTCCTAATTGTCTCTACTTTTGCATATTTGTGATACTGAATGTTATCAGATCTTCAACCAAAACCTAATATTAGATAAAGGGAAAGTACAGTGGGGAGAACAAGTATTTGATACACTGCCAATTATGCAGGGTTTCCTACTTACAAAGCATGTAGAGATCTGTAATTTTTATCATAGGTACACTTCAACTGTGAGAGATGGAATCTAAAACAAAAATCCAGAAAATCACATTGTATGATTTTTAAGTAATTAATTTGCATTTTATTGCATGACATAAGTATTTGATACATCAGAAAAGCAGAATTTAATATTTGGTACAGAAACCTTTGTTTGCAATTACAGAGATCATACGTTTCCTGTAGGTCTTGACCAGGTTTGCACACACTGCAGCAGGGATTTTGGCCCACTCCTCCATACAGACCTTCTCCAGATCCTTCAGGGTTTTCGGGGGCTGTCGCTGGGCAATACGGACTTTCAGCTCCCTCCAAATATTTTCTATTGGGTTCAGGTCTGGAGACTGGCTAGGCCACTCCAGAACCTTGAGATGCTTCTTACGGAGCCACTCCTTAGTTGCCCTGGCTGTGTGTTTAGGGTCGTTTTCATGCTGGAAGACCCAGCCACGACCCATCTTCAATGCTCTTACTGAGGGAAGGAGGTTGTTGGCCAAGATCTCGCGATACATGGCCCCATCCATCCTCCCCTCAATACGGTGCAGTCGTCCTGTCCCCTTTGCAGAAAAGCATCCCGAAAGAATGATGTTTCCACCTCCATGCTTCATGGTTGGGATGGTGTTCATGGGGTTGTACTCATCCTTCTTCTTCCTCCAAACACAGCGAGTGGAGTTTAGACCAAAAAGCTCAATTTTTGTCTCATCAGACCACATGACCTTCTCCCATTCCTCCTCTGGATCATCCAGATGGTCATTGGCAAACTTCAGACGGGCCTGGACATGCGCTGGCTTGAGCAGGGGGACCTTGCGTGCGCTGCAGGATTTTAATCCATGACGGGCGTAGTGTGTTACTAATGGTTTTCTTTGAGACTGTGGTCCCAGCTCTCTTCAGGTCATTGACCAGGTCCTGCCGTGTAGTTCTGGGCTGATCTCTCACCTTCCTCATGATCATTGATGCCCCACGAGGTGAGATCTTGCATGGAGCCCCAGACCGAGGGTGATTGACCGTCATCTTGAATTTCTTCCATTTTCTAATAATTGCGCCAACAGTTGTTGCCTTCTCACCAAGCTGCTTGCCTATTGTCCTGTAGCCCATCCCAGCCTTGTGCAGGTCTACAATTTTATCCCTGATGTCCTTACACAGCTCTCTGGTCTTGGCCATTGTGGAGAGGTTGGAGTCTGTTTGATTGAGTGTGTGGACAGGTGTCTTTTATACAGGTAACGAGTTCAAACAGGTGCAGTTAATACAGGTAATGAGTGGAGAACAGGAGTGCTTCTTAAAGAAAAACTAACAGGTCTGTGAGAGCCGGAATTCTTACTGGTTGGTAGGTGATCAAATACTTATGTCATGCAATAAAATGCAAATTAATTACTTAAAAATCATACAATGTGATTTTCTGGATTTTTGTTTTAGATTCCGTCTCTCACAGTTTAAGTGTACCTATGATAAAAAGTACAGACCTCTACATGCTTTGTAAGTAGGAAAACCTGCAAAATCGGCAGTGTATCAAATACTTGTTCTCACCACTGTAAGTGGACAAATAACACAACAATTACATATTTATTTCATGAACAAAGTTATGCAACACCCAATTCCCCTGCATGAAAAAGTAATTGCCCCCTTACACTCAATAACTGGTTGTGCCACCTTTAGCTGCAATGACTCCAACCAAATGCTTCCTGTAGTTGTTGATCAGTCTCTCACGTCGCTGTTGAGGAATTTTGGCCCACTCTTCCATGCAGAACTGCTTTAACTCAGTGACGTGTGAGTTTTCAAGCATTACCTGCTCGTTTCAAGTCCTGCCACAACATCTCAATTGGGATTAGGTCTGGACTTTGACTAGGCCATTCCAAAACTTCAAATTTGTTGCTTTTTACCAATTTTCATGTAGACTTGATTGTGTGTTTTGGATCATTGTCTTGCTGCATGACCCAGCTGCGCTTCAGCTCAGACGGATGGTCTGACATTCTCCTGTAGAATTCTCTGATACAGAGCAGAATTCATGGTTCCTTGTATTAAGGCAAGTCGTCCAGGTCCTGAGGCAGCAAAGCATCCCCAAACCATCACACCACCACCACCATGCTTGACCTTTGGTATGATGTTCTTACTGTGGAATGCAGAGTTTTGTTTTCGCCATGCATTACTGGAACCATGTCGTCCAAAAAGTTATACTTTTGAATCATCTGTCCATAGAACGTTCTTCCAAGAGTCTTGATGATCATCCAGGGGCTTTTTGGCAAACTTTAGTCAACTTTTTGGACGAGATGGGTCCCATTTACAGTGTGGGAAAAAAGTATTTAGTCAGCCACCAATTGTGCAAGTTCTCCCACTTAAAAAGATGAGAGGCCTGTAATTTTCATCATAGGTACACGTCAACTGTGACAGACAAATTGAGGGGAAAAAATCCAGAAAATCACATTGTAGGATTTTTAATGAATTTATTTGCAAATTATGGTGGAAAATAAGTATTTGGTCACCTACAAACAAGCAAGATTTCTGGCTCTCACAGACCTGTAACTTCTTCTTTAAGAGGCTCCTCTGTCCTCCACTCGTTACCTGTATTAATGGCACCTGTTTGAACTTGTTATCAGTATAAAAGACACCTGTCCACAACCTCAAACAGTCACACTCCAAACTCCACTATGGCCAAGACCAAAGAGCTGTCAAAGGACACCAGAAACAAAATTGTAGACCTGCACCAGGCTGGGAAGACTGAATCTGCAATAGGTAAGCAGCTTGGTTTGAAGAAATCAACTGTGGGAGCAATTATTAGGAAATGGAAGACATACAAGACCACTGATAATCTCCCTCGATCTGGGGCTCCACGCAAGATCTCACCCCGTGGTCAAAATGATCACAAGAACGGTGAGCAAAAATCCCAGAACCACACGGGGGGACCTAGTGAATGACCTGCAGAGAGCTGGGACCAAAGTAACAAAGCCTACCATCAGTAACACACTACGCCGCCAGGGACTCAAATCCTGCAGTGCCAGACGTGTCCCCCTGCTTAAGCCAGTACATGTCCAGGCCCGTCTGAAGTTTTCTAGAGTGCATTTGGATGATCCAGAAGAGGATTGGGAGAATGTCATATGGTCAGAGGACACCAAAATAGGACTTTTTGGTAAAAACTCAACTCGTCGTGTTTGGAGGACAAAGAATGCTGAGTTGCATCCAAAGAACACCATACCTACTGTGAAGCATGGGGGTGGAAACATATCATGCTTTGGGGCTGTTTTTCTGCAAAGGGACCAGGACGACTGATCCGTGTAAAGGAAAGAATGAATGGGGCCATGTATCGTGAGATTTTGAGTGAAAACCTCCTTCCATCAGCAAGGGCATTGAAGATGAAACGTGGCTGGGTCTTTCAGCATGACAATGATCCCAAACACACCGCCCGGGCAACGAAGGAGTGGCTTCGTAAGAAGCATTTCAAGGTCCTGGAGTGGCCTAGCCAGTCTCCAGATCTCAACCCCATAGAACATTTTTGGAGGGAGTTGAAAGTCTGTGTTGCCCAGCGACAGCCCCAAAACATCACTGCTCTAGAGGAGATCTGCATGGAGGAATGGGACAAAATACCAGCAACAGTGTGTGAAAACCTTGTGAAGACTTACAGAAAATGTTTGACCTGTGTCATTGCAAACAAAGGGTATATAACAAAGTATTGAGAAACTTTTGTTATTGGCCAAATACTTATTTTCCACCATAATTTGCAAATAAATTCATAAAAAATCCTACAATGTGATTTTCTGTGTTTTTTTTCCTCATTTTGTCTGTCATAGTTGACGTGTACCTATGATGAAAATTACAGGCCTCTCTCATCTTTTTAAGTGGGAGAACTTGCACAATTGGTGGCTGACTAAATACTTTTTTCCCCACTGTATGCCTGGCGAAAACCAAACACTGCATTCCACAGTAAGAACATCATACCAGAGGTCATGCATGGTGGTGGTGGTGTGATGGTTTGGGGATGCTTTGCTGCCTCAGGACCTGGACGACTTGCCTTAATAGAAGGAACCATGAATTCTGCTCTGTATCAGAGAATTCTACAGGAGAATGTCAGACCATTTGTCTGTGAGCTGAAGCGCAGCTGGGTCATGCAGCAAGACAATGATCCAAAACACACAATCAAGTCTACATGAAAATTGGTAAAAAGCAACAAATTGGAAGTTTTGGAATGGCCTAGTCAAAGTCCAGACCTAATCCCAATTGAGATGTTGTGGCAGGACTTGAAACGAGCAGTTCGTGCTTGAAAACCCACAGGTCACTGAGTTAAAGCAGTTCTGCATGGAAGAGTGGGCCAAAATTCCTCCACAGCGACGTGAGAGACTGATCAACAACTACAGGAAGCATTTGGTTGGAGTCATTGCAGCTAAAGGTGGCACAACCAGTTATTGAGTGTAAGGGGGCAATTACTTTTTCACACAGGGGAATTGGGTGTTGCATAACTTTGTTTATGAAATAAATATGTAATTGTTGTGTTATTTGTTAACTTATGTTCCCTTTATCTAATATTAGGTTTTGGTTGAAGATCTGATAACATTCAGTATCACAAATATGCAAAAGTAGAGAAAATTAGAAAGGGGACAAATACTTTTTCAAAGCACTGTATATGTACCAGCGGAACCCATCCAACTTGAAGGAGCTGGAGCAGTTTTGTCTTGAAGAATGGGCAAAAAACGCAGTGGCTAGATGTGCCAAGTTTATAGAGACATACACCAAGAGACTTGCAGCTGTAATTGCTGCAAAAGGGGGCTCTATAAAGTATTGAATTTGGTTATGCACGCTCAAGTTCTCTGTTTTCTTGTCTTATTTCTTGTTTGTTTCACCCAAAAAATTATTTTGCATCTTCAAAGTGGTAGGCTTGTTGTGTAAATCTAATGATACAAACCCCCCAAAAAATCCATTTGTATTACAGGTTGTAATGCAACAAAATAGGAAAACGCCAAGGGGGATGTGTACTTTTGCAAGGCACTGTATGTGTATGTATATATATATGTACTTTTGCAAGGCACTGTATGTGTATGTGTGTATATATATATATATATATATATATATATATATATATATATATATATATATATATATATATATACACACACATACAGTGCCTTGCAAAAGTATACATCCCCCTTGGCGTTTGAATATATATATATTTTTAAAAAATTACGCTGTTTAGACTTAGGTGGCTAGAATAAAACGCTTAGGTGCCCCGCCCAAGGATTTCAATGGCTGAAAAATCCCTGGATAGCAATCAATACACTGTGTCTTACATGCCCAGTGTAGTTGGCATGCGTGTGTGTCTTGGTGTTTATGTTGTTAACTCTTTCTCCATGTGTTACAGTGATAAGGACATCAGAGTTGATGTAGCACGGCAGAGAGAGATGAAATGGCTGGACATGTTCAACAATTGGGACAAATGGGTCTCAAGACGCTTCCAAAAGGTACTTACCTACATCTGTCTATGTATGGTATGAATTACATACCTTGTACAGTGGGGGAAAAAAGTATTTAGTCAGCCACCAATTGTGCAAGTTCTCCGACTTAAAAAGATGAGAGAGGCCTGTAATTTTCATCATAGGTACACGTCAACTATGACAGACAAAATGAGAAAAAAAATTCCAGAAAATCACATTGTAGGATTTTTTATGAATTTATTTGCAAATTATGGTGGAAAATAAGTATTTGGTCAATAACAAAAGTTTCTCAATACTTTGTTATATACCCTTTGTTGGCAATGACACAGGTCAAACGTTTTCTGTAAGTCTTCACAAGGTTTTCACACACTGTTGCTGGTATTTTGGCCCATTCCTCCATTCAGATCTCCTCTAGAGCAGTGATGTTTTGGGGCTGTCGCTGGGCAACAGACTTTCAACTCCCTCCAAAGATTTTCTATGGGGTTGAGATCTGGAGACTGGCTAGGCCACTCCAGGACCTTGAAATGCTTCTTACGAAGCCACTCCTTCGTTGCCCGGGCGGTGTGTTTGGGATCATTGTCATGCTGAAAGACCCAGCCACGTTTCATCTTCAATGCCCTTGCTGATGGAAGGAGGTTTTCACTCAAAATCTCACGATACATAGCCCCATTCATTCTTTCCTTTACACGGATCAGTCGTCCTGGTCCCTTTGCAGAAAAACAGCCCCAAAGCATGATGTTTCCACCCCCATGCTTCACAGTAGGTATGGTGTTCTTTGGATGCAACTCAGCATTCTTTGTCCTCCAAACACGACGAGTTGAGTTTTTACCAAAAAGTTCTATTTTGGTTTCATCTGACCATATGACATTCTCCCAATCCTCTTCTGGATCATCCAAATGCACTCTAGCAAACTTCAGACGGGCCTGGACATGTACTGGCTTAAGCAGGGGGACACGTCTGGCACTGCAGGATTTGAGTCCCTGGCGGCGTAGTGTGTTACTGATGGTAGGCTTTGTTACTTTGGTCCCAGCTCTGCAGGTCATTCACTAGGTTCCCCCGTGTAGTTCTGGGATTTTTGCTCACCGTTCTTGTGATCATTTTGACCCCACGGGGTGAGATCTTGCGTGGAGCCCCAGATCGAGGGAGATTATCAGTGGTCTTGTATGTCTTCCATTTCCTAATAATTGCTCCCACAGTTGATTTCTTCAAACCAAGCTGCTTACCTATTGCAGATTCAGTCTTCCCAGCCTGGTGCAGGTCTACAATTTTGTTTCTGGTGTCCTTTGACAGCTCTTTGGTCTTGGCCATAGTGGAGTTTGGAGTGTGACTGTTTGAGGTTGTGGACAGGTGTCTTTTATACTGATAACAAGTTCAAACAGGTGCCATTAATACAGGTAACGAGTGGAGGACAGAGGAACCTCTTAAAGAAGAAGTTACAGGTCTGTGAGAGCCAGAAATCTTGCTTGTTTGTAGGTGACCAAATAGTTATTTTCCACCATAATTTGCAAATAAATTCATTAAAAACCCTACAATTTGATTTTCTGGATTTTTTTTTCTCATTTTGTCTGTCATAGTTGACGTGTACCTATGATGAAAATTACAGGCCTCTCATCTTTTTAAGTGGGAGAACTTGCACAATTGGTGGCTGACTAAATACTTTTTTTCCCCCACTGTATGT